>NC_141915.1:46638772-47253772 GCF_057802395.1 Ceratotherium simum simum
TGAAATCCTCTCATTTTGTCCTGAGTGGAACTGGGCATTAGATCATCATCCTTCATCTACTAGAAATCCATCACTTTATAATGTGTCCAGTTTTCAAGCTTCTGGGTTTTGTATGTGACCCTGGCGAGTTCCTTCCCTCTCTAGGCCTCAGTCCCCTCCTCTGTGAATGACCTTTGATCCTGTTCTCTTGGGGGATATTATTCCTTGTGCAAACCATTAGCACCCCTTGTGCGGTATCGTCAGGCTGAGGGGGCTGGACTTTCCTGTGGGGAGGGGATGTCAAAACAATCGTGGTCCCTGGCACCCCGGCCCTGGGCTCCCTGCCCCCCCAGCCCTGACCGTGCAGCACTGACCACACGCTGTTTCTTCTGTCCAGATTGCCTTTTTCCTGGAGGCCCGGTCCTCCTCAACTCTCACCACCCAGCCCCCACTTCACTTCCTCTGTAAGCCCCCCTCCTCCCTGCCCGCAACTCCCCTCAGATGGAATGAGCCGCTCCCTCCTCCATGGCCCCATAGCTCTTGTTTTTCCCCTATTCTAAGGCTCTGTAGATCATTCTGTAAACTAGTTTGTTGCTTATATGTCTGTCTTGCAGGGATTTCGGGGGCTCCTTGTGGGTGGGACAGCATCTTATTTATGTTCACATCCTGTGGCCAGCACAGTGCCTGGCACCAGGAGGGCCCAATACCCTTGCCACGTGCCCCGAGTACCCAGCCCATGTTCCTCTGTGACATCCATCCCTCCCAATGCCTTGCATCGACCTGTCTGGTGCCTCTTGCTATCCGAGGCACTTCCTCAAGCATCACGTCTGTTCCTCTGGACAGCCCAGTGGGACAGGCAAGGCAGATACGGTTACACTCATTTTAGAGATGACGACACTGGGGTCCAGAGAGGGGAAGTGACTTCCCCAGGCTTCCTGTGCCAGGGCCATGCTGGTCCCTGGCCCCACAATGGGGAGTGGGAACACAAAGAGACAAATCTCAGGCCCTCCCCTGGGGGAGCTGGGTGCTCCTGGCCCTGGGTTCCCTGCACTCTTACTCACGGCCCCGCGGCAGGCTGAGGAGAGAGGAAGAGGTTGGAGAAGGGAGCCTTTAGTGTCCCTTACTGCCCACTGTCCCCTGGCAGGGGGTTGGGGAGGTAGGGGTAGTGCCAAAGCATGTGGAAAATAGGAGGCAGGATTCTGATAGAGGGTGGTCCTGTGGGGCCTGGAGACAGCGGGAGGACCCACATGCTGGGAGGGAGAGGGGGGTCTCTGCAGAGCTCAGAGGACAAGGGAGGGACAGGCTTCCCACTCCACCCCACCCCGGCCAGCACATCCAGCCATGTCCCCAGAGCTTGATCCTGAGCACCAGGCCCCAGCCTGGCAGGATCCCTGAGGTGGCAGGGAAGTCGTGATCAAGGGGCCCTCATGGAGGCTCCTCAGAAGAGAGCTTGGATCCAGACCCTGGAGAGACCCCTGCCCCTCTGGCTGGCAGGAAAGAACGACATCTTTGGGGAGCCCGTTAGCCTCCATGCCCGGCCGGGCAAGTCCAGTGCAGACGTGCGGGCCCTGACCTACTGTGACCTGCACAAGATCCAGCGGGCAGACCTGCTGGAGGTGCTGGACATGTACCCCGCCTTCGCAGACAGCTTCTGGAGTAAGCTGGAAGTCACCTTCAACCTGCGGGACGTGAGTCTGTGCTAGGTGGGCCAGGGTGGGCGGTGGCTGTTGGCCAGCTGCTGAGAGCTTGGCCTGCCTGGCCTGAGGGGACCCGTCTGACTACCTCCCTTCCTTTCAACCCCATCTTCCACCCTTTGCCATAATTTCTTCTGTGCCTACCATGACCAACATAATGCTAAATATGATGATAGCTACCATTTATTAAGCAACAACTACGTGCTAAGAGCTGGGTTTCTTTTACGTTATCTCATTTAGTCTTCTCCTTGCAAATGGTGTTATTATCGCCATTTTCCAGATGAGAAAACTGAGAGTCAGAGAGGGTAAATTGAACAAAGCCATACAGGCATACAGTAAGCTGTACAGTCAATGGCAGAGTGAAAATGTGGACTCAAGTTTGTGCAGATCCATAGCCCAGGCTTTTCCCACCATGTCCTACCAAGCTGAAAGGGAGGGTGTCTGCTGTCCAGGGGCTCACGGAGCCAGGTCCCAGAAGTGTAAAGAAGTGATAGAGGTGTCTCTCTTCTCAAGCTTATCACTCAGTGGAGGAGATTATATCAACTCAGGAAAAATAAAGAGCCACACTGTTAAATACCCAAGGAAGTCAGGAGGGTATGCGGGGAGACCAAATTTCTGTGGAGCCCAGTGTTGCCAAGGAGTGGGATGGCCAGGACAGACTGGAAGCACCCAGAAGGGGCTGCATGGAGGAAGGGGTCTGGAATCAGCCAGTGGGAAGGAGGGGGCAGATGCCTGGCAGGTGCAACAGTGGCTGAGACCCTGGCCCTGAGACCCCCCCCATACTGTAAGCCTCCCCCAGCCTCAGAAGGAGAGGCTCTGCTGGCCCAGGCCTCACCCCCAGCTTCTGGAAGGTGGTGCTGAGGCAGGTTTCCTTGCTATGGACAGCCCTCCCCACCCTGTGCCCTCAGCCATTCTCCCTCTCCCCCAATCTCTTCTCCTCCCACCTCATCTGTCCAAAAGACATCTTGTAAGGCTTCTGTCCTGGGGGGCCCAGCTGCTAGGAGCCATCAGGTGGCCTGAGTGCTCAGTGGCTGGACACCAGGGCAAGAGAGATGTGGTCTCCATGGCCTGGGGCATCTGCAGCCCCCAGGTGCCCCCAAGTCTCATGGTGCCAAGAGGGTGAGCCACCAAGGGCACTGCTGAGGGCACCTCCTAAATGGATGGGGGGTTCCAGATCCAGTCTCCTCAGAGGAAACTCCCCATTGGTCCATGCTGAGGGAGGGAACACCGGGACATTCAAGAAAGGGAGGACAGAAAGAACAGCTCCTCTGCCCCCCCCCCCAAATATTGCTGCTCAAGGCAGCCTCTCCCAAGACTCTGGGGGGTCTGCATATCTCCAAGCCCCTGTTCATCTCCTGCCCACCCACGCAGGAGAGAGCCTGCAAGAAGCTGCCCAGAGCATCATGGGAGAGTCCAGCCACCTGCTACCACTTTCTCACCTGGTTGTCACAAGGGCCGCGGCCGGGGCGGGGGGGGCGGCGACAGGGGGACAGGGGAGAACAAAGAGTCCTTGTCCCAGCTTTGGTCCCTGTTACTTGATGCTCTTGTTCCCCACAAGGCAGGCGGAGGTCTCCAGTCATCACCCCAACAGGCTCCAGGCAGCCAGCACCACCAAAGCTTCTTCCTCAGTGACGACCAGTCAGGTGAGCAAAGCCAGCCCCCCACAGTGTCTGCCCCACCCCAGCCCAAAGCCCTGGCCAGCCTCCTGGCCCCTCTCAGGTCCTTCCATCCTGCTTCCCCTGGGAGAGGCCTCCCCAGCCCCTGGTTGAGTGGAAAGGAGCTCCCTCCCTAGGCTCCATGCTAGAGGGCCTTGCCCCCTTCCTCCCACTGTGCCCTCAGAGCCTGAGGGCTGCCCCCAGGGGTGGATACCGACCAGCCCCCTGGGGTTCCACATCAAGGCACCAGGGGACCCTCTGGGCTGCAGCTCCCTGGACAGTGAAGCCAGGGCTGGATGTCCCCACCCAGCCAGCCCCCACAGGCTGGGGCCCCAGCCCCAGTCTCAGGGCTACAGCCTTCTGGGTCCTAGAAGCCAGACCACTCTGGGGGCAGGACCTTGTACTCCAGGGCACCCAGGTAAGGAGAGTCCCTCCTCCTGCCCCATGTTCCCACAGCAGGTAGGGGGAGGGGCATGGGCTCGGGCCTGTGGAACCACCTGGACCAAAGTTCACGCTTTCCTTTCCCTCCTGCAGGCACAACCCCTTCCCTGAGCATCTCAGACGCATCTGGCCTCTGGCCTGAGTTGTTGCAGCAAGTGCCCCCAAGGCCAAGGCACAGCCCCGCAAACCCTCAGGGAGACCCAGACTGCTGGCCCCGGGAGCTAGGCTCCAGGCTAGAGCAGCTGCAGGCCCAGATGAACAGGTGAGTGCCCTCCTCCCAGGCTGGGGACAGGCGCTGCAGAGGGCAGGCCCAGTGGCGGGCTAGGCACGAGTGCCCCCTCCTGGTGGCTCAGGGACATTACTGGATGTCCTGTGAGTTTTGGAATGGCCGACCTCATTTAGCTGCAGGCTTCTCCATCCCTGTCACTAAGCATAATTCCTTGGATGGCTTGTCCCAGCAAACCCCAGAATGTGTCAAGGAAGCCTTCTTGGGGGAGGGGCATAACCTTGTGCAGAAACAAATTCCATGGGCCCTTGGGAAGGGGGTGTGACCTGTGGATGGCAGAGCTGTGGTGGTAGAGTGAGGGCTTAGGGGCAGTACAGTCCTGCGTTCAAGTTCTGGGTCTGCACCTTACCAGCAAGAGCGTGGGCAAGTTACTTAACCACTCTGAGCCTCAGTTTGCCCTTTCGTGGAATGGGGATTGTCAGAATACCCATGTCAAAGCTTCGTTATGAGGACTGAATGATGTGTGCACGATGCCTGGTCACGGTTATCAGAGTTAGGGATGTGCTAAGGGGACTTTGGACAGGGGCTGCAATTTGGATTGCGCAGGGAAATAGCTTCAGGTAGGCCCCAGGCTTCCATCCAGCAGGAACAGCATGAAGGCAAAAAACTGAGAGCTGCCCTCAGGAACTGAACTGCTCCCGCCAACCCCGACCCTGACCCTGACGGTGGGGCTCTGTCTGGCAGGCTGGAGTCCCACATGTCTTCAGAGCTCAGCCACATCCTGCAGCTCCTTCAGCAGCCGCTGCCCCAGGGCCACACTGGCTACATTCTGGGAGCCTCTGCCTTGTTTCCTGCGGCCTCAGCGACTCAGAGTCCAGCAACTAGGCTGCCCCAGGGCAGTCTGCCCCCTGCACAGGTGAGCAGGTGAGGGGATCCCCAGGGGCTTGCCAGGAGGCAGCTGCAGGCCTTCCCCCACCCCCAGCTTGGGTCTCAGTGTGGGATCAGGCCCAGGGCCGCTGTGGCCTGAGAGCAGCCGTGGCTTCTGCAGTCCACCTTTATGGTCTGAGGGACCATAAAGGGCAGCCTGGGCAGGTGGTGGCGAAGCCCAGATTGTGACTGCAGACCCCACAGCCAGGGCAAGGGCAGCAGGACACGGCTCCTGCCAGTTCCCATCCTTGAAGTCAGAGTGGCTTGGGGGGCTCCCCACACTGCATGGCTCCCTCTTTCTTGCTTCCCTCAGACCCCAAGCTCCGGTGACTTGGACAAATGTGGGCCGAAGCACAGGAATTCCTCCTCCACGTTACCTCACCTGATCACGGCAGTGGACAAAACTACAACACTCTCCTCGGAACAGGAGCAGCCTGCGGGGCTCCTACCACCCCTGGCATCTCCTCTGCATCCCCTGGAGGTACAGGGACTTGTCTGTGGTCCCCGCTTCCCCTCCTTCCCTGAACATCTCAGCTCTGTTCCCAAGCAGCTGGAGTTCCAGAGACATGGCTCAGATCCTGGATTTGCAGGGAGTTAGAGCCACTGAACCCCAAGATAAAAGACACCATGAGGGCACTGAAGGTGGATGAGGTGAAAGTTAAGGATTTGGGGAAGGCAGATAGCCTCCAAAATGGGCCTCTGACAACCATTCTCCTAGAGTAGCTATAAAGTGCTAACCCAGATGACCCAAGACAGCGGGGGTGGAGAGGCTCAGCACTCTTCCCAGCCTCCTTCAGGGCGCTGTTTAGACAGTGGGCCTGGTGGAGGGTGGGTGAGCTTCGGGCATGGAGGTAGCTTACAGAACAGAGGGGTCAATGAGGAAAAGAGAAAAAGTTTCCGATCTTTTGTATGAGAGCCTTGCTCTGGGCTGGGTGTGATCACCTCCTGGCTCAGAACTATCCACCACCTCACAGCCCAGCACCCATGATTGGTCAGACCTCCTGCCTAGAGCCTGTGACCCAGCTGGAGATGAAAGTGTCCTCTGTAGCGAACACATCAGGGCACAGAGCTCCAGCCCTTGGCCGCTCTGCCCCTGACGGTTCTGTAAGGACCTTTGGGACCCTAGCAGGCAGTGGAGTACCTCACAGCTAATAAAGTCTGCACATTTCATGTTGAGTTGGGTGTGTAACTTACCTGAGGGTCATCAGGTTCTTGACTGTGCCATGACCCCAACATCTGTTGTCTTGTCCAAGCCCCTCTCAAAGGAGCTGTGTGCTGGGGACCTGAAGGTGGCTCCATCAGGCCCAGGAGCCCCTGGATCATGGGGCTCTTAGCCAGGCTGGGGTGAAGGGAAGCAGAGAGGTGCTGGCTTGGTGGCCATCAGGAATCATGACAACAGCAAACACTTCCATAACACTAACCGAGTGCTGGGTACCATGCTGACTGCACTGCAGATATTAGTTCACCTAATCTGCACAACAACCCTGTGGGGTTGATATTATTATCCCCATTTTAGAGATGTGGGATCAGAAGCAGAGAAAGACTAAGAAAGTTACCTAACCATATGAGGGGGACTTCTGCGGTGCTGTACTGTTCTGTTCCCTGATCTAGGTGCTGGTTACATGAGTATGTTTCAGGTTGTGAAAATACGTGCACTTCTATGTGTAAATTACACTTCAATTTAAAAAAAAAAACAGGGGCTGGCTTGGTGACGAAGCGGTTAAGTTCATGCTGTCCGTTTCGGTGGCCCCGGGGTTTGCTGGTTTGGATCCTGGGTGCAGACCTACACACCACTCGTCAAGCCATGCTGTGGTGGTGTCCCTACATACAAAAAAATAGAGGAAGATTGGCATAGATGTTAGCTCAGGGACAATCTTCCTCAAGCAAAAAGAGGCAGATTGGCAACAGATGTTAGCTCAGGGCCAATCTTCCTCACCAAAAAAAAAAAAAAAAAAAGAATCTTGCCCAAAATTATAGGAAAAAGAGGATGTAATTTCAACCCAGATGGTCCAGCTTGAGAACATATACAGTTAACTACTCCATTGAAATGGGCTATCGTCCAAAAAGTACCTGGTCACTGGTCTTCAGTCCTTTTTGTTCCAGTACTCCCTAAAAAATTTTGAAAATGTATTTCTCCCCTCATACATTTTTAAGTTGACATCTGAAGTATTTCATTGATAAGTTTAAAGAGTTGCAAAGGATGTAATTTCCAGTGTGTTGTAAATATTGACACTTTATAAACGATACCATTTATATTGATCCATTTCGATCCAAATAGCATAGTGAACAAACACATAGGGACAGAGATTGGATTGGTGGTTACCAGAGGGGAAGGGGGGAGGGAGGAGGGTGAAAGGGATAATTGGGTACATGTGTGTGGTGATGGGTTGTAATTAGTATTTTGGTGGTGAACATGATGTAATCTATGCAGAAATAGAAGTACAATGATGTACACCTGAAATTTTTACAATGTTATAAACCAATGTTACTGCAATAAACAAAAAATTAAAAAAAAAAAAAAAAAAACAAATAGCATAGTGATTTGAGAGCCAACATCATTCATTTTAAAAACATCAGAACAAGCTCTTCTTTAACATTATTCCTTTTTTTCTTCTCATAATTCCATTCTATTCCTCCCACAGTTTATGCTACATGTAATTTATTTCCATGCTTTAAAGTCTATTATTGATAAACTTATCTCTTTGCAACACAAATATATATATATGTTGAAATTTTAAAATCAATTTTTTGTAACCTTTCTAAAGCTTTACGGGTTACACTTAGTACAGAGTTGTTCAAAACAACATAAATATGTATTCAAATTCTTATAAAAACAAATTTTATTGGAAATGCATTTCTTAAAAAAGGGTATTTTCCTCTCAATTAGTTCATGTGTGTGGATGAATATCATTTTTTTATTAGAATAATAATATTCAAAGTTCAACAACATTTTTTTGTTGTTGTTAGGAAAATCAGCCCTGAGCTAACATCCATGCTAATCCTCCTCTTTTTGCTGAGGAAGACCAGCTCTGAGCTAACATCCATTGCCAATCCTCCTCCTTTTTTTCCCCCAAAGCCCCAGTAGATGGTTGTATGTCATAGCTGCACATCCTTCTAGTTGCTGTATGTGGGATGCGGCCTCAGTGTGGCCAGAGAAGCGGTGCGGTGCTGCGCGCCGGAACCCGGCTGCCGGTAGCGGTTAACCACTAAGCCACCGGGCAGGCCCCTCAACAACATTTTTGTACCTATTTTTTTTTTCTTTTTTAAAAACTTAAGCACAAAGAAAACTTGTTCACATAAGTAAGTAGATGGGAATCTAAGGGATTTGTTATATATGGCAGTGTCACTCAATTTGAATTCTTTCTGAGTTGTCTGTTAACAATCACATTTATCATTGAAAACTATATTTAATGATATCATCTAACAATTCAATACAATCCTTTAATTTTACTGAAAGCAAAGAATTGGAAACCATTTAAATTATGGAGATGTTACCTAGATGGGACCCTCCTCCATTTCAAACTCACTGGCACAGGTATACTTAGGGCTTGATTCAAGCATTTGCCTTAGGACCCTCAGCGGTGAAGGGACGGGAGGGCAACCACAAAAACTTAGAGCCAAGTTGGTCGGGTCGCTGCCTACTGAATTCCAACCCTGCAACTCTGCGTGTTTCTAGAATGGCCAGGAAAGCACGGGACGGCCCGACTGAGGCTGGCCTGGCCCTGAGTACACCGGCGGGCCTGCCCTTGGGGCACTGGGAGAACAACTCTCCGGCTTAAACGGGGCGTTGGCACGAGTGGGGAATTAAGGTGGTTCCCGTCTAGCGCGGGCCAGGCTGCCAGGCCGCGGGGCTCAGTGACGCGAAATGCAGCAGGCCCTCAGGAAAGGCAGAATTTTAATTTCTACTCGACAGAGTGGCATAGCCACTCGGAATAGCACCTGCACAAGGGGAGTGAAAGCATGTTACACAAGAGCTCTCGCTCTCGGAGACTTGGCCTAGAACTTGAAGGCCTGCCGCTCTGCACGCTAGCCTCCTATGCCTCCCACGCCCTCACCCCATTCACGCGCACTGCGCTGTTATCTCTCTGACTGACATCTTTGTCAGCCAATGACCTTCGGGGCTGCGAAAGCGCCGCCCCCCTTGGAATTGGGCAGGGCAAGTAATTGAAATGACAGACATTTACGCCAATAGTGAAGAGGTTTCAGAAGTTACGGTGCAATAGCCAATGAGAAGAAGGAACTGTTCGAAAGGACGTGTCAGGCAGCCAACGGCCGGCGCCGCTGCGTGGGTCGCGTGGCTTCCGTTCCGAGAGGGCGGGGCGGCGTCTCAAACGGAAGGTGGTGGTTGTCCGAGCCGAAGCGGGTTTTAAACTGGGGGTCGGGCCCGGCCGTCGTTGTTTGTTGTCGCTGCCCCGCTTCCGGGCTAGGCCGTCTCTGCCCGCCCCCGCCCCGCCTCCCTTCGGACCCTCTCCGTCTCCGGCCCTGCTCTCTGCCGGACTCGTGCCCCGCCCGCCGCAGCCCGCTGCCGTCCCGGCCCGCACTGCGGCCCCGCCGCCGCCACCATGTCCCTGCACGGCAAACGGAAGGAGATCTACAAGTATGAAGCGCCCTGGACCGTCTACGCCATGAATTGGAGCGTGCGGCCCGACAAGCGCTTTCGCCTGGCGCTGGGCAGCTTCGTGGAGGAGTACAACAACAAGGTGGGCCGGGCAGGGGCTCGGAACCCGGCTGGCGGGGAGCGGGCCCCGGGAGCGCCCTCTCCGGGCTGGACCCCAAACCCCAGGACCCTTCTGCGAACTTGCCTTAGCTTCACGGAGCGGTTCCTCTGAGTTTGGCCCTGTGCAGAGGGTTTCGCAGTCGTTGTCTCGTTTAATCCTGGCAGCGTTCCTGTGTAGTCAGGAGTGTGGTTACCCCCATTTTACTGATGGGGAAACTGAGGCACAGTGTTGTGACTTGCCCGACTCAGACAGCTGTTTCGTGGTGGAAACAGATCTTAAACCCGAGTTTCCACCCAAATCTGTGCCCTTTATCATTCCTGTCCTCCTCCTCTCCTGCCGCATTGCTTCAGTTGTGGGGCGAAGGAGGTAAGAGAGAGGGATGGATATGAAGGAAAAGGCTGGCTCCTCAGTTGGTAGTCATTCACTCCTGGCTACACCAGATTTCTCTTAGGACTCTTCACTGCGCGGGCTTCCCCGCCCCCTACTCCCACTCTCTGGTACTATTCATGCCCCTAGCCCTTCTGCCAGGATTGCCATTGCTGTTGCTGCCTGATATCCGTCGTTTTCAAAGCGATCTCTTTCTGAAAATCTTGGCCTATGGCCGTGATCCCGCCGTTGTTTTCTGAGTAGAGAAGGATGACACTTGCCGTGTCTTTTCTTGCCTTCTTGCATGCTAATACAGCTGTGTAACCCGAGTAGTTAAGTTTCTGGACATCCAGAATTTGAGAACCCTTCCTAGAAGCACGGGTAGTAGGAGGTAGCTTTGAAGCTGGCAGTGCAGCATAAATTTATTTTTGAAAGTTGTTGAATAAGTCAATGGGGAGAATTTTCTTTACCCCTTTATCTCTTCCTTTTATTGTATTAGAGTAAACATTGTGATTGATAGTGATCAGAGCAACTGAAAGCCTTGGCTAATGGTGTTTAAAGCCTGTGCTCCTGCTTAACACCATGAACAGCATGACTTAAGAGAATAAAACTGTATGGACAGTGACAGGCATGGTGCAGGGGGAAAAAGCCAAATGGTCTAGGGTTGAGTCCTGTCTGGTCCGTTGACTAGCTATGGGGCATTGCACAGGTCAGTCTTGTTTCTGACTCACAGTTTATTGTAGGAAAGGGGTTCTTTTTTATACATGATGGTCGTGTAAAAACTATTTGAACATAGTAAGTTTGGTTACAGTTTTTCAGGAGCACAGCTGTTTCTCTAGAGTTAGATCTTAAATTTCTTTGGAATTCCCTTTGAGAAACTGATGAAAGTGATGGGCTCTCATTGCCCAGACATTACACGTACACAATTTACAAACAAATCCCAGGGAGTATGCACTGATCTTGTAGTCTACCCATTGTCCACAGAAAGCAGAGAGTCCTGAGTAAGACATAGCTTTATTTTCTTTTCTCTGATGCTTCTTTCTTCCTTATGGCCCATAGTAGACAGCAGAGCTGGGAATGGAATTCAAGGTCCTAGTGTGGAAACTGTGTTAGTCAAGTTGAGACAGCTAGAACTATTGTTTAAGGATACATGTTAAAAAAAAAAAAAAAAGCAAAATATGTCTTTCAAGGGGCTTGAGTTTTTTTCACCCAAATTGATGTGTTTTTTTTTTTTTTTTTTCCTTGCAAGTTCTTCCAGCATCTATTTGGGTAAGCAGTAGTAGTCCCATTTCTAAGAAAGGAGAAACAGAGCCACAGTTAGGCCACTGGTGGAATCAGTGGAGTAATTGACATCAAACCTCAGTTACAGTAACTCTGCCCCAAAGTTTGTCCTTTCATTTAGCAACTGTATAGAGCTCTTTCTTTGTGCCAGGCGCAAAGGCAGTGTGGTCTTAGTAGTGAAATGCAAACTAATAATCCTAGTACTAAGGGAACAAGCAGTTAACTATCCTTAACTCACTCCAGTGATGTAGGCAATGCAGTGTCTTAAAACTGTTTTTGTGCCCCCACCTATCTAGGTCAGGGTTCTTAACTTTTGTGTGTGTGTGTGTGTGTGTGTGCACACCATGGACAGCTTTGGCAATCTGAAGCCAATAGATCTCTTTTCATAATTATGTTTCCAAATGCGTAAAATACATAGGATTACAAAGGAAACCAATTATTTTGAACTACAGTTATCAAAAACATTTTTTAAAAAGTGGTGATATATTGGGGCTGGCCCTGTGGTATATTGGGGCCGGCCCTGTGGCTTAGCGGTTAAGTGCGCGCTCCGTTGCTGGCGGCCCAGGTTCGGATCCCGGGCACGCACCGACGCACCGCTTCTCCGGCCATGCTGAGGCCGAGTCCCACATACAGCAACTAGAAGGATGTGCAGCTGTGACATACAACTATCTACTGGGGCTTTGGGGGGAAAATAAATAAATAAAAGTTAAAAAAAAAAAAAAGTGGTGATATAGTAATATGTACTTTTAAATTAACTCATTAGATTACACCATCCAGTGTAATTATTACTGTAATTTTGAAGTAGTAATGAGGGTAAATGCCATTTTAAGATGTTTAATTACTGTACTGTGATATGAAAAAAAAATCAGTGATATCTACTGGTGACGAAGTCACAGATATTGATGCTGCTGTGAGTAGCTGCCTCTGTTTGTAATGGAAGGAAATGCTAAATTTCAGTTAGAGATTAGTGAAAATATGAATGATTTTCCAATTCAGGTTCACGGACCTCAAGTTAAGACACCTGGCTGCAGAGGATCTGTGCCTAAGGGATGGTGGGCAGTAAATCCCACTTTAATGCAGTGATTCTCAGGTTCAGTTTTGGAGAAACCTTGCTTTGGAGGCGCCAGACTTCATAATTTAGAGGAATTGACGAATTACCGGTTGGAATTTTCAGACCATTGGTTCCTGCTTGCTGTCGATAGTGATGGCCAGCAGAGGACAGTGGACACACGGCAAATTAACATTGATGAAAAAGCCCAGGAATGGTCATCTTTTTTTTACTGTAGAGACATTGACTGAAAGAAAACATGATTATGATTTTTAAAATCTCGTATTAATGTAATCATGTTTTCCTAAAATTGTTTGTGGTGCAGTAGAATTGAATCTGTTAGCATTTCAAGAACAACTTGACTTTCAGGTGTTCCATCATCTGAATAAATTTGGGAATCACTGCAGAGTAAAGAACCAGATTCTGTCAACTACCGCTGGAATAAAAAGTCCCATTATTGGTAATTGTGTTTTACATTCTCTTTTTGTGGTATCTGCTGGGAGATACAGCAGCATCGGTGTTGGAGCAGTGGTTCTCTAAATTTTAGTGTGTGTATAAGAATCCCCTGAGGGACTTGCACATTCCTGGGCTCCACTCCTGAGGTAACAGACACTCAGGTGATTCAGACACAGGTGGTCTAGATGGCACTCTTTAAGAACATTACCCTGGAGTTACTTTGGCATCTGCTGACTAGAGGCAGGAATCTGATTTGCACCTAAACGTTGGTTCTGCCCTTCCTTCCCATGAAAAAGCTCTGTTACCAGATAGCCTCTTTGAGGTAGCCTGGGTTGAGATCTCAGTTCTGCCACTTCCCAGTTTTATGTGGCTTTGAGCAAGTTAACCTCTGTGCCTCAGTTTCTTCATCTGTAAAATGAGGATAATAAGATTAAATAAGTTAATATGTGTAATGCGCTTAGGAACTCTGCCTGGTGCATAGTAAGTGATTTAGAAATGTTGGCTACTGTTATTTAAATCATCATCATTACTGTACCTATAATTGGAATAAAATCAAGGAGAGTTATATGGGTGTTAGGTAAATTTGACTTTTGTGTTTTCCAGAGAGGAATCAGGACCTTAGGTCAGAAAGTTACTTCAGAATGTCACTATGTTCATTCCTCTGCCTTTTAAAAACTCAGGGGAAAAAATTCCCTTGATTCCTTTCAACTAAACCCATTACGTGGTCTAGAAGCTTCTTGTAGTCAGACTCCAAGTACTATAATGTGCTAGTTTAAGCCCATTTTCTCTTATTCTACCTGACTTAGACACAGTAACTCTGATAGAACAACTCTGTTATTTCTCCTAAGTTTTGACAATATCTGTGGTCTTGAGACAGGTGGTATTTCCCCTATTTTATGGGGAAGGATAGGTGGCTGTTCCTGGGATTCTATTCCACTTAGTTGCTTGTTTCAGGATTGGTTTTGAATAGAATTGGCAGAGTGATGGAATTTATTTTGCCCTAATATTTAACTAGCTGACCATTTGTGCTTTAAGATTTAGCATCTAGAAAATATTTTTGAGATTCTGAGAAGAGAAACTGTAGGTATCCCTGATGCTTTCTGAAGAGTACTGGTGGTGAATCCAGGTAAGACTACCTTGTTCTTGAAATACACATGGGATGAATGCTTGCCTTGTCAGCCTGTACTTATTCCTCTGAGATCTTTAATGCAGTTACTTTTTTTAATAATGTTTGTAAAGTACCCAGCACATTTGTATTTATAATTTTATTTATTTATTTATTTTTCCCCCAAAGCCCCAGTAGATAGTTGTATGTCAGAGCTGCACATCCTTCTAGTTGCTGTATGTGGGATGTGGCCTCAGCATGGCCGGAGAAGCAGTGCGTCGGTACGCGCCCAGGATCCGAACCCAGGGCACCAGCAGCGGAGCGCACGCACTTAACCGCTAAGCCACGGGGCCAGCCCTAATGCAGAGTTACTTTATCTATTTGGCACTTGATGATTTTGACTCTATCGTATAATTTTTCATTTCTCAATGTTCTTGGCAGACCTGTAGAATTCTTATTCATTTGCTCATTAATTCAGCAAATAGTATTGAACACATACACGTGTGTTTTAGGCACAGTGATGATACTTAGTAACCTTATGTAGCCTTTGTTAGCAGGTGTGAGATTGGCAGCAATAAAGAGAAAGTGTTTTAGTACACATAAGTATTTTTGATAGATATTTAGAATTTTGCAGTGCTCCATCAGTCCCTGGCAAGACTGTTAGCAGGGGAATTTAAAATATAAAATTCTTCTGATTTTAACTGCCTCCTTTCTTTTTTCTAGACAGTGAGAGGACTAATTCCTCCATAGGACCACTGGATAGAATTCTGCTGCTTATTGCTTTTTGCCCTAACCTGGTTCACACAGACTTACTGGAGATGCTGTGATTTGAACAAGGAATGAATCTGTGTTCTGTAGGTAGTCTGGCCTGCCTCAGGCCACAATGCCAGAGCTGACTGGTCAGCATCTCTGCCAGGAGCCAAAGGGGTGCTATGCCAGAATTCATCTCAAAATTTGACAAGGCAGGACCTCTCTGCAGACACTGATCATCAATAATCAGTCAGGAACAGGCTCGAAGGGAGGACAAATGGAAAAGACCAAGAAAAGCTGATTTATTCTCTCAGAATTTTACTTTAGCTGATTTTGGTTATATTAACAATTGTGGGAAAATGTTCCACAGAGTAGAGTAGTAAATTGATTTGGATAACTTGGGGGCTTTTTAAAAACTTACGTATATCCAGGCACATATATATATGTGTGTGTATATATATATATATGCGTTCACCTTCGTGTTCTGATACTAGCACTGTGTGTAATAAAGTAGAATACACAGTTTCCTCCTTCGAGGAGCATGTAATAACAAAATAAACATGGCACCTTTTTAATTTTTTTAAAATATAAGATATGAGTAATGTGATCAGTAATTTATGTTATTATTCATGAAAGTAATTGAAAGTGCAGATGTGGTCCATGCCTCCAAGGAGTAAATATTTTATGTTGTATTTCTGCTTCTTAGGAGACATCTGTCATAGTAGTATCCACAGTTTAAAAATGAGTAAAAATGATCTTGCTTCGCAGCCTTTTCTTTTTAGGGACCTTTGTTACACATGTTGAGGTCAAGTGTTGTGAAACAATAGTTGTGGAGAGGCAGTGGAGGTGAGAGACAGAAGTTTAGCAGGAGAACAGGCAAGACTATGGAGAAAAAGGCAGTGGGGTAACCTAAATGTTGACAATATGATGATTAAAGTCAGGTAATTTTTCCTTATGCTCCCCCATAAGTGAAGAAGGATGGCAGTGTAATGAATATCAAATGGGTTTAGGAAAATGCTGAGAAAGGATATCTGTGGCTACAGATTTCAAACTCAGAAGAACACAGTTGTCCAGAATAGGATTTTGATGGGCAAAATCAACAGTCCTTTTTTGGGACATCGAGAAGGCAGGAGCTTCTCCTGACCCCATTTGACACCTTGGGTAAGACGGGAGCTAAGCTCTACAAGGAGACACATAGACGTGCCATCTTCTCTAGAAGCATTAGATGAGGCAGCTCGGAAAAGAAGTTGAATTGTGAGCAGCTTGACAGCTCCTCACCTCCATTGGCTGGGGAGATGCAAAAGCTTCATGTGTTTCTGCCAACTTGGAATATGGCCCTGGCCTCTCTCCCACAGGAACCTCCTTCAGATCATCTAGAAAGAACTTGCCTCATTCAAAAGGAACCAGCACAGTAGCTATAGAAAGATACTATAAGAAAGGAGGGAAAAAGGGGCCAGCCTGGTGGCATAGTAGTTAAGTTCACGTGCTCTGCTTCGGTGGCCTGGGGTTCACAGGTTCGGATCCCGGGCGCGGGCCTACGCACCACTTATCAAGCCATGCTGTGGTGGCATCCCACATAAAATAGAGGAAGATGGGCACAGATGTTAGCCCAGGGCCAATCTGCCTCAGCAAAAAGAGGAGGATTGGCAACAGATGTTAGCTTAGGACTAATCTTGCTAACCAAAAAAAAAAAAGGAAAAGGACAAAATAGGGAAACAAGTGACAAGTAAAGTACCCACACTAGAAAAATGTTTTTACTTCAGTTGAAAATTAAGGCCTAGTCTTGCCACCATAAATTCAAAGAACTTAAGAAAATAAAGAACTCCACGCAGAGATACAGGGGATCAGGTAAAATAAGGCATAGTGAGGGCCGGCCTCGTGGCTTAGCGGTTAAGTGCGCGCACTCTGCTACTGGCGGCCCGGGTTCGGATCCCGGGCACGCACCGACGCACCGCTTCTCCGGCCATGCTGAGGCCACGTCCCATATACAGCAACTGGAAGGATGTGCAGCTGTGACATATAACTATCTACTGGGGCATTGGGGGAAAAATAAATACAATTAAAAATTAAAAAAAAAAAAAGCATAGTGACAGGAGAAAATGGAACGTCAATAGGTAGAGCCCAGGAAAATAGTGGAAGAGAAAAGAAAAATTATCACAGAATTAAAACCCACATTGGAAAGAGAATAAAAATGAAGACAAACTGCTGAAAACACAGTGAAGGGTAGGGAAGACAGACTGAGGAAATGGAAATAGATAATTAGAAAGAATATAATAGATGCAGAAGTACAGAAGATCTAACTTAGCTATAATTGGTGTTGCTAAAGAAGACCAAAGAAATGAAACACAAAAACTCCAATACGTAGTTAAAGAAGACTTTATATATAGAAATAAAGATTTGAAATAATGAGTTCGAACTATGTGAAAAGAAATTAACACAGAACATTTGGCATTGAAACATTTCCTAGGAACGTTTCTACATTTTAAGGGTGAAGAAGAAATCTTTTGGACATCCAGACAAAACGATCAAGTCCTCCTGAAGAGGGGATGGAGAAATTAGGCTAGCCACATTTGAATGACAGAAGGTAAAGGAGCAATGCCTGCAAATCTGCACCTATCATAGACTGTGCTACTATAGATACCTGAGAATAGACTTAAGAATATCTAAGATTTATATGGAAAAAATAATGTACTTTTTAAAAAGATAACTCAGTTTACAAAAATTGACCATGTATTAAGAAAAGAAATGTTTTTAAATTAAGGGAAATCAACTGATTGGAAAAAATACTACATATCAAAACTTATGGGGAGATGAGGAAACTAAAGCCCAGATACACTAAATGACTTGCCCAAAGTGACATAGAAGGTAAAAATAGGGGCAGAACTGCAATACTGTCTGTCACGAGAGTCTTAAATACATACCAATGTCAAAAAAAAAAAAAAAAAATTATGGGAAAAAAGAAAGTGTTGAAAAACAGAAGGGAACACTTGCCTTACCAGATGAGAATAAACATACTGGAATTGGTATAGTTATAGCCAGAGAGATTGGTGGAACCACATAGAATGTTCCAAAGCAGATCTGAGTATATATAGAAATATAATATGTGATAAGATAGAACTTTAATTCACTGGGGAAAAAATTAATAAATTGTATGACATAATTGGCTGTTCATCTGGCAGAAAAATTTAGAACCCTCTAATTCACATTATATATGAAAACTAATTGCAGATCAAATATCTAAATGTGCAGAAAAGTCTCACAAACAATAGTAGAAGAAAATTGACTAGGAAATTTGTACTGGGGCACTGTGGGTGAGTAGAGGAGAAGGCAGTCTTGAAGCCGATCATAAAATCCAGAGTCAACTGGGGCCAGCCCCATGGCTTAGCGGTTAAGTGCGTGCGCTCTGCTACTGGCGGCCCGGGTTAGGATCCCGCACGCAACAACGCACCACTTGTTGGGCCATGCTGAGGCGGCGTCCCACATACAGCAACTAGAAGGATGTGCAACTATGACATACAACTATCTGCTGGGGCTTTGGGGAGAAAAAGGAAAAAAAGAGGAGGATTGGCAATAGATGTTAGCTCAGGGCCAGTCTTCCTCAGCAAAAAAGAGGATTGGCGTGGATGTTAGCACAGGGCTGATCTTCCTCACAAAAAAAAAAAAAGAAAAATCCAGAGTCAACTAAGGAAAAGATGGACAGATTATAATACATACGAACAAAACATTTTTATGTGAAAAGGTACACCGTGGGGCCGGCCCTGTGGCTTGGTGGTTAAGTGCGCGCGCTGCGATGCTGGTGGCCCGGGTTCGGATCCCGGGTGTGCATCGAGGCACCACTTCTCCGTCCATCCTGAGGCCGAGTCCCACATACAGCAACTAGAAGGATGTGCAGCTATGACATGCAGCTATCTACTGGGGCTTTGGGGGGAAAAAATAAAATAAATAAAATCTTTAAAAAAAAAAAAAAAAAAAAAGGTACACCGTGGGCACAGTTAAAATGAATATTAAAAAATTGATAATCCAGGGAAAAGTATTTTCAAAACGTGACAGACAGTAGGAGCTAATTTATTTAGGGTGATAGAAAAATGGACAAAGAGTAGAAATAGCCAGTTCATAGGAGAGGAAGTGCAAGTGATCAATAAATAGGAAAAGATGGTCGACTTCACAGGTAGTTAAGGGAAATGAGAATTGACCCTGTGATGTTATTTTTCCTTTTCAAATTTATAAAAATTAAGTTATTGCTTCTAATGTTGACGGTGTAGAGAAATGGACACCTTTACATACTGCTGGTAGGACTGTGAGTTGCTACAGCGTATTTAGAAAATAGATCAGCATCTATTAAAATTTAAAATGCACGTACTGGGGCTGGCCCGGTGGCACAAGCGGTTAAGTGTGCACACTCCACTGTGGCGGCCCGGGGTTCGCCAGTTCGGATCCCGGGCACGCACTGACGCACCGCTTGTCAAGCCATGCTGTGGCGGTGTCCCATATAAAGTGGAGGAAGGTGGGCATGGATGTTAGCTCAGGGCCGATCTTCCTCACAAAAAAAATAAATAAATAAAAATAAAATGCACATACCTTCTAATACAGCAATCCCACTCTTTGGACTTTGGCCTCCAGAGATAAAGACAGCAATATATAAGCACACATGTACAAGGCATACAAGCAGTAGTGGCAAAAAAGAGAAACAGGGTACACCATTAGGGGAATCGTTGAGACATATAATATGGTACGTTTATTCTATGAAATATTGTGCGTCACTTAAAAGAATGAATTGGATCTATGTATTGACCTGAAGGATACCCATTATTTTGTTTAATAAAAAATAAGATTTATAGCATTGGATATAGTATACCATTTTTCTACAAGTTGGGGAAAACTTTACACTTGTGTATATATACGTTTGAGCATAGAGAAGAGCGTAGAAGCAACACCAAATTAGTAATGTGATATATTGGGGATGGGATGGGGGGGAGTTATTTTGATTTATACAGTGGCCATACACTTTATAATTCTCTTACAATCTAAAAGTACATTTAAAGAATAAAATAAACTCAATTGAAAGATCATTAAGATAGGGGCTGGCCTCGTGGCATACTGGTTAAGTGCGCATGCTCTGCTGCTGGCGGCCCAGGTTCGGATCCCCGGTGTGCACCCATGCACTCCTTGTCAGGCCATGCTGTGGTGGCGTCCCATATAAAGTGGAGGAAGATGGGCACAGATATTAGCCCAGGGCCAGTCTTCCTTAGCAAAATAGAGGAGGATTGGCATGGATGTTAGCTCAGGGCTGATCTCCCTCACAAAAAAAAAAAAAAAAAAAAAAAAAATCATTAAGATAGATAAAACTTTTAAGTCTGAGCAAGAAAATGATAGAGGATATAATGGTGAGGGGTTCATGGTAGAATTTTGTTTTATTTATTTATTTATTTATTTTTTTGTGAGGAAGATCAGCCCTGAGCTAACATCCGTGCCAATCCTCCTCTTTTTGCTGAGGAAGACTGGTTCTGAGCTAACATCTATTGCCAATCCTCCTCCTTTTTCTTCTCCAAAGCCCCAGTAGATAGTTGTATGTTGTAGTTGCACATCCTTCCAGTTGCTGTATGTGGGACGCGGCCTCAGCATGGCCGGAGAAGCGGTGCGTCGGCGCACGCCCGGGATCCGAACCTGGGCCGCCAGTAGCGGAGCCTGCACACTTAACTGCTAAGCCACGGGGCCGGCTGCATGGTAGAATTTTGGTGTCTAACTTCTGCCACTCACCCTCTTTCCTCTTTGGAGCTTCTTATCGAGGAAGTTACATACAAATAATAATAGTCAAAGGAGAAATCTAGACCCACTCTATTAATCACTGAACAAGCACCTCCAATGTGGTGCTACTGCCTGGTAAACTAAGTTGGAAAAATGCAGCTTATTCTTAGCCTAAATGAGGCTTTCTGTTTTTCCACTTCTAATTCAAGGGCAGACCCAACTTGACCTCCCCCACTCAGTGGAAGGTGTGGAGAAGCTGGAGCAAAGGATGGCCAGACTCATTCTGAGCAGGCCAATTTGCCTGTCTACACGGGAGCAGGATGTGCAAGAGCAAGAGAGCTGTCTTGCCTGTCCAACATAGAGGGGTCCAGCACACTGGTGAGACCTGCCCATGTGCCTCACTCAGGCTTTAGCCAGTCAGTTTAGCAACTGCTGGTTATGGGTGGGGATCGAAGAGCAGAACCCTCACCCGCAGTATTCCTCCAAGGCAGAGCAGGGGCAGAAGTTCATCCTTGCTATGGGCACGAGTGGACACATGGAATAGGGGGAGAGGAGCGTAAAGGATGAGAGTGCTACAGTCAGAAATCTAGATAAAAGTAAAAAATCTGTTTTAAGGGAAAACAAAGTACCAAACTTTTTTTAAGAAGTAGAAAACCTGGGGCGAGCCCAGTGGCATAGTGGTTGAGTTTGCATGCTCCGCTTCAGTGGCTCAGCATTCGCGGGTTCGGATCCCAGGTGCGGACCTACGCACTGCTTATCAAGCCATGCTGTGGCAGGCGTCCCACATATAAAGTAGAGGAAGATGGGCATGGATGCTAGCCCAGGGCCAATCTTCCTCAGCAAAAACAGGAGGATTGTCAACAGGTGTTAGCTCAGGGCTAATATTCCTCACCAAAAAAAAAGGAAGTATAAAACCTAAATAATTTAAAAATCATGGAAGATTTGAAAATGTAGTCAAAGATTTACCTTCAAAAAGGAACCCCCAACCCCAGAGTTTTATGGGCTAATTTACCAAAGGAAATGTGTAACAAAGACACAGTAGCCCTCTGTAAGAATTCCTATAAAATAAGAAATAGATATACACAATAAGAAATACACAATAAGAAAAAGATACACACAACTCAGTAGAAAACTGGGCCAATGTTTTGAGTTGGTGTTTCAGCATAATGGTGAAGAGCTTGGGTTGTGGGATGGGACTGGCGGTATTTAAAATGTAAGATACTTAACCTCGCTTTTACTCGGTATCTTCTTCTGAAAGTGGGAAGACTAATAGTACCTACCTCATGGAGATGTTGGGAGGATTAAGTGAGGTCATGCATGTAGAACATTGAGCATAGTGCTTTTACTTGGTCCATCATAAGCACTCAGATATTGAGTTGTTATTGAGAAATAAAAATAGTCAGTAAACAAATATGCTCAGCCTCAACAGTAAAATGGTGGTGAAGTGCCATTTTTCATCAGTCAACAAAAATGTAAAATATTGATTATTTACAGTGTTTTCAAAGGTATAGGGAAATTGGCACTCTCATATGCTGTTAATGAAACTAAATGGAAGCAACCTCTTTGAAGGCTGTTTGACAGAATCTATTAATATTTAAAATGCAATGCAGCAGTTGAACTTCTAGCAGTCTCTCCAATAAAAGTATTTGCACACGTGTACAAAGTGTTGTTTATAATAGCAAAAGAATGGATGTAACCACAATAACTATGAATGGTTCAATTATGGTGTGCTTACTACAGTCTGCTATAGAAGAATGAGGTAGAGATATTTGTAGTGATGTGAGAAGATCTTCCAAGATATATTGTTAAAAACAAGTTGCAGAATAAGTTTTATGGTCCAAACCTATTTATGTTTTAAAAAACCCTACCATATACACATGTATGTAAACGCACAGAGGACATTCGGAAAGATACACATCAAACGGTGGTTTAAGAGTCAGTAAGTAGAATTAGGGGTGGAGTTAATGGGTGACTTTACCACATTATTCTGCACTATATGAGTATTCACAGAGAACTTATATTCTCTTTCATCATTAAATTTTAAATGTCTGAGTATCTGAACAAAAAATTGAATAACAGTGAGAGCCACTTGTTATTCCTCTCAATACCTGCTTGGCAACTTGGAGCAGAAGAGCTAGTCAGTTAGGCTGACCATAGAACTGGAGTCTGTGCAAACACATGAATTCTTTTGGAAGATCAAGAAAGATTAAATCTCAGCTATTTTCTGACTTCTTCCTTGGGTTAGGTACTGTGCAGAGGTTGTCAGACCTTGCTGAGTCAGATCACCAGGGAGGTTCTTAAGAGTATAGACTCCTGGGCTCCACTTGATACTTAGTGAATCAGAATCTTGGTCTAGTGTTGGGGAACCCAGGAATGTGTAAAGCAGCCTCAGTAACTTTGATAGCCAAGTTTGGAAACCACTGCTGTCGGCAGTACAAGCAGAAGTAAGACAGGCCCTGTTTTTAGGCGTTTACTAAGTGAAATAGCACAAGGCAGTAGCGTCAGTACTTTCATGAGGCAGGAGGGGATTAGTCACCCAGTGGGTGGTATAGATAAGTACTGGAAGATCACTGCACCAGGAAGACTGCAGGTGGTTTATGGAGGTGAGAGGTGAGGTGAGACATAATGATATGAAAAGCTCTTACACCGAGTAAGGCACTCTGCTAAGCAATTTACATACATAGGGTATTACATACAGCTCTATGAGGGAGGTACTGTGAACATCCTCACTTTGCAGATTGGGAGACAGGTTTAGCCAAGTTAAGTCACATGTCCAGGCCCTACAGCTAGCAAGTAAGGAGGCCTGGAAGCCTAATGCCACTGTGCTGTATTGGTATTGGGCAGGATTTGGATCCATGGAAAGGAGGTATGAGGGTTTTACAAGCATAGAAAGCAGTGTAAGGAAACGGACGGGAAAGGGATGGGCAGTAGTGACTGGGTAAATGAAAGTGGAAGATAAGGTGGGCTAGGGCCTGGTGGTGGAAAGCCTTGAAAGTCTGGTGATATCACAGGGTCTGATATTTTGAGGTTTAGGGGAAAATCTCTGATGACTTGAAAGGCAACTTTTAGAAATGAGAGTAGCATTTTCTCTTCTAGTTTAACCTGACAGTGTTATCTGCATGGTTAGAGACAGAGATTTTGTCTTTTGCATTTGCTGCCAGATCCCCAGCACTTAGAACAGTCCTGACACCTAGTAGCCACTCAATAAATATTTGTTGAATAAATACATGAATGAAATATCTGGCTCAATCTTTATGAGAGGCTTATTCTCTATTCTGCCCAATGAGCCCCAAAATTTAGCCTCTTGTCTGTTTTCTCCTCCCTCCCGCACTAAGGCTGATGCCAAATTTTCCCTGTTCCATCTGGAATCTTTCTTCTTCTTTTTTTTTTTTTTGTGAGGGAGATCAGCCCTGAGCTAACATCCATTCCAATCCTCCTCTTTTTCCTGAGGAAGACCGGCTCTGAGCTAACATCTATTGCCAGTCCTCCTCCTTTTTTTCCCTAAAGCCCAGTAGATAGTTGTATGTCATAGTTGCACATCCTTCTAGTTGCTCTACGTGGGATGCCGCCTCAGCATGGCCAGAGAAGCAGTGCATTGGTGCGCGCCCGGGATCCGAACACGGGCCGCCAGTAGCGGAGCACGCGCACTTAACCGCTAAGCCACGGATCAGCCCCAAGGAATCTTTCTTCTTTATGTATTATTTTCTGCAAGGGTCAGAATGTCAACTTTTTAATTCCCTAAGAACTGTTCAGTCAGAATCCCTCTTGTGGCCACGGCTGGTTATCCCCTCCGTTCTCACCACCAGTCACCACAGGCCCTTACCCTTTCCCGTCTGTTCCTCTGTGGGTCTTCGGGCTGAGCTCCCTGCCTCCAGCCTCTTCCTGGATCCAGTCAGTCCTGCAGGGCATTACCAGGCCTCATACTCATACCTCCAAGGCCTCGTAGTCCTGCTTCCTTCTCAGACACCTTTGCTGGGAAAGCCCACCTCCATCCTCAGTTTGCTTTCAGGGCTCTCCAGCCTCTTCTGCTCTCTCAGATGGTTCCTCTCAAACAGGTTTTCTTGCTGCCACCAAGTGAGTCATTCAGTGTGCCTCCTTAGTACATTTGTTCCTTCTGTCCCATGTGCCTGGGATGCTTTCCCTCTCTTTGCCTCCCTAGAACCTTTCTATACCCCTTTGAAGACTGCTCAGATCCTAACTCCACTTTTCCTCACTTGCCCACTTTGAGTGATTGCTCTTTCCTCTAAACTGTTACAGTTATTGTGTGTTATAAATAAGCAGCTAATTATGGATTACCTTGTGACATCACTTTTATTGCTATCTTAGGCAGTGTTATTGTGATTAGGGCAGAGAGTTTTTTCTCCTTTTATATCCTTATCTCCTTCATACGTTATCTCCACCAACACATTATATGATTTTTGAAAGCCTGTAAGCTGCTCCATAAAAATGAATATTTAGATAGTCATCATACAGATCTTTTAAAGTCAGACATGGATGGCAAGATCTATAAATATACATAGAAAAATCCTTACAAATTTACAAAAAAGCTACTAAAACTAATAACTAATTTAGCAAAGTTACAGGATTCAAGATTGATATGCAAAAATCAATTGTATATATTTTTTTGTTTTGTTTTGTTTTGTTTTTGTACAGAAGATCAACCCTGAGCTAACATCCATGCCAATCCTCCTCTTTTTGCTGAGGAAGACTGGCCCTGGGCTAACACCTGTGCCCACCTTCCTCTACTTTATATGGGACGCCGCCACAGCATGGCCTGACAAGTGGTGCGTCGGCACGTGCCTGGGATCCGAACCCAGCCACCAGCAGCGGAGCACCAAAATCAATTGTATATTTATAAACAATTGGAAATGAAATTTTTTTTTTTTTTTGTGAGGAAGATCAGCCCTGAGCTAACATCCATGCTAATCCCCCTCTTTTTGCTGAGGAAGACCGGCCCTGAGCTAACATCTATTGCCAATCCTCCTCCTTTTTTTATTTTTTCCCCAAAGCCCCAGTAGATAGTTGTATGTCATAGTTGCACATCCTCCTAGTTGCTGTATGTGGGACGCGGCCTCAGCATGGCTGGAGAAGCGATGCGTTGGCGCGCGCCCGGGATCCAAACCCGGGCTGCCAGTAGCGGAGCACGTGCAGTTAACTGCTAAGCCACAGGGCCGGCCCTGGAAATGAAGTTTTTAACACTTCCATTTATAATAGTATAAAAATATGTAGGAATAAAGTTATTAAAAGAAATCCAAGCCTTGTACATTAAAAACTTAAAAACGTTGCTGAGTAAAATTAAAGAAAGCCTACGTAAGTGGAGAAATATGCTGTGTTTATAGGTTGGAAGAGTCAATATTGTTAAGATAGCAGTTTTTCCAAACCAATTTATAGATTCAACACAATCCCACTCAGGATCTTAGCAGGCTTTTTTTTTTATCTTTTCTGAGGAAGATTAGCTCTGAGCTAACATCTGTTGTCAGTCTTTCTCTTTTCTTTTTGCTTGAGGAAAGTTAGCCCTGAGCTAACACCTGTGCCAGTCTTCCTCTACTTTATGTGTGGGTCACCACCCCAGTGTGGCAGATGAGAGGTGTAGGTCCGCACCCAGGATCTAAACCTGCGAACCTGTGCCACCGAAGCAGAAAGCACTGAACTTAACCACTATGCCACGGGGCCAGCCCCTTAGTAGGCTTTTTGTAGAATTTTACAAGCTGGTTCTAAAATTTACACAGAAAAGCAAACATATAGAATAGCAAAACCATTTTGAAAAAGAACAACAAAGTTGGAGAACTCACACACTGATTTCAGGACCTCACTAGAAAGCTGCTGTCATTGACTGTGGTCCTGGTAAATGGATAAGCATATAGACCAATGGGACGGAATGGAGAGTCCGGAGATAGATGCTCAAATACATGGTCAATTGATTTTCAAAAAAGAGGCCGAGGTAGTTCAAAGGAGAAGGGATAGTCTTTTCAATAAATGATACTGGGACAGTCAGATATTCATATGTAAAAAAGTGAACCTTGATTCATACTTTGCATGATATTAAACAATTAACTTGAAATGGATCATAGACCTAAATGTAAAGCCTAAAACAAAATTGTTAGCAGAAAACAGGAGAAAATACTTGTGATCTGGGGTTGGGCAAAGCTTTCTTAGCTAGGACACAAAAAGCATGAGCTATAAAAGAAAAGAAATGATAAACTGACATTGCCAAAATTTTACATTTCTGTCCTTCAAAAAACACTGAAAGAAAAATGATAGAACAGCTGTTGACTATGAGAAGATATTTGCAAAACACATAACCAGGGACTTGTATCCAGAATATACAAACTCTCAAAACTTAATAAATAAGAAAACAACCCAGTAAAAAATGAAGTGAAACTATTCTGTATGATACTATAATGGTGGATACGTGTCATTATACATTTGTCAAAACCTATAGATGGTACAACACAAAGAGTGAACTCTATTATAAACTGTGGACTTTTGGTAATGATGTATCAATGTTGATTCATCACTTGTAACAAATGTACCACTTTGGTGCAGGTGTTTTGATAGCGGAGGAGGCTATGCATGTGTGAGGGCAGGAGATACATGGGAATTTTCCGTACTTTCTGCCCAGTTTTCTGTGGATCGAAAAATTAGGGCTGGCGCAGTGGCACAAGCAATTAAGTGCACATACTCCGCTTTGGTGGCCCAGGGTTTGTGGGTTTGGCTCCCTGGCATGCACTGACACACCGCTTGCCACACCATCTGTGGCAGCGTCCCATATAAAGTAGAGGAAGATGGGCACAGATGTTAGCTCAGGGCCAATCTTCCTCAGCAAAAAAAAAAAAAAAAAAGAAGAAGAAGAAGATCAGCATTGGATGTTAGCTCAGGGCTGATCTCTTCCCCCCCCAAAAAAAAAGAAAGAAAAATTAAAATATTTTTAAAAGAAAAAGGACAAAATATTTGAACAGACTTCATCAGAGAATAAATACAGATGGCAAATAAGCACATGAAAAGATGCTCACTATCATTAGTTACTAGGGAAACGCAAATTAAAATACTTCTGCACACCTATTAGAATGACTTAAAAAAAAAAAGCCAACAGTACCAAGTGCTGACGAGGATGTGGAGCATGTGGAACTCGCATATTGCTTGTGGGAATGCAAAATGACACAGCCTTTTTAGATAACGGGTTGGCAGGTTCTTTTTTTAGTAAATTAAACATATCCTTACAACATGACCAAGCAATTCCACTCTTAGTTGTCTACCCAAGAAAAACGAAAACTTGTTCCAAAAAAAACTTATACATAAATATTCATAGCAGCAATTTTTATAATGGCCCCAAACTAGAAAGAACCCAAAAGTTCATCAACTGGTAAATGGATAAATAAATTGTAGTGTTTCCACATAATGCAATATTATTCAACAATAAAAAAGAAGACAATACTGGTATACACAACATGGATGACTCTCAAGAGCAGGTAGCCAGCCACATAAGACTCAGTACTTTATGATTCCATTTATCTGGTGTTACAGAAAAGGGAAAACTATAGATAAGTGGTTGCTTGGGGCTAGGCATAAGGGATTGACTGCAGAGGAGCCCAAGAGAACTTTTTGGGGTGATGGAAATGTTCTATTTCTTAATTATTGTGGGGGGCTACGCAGCTGTATACACTTGCAAATGTATACATTCCAAATCATTAAACTGTACACTTAAAGTGAGTGAATCTTATTGTATGCAACTGTACCTAAATAAAATTGTTAAAAAAAAAAAAAAAAGAGACAGGAATATACCGGTATCTAAGACTGAAGTCAGAAAGACAAGAGTAGAAGAAATTCTATTTTTCTGCTGTATGGTTAGTGCTTATCCTCTCATTATGGATGTTTACCAAAAATTCCCTGTTCCATCTTCCAGTTGGTGTAAGTTCATAAGCAAATGTATAATGAGTGGTGTTTCCCTTTGAGCGAAATTGAGTTTGACAGCAAAGAATGGAAGTTAATATTGGTCCAAAATTGACTCTAAGAAAAAGTGGCCAGGGCCGGCCCCGTGGCTTAGCGGTTAAGTGCACGTGCTCCACTACTGGCGGCACGGGTTTGGATCCCGGGCGCGCACCGTCGCACCGCTTCTCCGGCCATGCTGAGGCCGTGTCCCACATACAGCAACTAGAAGGATGTGCAGCTATGACATACAACTATCTACTGGGGCTTTGAGGAAAAAAAAAGGAGGAGAGTTGGCAATAGATGTCAGCTCAGAGCTGATCTTCCTCAGCAAAAAGAGGAGGATTAGCATGGATGTTAGCTCAGGGCTGATCTTCCTCACAAAAAAAAAAAAAAAAAGTGGCCAGAACCAGGAAACTTACTCATCAATGGCACCCACTTGTTTTGCCAGTTATAGTGCTTTGGGTTCTTGAATGCTTGTTTGACACACCCTTATGTATAAGCATGTTACTAGCCAGTGTGTGAGAGGCAGGGGCGCAGTTTGTACACAATTGCCTTTTTAGGTGAGATGTTACTTTGTTATATGGGACCGCACAGGGTGTTTGATATTCCTGGCCCCTGGGCACTGAATACCCCACAGCACTTCCAGTCACTGGGGTAACTAAAACCACCCTCACTTTGTCAAATGCCTCAGGGGTTGTGGGGGAAGGTGTAACTGGCTGGGCCGATGATGCATTTCTATGGTGTTGAGTCAAGAGTACAGAAATCGGAAGGAGAAAACCTGTATTCAAATTTTGTTTCTGCCTCTTACTATTGTTGCAGCGTTGAATGTAACTTAACCACTGCCCCGACCCTGCCGCCCCCCGACCCCCACCCCCACCTCGAGTCTGGGTTTCCTCATCTGAGCGTTGGAGTGGTTGGTCTAGATGCCCTCTCTCTGTAATAGTTCTTGATTGTGCAGTTAAGTGCATACAGTGTCAGGACTTCTTTGACTGACCAGCAGTATCAAATACATTAGATGTATTTGATACTGCTCCAGAAAAACAAATGTTTATGTGGGTCAATTTTGTTGTGTTACAGGTTCAGCTTGTTGGTTTAGATGAAGAGAGTTCAGAGTTTATTTGCCGAAACACCTTTGATCATCCGTACCCCACCACAAAGCTCATGTGGATCCCTGACACAAAAGGTGTCTACCCAGACCTACTGGCGACAAGTGGCGACTATCTCCGTGTGTGGAGGGTAAGCAGGTGCATGATTAACTGCCAGACCAATGGGCTTTCTCCACGTCAGCTGTCATCAGCAGCGTGGAGTCATGGAGAGCAGACTGGGGTTGGAGGCAGCAAGCGTCATTGCAGCCCGGGAGAGACAAGTGGTGGCATATCTGGAATGACCTTGTTTGGCTCAGCAGATTTCCTAGTAAATCTAGCCAAGATTCCTTGAAGTGTTGCTGCTGGCTGCCGTCAGGCCTGGAAACCGAGGCTCAGTTAACCTGATATAATGATGATAACTTTCTGTTGGAGTGGGGATTCCTGAGGCCTCTTATTCTGTTTACAGCCAAGATATTTTTGAGTAAATTAAACAAAATACCAGGCCACTGACTCTAGTAAAGTATGTGAATGGATTTTGGAGCTTTACCTCCCACCTTAGCTGAGCTCATCAGCAGCATCTCCTACAGTCTGGAGGTGTAGTGCCCAGCCAGGCGAGGTACAGAGATTCTGGGTTGGGAAAGTGACCCGGGCACTTTGGGCAAAGACCTCTCCTCTAGAAAAATTTGGGATGAAAATTTGAAAACAAAGCTGGGCAGTGGGAAGCTTGGAAAGAAGTAGCATTCAGGGAGTTCTTGTGGGTTTTAATATTCTTCATGATAAAAATGTTCTTCCCCTATGTCTTATATTAACTAAGATATTGTCTAAATGGGGCTTTAAAGGTTTTTGTAAAGGTAAGACTGGTTGAGTTTTTAAATTATTGTTCTTTCAGGTTGGTGAAACAGAGACCAGGCTGGAATGTTTGCTAAACAATAACAAGAACTCGGATTTCTGTGCTCCTCTGACCTCCTTTGACTGGAATGAGGTGGATCCTTATCTTTTAGGTAAGGGAGTGAGGGCGTGCATATTCCAGTTTGAAGAAGCAAAGATACGTTTTCTCAGATATAACACTGGGCCAGTTTTTAACCAGGGGCCTGAGGTACATGCATCATCCTAGAACAGGGCCAGGTGGGCAAGAGGCTAAATACAGAATGTGGTTATTAGTTCCTCCTGTGGAGTTGAGCTTCTCACGTGTGTATATCTTGTCTCTCCAGTCAGAGTCTAAGGTCCTAGGGTAAGGATTGAACACTTGACTCTCTGGCTCTCCTGCTAGCCTCCCTGTGCTCAGGAAGTGTTTGTGGCGTGTTATCTCCTGGGCTGAACAGAGGAGTAGGCACAAGGAGAGGAGCTTGATGGGAACCTCACTCCTGTCAGCCACTGATTGCACTGGTTGTTTCCAGGTACCTCCAGCATCGATACGACTTGTACCATCTGGGGGCTAGAGACAGGGCAGGTGTTGGGGCGAGTGAATCTTGTGTCTGGCCATGTGAAGACCCAGCTGATCGCCCATGACAAAGAGGTAATGATGCTGTTCCTCTTCTGCTTTCCATGTCCTCAGTGTGAGGTCGGACTGTTCTCTCACTGTTTTGCAAATTACATGGAAAATCATAATATAATACTGACATCTTCTTGTCTAAATAGAAAATAGTGATGTGTCAAAACAGTGGAGAACAACACTGTTGTAAATGAATGCATCCTTTTTGCTGATATAAACAACTTATTCTATAGTCTATTGTTTTTCTTTTCAGGCCAGAGATTGCTATTTTGTAATAATGAACTCTCTTGAACCTGATGTGATTAAGAAAATAATCTTAGAGTAATACCTATCTTGAAATATATTTATTTTTGGGGGGAGGGAGAGGAAGTGGGAGGGAGGCAGGGTGAGGGAAATTTCCTGGCAGACAAACCTAATTCATCAGTTTTTCTCTAAACCTGTTTTATGAAATTCTGGTATGTTCACTTAATACTTGTACTTTTAATACTATTTGGAATTGGCTATATTTTATTTTGGATGGTGATGTTTTTCCTATGTTTATTGGAAAAGCCGAGGGGAGCCATTTGTGGTCATGTTTTAATCAGAGCATTCTTCTGAGTGGTTTTGGGAAATAGTCATCAATCTTCTCCTCCCAGAGCCACTGCATGCTACTAGTACTCTGATTTCCTGTGGGTAGTGTTTCCTTTTCTTTTCTACCTTATCCTGCACAGCAAGGAGTATTAATGTCTGTACAGATAAAAAGGATGCCTTGACTTTGGTCAGAAACTTGAGGTTGTCCACAGAAGGAAGGTAACCAGGTTGTCATTCTTAGTAAGGGGTTGTTCTTTGGCTTTCTGTGCTTCTAAGGGTGAGGTCTGTTATGAGGCTGCTAGACTTGGCTGCTGCTAAACCATGGGGCCATGGAAGAATTTGTCCTGCAGAGAGGACCAGTAAGGAACTTCTGGAAATCCCCTTGGCATCAAGTGTAACAGGTTGCTACATTTTAGTTATGTGACAACTTAGCCTGCTGTTCTCTGTCAGGGTCCAACCCAGAAAACTAGAACTACTCTGAATATTTAAACTGAGGGGATTTAATCCAGGCGATTGCTTACACAGTCGATGGTCAGCTGAGAAGCCACACCAGCAACAGTGAGGTAAGCTAGAGAAGAGGAGCAGCAGGATGCTGCTACTTCCTGCAGGCTGGAGGGGTAAAGGGAAGAGGCAGGGTTCCTGGAGCCCAGGGGCTGAAGCTAGAACCATGGAGGGAACACAGCCATTGCCAGAGACTCTTCAGAGAACAGAGAGAGGGAGGAAAGATACCTTAGCTTCTCCCTACCAGAAGGAAGGGCCAGGAGTGGATCTTAAGAGCAAACAGACCCTGGCCCTGAAGAAATGAACCTGAGGATGGTTGTTCTGAGAGAAACAGTGATAGCTCCCAGCCTTTCATTTTTCTTAGTCCACCTCTGTCTGTCAAAGTACAGTCTTGTTGGGAGGCTCTTGTTGCTGCCTGTCGGACTGGCTTAGAGACAGGTGGCATACATGTGGGAGTTGTCAACTTCCCTTGGTTTATGATGAAATACACTGGTGGAGCACAGAGGAAGGAGCAGTCAGGTAAAGCTGAGAGAGCTTTACACACTCGGCCACCTTTCCCATGGGTAACTTATCACTTAATGATGCTGCTGTGGTGTCCTTGTTCGTAGGAGTTACTAAGAGCTGGCCCGTGGGGTGCCCATGTTGATATAAACACACCCCTGCCCTAACATAGTGGCCAGAGTCTTGATCTGTCAGGCCTCCTTGTGGTGACTGGCCCAGTTCCCTTTTGAACCACTCCTAATTCCTACCATAGAAAGAGAAGGGTAATTTCTTCGTAGTCAGCCGGAGAAAAAGGAGTTTATGAGGTTGACTAGAAATAGATACTTGTGGGGCTGGCCTGGTGGCATAGTGGTTAAGTTTGCACACTCTGCTTTGGCGCCCCGGGGTTCACAGCTTCAGATCCCAAGCACAGACCTACTCGCTGCTTATCAAGCCATGCTGTAGCAGGCGTCCCACATATAAAGTAGAGGAGGATGGGCACGGGTGTTAGCCCAGGGCCAATCTTCCTCAGCAAAAACAGGAGGACTGGCAACAGATGTTAGCGCAGGGCTAATCTTCCTCACCAAAAAAAAAAAAAAAAGAAGAAGAAGAAAGAAAAAAGAAATAGATGCTTGTTTGGCAGTGTCTCTTAGGCAGAACCTCAACAAGGCTGGAGTCATGGTATTTAGTGAGAGAGTCCACTCGTGTCTGTCCAGAAGTCAGCTGTTATTATCCCTGACCCCAGCAGATAGGTTTTGTTTGGCATTTGTTTTTCTTTTCCAGTTTCTCTCTCTCTCTGCTTGTCTGGCTCTGGCTTTGTCTGTCTCTCTTCATCCCTTTCTTTCTCTGAAGCTCTCCATTGCTCTCTGCCTCTGTTTTCTCATAGACATTAGTGGTGTGTAGTGTTTGCAGCACATAATAAATGCAAAAAACAATCATTTAAAACCTGAATTGATTCACTTATGGATACAAACCAACTAGGAGAAGAAACAGAGCATGTCCTAGGTCAAGAGAGTGATACTAAACCTCTTTGTGAAACTAGGAACGTCTGAGCCTCCCATGATTCAACTGCTGTTACCTCTTTATTACAAATGAGTCTCAGGGCCGGCCCCATGGCTTAGTGGTTGAGTGCGCGCTCCGCTGCTGGCGGCCCGGGTTCGGATCCCGGGCGTGCACCGACACACTGCTTCTCCAGCCATGCTGAGGCCGTGTCCCACATACAGCAACTAGAAGGATGTGCAACTATGACATACAACTATCTACTGGGGCTTTGGGCGGGGGGGGGGAATAAATAAATAAAATCTTTTAAAAAAAAAAAAAAAATGAGTCTCAGCTCCAGGTTTCACAGCAGAACCAGCTTGGCTGCTATTAAGTGGCTATAGGAGGGCTGCTTCCATCTCGCAAATTGATGATCTCGGCCTTAATGTGGTCATAGATGTGCCTCTGATCGCACGCACATGAAAGCCACAAAGACCCAGGAAATACATGTCTCAATCCTGTATTGTGGCAGAAGACGGCCACTGGCTCTGGCTTCACTGAGCTTCCACACATTCAGAATACTTGATCACAGTGACTTGTGCTGTCTTGGTCAGCCGGATATGTGCCCTTTGTTTTATCACAGGGGTTGGAGGAAGAAGACTTGGAAAGCAGGAATGTGGGAAGAAGGCAGCCAATTTCTATAGCAGAATGATGTTCACTCTTTGGAAAGTCATTGATGTTAGAGCTCTCACTGACATGGCTTTGTTTAGCTCCTCCTCTGTCGTGAGCGGGGTTTAGATGCACTAGAGGTAGCAGATCTCCCTGCTGCAGGAAAAGGAGGTAACGGATCTGAACCTGACTGGAGCTTCTTGTTCACCAACAGGTCTATGATATTGCGTTTAGCCGGGCTGGGGGTGGCAGAGACATGTTTGCCTCTGTGGGCGCTGATGGCTCGGTGCGAATGTTTGACCTCCGCCATCTAGAACACAGCACCATCATTTACGAAGACCCACAGCATCACCCACTGCTTCGCCTCTGCTGGAACAAGCAGGACCCTAACTATCTGGCCACCATGGCCATGGATGGAATGGAGGTGAGCACCCAGCTTCAGGCTAACATAGCCCCTGCCACCTAACTCGAGCACTGCTTAGTATATCTAGAAGAGTGGTTCTCAACTGGTGGCAGTTTTATCCCCAGTGGATTTTTCGAAATGTGTGGAGACACTTTTGGTTGTCCCAACTCAGGAGATGGGGGCAGTGCTACTGGTATCTAGTGGATAGAGGCCAGCGATACTGCTAAGCATCCTACAATGCACAAGACAGCTCCCACAACAAAGAATTACCGGACCCAAAATGTCAGTAGTGCCAAGATTGAGAAAACTTGATCTAGACCAAGGACTATGTGTTAAGAACTTTTAGTACTTGGAGAGTTGAAGTCGGAGCCAAGAAAAGCAATATCTAAAAAGTAAACCCGGTCGTATGTGCTTATGGTGCTGAGAATAGAAACAGGCAGTTTTCCCCTTCTGTAGTCTGGACAGATTCTTCCAGCTTTAGCAAACAGACATGGAAATGGCAGCTCTCTGTAGCCTGTTACTTGTAAAAGCAATAGTGGAGGTGATTAACTTTGTTTTGGTGAAAACAGCACCTCGGATTTCTTACATTCCAAAATCTGCTTTGAGGACGGGGGCTCTCCTTTCCAGCTGAGCATGCACGGAATTCTTAGCACATGTGCCTAACAGGGCTTGGTGGATTATCCACTCTCCTGCATCTCCCCTTCCTTATCAGTCTAAAGGCCCTGTGTTGCTAAGATATGGACTAGAAACTACCTGTGTCGTCTTTTTTTTCTTTTTCCTCAATCGTGTAGGTACTTTTGGGACAGAGACCCTCTGTCTCTAGTGGTCTTTATATCCACAAGTGAACTAGTTATGCTTAAAAAACATACTTTTTCTTGTGTAGTATCTTTTGTTTGTTTTTTCTGTCACACCCTGAAGTTCCTGGGTCTTTTACTTCTCATTTCTACAGGTAGTGATTCTGGACGTCCGAGTTCCCTGCACGCCTGTCGCCCGGTTAAACAACCACCGAGCATGTGTCAATGGCATTGCTTGGGCCCCACATTCATCCTGCCACATCTGTACTGCAGGTAATCATGGTGGGGGAGGGAAATCAGGGAGGGAAAGTAAGGAGATGTTCCTCTTGTCTCCTTAGAATTGTAATCCTTACTGTTTTCAAGGATAGTTTGTGAGAGTTACACAAAGTAACTCAGTTGAGAGCCTCCCAGACTTGTGAAATTGGAGCAGTCTAAATTTCCAGATGATCTTGTCCCCTCAGTGATATCAGAGCATCTTCCATATATGTTTACATCGTGTGTCGGTTACAGGCTTGGGCCTCATACTGTCCCCCTCTAAAATCTAAGCTGGCACAGAGGACTGAGATCCAGGAATATGGAGAAGAGGGGCAGTCTCTCTTGGATGTAACAGAATCTTTGGGACTGCCAAGATTGACATCTCCCTTGGGAGATATAATGAAACTGCAGTGGGCTCTCGGTGTGTTGAAGGACCCTACGTAGCCTGGCCTGGTAGTGGTGTGTGACTTGTAGTTCTCATTTTACCATTTGCCAGACCAAAAAGAGTACCCCTTAAAAATATGCTGGCCATCGGTGTGCTTTTATTCTGGGAATAATATGTCACTTATTAAAAATTAAAACACCACAGAGGTATATAAAATAGGAAGGTGAAAGTCATTTTTCTCTTTCCTATCCCACTTCCACCTCAGTCCCACTCTCCACAGGTGACCTCTAACAACAGTTAGTGTGTCTTCTTCCAGACCTTTATATGTGGGTACATACGTACACATACCCCCCAGAATGAATCTCCGTCCCTTCATTGTACACAGAAGAGACTCCCCTCCAGCTCCAGAGTACTCTGCTCCTTAGGATCTTTTTTAGTGCCGTGGGTTTCCTTCTAACATACTTTTTCTTCTCCTCACTAATCAGTAGCGTCCTCATTTCCTTGTGCATTATGGAGCCAAAGGAGCAATGTAGTTTGGTGGTTTTCTGCCATTTTAGCATTAATTTGAAAGGCATAGGAAGCTTTTCCTGTTTTTGGCCCTCTGCTCCTGCCTGTATGTCTCATTGAGGAGCAGTTGGGGGCCCACCGCCTTCCTCTGTACCTCAGGTTGTGATCTGACTTCCTCACGATTGCCCTTTTTCCCCAGGGGTGTGGATAGGGAGGGGTGGAAAAAGGAACAAGGAAAGGTATTGTCCATTGTTCATGGAGAACAGTACCGGCCCCCCAGCAGAAGACCGTCTTCTGCTCCTGGTGGCTGCCTCTGCCTGGCTCACTTCTGTTCTGTGTGTTGCACCTGTCTCGAGTCCTTTCAGTTGAAGGAGATGTTGCTGAAGGGTGTGCTTGGTTGAAAATTGAGGAAAGGGAACTTAGCGCTTTACAAGTGCTGAGGGTTTAAAACAATTCCCCAGATCTCTTGACACAGGTGGCCCCGGGGAAGAGCATCTCGCACCTTCCCAAGTTATGCTACCTTGGCAGGAGGCCAGTGTTGCCTGCATGAGGCTGGCCTATTAGGGTTTAGTTTATTCAAATCTCCTGTGTATCAGAGATGGGCTTTCACATCAGGGTGGGCAGAGGGGATGGGGGGACACTGTGGTCTTGAAGCTCATTGCCTTTTTTTTCCTTCTCTTAAATTAAGAACTTATTATTTTGATTATAAAAGTAATATGACCACATTACAAATCAGTTGGGAACTAGAAAAAGGTAAACATAACTCATAACCTTGCCATCCTAATGGTACCACTGTACTCATCTTGGTATCTTTCCTTCTAGTCATTTTTCATGTGCTTATATATTTTTTGAAGTGATTACCTTCTTTTCTGGTATTTCACAGGGCCCTTTTCTTGGGGAAATTTTTTTTAATAGCGCATGTCCATACAGCACTTTATCTCTATATAACATCTCATTGAAGTATAAATGTCCATAAAACAGGAGGAAAGGGGCTGGCCCCGTGGCATAGCGGTTAAGTGCGCATACTCCGCTGTTGGCGGCCCGGGTTGGGTCCCCGCTTGTCAGGCCATGCTGTGGCAGCGTCCCACATAAAGTGGAGCAAGATGGGCATGAATGTTAGCTCAGGGCCGGTCTTCCTCGGCAAAATGAGGAGGATTGGCATGGATGTTAGCTCAGAGCTGATCTTCCTCACAAAAAGAAAAAAAAAAAAAACAGGAGGAAAAATCCCATTAAATTGAATCATCAGAAAGGACTCTTTAATCACTCATTACTTTAAGTGGCTGAAAATGATGTGTTTTGGGACCATTTTCATCCTATCCCATCCCCCTTTCCTGTTGCCTGCCCAGAGGAGACGTGCCCATCTAAAGCCCCATTCTACGTGGGCTCTGCTGCAGTGAGTGGAGCCTGGAGACACAGAGTCAGAGGCCTTGCTTTGAGTCCCGACTCTGTCACTCACTGGCTGTATAGCTCTGTGGTTTGGGGTAAGTGCTTTAACATTTCTTTAATTTTTAATTTTATTTATTTTTCCCCCAAAGCCCCAGTAGATAGTTGTATGTCATAGTTGCACATCCTTCTAGTTGCTGTATATGGGATGCGGCCTCAGCATGGCCAGAGAAGCAGTGCGTCGGTGCGCGCCCGGGATCCAAACCCGGGTCACCAGCAGCGGAGCACGCGCACTTAACCACTAAGCCACGGGGCCGGCCCTAACATTTCTGAATCTCAGTTCTGATCTGTGAAATGGGGGCTTAAAATAAAACCTCCTTCCCTGGGGTTTTGATGAGCAAATGCTTTGTAAACTGTGACCGTCCCCCAAATGCGGGAATCATATCCTCATTGCCTGAGTTGTGACTTTGCTTGCTGGCTTTCTCTGTCCCTAGCGGATGACCATCAGGCTCTCATCTGGGACATCCAGCAAATGCCCCGGGCCATCGAGGACCCTATCCTGGCCTATACAGCTGAAGGAGAGATCAACAACGTGCAGTGGGCATCGACTCAGCCCGACTGGATTGCCATCTGCTACAACAACTGCCTGGAGATACTCAGAGTGTAATGTTGGTGGTGCCATGCCCACAAGGCAGAGGTTTGTGTGCTTCCCGCCTCTGCCCCACCCCAAAGTAAGAAGAAACATGTTTCCGGTGGCCAGTATGTCTTTCATTGCTTTGCACCCACTGTTACCAGAAGCTGCTCTAGGAGTTCCTGGCCGGTCACCCCATCGCGCTGTGTGCCGGACTCAGTGCTGTGTGGCGCCTCCTCAGCCCAGGGCTGAGTTTTACGATTTTCGCTCCTTTCCTCTTCTCCTTTGGTTCCTCAATTAAAATTTTGTGTATATTTGTTTCTCAGCTGTTGTGTTAATGAGCATTGTAGGCACTGGGTATGTTTGTATTCATCTGCCCTAGATGTATCTGTCTGTCTACTGCCCAAGGCAGCAATCTGTGTCCATGTCTGTGTTAGCACTTAAGTGGGAACAAATATCAATTTGAAGTTGTCTTTCCTCCTATTATCAATGTCTTGAACAAATTTCAACTTTGTATATTTTTTAATCTATCAGGCTAATTTTTTTATGAAAAGAATTTTACTCCCTGGTCTCTTCCTTTGTTTCATAGTCCTCTCTATTAGCACCTTACTCTCTTCCCTCAGTGCCTGGATCTGGCACTGGGCCCTTGACCCCACGAGCAGTTTCCTTCTTGACTCACTGCCTGAGTGGAACGTACCGGACCGGGAGTCCCAAACCACCTTGGTGCTCTGCAGTCGGCCAACTCTCACACCTTTTCTCAGCCTGGCTCTTCTCAAGGGCATTCTGGGCTCCAAAACAGACATGTGAAGCCTTCTGTTACTCCTTGAAGTACCTCTGTCCAAATCCCCTGGGACATACTGGGAACATCTTAGAGCTGAAATAGGCTGATTGGGGTGCCTGACTTGAAGGGAATAGTTTCAGGAAAGCCGAGCTTAGAGCATATTTCCAGTACATGGTTTCAGAGTCTGTTTTTCTCTGCAAATATAAGCCCTAGGCCATTTTCTTTCATGTCTTGAATGATAGGCAAGAATGATCGATAAGCTAAACTTCAGTATCTCTATTTGTTTAGTATACTGTGACTGGTGGTATATTGGCCACTCTATGGATTGAGCCCTCTGAGGTGCGAGTCCTGCTTGAGAGGCACACAATCTGTGCATGTAACCCTGAACAAGATCTCCTGTAGAGTGTGGGAGACTGTCAGCTCCTATAAGGGATGGACTAATAGGCCATGATGATCCCTGGCTGTCAAGTAAATAGATAGCTACAAAAGAATCAGAGACCCCAGGGTCAGCCAGTTAAGAACTCTATGCACACCTGTCAACCACCCTGCCCCCAGTTTGGTTTCTGAGCAGTATTGGACTTGTAGGCTGCAGATAATCTGTTTCCGTTACGTGAATGAGCTCCATGGAAGGGGCTTATATGTGATTCCGACAGTAGGTGAGTCCTTGGGCAGGCAGGGTTTGGAACACACTCAGAATTTTGGGGGGGGGGCCGTTGTGTGGTTCTTTGTGCTCTGCCAAGTGCCCAAAAGTTTCTGAGACCCTCTGGGTTGTGTGTCTGAGAGCAGGAGCGTAGCAGACCTTAAGGCTGATGGTTTTGTCCACTTAGGCTCTCACCTGCTCTTGAGAAACAAAACAGTTAGCTTTGTTCTTCTGGGCCCTTAGACTCTTTTAGTTGAGTCTTCTTTTTCAGAAGCAGATGTGTTTGTATCCCCAAAGTCATAGCTCTTTGCTTAACTACACAGGGGCTTGTCCCAAAGGAAAAGGCTCTTTTTTAGTCAGAGTATTTCCCGTTCCAACTCTTTACTTTCTTATTCTGATTTTGGGGCTCTTTGGCTGGTCATCTGCTTGACGTTGACTCTTCTGCATTAACCATCAGATTTGCACTGTGTCATTTGGAGATGTAAAGCGAGCAGTTCTTGGTCAAAACCCTCCTCTGCTCATAATTGTGTTTGATGGTTCCATGGTCTTTCTCTCAAGGGTAGCACGTCTGAGTTGATGGTTGCTTGCTCTAGGAGGTCATCAGGTCCTTCCCGTGGAAAAAGGTCTGAAATGGAGGTCAGAGTGGTAGGAGGAACTGGTCGTGCTGTGGCAGGGCTTAACTACACTGAGTTCTGAGTTAAGATTCCTTTTATGATCTGCACTTAAACCTGGCCTGAATGCTGAGAAGACTTGTCAACTGGAACTCAAAAACAACCCAGGGAAAAAGAAATGAGGCAATAGTAAATAGAATATATTTGCATAAAGTTGCTATCTACTCTAGAAACCAACAACTTTTGATGCTTTTATTTTTTTCCTTGCCCTATGGACTCCCAGCCCTATCACCTCTCCTCAGGCCCTGCAGTGCAGTCCTTCCTCCTGCTGACATCCCACCTGGGGCCCAGGTGAGACTCCCCAGTCTCCCTAAGCAAACACACACACACTCACAGTTGCTGGGATGCTAGTATTTTGAAGTCACACTCTCTTACTCTCCCTTTATGGCACAGGCCAGATGGCCTCATGGCTGAGGAGGGGATTTCTGTAGTCTCAGGATTTAGAAAGCCTCTTAGCCAGCCGTTCTCTGGGAAGCAGAGATCTGTTGTAGTTTCAAAAGCAAGTGTCTGTTTAATTTGTTTAGGTTCTCAAATTGACAGCCAGAGAGAATGGGTAGGAGACTCTGGATCTGCTCTCCTCGAGTGTGAGAAGAGCGGCTGCCAGAACTTCACTGGGAAGGCCACGGTGGCACCTCTGGACTCTGACTCTGCTGGCAGTGGCCCTTTAATTGCTATTGGCCCCCTGAGCTGAAGCTGCCTTTGTTTTCCTTGTCTGCTCTGAGGGGAGAGGCAGGTGCTGAATAAATTAGGCCTCGGGTTCCATGTCAGAGAGCTGGTGAATGGGTACAAGTCCTTCAAAAGCTTGAGTATTTACACCCAGGAGAGTGGGAACCCTCTCCTTCCAGGGAGGAGCCAGGCTGCAAGGTGAGGACTGGAAGAGGGAAGATATTTGATAACAGGGTGACATTTCTTATCAGAACCAGGATCAGCTCTCAGAGAACTGGTTAAGATTTGGGAAGGAACAAAAAAAATTGAGACTCCTACAAGGTTTTGATGATAGTTTAGGCTGAAATTTTAAGAGGAGATTTAGGATGTGGAGGAAAATCAATGGCAAGTGTTTCTTTAGATCAAAGGAGGAAATATTAGAGGGCCGTAAAGGTGTGAGGTGGGAAGCATTGAGACTGTTGTGTGGCTATGAAGTGAGACTGTGCCCTTGGCCGTTGTCAGCCTTCCTGGACCATTCATTAGGTATGTGACGCTAGGTAACTGTGGGGATGGGACAACAGCTCAGGGCAGAGGAGCCCCTCCCTGCAGCAATGCAGCCATAGGTGATGTTTGGTGGTGGAAATCTGCAGGTGTTGAGAGTCTCGTGACCATTCCACACCACGGCTCTTCCTGGTTGTAGGTTTGTAGAGAGCAAGAAGCAGCAGAGGTTGTCATGCTGACTTTTCCTCCCTTTCTTTTCTCTTCCTCTTATCTTCCCACTCCCTTTCTACTGTAGAACTTTCTCCCTGCTGTAGCCTGGGCCTTGAATTCCTAGGCTGTAAAGACATGTAGGAGCTGCAGGGTTTACCAAACATGGGACGGCCAGCCCAGTACCCTGCCTCCACCTTCCCCAGTTTGACAATATGGCAGCTCCTTCGACTTCCTGGCTTGGGATAAGGGAGACCATTGAAGTAGAAGCCTCAAGGGAGACTCTTCCCATTACTCTTTGCACTCCAGGTTGAGGAACGAGGGTCATGCTTGGCCCTTAAATTGGGTTTTCCCTGGGAGGAGAGCTGAGCTGAGCAGTCACTGTGAACTCTGGGCCAGCTACTGAGAGTGTCTCATGTTACAGAACCTCGCCCACCTCTCCCACCTGCACCCTCTTCTTCCACAGTTGTCATTGCTGCTAATGGTCAAAGTCAAATGTATGGCCACATGGGATGGGCCGGGTCCTCTCAGGCTACTTTCTAGATGTTATTTTTTAAATATGGAAACATGCAGGTGCCTTCCCAGAGAGGCTTGGACTGGTATATCAAACCAGAAACAAATAAGCTAATGAAAGTATGAATTCAAGAAGAGAGGTTGGCAGTCTGTGTAACAGCCGGAAAGCTTAGATGGTTTGTGGGACAACCCAGTGAATATGAACTTGCAATATCTACTATTTAAAAGAATAGTAGATTCTTGGGTTGATTGTGGTATACAATGTGTTCTGAAACTTGTTCAGCTAAAGCTTTGACTTGATTGAGTCGAATATGAATCATTTGCTTTGGTTTCTGTGTATTTTATGACCCCTCTGTCAGTGACTTTCTATTCCTCCTCCCCTGAGTGTGAATTTGTAGCATGATTGTACAAACCTCTATGTAGAAAATGGGGATTTCTTGTTCTCTGAAATGTTAAGCTCTAGCCAATCAATTTCTGTCCCCTTTAGCCTAGTGTGTCTGAACTTACTTTCTTGTTTTATATTTAAACTTTTCCTCTATACTATAGGTTTTGTGACATCCCGTGGTCAGGTAGAGAGGAAGCTGCCCCTTGCAGAACTGTACTATAACCGTTTTTCTTTTTAAAATATTATTTTCACAGGACTGATTGTACACAGGGCTTTTAATAAAATTTTAACACTGTGCTGTGAAACCATGATAGTAAAGTCCATCAAAGCCTACTTCAAAGGCACCTGAAAGTGGAATGTTATATCTATGACTTTGTTTCTTGCTTCCTGAGTATATTAAACCTAATTTTCACCCTTTCATTCTGTTTCAGCCTCCTGTATAAGAAGTACCATATTTTCTGCCCATCATACTTTGTAATAAAACTTGAACATGTATAGATTGACTGCATTTCTTCTTGTGATGAATTCAGTTCTTCCCATTCTGCCAGTATGGTCTTCGCAGAATGGCTGGCATTCTGAGACACTGGCTGGGGGATTAGACTCTGCCGCAGCCCATTCACACTGTCTGACAGCCTGACTCATCACCTTTAACAAAACAGAGAGCACCTTTGCTATGCTGGGGGCCGTGACCGTCAAGTTGCTCACAGTCTACTAGAGGAGACATCCGCATGAACAAATACAGTGTTGTGCACTAACAGGTCTGTTCAGGCTTACTGATGGCCCTGAGGAGTTGGTCATTACCTATGACTGGGTGGGACCCAGAGGGGGTCAGGGAAAAAAAACTTCACAAGACGAAGGATGCTTGAACTGGGTTTTGAAGGCTGAATAGGAGTTCTCTGGGAATAGGGAAAAGCATTTAAGACAGAGAGAACATCTCTGTACAGATCTATAAAGGCAAGAATGTGATCACATTCAGAGATTTACAAGTTGATGTGGGGTTTCCTATGGGGAATGTGGGAAATGTGGCTAAAGAAGTAAGCAGGAGCCAGATCAGGCAGAGTCTTGTATGTTTTGCAGAAAGTTTAGACCTTACTCCTGTATGAGACTTTGGAAAATGTACGTAGAGGGAAGTGATGCTCAGAATTGCATTTTAGGAGGCAGTGAAGAAAGTGCCTCTGAGTGGGGGGTGAGACAGGGAGTCAGTTCACCTATTAATATAGTCAAAGTGAGAAAAAAGTCAAAGCCTGAACTAAGCAGCAGCAGAGAGGAAGACAGGACACAACGGAAGAGACTTAAGAGATGGGATAGTCAGGAATCAGTAATCTATTGGCTGTGAAGGATGGCAAAGAAATAACTCCCAGATCCCATGGGTTTGGACACCAGGCTCTGACAGCTCTAGAGTTTCCAAGTCGAAGCCAGTTTCCCAAGCCTGTGCCCCGACATGGTAGGATGGAGAAGGAGTTCCTATCCCCACTGCCACTCAAATGCTGTGAGTCCTGCATGAATACTCCCCCCATTTATTTTGATTTTCATTCTTTGCTCATGTTGGGCCATTTCAAGGGAAGAGAAGAAAGGCAAATTGTGATTGGTTCAGTGACCTAGGATTTAGTGTCTGCCACTGTGTTAGAAGACGGAGCTGAGGGTGGCAGTGGGTCTGTGTAGAGAAGTTTAAATTTTATGTGGCAAAAAGAGCAGCTGCTGGCTCTGTTGGAGCTGTGCTACATGGTCTAACAGGGTATATTTTATGGGAAATATGTGATTCTTGCTCTTGAGTTTTTAAGGGGAAAGCTGGAGAGTAATACTGACTGTATTCATCTTGATAGACTAGGTTATACTGCAGTAACAAACCCGCAAATCTTGGAGACTGAGCACACAAAAGTTTGGTTTTTTGCTTACATGAAGTCTGTTGGAGGTTGGTCAGCCCTCCTTCACCTGCAGCTACATCATCCAGAACATGTGGCCTCTAAGGTCACTTTGGAGCAGGGGGAAGTATGTTTTTCAGGATAGGCCTGGAAGTGGCTTACTCACTTCTGCCCATATCTGCCAAATGTGGTCACATGGTTCCAACCTAACTGCAAGAAGGTCAAGAAATGCAGTCCGTTTGCCTAGGAAGGGGAATAAAGTGGTAAATAGATCATAATGCCTCTGCCACACCATCAAATTAGCAAAGTATCTGGAATAATAACCAATGTCATCTCATTCATTGAGAGCTGCTAGTACTGGACAACGCTTGTTCAAACCTAACAGAATGGGGGCCGGCCCCCTGGCTTAGCGGTTAAGTGTGTGCGCTCCACTACTGGCGTCCCAGGTTCCAATCCTGGGCGCGCACCGACGCACCGCTTCTCCAGCCATGCTGAGGTGGCGTCCCACATACAGCAACTAGAAGGATGTACAACTACGACGTACAACTATTCTACTGGGGCTTTGGGGAAGAAAAAGGAGGAGGATTGGCAATAGATGTTAGCTCAGAGCTGGTCTTCCTGAGTAAAAAGAGGAGGATTAGCATGGATGTTAGCTCAGGGCTGATCTTCCTCACACAAAAAAAAAAAAAACCTAACAGAATGATGCCTTCAGCCAGTCTCTAGCATCCAAGGTTCATTGTTAGTTAATGATTTCAGTGATACTGACAACCAGGCCTCTAGAGATGGTTCAGTCACCTGTGAATTTATTGTGAGACAGTAAATATTAGCTTAGACTGAGAAAATAAAAATCTGCCCTGCCATTCATCACAGATAAACAGACACAGATAAAACCAGCTGCAAAGTTAACAGGAAACAATGTTTCTCCCAAGCACACTGCAACTTAAAGAGTCATAACAATTCCATTCTCTGAGTGACTAGTTTTTTTTAATTCACTGAGAAACTTTGTTCTCTAAAATCGTAGACTGTCAGAAAGTTTGCTGTTTGAAATTATATCAGTGAGAATGTAGCTTTACAGTCTTGCTTGGAGAATCTAAGTCACTGTGACAGAGAAGCAGCCTTGATTTCCAACCCGGGTGTAGAGCTTCAAATCAGGGGTGTCTGAACACATCATTCCACATCTATCTTAACTTCGTAGTTTCCAAGGAAACCAAACCCTGGGTCCGCTTTGCAGTCCACAGCTGATGTTGATCCTCTTTTTATACAGTTCTGTGTTCCTTTGAGCCTGTCAAACTTCATTTCATTGAAATTTTACCTAACCTCTACCCTTCCCCATAATCCTGTCTTTTCCTTTGTCTGGTGAGACCCGCCCAGCCCCCCACCCCACCCCACCCTCGCCTCGTCTGGTGTGCAGTCTTCCTTGTTGGCAGCGAGTCAGCCTGCCTTCCTTGGACTATAGGTTTGCCTGGTGACTTAGGTTGATTGGGCGAGGGCAATCTCAAACTTTGTTTTGGCCTCTACACTTATTTGCAATTATAAATTCCATTCATTTGCTTTTTACTACTCAAAGTAACATTTGTATTAAACTATATATTTTTCCAGTTTTATTGAGATATAATTGACATACAACATTGTATTAGTTTAAGGTGTACAATGTATTTTTAAATTACAAAACATAATACTATAATAGCTAGTAAGCACATGGAAAGATGCTCAACATCATTAGTTATTAGAGAAATACAGATCTTTGACTTACAATGGGGTTACATCCTGATAAATGCATCATAAGTTGAAAATGTTCAAAGTCGAAAATGCATTTAATACACCTAACCTACCGAATGTCATAGATTAGCCTAGCCTACTTTAAACGTGCTCAGAACACTTACATTAGCCTACAGTTGGGCAAAATCATCTAACACAAAGCCTGTTCTTTAATAAAGTGTTGACTACCTCATGTAATTTATTGACTGCTGTACTGCAAGTGAGAAACAGAATGGTTGTATGGGTACAGAATAGTTGTAAGTGTATCCGTTGTTTACCCTCGTGATTGCATGGCTGACTGGGAGCTGTGGCTCGCTGCCACTTCCCAGCATCACAAGAGAGAATCCTACTGCATATCGCCAGCCCAGGAAAAGATCAAAATTCAAAGTACGATTTCTACTGAATACATATTGCTTTTGCATCATTGTAAAGTTGAAAAATTGTAAGTCGATCCATCATAAGTTGGGGACTGTCTATACAAATCAAAACCACGATGACATACCATTTCATGCCTACTAGGATGGCAACAGCTATAGTCAAAAAGAGATGATGATAAGTGTTGGCAAGGATGTGGAGAAAATGGAAACCTATTGCTGATGGGAATGTAAAATGATGCAATCATTTTGGAAAACAGTCTAGTAGTTCCTCAAAAGGTTAAACATAGAGTTTTATAGAGTTAAACATATAGGTTAAACATATAGAGTTACTATATGACCCATCAGTTCTACTCCTAGGTATACTCAAGAGAAATGAAAACATGTCTCCACATAAAAACCTGTACATGAATGTTCACAACAGCATTATTCATAATAGTCAAAAGGTAGAAACAACTCAAATGTCCATCAACTGATGAATGGATCAATAAAATGTATATTCATACAATGGAGTATTATTTGGCAATAAAAAGGAATGAAGTACTGATACATGCTAAAACATGAATGAACCGTGAAAATGTTATGCTAAGTGAAAGAAGCCCATCATAAAGGACCACATATTGTATGATTTCATCACATGAAATGTCCAGAATAGGTAAACCCATAGAGACAGAAGTAAATTGGTGGTTGCCAATTGTGCTGATTGTGGTGATGGCTGCACACATCTGTGAATATACTAAAAACCATTGTATACTTTAAATTGGTGATTGGACCATATGTGGATTATATGTCAATAAAGTTGTTATTAAAAAAAACCCAAGAACTGTGCTGGGCAAGTACAGCCCTGCTCTCAAAGAATTTAATATTGTGGCGGAGATAGACATAAACATTTTGAAAAAGGTAAGTGCTAAGGTACAGACATGAAGGCGTGAAGGGTTATGTGAGCACACAGAGTAGGGCATCTAAGCCCAAGTGGAGAATTTGAAGATGTTTTCCTCTGGTGGAAAATGATACCTGAGCTGAATCCGGAAGGAAAAACAAAAATTAGCCATGTGTGAAGTGAGGCGGAACATAGACCAGCAAGGACACAGGTCTGTGCTTAATACAGGAATTGGGAGAAGTACTAGGAGCAACCTGGTGTTTCTAACCTGCCAGATACAAGGATAGTCTCAGCCCAAGTAGCTTGGATAACAAATAATAAAAGAACAATTCATAAGTGACTGCTAAAAATTCAAAGGAGGACTCCTAAGAAGGCTTTACGCTGCTGCTATCTATATAAAACCTTTTTACTTTAATGTTCCAAAGGCTTATTTTGTGTTTTCAATCTTCCTGTGTTGGTAAAGCAAGTAGTAGCATCCTTATTTACAGATAGGATAGAGGAAGTTCAGCGAGACTAAATGATTGGGCAAATCGCATCTCTGGGTGGCGGTTGAATAACATATTTCTTTGCAACAATAAAACGTTTATCATTCTGGACCTGCTCAGAGTTAGGAAGCAATTCGGAAGCAAAATCAGCTTCATAACTCAGATGTATCTATCAGATCATTGTGGGAAATAAAATCCTGAGCTCCCCAAGCAACCGGGAGGGATTGAGCATGGGGTTCCCCCACCTCGGCCCGAGTTCCGCACGGTTGTGTGAGACGAGCGAGTACCGTGCGACGGCGGAACGGATTTTGCCGGCGCTGGGGAGGCATTTTTGGAACGGACTGGGGAAAGGAAGTGTGCTGCACTATCGAGGGTACCCACTCCCGGCTTCTGCGGGGACGGTGCGGGTCGTTCGCGTTCCGGCTGTCCCCGGTGAGCCTGAGCCTTTAGGTCTCCGGTGACGGGTGGAAGCCACCACAGGCTCCAGACCTGGTTGTTTCGGCGGCACACGGAACGGGCCGACGTTGGCCGCTGTTCTTTCGCTGCTCTTGCTGACCTTGGCCCAGGGTCGGAGCCCATGGCAGCTTGGACTGCCGTCAGCCTGAGCAGGGCCGCTGCCCCTTGCTTGTGGGCGCGAGGCCCCGGGGCCCGGGCGGCTCTTCCGCTCGGCCCCCCGGCCTCCCAGCCTGCGTCCTCGGACTGTAGCCCCGATCGGGGCAGGATGCTGCACCTCACCGCGGCGGTCCCCGCCGGGCACAACAAGTGGTCCAAAGTCCGGCACATCAAGGGTCCCAAGGACACCGAAAGAAGTCGCATCTTCTCCAAGCTCTGTTTGAGCATCCGCCTAGCGGTTAAACGTAAGAACCTATCTACATTGGGTGTCCCCACGCACCTTTACAGACGCTGAGCGTCTGCCATCTTGTCAGGGAGCTGCTCTTCTTAGGAAGATAAGATGGTAAAAGGGAGATAAGACTTCATCCTAGTCTGCAGCTGGGTATTTCATAGAAACAGACCCTAAGAGTAAAGTCACATGTGTCTCTCTCCTGAAGAGACAAATCAAGCCCTCTGCAGTCCCCTCTGGTGGCACACAGGTTGTGGCTGGGGCATTGAGTAAAGCTATTACTTGCCTAGGCCTCAGTTTGCTTAGTTAGGGTTCCTGAGATATATTTTCTTGGAAGGTGGGTTTGCAATCATGTCTCTTCTCAGTTATATAGCCACTGTAACAAAAGGCTTTTTTGTATTTGTAAGAGTGGAGAAAAAATCCTGTAAAAAGCACGGACTTTGGAGTCAGGAAGACTTGGTTTCTGTCACTTACTGTATGACCTTGAGCAAATGGCTTAACCTTGCTGAGATTCAGTTCCCTTCTGTAAAACAGGGATAGTGCCCACCTTGAAGTAGTTTCTGGCACATAATAGGCACTTGGTAAATATTCATTTACCTCTAGAACTCATGCCTGGTATTTCTCTTTGCTTCCTTTTATACTAAATTGTCGATGTTGAGTTCAACCAACACTATTGAGTGTTTGTTATGTGCCAGGCACTGATAATACAAGGATAATGAGATATAGCCCCTACCCTCAGAGAGAGCATGATTATAATGTCATGAGTATTTCAATAATTAAGCACAAAATAGTAGAATCAGAGCAAGGGGTACTAATAAGTCCAGGAAATGTTGGTACCATTTACATCTGTTACCTCTTCATCTGATGCAAAGTGTTGTTTGCTGAAACCTAGCAGAAAGATATCCATCCTTAAAGACAGAGTGAATTAGAAACTACTTTTCCAAAATACTTCTCCACCATATCCCATTCGAACTCTGGATAAACTAACCGAGAGCTGGAGGGTGACTTGCCACTCTATTGGCTTGGGGAGGCAGGGCGCAGAAATCTCGTTTTTATTCCATGCTGTAATGAGATATTTTCACTCACTCTTTTCTGTCTATCTCAGAAGGAGGCCCCAACCCTGAGCTCAACAGCAATCTGGCCAGCATCTTAGAGGTGTGTCGCAGCAAACACATGCCCAAGTCAACAATTGAGGCATCGCTGAAAATGGAGGTGTGTCCTCAGTTTGACATTCTTGTTATTGATCTCAGACCCTCCAGGGTCCATGTCTGAAAGGCCACCAAACATTCCTTAAATTATGAGAGAGAAGGGTAGCATTGTGGTTGACACCCTCAACCCAGAGCCTTCTGGTGGCTCTATGTCCTTGGACATTGGTTGTAGGAGCACGATCAGAAATAGGATGGATAGACAACTTACAGAACCATACAGCCGAGGACTGCGTAGTCAAGTTGTGAGGAGATGGGGTAGAAGGAAGGGGCACAGTGTGGGGAAGGCCCTGGTGTTAGATTGAGGAAGCGTTTGTTTTTCTTTTTCTTTTTCTTTTTTTATTTATTTATTTTTTTGTGAGGAGGACTAGCCCTGAGCTAACATCTGATGCCAATCCTCCCCTTTTTTCCTTGAGGAAGATTGGCCCTGAGCTAACATCCATGGCCATCTTCCTCCACTTTATATGGGACGCCGCCACAGCATGGCTTGACAACGGTGAGTCAGTGCACGCACGCCCAGGATCCGAACCTGTGATCCTCAGGCCACCGCAGCAGAGTGCACGCACTTAACCGCTTGCGCCACCGGGCCGGCCCCTGTTTTTCTTTTTAGATATTTATGCCCTAAAGGAGAAAAGCCAGTAGAAACAGAGAGGGTGCCGGTGATGGTGATGGTGGGAGGACTAGGGATGTAGAGCCCAGGTATAGAAATTGTCTTTGAGCCCAGGTGAGGGGACACCTCTTCCTCTGGGGCAAGTAGGAAGGATCTGAGGAAGTAATAATCATCTTAATAGCTAATAGTTATTGAGTACTTACTCTAAACCAAATACTTTGATAAGAATTCTGTATGCGTTATCTCACTGAATCCTCAAAACAGCCTTAAGTGGAAACTGAGAACAGAAAGCTTAGGTGACCAAGTCACACAGAACATGACAGACTTGAAACCAGACAGTCAGACTCCAGAGCCTGTGCTCTATCCACTATACATACTGCCTTCCTGTGGGCTGTGGTGCAGATAAGGTGGTGGAGGCAGAGGATTTTCCCCCACCTGGTGGTCCTTTATTTCCTTTGTAAAAGAGGAAGGAAGAAGTCATCAGTTGACAGTTCCTGGGAGGCAGAAGGGCTTGGAGAGAGTGATGAAGATCGGATGCATGGGCAAGGGATGAGTAGAGGTGGCATGGGAGGTCTAGGTGAGATTGGTCATTAGAGTTTTTGATTGACTGTTTAAAATTTGTGGCTGTGCTATTTTCAGTGGCTCTTATGATAGGGCCCAGGTATGTAATTTCCCACAGCAGTTACTCAGCAGCCCAGGGGTAGGAGCATTGAGACTTCACAGGTGGGTTTCAGGTGGGATGGGGTGTAGGAGGATGAGTCTTGGTGGGAGTGACTGGGGGACAGATGTGGGATTCCGCAGGGGAGGGGAGGGAACAAAGTGGGGATATAGCTGATTGATTGTTCAGGGACCAGAGAAATAGACTCCCTTCCAAGGAATGGGTAGTACTTCCACTTAGCTCAAAAGTTGGTCCCAAGGGTCTCCTCTCAGAGGGTGGGGACAAAAATAAAGACTTGAGAGCCTAGGCTCTACCCCAGAGAGCCTATCCCATGGAATCCACTTTGTGGTGTCTGTGGCTCTGGGCTGACATGCAGGAGGGATTAGGGAAACAGGAAAATGTGCTTATGTTGTTTATTGCAGAAAACCAAGGACGTTTATTTGCTTTATGAGGGTCGAGGCCCTGGTGGCTCTTCTCTGCTCATTGAAGTATTATCTAACAGTGGCTCCAAGTGCCATTCAGACATCAAACATATCCTGAACAAGAATGGGTAGGTGTGTGTCTGGGGAGAGTGGAAGGGGATGGAGCCTTGAGGTTCCAATTCTTTGCAAGGAAAGTACTGTTGTTCCTGGTGGAGTTTCAAGTTTTAAGCACATTTCATATTTAGCAGAATCCAAATGGGATCATTTATTCTCCTTTAATGTGTTTTGTACTAGGCAGGATCCAAAAGACTTGTTCATCACATGTAGAAGGACCTCGTTGTCCCATTATCCCCTCTATAGGCATATAATGTCAAGGTCTTAAAATGTACCACCAGGACTGGAGTCTTAATGGCACAGGAAATGATGAGCAAAGTCTTTGTATCCTCCAAACTCTCATCAGGGCAGAAAATAGAGGGTGGGGAGATGTTTGAATTATTCCTTTGCCCAGCGGTAGCTGCATCTTCTCCTTCAGGAAGAGAGCTGCTCCATGTCTGTCTGTACTCCCGAGGCTGGGTGGGAAGTAGAGTGTTAGAACGCAGTGCTGTGTGGAAGCTGAGTGTCTGAAGGCATTCGCTCTGGCCCCTCTCCTTTCCTATCAGGGGAATGATGGCTGAAGGAGCTCGCCACTCCTTTGACAAAAAGGGGGTGATTGTGGTTGGAGTGGAGGACAGAGAGAAGAACGCTGTGAACCTAGAGCGTGCCCTGGAGCTGGCAATCGAAGCAGGAGCTGAGGATGTCAAGGAAACTGAAGACGAAGAGGAAAAGAACATTTTTAAAGTGAGTATGAAGCCTTAGTGTTTGGTGGACTTGCGAGAGGGTCCTAATAGACGTGTTAAGGCATGCCTCTCGGTTTCTTCTTTCCTGCACCCGGGGTGCAGGTGACATAAAGAGTTCACATATTGCACAAACATTTATTAAATGAATAATGGATAGGGCTTACTCTACTGAGGACTGTGAGAAGGATTCAGAACACTGAAAACTATTTCTCTGCCAGTGAAGAGCTTAAACCTAGTGATACAGTATAGTAGTTCCATTCAGGTTTTGCGGAGTTCTCTCTGGCTTTGTCCTGTTATCTCCTGGCTCCTCACCTCGTGACTTTCCTTTGCCCCTAGTTTATTTGTGATGCCTCTTCACTGCATCAGGTGAGGAAGAAGCTGGACTCCCTGGGCTTGTGTTCTGTGTCTTGTACGCTGGAGTTCATCCCCAACACAAAGGTGCGGCTGGCTGACCCCGACCTGGAGCAGGCTGCCCGTCTCATCCAGGCTCTCGGCAACCATGAGGATGTGATCCAGGTCTATGACAACATTGAGTAACCAGTCTGTGTGTGCCCTTGGGCTCCTTCCCAGGCAACTGGCAGCCTATTCTGGAGCACAGGCTTCTGCAGCATCCTCTGAGACTGAAGCAGATGGGGGCCCTAGCAGGTTAGGAGGCATAAGGACTGCAGCTCTATGGCTAAGGGAATCACCACATCTCTGTGGGGCCTCTTTGTCAGCTCTGCTGGTATGTCAGAGCCCTCCTGGATGAGTCCCCCCACTCCCTCCTGGATGCAGGGTGGCGCCAGCCAGCTGATCAGACTCTGATCTCAGGAAGTTGGCCCTTGTGGGGATGGTAGGTGCCCTGAGGGCGCGTGTACTAGAAACTGCTCTTAAATAATAACAGTGATTGATCTGGTTTGCTGCATCGCTGTTGTATGACCCTTCAGTTTTCCTGGGTTTATGTCCAGCTCTTGGGACCCTCTTGACTTCCTTTCAAGTCTATGGGCTTAGTTCCACTACTCCAGTCCCAGGACTGTTGTTTATTTATTTATTTTTTTTGATTGACCAGAGAAATGTAACTCTCTTCAGGCACTCTGTCCTCTGCTGCTGGTCTAATGGCCTAAACCTGTCGTTGATTCATGCAACTAATATTTATCGAACACTTACTATGTACCAGAAACTGCACTTATCAGGAGCACAAGCTATTTAATTGGTGCCCTGTGTTAGATCCTGCTCTAAGACAAAGGACCTCAGAGGGAAGACACAGGACTGCTCTCCACTGGAGCTGTCCCAGGGCAGTGTGAGCTGCTGTGCATGCATCCTTGTTCTCTTCATGTGGCCTCTGTGCCCTGCTTCTGCCAGGGAGCTTCAAGCTCTAACCCAGTAGGTGCCAATGATAAGGGACTACCAGGACCTACTTTGCCCAGGCCCCTGTGTGTTCTGAGATTGGTCAGAGTGGACCTGTCAGCAGATTGGACTGCTCTCAGACAAGGCTATGCCAAGCTGGTTTTGAAAGCTGCTTGGTCCCCAGAATGCCTAACCCTAGCTCCTTTTCATCCCTGATGCCAAATGATGGAGCACAGGGAACTGGAGAGGAAAGGAGAACAGAAGGAAGGGTGAAGGGGTGAGTCAGAAGCCTGGCCAGGTAGGAAATAGGGCCCTTGGTGCCTTTTGCTCCTAAGAATCACTTCTGGGTTTAGAGAGACCAGGGGTGCCAACTACCTGTGCTGTAGCCCATCAAGCATGTTGGGCCTGGAGTAGCTTTTTGATCCCTGTCATTCACCTACTTATAAGTTGTTTAAGCAGTTCTGAGCTCACGAGTCATTTTCCTGAAGGAGCCTCAAGTAAATGAGGATGGAAAGGAACAAACACCAAATTGAGTATAAATGTTAACTTCAGCTTCTAGGAAAAACAGATTACTAATTCCATAGTGACTTCAACAGCTGGAGAGCAAAGGCTAGGGGGAGGAAAAGCAATGAAATAATCCATGATCATGCCAAAGCATATGCTCTTATACCTCATTTCAGAATCCTGATACTACCTGGGATTCTTTAGTTTTGTTTTTTTTTTTTTTTTAAAACAATTCTCACACTAATGAAGAGTGAGCTTTTTTTTTTTTTTATAATTTTATTTATTTATTTTTCCCCCCAAAGCCCCAGTAGATAGTTGTACGTCATAGCTACACATCCTTCTAGTTGCTGTACGCGGGACACGACCTCAGCATGGCCGGAGAAGCGGTGCATCGGTGCACGCCCGGGATCCGAACCCGGGCCGCCAGCAGCGGAGCGCATGCACTTAACCGCTAAGCCACGGGGCCGGCCCTGGGATTCTTTAGTTTTTATAGGACATAACTCATCCAAATATCTGAATAGCACATCATTGAAATAGGGCAACTTCAAGTTTAAATGCTGCTTCATAATTTACAAGATATTTTTTTTTTTTTTTTTTTGTGAGAAAGATCAGCCCTGAGCTAACATCCATGCCAATCCTCCTCCTTTTTTGCTGAGGAATACCGGCCCTGGGCTGACATCTGTGCCCATCTTCTTCCACTTTATATGGGACACTGCCACAGCATGGCCTGACAAGCAGTGCATTGGTGTGCACTTAACCGCTACGCCATGGAGCCGGCCCTCATTTGTTTGTTTTTTTTTTGCTTTTCATAACAAACCTATAAAATAGGCCAAGTGTTTTATGCACAGATGATCTCATACCAAGCAGATGAGAACAGGTCTAATAGTACACTTTGTACTGATAGACCTTGGTTTATAAAAATAGCTGTTTTGTAAATGTTGAATATAAATTAATTTAGAGGACTCTGATAATTTCTGATCTGAAAAATATGCACTATGGGAGCCCACTCTGGGAGGGAATTTGGCTACTCATATGAATAGTCCTCTAATCTAATAGGATTTGTTTATATGGATTCTTGTGTAACTAATTTTCTTACATCAAGGCATACTAGACAGCTCTGCACTGACCCCTGGTGGTGGTGCAGTCTTTCCTGTAGTTAATAGGGGAAAGGTGGAAATGAAACCTTACTTGGACCTGTTCTGCCTCTAGATCTGGTATAGAGACCCTTAGCTACATAAATTAAATAGTTAACTAACTACATAACTGAATAGTTAAATAGAGAGGGTATGAGTTACTCTGCCACTAAAAATTATTTTTCAAGGAATATTTTATGTCAGAGAAAATGTTTACAATATAATGTTAATTGCAAAACAAAGATGCAAAACTATATGTATAGTATGGTCCAAATTTTAAAATATGTATCATGGGCCGGCCCTGTGGCTTGGTGGTTAAGTGCGCGCGCTGCGATGCTGGCGGCCCGGGTTCGGATCCCGGGTGCGCATTGAGGCACCACTTCTCTGTCCATCCTGGGGCGGAGTCCCACATACAGCAACTAGAAGGGTGTGCAGCTATGACATACAACTATCTACTGGGGCTTTGGGGGCAAAAAATAAAATAAATAAAATCTTAAAAAAATAAAAAATAAAAAAATAAAATATGTATCATACTGTATATATGAACTTTTTAAAAAAGACAAGAAGGAAGTGTACCAAAATAGCAAAACTGGTTATATCTGGGTGATGATATTATAACTGAGCTTTATTTTCTAAAATCATGTATTACTTTTTTTTTTTTTTTTTTAAAGATTTTATTTATTCATTTTTCTCCCCCCAAAGCCCCAGTAGATAGCTGTACGTCATAGGTTCACATCCTTCTAGTTGCTGCACGCGGGACTCGGCCTCGCGTTGGACGGAGAAGCGGTGTCCCGGGGCGCGCCCGGGATCCGAACCCGGGCCGCCAGCATCAGAGCGCACGCACTTAACCGCTAAGCCACGAAGCCGGCCCTCATTTATTACTTTTATCAGGGGAAACATTTTTTAAAAAAGAAAATTTGTCATATTATTGTCCATCTAGGGAGACAGCACATGAGAGGCCGGGAGTCAGGTGCACCTTAAAGTCAGAAGAATGGAGTCTGGTCCTGGCTTGCCTTTGCCTTATCTTTGGTCATTGTCTTAGCAGCACAGAATCATTCAACACCTTGCAGCTGGCTTGGGCTCACTTTCAAGTGTCCTTTCAGTGGATGGAGGTATCTCTCTCCGTAGCCTTGACTCTTACAAGAAGTGTTCATGCGGTAGGTGGGTGCCCCACCCCACCCCCCTGCCAGAGGCCCCGACTGAATTGAGCAGGAACAGTGAAGGTTCTGCCTCCAGCCAACCATGGAAATTCAACTATGTGGTTGAGTTGCTTTTTTTTTTCTCTCTGAAGCTTAGACTATATCAGTCAATAAAGCTTCAAACTCTAAGAGACGCCAACTTCTAGACTTTTATTTGAATCCCTGGGAACTTCTCTGGAGACATTCTATGAAGAGAAAATAAATGAGCCAATAGATCTGGCAAAAGAGAGTGTTAAGATAGATACCATACTAGTCTTAACTGAAATCACATTCTCTCTTATCTACCCCCAGACAGTGAATGGGACAGCAGTTTTCACTTTTTTCTCTTTTTGTCTTTCTTTCGTCTAGGCCAAAAAGGTAACATTTATTGTTTCTTTAAAAAGTCAAACTTTACAGAAAAATGTAACAACAACAAAAAAGTCCCATCTAATCCTATCTCCTAAGATATAACCACCATTAACAATCTACTCCATTCCAGTCATTGGAACCAGTCTGCTGGGGAATAAACTCTGACTCTGCCAATTGCTAGCAACCCTGAACAAGAACTTAATCTCTTTGCACCTATTTCTTTATCTATAAAATGGGGATAATAATACCTATTTCATAGGGCTGTTCTGAGAAATAAGTTAATATGTGTAAAGAATTTAAAACAGTATCTACTAACAGTAAGTGTTTAATAAATGTTGGCCTTTTTTCCCACCAAGTATGAATGAACATTTTTAAAAATTGAAATGTGATCACTGTGTACATTTCTGCTTTATAACCTGTTTTTTTTTTCCCACTTCCTACTATATCATGGACACCTGAAGGTAGTATGGAGAAGTCTGCTTCATTCTTTTTGGTAGCTACATAGTATTTTATTGTATTAATTAATAGGCCATAATTTATTTAACTAGTCTCCTATCAGTTGACATTTGGATTGCTATCTTATCGCTTCTCGGCCTTTTGGCTAAGATCAGGTGTGGATTGCTATCTTACAAAAGATGCTTCAATGAACATTCTTTACCTTTGCTCACTTGCAAAGTATTCTTTAGGATAAATTTATAGAACAGAATTTCAAAATGAAAGAGATTTTTCTTTAGAATAAATGTCAGTAATATATAAAACATCATGGTTGTAAAAATTTTCCATGTACATCATTCCTTAACAATGCAGATAAACTAACTGGTTGAATTGGTAATCTGAATATATTCCACTTTACCTCTGAATTAAAAGAATTTTCCTCAAATCAGGTGATAAGTTTGTTGGTTTGTTTTCTTTTTTTTACACCAAATTCACTGAGAATTCATTAATTTGTATTTATTGTTCCCTATCATATGTCCAAGTGTCCCTATGCTCTTGAAAGAAAAAAAGGAAACTGTCCAGCTGGTGTATGATTGGGCTGCCTAACGGGACCAGCATTTTCTGAGGTCCTGAGCACTAAGGGTAGGTTGTGATCTTTGGGGTCAGATATGGCTCAGGTGCTTAACCAAGGGCATCTACTCAGTGTAAAACCAGGGGAACAGACTTGAGAAGGCATGGCCTAGCTGGGAGCCTTCACATGGGGAAAATGAAGAGTGAGGGGAGAAACAACATAGAAAGAGAAGATAAAATATATAGCTAAAAGGGCACACTTGTGGAAATTATATTCAATTACTAGCATCCCCATTTGAGGTTCATTTATTCAACAAATACTTGTTTTTTGAATGTTATGAAAGATGCTAGACATACCAATTTGAATGACACAGCTTCTGTCTCTGTGTTTACTTTCTTAAAGGCAATCACACTAGAGTAGGACAAGTACTTTGATCAAGAAAGTACCAGGTGCTCTGGTACCCAGATTTGGGGGTATCTGCCTAGAAAGGTTTCCTGGAGAGAGTGATGTTTATGCTTAGTTCTTCCCTGACAGAACGCGGGTGGAGGCAAGAGTGCAGGAAAAGAGTGTTTGAAACAGAGAAAAATAGCACATGCAGAGGTGTAGAGGCGGGAGAGAGTCATATTTGAGGAATTGCCAGTGGTTCTGTGTGGCCAGAATATAGAATTTGAATGATAGGGTTGGGGAGGTGGGAAAATGAAAAACTTGTGGCTGGAGAATGGCCTGGCTCCTGAAGGGCCTTCTTAGCTACATTTCTGTATTTGACTTATCCTAAGGGCGATGGGAAACTATAAAGTTTTTAAGCAGAGCATGACAAGATCAGGTGTCTGTTTTGAAAAGATCACCCTGTGATGTAAGCACACATTGGGAGGCTGTTACACTAATCCAAGGAAGAGATTTTGGTGGTTTGAACTAGGATGGTGGAGCTGGGGACAGGAGAGGAGTGGACAGATTGGAGACATGGTCTAGATTAGCTCTGGGGGAAGGGAAATGGAGAGGAAGAGCTCTCCAAGTTAGACAACTCGAAGGCATCCAACTTGGGGAACTGAAGACGGAGAGAGGAAATAGAGAACTATGGAGGAAGATGATGAATTCAGTTTGGACCTGTGGAGTCCAAAGTGCCTATGGGATAGATACGCAAGGAGTGACGCCTCTAGAGTTCGGAAGATAGTCCAGTATGGTAAGTGCAGTGTGAGAATGTCTGAGACGGCTGGTTAAGGGACAGACAATGGAAATGAAGCCCTCAAAGAAAGCAGTTACTAGAACAGTAGAAGGAAAATCAGAAGGCTCTTTTCAGCTATGGCTTAGTAGTTGTATGGCAGTTCTCTACTATATACCAGGCACTATTCTAAGTGTTGGTGATAGAGCAGTGAACAGGACCAAGTCCCTGCTCCTACATAGCTTATTTTCCTTGTAGGTGGAGAGAAGACAAATAAGCAAATATATAATTACAGGCACTATGAAGAAAAATAAGGCAGAATATGGGGATACAGAATGACAGAGGAGAGAGAAACTATTTTGGATGGGGTGGTTAGGAACTGTTAAGTAGTTGATGTTTGAGCAGAGACCTGAATGAAATGTAGGAATTAGCCGTGGGAACATCTTGAGGAAGAGCATTCCAGGCAGAACAAATGGCAAGTGCAAAGGACCTGAGGTGAAAGGTCCTGAACTTGGTAGGTTCAAAGTATGGTAAGAAGGCCAGTGGTAGACATGGGACAGGAGAGGATGGCAGGGGCCAGCTTCTGTTGGGCCTGGAAGGCCATGACAAAGTTTGGGTTTTATTCCAAGTGTGATGGGAAGCCATTGGAGACTTGACAGCAGGGGAGTGACATGATCTGAATTACATTTTACAAGGACCACTCTGGCTGCTCTATGGAGAACCATTTGTTGGGTGATCACAAAGGAAATGAGACCAATTAAGAGGGTAAGGCAGTCATCCAGGAGAGAGGGTGGCAGCCAGGACTAGGGTGGTAGTGGTAAGAAGTGGTTCGATTCAGATACGATTTGAAGCAAGCTGAAAAGACTTGCTGAATGATTGGATATAGGGGTGTTAGAGAAAGAGTGAAATCAAGGAATATTCCTCCTAGGTTTGTATTGTAACAGTTGGGAAGATAGAGGAGCAGGGTTTTTTGGGAAGAGGGGGAAGGAATCAAGAGTTCAGTGTAAAACATGTTAAATTGGAGACATGTTTTAGACATTCCAAGAGAAGCTGCTGAATAGACCTCTGGATACAGGCAATGGAGTGGGTACTAGATTTCCACTGGCATAAATGTGTCTCTTTTTAATATTTATCTCACAGGTCAATAAAATTAAGGGTCAGATCTGAGCCTCAGATTGGCAGATTGTGACCTCCAGCACTGGCCTATTACATGCATTCTCACCAGGGTGATATCCCCAACAGGTGAAAAATGATTCTTAAGGGGTGAAAAAAAATCAGATAATACAGTGGTATGTGGCCTTCAAAGCTCAACCCTACCTGACAAAATCTTATTCCTTAGTATTTAATTTCTCTCATTAGGGAGAATTTAAGTAATTTAAAATTTTCTCCTTAGGGGGTGATAATGAAAAAACAGTCAAGAAACACTAGCCTAGTGAAAGAACATGGCCTTTGGGTGTCAGATGGACCTGGTAGGAATCCTGGCTCTACCACTTGGACATGGTACTTCTCTGAGCTTCACTTTCATCATTTAAATGCCAATAGTATCACTTACGTCAGGGTTATTGAAAAGGTTAAATGAGATGACGTACCTGGCATATAGTAAATGACCGATAAATATTACTTTTCGTTCCCCTCTATCTCCCCTTCCCAGAAAAGAGAGATTATTATAGTTAAAGAACTACAATAAACTGGGTAGGGATCTAATCAAGAGTGAAAATGATGGACTTAAAAGCTTGTTGGAGAAAAAAAAACCTAACAGGATAAGAGGCCTGATTAAATATTGGGGGTGGGGGGTGTAAATATGGGAGTCTAAGGTAATTCTTGAGAGATTCAACACCCAAGGCAAAGCCAGCACTAAATGTTCTTAGTTGATAGTTGAAAATGGCATCTGAGGAAGATTATTCTGGCATCTAATTTATAATACACTTGAACAGGGACCAGAGGAAGGAAGCCCATATTAATTGTGGTGGACTTGGAATCTGAAGATCTGAGTGTATAAAATGTTGAACAATGGGGGCTGGGGAAATTAATTATGTTCACTCAATATTTTGAAATATCATGCAGCCAGTACAGTTGATTTGGAACAATATTCAGTAGCACAGGAAAACACTTAAAATGTAAGCCCACTACAAACCAATATGAAGACATCTTTGTCAAACGTTGTATATCTAGGTAGGAAAAAGATAAAATTATTTCTGGGGTGGGATTTTTATTTAAGTATCTTTTTCAATTTTAATACAAAGAGCTTGTATTGCTTTTATAACCAGAAAAAAAAGTTTTTTTTTTCCGAAAGAACCGCTCTGATTTTGCCACTTACTGGTTTCGGCCCGGGCCAGCAGCGGAACTCCCATATTTCCAAGGACCCACATTCCAGCACTACCCCAGCCCCTCGGAGGGTGTGGCCTCGGAGGTATGAGACCCAGGAAAAGGCGGGCAGTGGTGAGGCCGCCCCTGCCTCCGGGCAAGCACAGCGTCTGGACCGGAGCTCCGGACTTGCCAGGGGATCCGGTGGCAGAGGTGTACACACGCCGGGAAGCGCTCAGAGCCAGAACGTTCTCCGCTTACCACGCGCCCGGTGTGGGCACTGGGAAGGGCAGGACGCTGGCTTCAGGGACCGCCGAGAGCCAGGAGGGCGAGAGGCCAGGGGGCCCCTTCAGCCGCCGTCCCAAACTCCTGCCCCAAAGTAGCCGACGGGGAACCGCGCCAGCCCGCGCGCCCGCCGAACCTTCAGTGACTGACGGGAGGTGGGGGTGTGGGCGGAGCTTCACGCGCGAGCTGTGATTGGAGTAACCAACACCTCGGGGAGAGAGGGCAGGCAAGACCCGGGGGATGCGCAGAGGCGGGTGCTCAGAGGCCTCTAAGTGATTGGCTAGCAGCGGAGTGAACCAGGCGCTGTTCCGATGATTGGCAGGCGGTAGACAGCCCTCAGAAACAGCCGTGGCTTCACCCATTGGCATCCTGTGAGAGTAGGCGGGAATGGTTCATCGTGTGGTGCTGGTGATTAGCTGGCGGCTGAGAGCGAGTTGGGGAGGGAGCGGGGGGTGAGTGGGTGGTGGGAGCTGCGGCTTCCTTCTTCTTATTGGCTGTTGAAGTGAGTAGGGGTGGTACGAAGGTCCAGCGACTCCCTGGGATTGGTGGGTGCTGGGGTGAGTGACAGACAAGGGGGCGAGCTGCGCGACCAGCGGTTTGTTTTTCGGAGCGTTCCTGAGGTGGAGAACGGTGGCCGGACAGAGCGACTGCGAGACTGAGGGACTGCCGGGCGGGCGGGTTGAGCGGCGCCGCCGAAGCCGGGCTGGGCCGAGCCGAGGAGCGCCAGGGATGTAGCGGGCCACCCTGCCCATGCCACAGCGCCCGGCCGCGGGCGGAGCCGGAGCCGGAGCCTGGGGAGGCGGCGGGGGCCCCGAGCGCAGCCCGCGCCCCCTGCGCGGAGCCAGGGCCGCTGCCGTCCCCGCCGCCCGGGCCCCCGGCATGCAGCCCCGGCTGCGCAGGTGACACTCGGGCCCAAGCCGCCGCCGCCGCCATCGCCACCATGGGTGAGTGTCGCCACCGCCCCGGCCTGTGCCCGCGCTGCTTCGCGTCGCCCCGCCCCGGGCTGAGGGGAGGAGGACCCTGGGCCGCCGCCTGACAGGCATGGACAGCCCGCCCGGCCGGGGCTGCAGACCGCCGGCGCCCGCCCGCCCCGCTGGCGGCTCCGCGGCCCGGGTGGGGGTTCTGGCGCCCCCGGCCCGCCGGGGCGGTCCCGGCCGGCGGAGCCCCCTCGGCAGCCTCCTTCCGGGCCGCGCGGCGGGCGCATCCCGAGGAAGCGGCGGCCGGGTCGAGGGCCCGTGCTCGGCGGGGCAGCCCGCTCCGGCCCGAGCGAGCCGGCCCGCGAGCCCGAGGGCGGGGGAGCGAGAGCGCAGTGTGGGGCCCGGGCTGGAGGCTGGTGCAGGCCCAGCTGCTGTTGTGTCTTTTCCTTGATTTGCTTTTTTTTCCTGCCTGTGTCATTTCCTTCCCTTTGCTCACACTGGCCGGCCTGCGAGAGTTCCCGGGGCTCGCTCTCGAGCCCTGTGCGCGCCCGGGAGCAGAGGGGAGGGCGTGCGGGAGATAGGCTGCGAGGTGATTAAAACGGCAATCACTGTTATCAACAGCACGGTTGAGAAATGCGAGCTGCACGCAGATTGCTGGAGGTTAGGAATTGGTCGGGGGCTGCCAGTTATAATTCACATCCTGCTTTTTGAAAATCCGGTTGCAGTGTTTTACATCCATTATTTTTATCTTGCGGTATCCCTGAAATTATGTAACTTGTGAAAGAGAGCAGCATTCGCTACACAAAAGAGTCTCTATGAAATCATTTCCTTTTTATCAATATTTGCAATTTCTGTTGTGAAGATGTAATCTAAGAAAGGCTTTTAATGTCTTCCACACGCAGCATTTGAACTGAATTGTATTTCATGTCCTTTTTGGTAACTTAGCAAATGCCTGTTGGACTAGATTAAGAAGCAAATAACATTTTAGATGTATTTTGCTTCTCTTGTTGAATCAGTTATTGTGATACTCTTGTCCACAATCACAAGTTTTGCAAAGTATTTGGTATTGTCCTAAATAATCCAGGGGTACACTTCAGTGAAGGGATCCTTTGCAAAGCCATTCATTGCATCTGCGAAGTGCCCCATGTGAAGAGAGAACATTAATATTTGCTTTGCCCTATAGCAAGGTCAAGTCATTTTTGTAGGGGGTTAAGTGTATGCTGTGTCACATTGGGCAGATATTCTTTTGCAGCCTGTCTCTACACTCTGGCTTTGAATGAACTGCCTTGTTCTATTCCATGCTGCCCCTCATTCAGTAAGGGATGGGTTTGTTCATTTGCTGGGCTTACTGTTTCGTTCCCTTACCTCAGAAGTGCTTGCTCCTCTTTGGAAAGTCTCCTATGACAGTAGGCAAAAAAGGAACCTAGTAAGGCTTTGTATTTAACTACATAATTGAACAAATACTTATTGAACATTTACTATAAATGGGGTGCATAATTCTTCTTGTCCTCCCCAGGCTTCAAACATTTATCTTGTGTTCTAGAATTTGGTGATTGAACTAAATCTTTGAATTGTGGGGGTAGTCTTAAGCCCCAAAGGGGGTGTGAAATACTTGACGGTGTGCAGACCTCCCACTCCCCACTTTCTTTCTTTCTTTTTTTTTTTTTTTTTTGTGAGGAAGATCAGCCCTGAGCTAACATCCATGCTAATCCTCCTCTCTTTGCGGAGGAAGACCAGCTCTGAGCTAACATCTATGGCCAGTCCTCCTCCTTTTTTTTCCCCAAAGCCCCAGTAGATAGTTGTACGTCATAGTTGCACATCCTTCTAGTTGCTGTATGTGGGACACGGCCTCAGCATGGCCGGAGAAGCGGTGTGTCCGTGTGCGCCTGGGATCTGAACCCTGGCTGCCAGTAGCAGAGCGCGCGCGCTTAACCACTAAGCCACAGGGCTGGCCGGCACTCCCCCCCCCACACTTTCTTGACTGCTAAACTAGTTAGAGTGCCCAGATGTGTTAGCTACATTTCATAGTCTAACATGAAAATAGATGTCAGCCTGTTTTCACATTTCAAGACATTTTCAAAAAATTTAAATATGTGAGTATATGGAGAGACGGTGATGGGGAGGAAAGGAACTATGTAGGTAAGATCTAGATCCCCAAAGAAAAAAGGACCAGGAACTCAGTGTCTTCTCATTTGGTGGCTGCAGTATATTAGGCAAGCTGGTTTAAGAACCACTGACTAGGGCCGGCCCCGTGGCTTAGCGGTTAAGTGCGGGCGCTCAGCTACTGGTGGCCCGGGTTCGGATCCCAGGCGCGCCCCGATGCACCGCTTCTCCGGCCATGCTGAGGCCGCGTCCCACATACAGCAACTAGAAGGATGTGCAGCTATGACATACAACTATCTACTGGGGCTTTGGGGAAAAAAAAAAATAAAATAAAAAAAAAAAAAGAACCACTGACTGGGGGCCAGCCCCGTGGCATAGTGGTTAAGTTTGTGTGCTCTGCTTCGGAGGCCCAGGGTTCGAGGGTTCCCATCCTGGGCGTGGACCTACACACCGCTCAGCAAGCTATGCTGTGGCGGCATCCCACATAGAAAATAGAGGAAGATTGGCACAGATGTTAGCTCAGGGATAATCTTCCTCAAGCGAAAAGAGGAAAATTGGCAACAGATGTTACCTCAGGGCCAGTCTTCCTCACCGCCTCCCCCCCCCCCCCCCAAAAAAAAGAACCACTGCCTGGCTTTCTTCAGAACTCTCCCCTACCCCCGCATACCATTCTCTCCCTCTTTTGTAGATGACCTTGACATGCAATTAGAGCTAATACTGAATTCTCCCAGAAGCTGGCTCTTTATGTAGGGCTCAGCAAGGATAAATATGTACATACACACACAGTCTCTCGCTTAAATACTAGTTTCCGTTTTGGTGGTATAAATGATGAAAATTCAAATTCGCAGGTTTTAGTTGCTGTGGTTCTAGATGAACTCAGGTGGTTGATGAGAGAGCAACATGGACTTATTCATATTCTCATTACACTTGTTAAACTCCAGCCCAGTGAGGAAAGAACTAAAACTAATTTGAGTCCCTGCCCTGCAGGTTCTTTGGTTAACGGTCGTATTTTCCTGAGTTGTTCTAAGCCCCAAACTCAAGCCTGTTTGACAACTTGGGTTGGTAATAAAAACAGGTCAGATTTTATATTGGCTGTTAGCCCCAGTAAATTTCTAGTGGAAACTACACTTATCCCTGTAAATAATAGGAAATGTTCTTTTTTTTGGCTTTGATACTGTGTGGTTATTGAAAAAAAATGGGGCTTGACTGGTCATTTTTTCTTGGTCACACTAGAATTCTCTCCTAGTTTTAGTAATTATAGGCAAATGCTGTTAATAATACCTGAGATTAATTTACTAGCGTTTGTTTGGATTTTTTTGTGTGTGTGTGTGAGGAAGACTGGCCCTGAGCTGACATCCGATGCCAATCTTCCTCTTTTTGCTGAAGAAGACTGGCCCTGGGCTAACATCTGTGCCCATCTTCCTCTACTTTATATGGGACACCGCCACAGCATGGCTTGACAAGTGGTGCATCGGTGCGTGCCAGGGATCCGAACCTGCGAACCCCGGGCTGCCGCAGCAGAGAGCTCACACTTAACCGCTGCGCCACCGGACCGGCCCCTGTTTGGATTTTTTATAAATGCAATCTGAAACTTAGTGGGAAGTATTACTGAAAAGTATGTAACAACTTAGAAATGTTACAGGAAACTATAGTGAACTGAGTACAGGATTAAGGGTGGTGTGGTTCTGGTTTGATAGCTTGGTTTGAAGTCAGAATCACTGTGATTTACAGACACCTTGTGTCTCTAGAGTTCCAAGTCTGTTGGGAGCTCCTAGTTAGATCAGTCTCAATTCAGTTTGGCTAGAATCTGACCACGTGTGTAGACTCGGAATCGTTAGCAACTGTTTTGATTGAAATTGGGATCCCAATTTAATGAATCAACATGGCTATGTCACAACTAGATTTCTGATATTTTCAAAATTGATAGTCGGATTTTAAAACTGAATTTTAGGCTTTTGTAAAGAGCAAGTATCTGTCCAACTGAGCATTACTTAGGGGAGTACACAAAGGATAAGAAGCAGTTTTCTTGGTTCTATCTATGTAAGCTATCCATTTATTCTTTGCCCATTTATTGAATGTCTCTTATGTGTCAGGGGCAGTGTTAGGCCCTGTACCTGCATTTATTCTGTCCTTAAGAAGTTACAGTTAGGTAAGGTGAACCAAAAACATGTAAACAAGTGCAATAGGTGTCGTAGGTACTTTGTCAAAACTGTGTAAAGGTACACAGGAAGGAGCGATTCTATAGTTCAGGGAATGACATACATAACCCTATAGTCTTCAGGCCTTTGATTTAATTTCATTAAACATTAAAATAAAATATAGTGGTAATATATTGATTCTTATGAGGAAGCAGTGGCTTACTTTGTAATATGCATTTTTAAATTTTGGACCACCATCAATTAGTATTGAAGGGCTGTTATATCCCAGAAAAAGAAAATAAACACAAGAATTTGACTTTGAGCTCTAGCAAAGGTTCAACCATGTCCTTGAAGGAAACAAGTTTCTTATGAATTGATGCTGGGGCCTTTTTGCTTATATTTGCTATAAAATGATGTTTGCCCAGGTATGGACTGGGTAGAGGCAGTGGGAGTATATGAAATGTCATGAAGAATAAGATAGTAAAATCTGACTCAGCGACACTCTGAAGCACAGGATCTCCTGGGTGAGCAGTGTGATCAGATGATCTGGCAGAGCTGGGTAGAGCGTTGACAAGATGAAGAAATAACATTGTTAGTTAAGTGAAAACAAAGATTAAAATATTACTTTGGGGATGTGTATATATGGAAAAGAGTGTCTGGCATAGTAAAGGGACATCATGTAGGACAACAATGTTTATTGAAGGACATGGTGCTTCTGGAGACTTTTCTGGGTTTTTAGCCAAGGGAATTCATGAATGGGAGTGCGTTAAGACCCTGCTTTTAGAGAGAAGTAATAGTTCAGTCTGGAAGAGTGACTTCCTCCTGGAGCTCAAGAGAGAAGAGTGTGTTGCCTGGCAGCCTCCATGCCATAGGTCAGGGGATGAGGAGAAGAAAAATTACGCGCTGCTGGATGATTATAGATATCTGTCTGCTTAAGAGCTTCCAGTTTTTAAGCCTGGACTCTAATCCTTGTTTCATAGATCCCTTCTTTTGTATTTTCTTTTTTTTAATTAATTAATTAATTTATTTATTTTTGCCCCCAAAGCCCCAGTGGATAGTTGTATGTCATAGCTGCACATCCTTCTAGTTGCTGTATGTGGGACACGGCCTCAGCATGGCCGGAGAAGTGGTGCGTCAGTGCACGCCTAGGATCCGAACCGGGCTGCCAGCAGCGGAGCTCGGGGAGCTCGCGCACTTAACCGCTAAGCCACGGGGCCGGCCCATCTTTTCTATTTTCTATGAATAGTCCTCCCCTCTCGATTCTTAACCTCTTAATCTCTAGAATTAACTTCTTCCTCTGTGCTTCTTCCTAGTTGCTCAGACCACCCCCATCCTCTGGAAATCTTTTCGGGGTTATAGCACACTATTACCCGTGCCTCAACTTGTTCACATGTAAAGTTCACAAATGCATTGTTGATTTCCAGTACTTCCAATTTTCTTTTCATCTCCAGCTTCTTGATTCCCTTTAAAATTTTGTTTCTGCCTCTACCACTCTGCTGGATCTGCCTGGCCTATGCCTGCCGCTGCCCTTCTTTGGTCCTGGCTTCTGTGGTGTCACTCTTTTGTTTTTTCTAATCCTCTTTAAGGCTTATTTGCCAGCATACCTTCTTCCTACTCTACTCGATACGGATTACTACTCACTGAGGATCAGTCCTTGACTCTATTTTCTTCCCCTCTGCCCTTCACTTACTTTCATGACCTTTCTCTCCTCAGTTCATTTTTTAAGCTCTCCTGCATAGCTGGAACAGCTTGCTTTTCTGAAAGAATCTTTATTCTGTTAATAATTTTGTAAAATAATCTCTACAAGCTTTTGCTACTCACATTGTAAAAAAATTTTTTTTACACATGTGCATCTATGTACTCTGATTTGTATATTGTCTAATTCAGTCTCTTTATTTGTATAACCTTGTATTTGTGTGTCATCTATCCTTTTACCCCCAGAGTTTGAATACCTTGAAATATCTTTCAGAACAATCTAATGTATAATACATGATAGGTACTCAGTAAATGGTTATTGTTAATATTAATAAAAATTCATGAATAAAATTAAGTATTAGGATTGATTAAGCGGCCTCCAGTCTTTTCCCATTGACCTTTTTCCATTGATGATAATAATAGCCATCATTTTTTTAGCATTACCAGGGGTTAGGTGTCATGAGGAATGATTTGAAAGTTTTTTTTTTTTGTTTAACTCTCACAGAAGCTCTGTGAAATGATACTTTTATTATCTCCGTTTTGCAGATGAGGAAATTGAGGTTGAGGGAAAATAAGTGATTTGTTCAAGGCCTCCTTAAATCCAGGTCTTTCTGACTCCAAAGTCCATATATCTGACTGCTGCACTCTAAGAAAGCTGCTGTTATTAAAAGTTTTGTTTGTTTGTTTTTATTTTTTAAGGAATGCCATACTGGAGTGCTGATAATTCAGTTAAAATCTCAATCCAGGAAGAAATGCCTGAAAGAGCCACTTGATTTACTTCCTGTCTTTATCCATGTCCTCAGTTTGAAGTATCAGTTTAAGAACCTGTCTGCCTCGAGCAATGTATTCGACACAAAATCAGATTCTATAACCCTGTTTCACTTATGTCTGTTGTCCTGGATTTCAAGAGATAGTGCCAAACCATTCCTCTAGTGTGTTCTCAGCACTGGAACTACCAAACAAGTTTATCCATTAAGTAATGCCAGGAATTGGTTAGCTTCCTGGAAACAGAATTTGTCAACCTGATAAACCAGCTCTTATAATAGAATCATCTTATACAGAATTAGAAATGATTTCTCTAGTCATACTTGTCGTAGATTTGACTTGAAAAGTGTGTGTGTGTGTGTGTCTGTGTGTGTTCACATCCATCTTGTTTCACTATCTGAGTTGAGACAACAACTGAAATTCTCAATTCTAAGGCTGGTTATCTTGATACGGAAAACTCCATGCATTCTGCTGTTGGGAATCTCTCTCCATGCGATGCTCCTCAGAAAACACCTACCTAGTCATAAACCTCCTTATAATGATCCCAGTTTACTGTTACAGTTGCCTAATAATTTTATACATATATATTATATTTAATAACATATAAGCCAATTTAATATATAAGCCTCTGTATATTATATATGTATAAACCAATCTTCCTAGCTTAGGTGTTATGTTCTAGTTTTTAAACCTTGGTTGGGAGGTTAAAAAATGAAAAACCAAGCAAGTGCCCTTTCTTTAAGGAGCCTATAGGGAAATTGCTAGAAAATATAAAGTAATTGATGGGGGCCGGCCCCGTGGCTTAGCGGTTAAGTACGCGCGCTCAGCTACTGGCAGCCCGGGTTCGGATCCTGGGCGTGCACCGACGCACCACTTGTCCCACCATGCTGGGGCCACGTCCCACATACAGCAACTAGAAGGATGTGCAACTATGACATACAACTATCTACTGGGCCTTTGGGGGAAAAAATAAATAAATAAAATTAAAAAAAAAATAAAGTAATTGATGGGATATATGTGTTTTAATTTTGACAGGTCTTTCTGTAGATACCTACTTCTTCCTCATTCGTTATCCCTTTTACCTCATTCTTTCAGTACAACTCGATCACCCTCATACATACTTTTGTGTATATTTTGAAATGGAATTAGATGGGAAGCTACTCTACTGATGTTTTTCCTGCAAGTTTTAAATCTTATTTTACTTTTCTGAGCGGGCAAAAACCTCTTCATGGGCACCTTTCTCCTTCCTTTCTGCACCTCCTCAGAGGGCATGTAGGGCACCTGAGCAGATTTGGTCTAAGAAGAGGGGAGAGGTAAATAGCACAATTTTACTTTCCATACTTCATTCCATTCTTTCCTTTCCACAAAGTATTAGAATATTTCCAAGGGACAATGATAAAGGGCAGAAGATAGGTACTCTCCACTCTTTGGGTGGAGTCTCTTGTACTCACTTCTTTTAATGTGTGTCCCAAGTTCCCAAGTGACTCATTTGTCACCAAAGCAAGTGTAACAACTCATCCTTCATGTTCCTTTTTAGACCAACAGATTTATATATTTTCAACTCTTAAATGCTATTTGAGTGGACAAGGATCTCTGGAAGGATCTGGGGAATTTTGCAAAACATGGAATTGGGCCGATTTGGGTTCTGGGTTTTGGCCAGTTGTCTTCAGTGCATGAGAACTCAAGTACTCTATGCTATTTCAAGAAAAGGGGATTAAAAGTAATGCCAGTAAGGCAGAGACAATGCACTGCTTGGTCAGTTAGGGAAGAAAAACAATAGAACTGCCTTTTGACGTCCCTGTGGGAAGCAGAAGGCCTATAAACTTGTAAAGAGTTGGGAGGGGGGCATTCAAAGGCTAGGCTTGTAAAAAAAAATTCTGTTCAAAGCAGCTACCTGAGGTCCTTGTTTGGTACCTTTTAAAATGTGCCTTCCTACATGTGATGCTTTAAGAATAAGTCTGTGACTGTCCCATAATCAGCTCTCCATGAATTAATCTTGTCACTCAGTACCCTAGTACACTGTGCTGTGTTGTTTTTCACTTCACTCCAGCTTTCCATCTATTTTTCCCGATTGAGTTTCTCTGGCACAGGAGGAATTGCTCTGTTTGAGCACCTCCTTTGCCCCCCTGCATTGGTAATTATTACTGCCAGAAATCTGATTGCAGAGCTGTTAAGAATCCGTTAAAATTCAAGTTGCCATAGTCTGACCTCAGTTATCTGGCTGCTTTTGAGAGACATCAAATGTATGTGATTATAGTTATAACGTCTGTCATTTTACCTGGGCAGAACTCCCTGAGTATTAGTCATATAATTTGTGAAAGTAATTCGCTGGTCAGTATTAAAGTATCTTAGCCCATGTGCTCTCTTTTATTGCAGACGAACAGGAGGCATTGAACTCGATCATGAAGGATCTGGTGGCCCTCCAGATGAGCCGACGTTCTCGAGCTCCTGGATATGAGACCATGAAGAACAAAGACACGGGTCACCCAAATAAGCAGGTATGTGTGGTCCTGGAAGATTTAACTAAATTTTGGGGGAAGGGGTTTTCAAATGGGAAATATTTGAGAAGCAAAGGATACTCTAATACCAGGCTTGAATGCTATTGGCCCCTTCTTTTTGTCTGTTAAATGGTAGATGATATATACCAACCAGGTGTGGGTCATGATCTGCAGTCCCAAAGCCTTGTGCATAGTGTTTCATCTGTGGAGAATAAGAATAATTCCTTTGCTTATTATGGGGACAGTATTTGTATAATTTTTCCTTTACAGTGATTATTTGGCAAATATTTTATCCAGGTTCACAATTCCTAATTCAGAAGGTTTTTAGCTACCTTACAGTATATACTTAGGAAAAATTAATTAATTTTGGTATTCGTTTATGTAAAATATAATTAGGAAGGGAAATTTATTTAATAAAATGTCATATATTCTAAAGGTAACAGTGAATGATTTTGTTGTTATTGTTGTTTACAGTTGTTTCCCCATATTAACTCAGGTAGTTGCGGGTGCCTATTTTATTGAGAGTTGTGTGCTTCTTTAGGAAAACAGTTCCTATTTTTGTTAACATTTAAACTTGTGAGCTGTTGAGAACCTTCTTCTCACCTCCATTGTCATTTACCTCCGTTTTCTCGATACTTTGGCCTGTAGAGAGGAGTGAATGATGGGGGGTTTTGCTCTCTAGTGGGTATCTGGTGCTATATCAGATGGCTGTGTTTGGTGTGTTTGATGAAAATTTGTCCATTACATCCTCCCTTGTTGTTCTCTTCATTATCAGCTAACCTTCTCGCTCCTTGTTTGCACCTTGTCTACCAATTCTTCAGAAGTACCCTTGACTCCTCCAAAAAGTATAAGGCCTAGAACTTTTTCAGTCTGAGGTTTGCTAGATATAGCTTCCCAGGGTATTTCCTGCCTTTAGGAAAACTAGGGACCCTGAGTTCTTTTGTTTCATGTTATAACAGAAGGATTAGTTTGGAAAGCTGCTTTTACTTTTGTGGTTACCTTACAGAACTGGGGGAACAACAGAATAGGGCCCATTCTTGTACTATTTTCATACATTATTCTGACTAATTGTGTGGGTTCTCCCTTGCTGTAACTCGTTTCTATTCAAAGCTGCTTTTGGAAGGAGTATTTTACCAGAAGTGAGTCCCCTCCCCCAGGCTTGAGTCTAATGACCTCACTTTCCTTCCTGTCTTCCTATGTGGAGTGTGCTTGTAACGCTCCAGTCAGCTGACCTTTCTCCAAATGGGACTATTAGCATGGATGTCAGTTAGTAGGTGAAAAGGGGAAGCTTTCTTGAGTTAGAAGGCGCAAAGGGACCAAACTGGGAAGAGGAGGGGTGGACTGGTCCCTGATCATTCCTTGAAGGGAGATGACCTTTTAGGAATCCATCTGCTGAGAGCTTAAAAGCTATTATAAGAAAAGTCCTGATCTTTTACTGTGTCTGTTGCTGTGTTATTGGAGTCAAGTCAGTGGTTATGAAGGTAGAAGGCTGTGAAAAGGGTTGACTACTGGTGAGGAAGTAATCTTAACAAGAGGTACTGGCTCTTCAGACCCACAATTTACTTGAATATCATCAAACTTTTTCTGTTGCATGGAGGATACAAGTTATTAACCTCAGTTTTTTTGTTTTTAAAGAAAAAACACAACAGCAGCAGCTCAGCCCTTCTGAACAGCCCCACAGTAACAACAAGCTCATGTGCAGGGGCCAGTGACAAAAAGAAATTTTTGGTAAGGAACCAAATTGCCTGTTAAAGCTAAAATGTGCTTTTAAATCTGATACTAGTGCTGGAAGAGTGTGGAGTACATTTCCTGGACAAATCGTTTTAGTAGATTTGTAGGGAGTACTGGTTACTCATTGCCTATGTTCTACGCTTTTGGTCGCCATTTCTCATAACAATATTATTCATAAGCAGCCTTTATCAGTGCTCTCCAATAAACTTTCTGTGATGATGGAAGTGTTCTTTATTTGTGTTGTCCAATGTAGTAGCCACTAGCCACACGTAGCTATTGAGCAACTGAGGAACTGGATTTTAAATTTTATTTCATTTTAATTAATTTAAATTTAAATAGCCACATGTGGCTAGCAGCTGTTGTCTTGGACAGCACAACTTTATATACTATATAAGGGACTATTGTTGGGCAAGAAATTAAGTACATACATGCTTGGAGATGTTTAGCGATTCATTGGTACATTCATTCCTCCACATAGGTCGTGAGTTTCTATGCATTGTGTAAAGCTCATCAGTAGGAGTCCTATCTAAGATTCTATTCCAGGGAGCGTGGGGATCTGGGGGGAATGTGAAGCTACGGAACTAGCATGGCTGTTTAGAAATTGAAACTCAAAGTTTTATGCTAATATTAGGTAAAAGGGTGATGAAAATGTCAAGATAGCTTTTTCCCTTAATAGAGTCAAGGTCATAGAATGGTCTCTCCTGGGAAGTGTAGCAGATGTTCAGCTTCTGACCAGGAGAAGTATTCTTCAGCAAAATCCTGAAAGCAGAAAGAGGGCGAAAGCCTCAGTGAATGCATTTCTAAGAAGGATAGGGTGAGATGGAAGTGAGGGGAACATTTCAGCGGGGAGGTGTTTACAGCTTAGCGTGATAAAAAGAGTCTAGAGACGTTAATAATCTGTTAATGTAGGACTTTACAATATACAGAGTGAATTCACATTATTATCTTTGTTTTTGTTCGCTTGGGCCTGGGATAGGATTAAGCAGTTTTCTTCATTACCAGTTCTGCCAGAAGGTCTGTGCTTAGGAGGAGAGAGGAATGAAAGATCAAAACCTAATTTAAATAGCTAAGAGATGCTAAGTTGGGCTAAAGATTCAAATCGCAGGGTCCCAGTTGAAAGTGACTGAGTATTTTGGCCAGCAAGAGAGGTTGTTTATTCAGGGATGGGATGGTGCTAGCAGAGGCAAACAGCGTATAGGTGTGAGAATGGCAGTGTTGGCTACAGGCAGAGCTGAGATTGATATAGCCTTATGGGGCTCAAGTTTGGCACAGCAAGGCAAGCCAGAGGAGCTGTGGGTTCATTGATAGAATTGTTTGGGGGCTGAGGCCTGGAAGAACTGGAAAACCGAATTTAATATCTCGGCTTGGCAGGACTTGACATCCTCTTCCCTAAGTAAACAAGCTAGGTAACTAATTGAAAAAGAGAATGCATTTGAGAACAGCTAAGCATTTTGAGCTGCTGTGGAAGTACATGAGCAGTGAGGTGCATTGCAATGAACTATTTGCTAGGAGATAGGCTCTGTGTTCTCTGTATTCTCCCTCCTGTACATTAGGTCCCTGGAAGCCTACAGCCTGGCTAGAGCTGGCTGAACATTCTTAGATGATGGCACATCCTAGGTGTGGCCGGGGCCCGTGGATGGTTTGCAGGCCATGATGTGCAACATCCCTTTAGCAGTCATCAACTCACAGTGCTTTATCAACAGGTGCTATTTCTCTGTGAGGCTGACAGCTTAGTGTAGTGAAAAGAACAGCACTGGCCTAGAAGTCACTGAGTTTTTAATAATCCATTAACACAGGATTTTACAATTTACAGAGTGCTTTGAGCTACAACAGTTAAGAACAATAACAGCAACTGATAAGCCTATGTATAATACTTTAAAGTTTACAAAACGCTTATGCAATGGTATTAAGTATAGCCAGGGAGCAAACCCTGATCTTCTGATTCCTGGTCATAGTAATTTTACCGTGTGTAAGTCTAATAACCTTTCTAAGCCTCAGTTTTTCCATCTGAAATATAGACATAATACAGTCACAGGCTGCATAATGACTTTTTGGTCAATGACGGACTGAGAATACAATGGTGGTCCCATAAGATTAGTACTGTATAGCCTAGGTATATAGTAGACTGTACCATCTAGGTTTGTATAAGTGCACTCTATGATGTTTGCACAATGACGAATTTGCCTATTGATGCACTTCTCAGAACGTATCCCCGTCATTAAGCGACGCATGACTATACTACCTATTGTGTCTACTTAAAGTCGTCGTAAGATCATAGACAGAATGTAAAGCATTTCTTTTTTTTTTTTTTTTTTAAGATTTTATTTATTTATTTTTTTCCCCCCAAAGCCCCAGTAGATAGTTGTATGTCATAGCTCCGCATCCTTCTAGTTGATGTATGTGGGACGCGGCCTCAGCATGGCTGGAGAAGCAGTGCGTCGGTGCGGGCCCGGGATCTGAACCCGGGCCGCCAGCAGCAGAGCGCACGCACTTTAACCGCTAAGCCACGGGCCGGCCCAAGCATTTCTTACATTGTAAAACGAATGTACAAACATAAAGCAGTAGTGATTACATCACGTCTATGATGTTCTGGCATTGTGGGTACGAGCTCTAGTGAAAACTTTAAACCAGAACTATGCATACTGTCATGGAACTGAAAGGGTTCAGGTTTTCTATCTTTATTGGACTGTTATTACTGTCTATCAGATGGTCTTTTGCAAACTTTTGAAGCTAGCCTAATTTCTGAAAGTCCCAGTGGAGGAAGAAATAGAATCCTTATTTCCACGGATTCCTATTTCCCTTGATTCTTATCAAAATGGTAGGTGGAGGCTTGAACAGAGCCCAGGGTCTAAATCTGACCCTCCTGATATTCACTAGTGGATGCTTCAGAATAGAAAAGTTGATTTCTTCATGGCAGGCACTAGCAGGGCAGGGCTCTTGGTTATCAGTTCTAAAGGAGAAGAATTCTAGGAGCTGTTGCTCCAGCAGGGTCAGTGATTGAGCAGACTGTCTTTTGCTTTTACTGTGATAGATCTGCCTCTTCAGGACTTCCTTTCTCTTTCAAGGGTTGTTAATAGGATGGGCTGTCTAGTTTGAAAATAAAACATAAAGCAACATATGAGCCTGGTATTCTATTTTCTAAGAAGGTTGCTTTTTTTGTGTGTGTAAGGTAGTTCATTAAGCAACAATAGACAACTAATACACCATTCAGTCACTCATCACTGATTCATTCCAACACTCACCAAGCCCCTACTGCATGCCAGGCACAATGCTAGGACTGGAGATACAGAAAGAACTAGGGCAGAGAAGAAGGTTGCTTTATAATCATCTCTTTCACTGATCTCTTAGGGTTTTCCTAAGTCACACAAATAAAAATATTTTTGTTGCCTTTCTCTTTTTCTTCTCATTTATTTACTATCATTGGCAAGATAAGGACTCCAGTGCCAAAGATGTGGGAGCCATCAAAGCTGTACAACAAATACAGGGAGAGGGAGCACTACAGAATCAGAGAGAGGGTGCCAGGGATGATGGCTAGCCGAGCCCTTTGCCGGGTCAAATTAGTTTACAAACCTTTGTTGAGTAAGCAGTGTTGGATTTTTTTTTTGGTTTCTTGGGAGCCCTCTTGGATTACATGTTCAGTTGTTGAGTTCAGACTTTGAAAAGGTCATTTCTACTTAAGTTTGGTATCATCGAAGGTTACTCTTGTTGCCCCCGCTAAGTTCCCAAATCTGTAGCTCAACCTGGGGTCCTGCACTTTCCTTCTCCTGGGCATGGCTCTCACTTTTCCTTTCACCAGATTGGCTGTAGTGGGCAGGGGACTTGAACCTGCATAGACCTGAATTTTTGTACTGGAACTTTTTTCTCCGCAGCTGTGGCACCTCTCTATTCATTTCAACATGTGCCTATAGTCAAGCTTTTTGGACCTCCAAAAGAAATATAGGTTCCCTGTACCCTAGGAATCATGAGGTCTTATTGGGAAATGAGAAATACATGAGAAAAAGAAACTAAGGTAGGGTGAAACTATGCCTACATATATGGTTCAGATAGTGAGTGCTATAGGAGGCCAGGAAAGTAAAAGATGAACTTGGGCCGAAGGAGTTGTGGAGTCATTTCTGGAGGAGGTGACACTTGAACGAGGCTGTGAAGGATGTATAAAAGTTTAGTTTGGTAGAAAGGAGGAAGGGTGACGCTCCAGGTCCGAAAACTGAATGATTAAAGGCCTAGGGGAAGGAATGAATATGGCACATTTCAGGAAATTGGGTGGGCATTGATCCGGCTGGAGAGAGGGCTCCTGTTGAGAACAGTGTAAGATGGTTAGGTGAACTGAGTGAGCTTAAATTCGAGATGGCTTTGAATGATAGCTGAAAATTTAGACTTTATTCCATAGATCATGGGTATCACTGATTACTTTTTGAACAAGGAAGCAACATGGTGAGAGCAGTAGTTAAGATGACTGAAGCTGTAGAGGAATGTAGAATGTGTTGGAAGGGGAGAGCCAAGAAGTACAGATGCTGCTTTAGAAATCCAGGAGTGAGAGGAAAGGGGCTCAACGAGAGTGATGATGGAGACAGTGGCAAGCAGAGTCTTGTACTGGGGGCCTTTGAAGGGAGAATTGAAACTTGTTGTTTGGCTGTAAGGAGGGGAAAGGAAGGAAAGAATCAAGCAGAACTCAGAGGTTTGAGCCTGTAGCCAGGAGAGCTGTGGGATCAATGTTAGAAATGCCAACACTGAGAAGGGAGACTAGCTTAGGAGGATAGTTGATGCGGACACATGGATAGGTTGAGTTCGCAATTACAGTGAAAAAACTCTTGAGAGTGTGTGCATATATGTGTGTGTAGTTTTTGCAGGTCCATAGTGCCTTATCTGCAATTCTGAAATCCAAAGAGTACTACAAACTGAAAGGCTTTCTTTTTCTTTCTTTTTTTTTTTTTTTGTAAATGTGCGGCAAACTCATTTGGGAACAAAACCTGGCCTGAGCAGACACAAGGCTATTTATAGTCTTTATTTATTCCACTTATTGTGAAAATTCATACTTTTCACTACAAAAACTAGCTTGTGCTGTCTTAACAGATAAAACCTAAATCTTAGTGACTTAACACATGACCAGTATGGGAAAGGAGAGGACAGTGTTCCCCACAGTCACTTAGGGACCCTGACTGAGGGTGGCTCCACTGACCTGGAACATATGGCTGCCAGGGAAGAGAGTATAGAACTCAAATCTGTTTCCAGCTCTTGGTCAGAACTAGTCACAAAACCCCAAACTAACTTCACGAGAGGCTAAGCAATGCAGAGGAGCGCATGGAATACCTATGAGCAATCTGCCTCTGTCATGGGAGTGTTGCCCCAGACACCCTTCCCTGCGGGGAGGTGTCCCATAATATATAGAACATGTACCATCATTACCTCTCTAAACCCAAAAAGTGCATTCCGAAAACTTTTGGCCCCAAGGGTTTTGGCTAAACCATAATGGGCTTGTATTATCATTTATTGAGCGTTCACCATGTGTCAGGTACTGTTCTCATATCTTTACCCAATTATTTCATTTAATTCTTTTGATAACTCCATGAGATAGATATTATCACTATTCTAACAGGAAACTGAGTCACAGAGCTGTTAGTAACAAGTTTAAGGTCACATAGCTAAGAGGTTGTAGAACCAGGATTTGAAGTCAGACAGTTTGACTCTAGTGCTACATTCTTAACAATGACTTATCTGCCTCATATATGTGGCAGACAGATGAAGTTTTGCTTGAGAGATAGGGGCTGGACATAGAGATTTGGGAATCTTCTGTTTAGAGGTTGCCTGATTTTTTTATTCCTACTGAGGAAAAGATGTGAGGAGAAAGGGAGAGATCCAGAGGCCAAAAGTCCGGACATGGAGGACCAGTCACATGTTGGGGGAGGGGTGGGAGAAGCCGTGAGGAACAGGAACTAGCAAAGAAGCAGAAGTGGTTAGAGTGGTGGCAGGTTCCCTGGGCTGGAATAGAGTCACAGAAGGCAGGGGAGGAGAGAACCTCATGCAAGAGGACTTGGCCACCAGTGTGAAATGCCTCAGAGAGGCAAGGAGAATGGTTGGCAGGAAGGAATTGAATCCAGTTATCTTTATCTGAACTTTCCTTATCCATGGCTTATTCTGGTCAGCCTGACGGGAAACCCAGATTTAGGAATTTGGCAGATTTGGGCACATGGTGTGGTACATGGAAGCCGGTCATAGACCTGCATCCTGCTCTGGAAAGGCTGTCACCACATCAGAGAAGGGATTCAGAGCGCTAGGCATCTTTGTTTACACCGCTTACTAATCACAGGCTTGGTTAGTCTTGAGTAGGAGTGATTTGTGGTTTGAGGCAAAAGTTTAATTCCCTTCTGGCTAAATTCACATAGAATAGTGCTCAGATTATGGCCCATCATGAAATAAATTTAGTTCCTTCGGTCCCACAAAGGGACGGAGGGGATTCCTTCGTAGGTGCATCTAAATATAATGTCCTAGTTGAAGAATGAGAGCTATAGTTATATGTTTTTTATTATTATAAAAAAATAGATAAAAATCAACAGATTAAAAAAATCAACAGAAAAAAAACCTAAGGAAATTTGAATAAACTATGGACTTTAGTTAATATACCAATATTGGTTAATTAACTGTAACAAAAGTACCATACTAATGTACGATGTTAATAATAGGAGAAACTGTGTATGGGAGGACAGAAGGGTATGTGGGCACTTTCTCCTCTACTTGCTCAATTTTTCTGTAAATCTAAAGCTGTTCTAAAAATAGACTCTCTTAATAAAAAATAATAATAATGAAAGCTACACCAAGGTGTGCTGGGCTGTGAGCAGGAGGAGGTGAAAGGATGTGGTAAATCACCTGCAGGGAAAGACAGGACTGCTAACTGCGGTGAGCACTTAGGAGCACTCCAGAGCCAGTTGTGGAACTAGAGAGTATAGGACGCTGGAGATGGCCTGTCAGAGCATAGCAGCATGTCTCAGGCACCGTGCTTTGGTGGGCCCTTGCCGTGGTAACTGCTTAGCATTTCAGGGGAAGGAGAAAAAGAAGACATTGAAAAAACTGCTGTCGCTCATATAAACCTTGAATCCACATGATAACTTCCTCTGCAGCACTGCCCCACCTTTCTGCTTGCACACACACATGTGTGCACACATGCTCACCTAGAATGCAGACCAGATCACGTAGACTGCCTTCCCGTTCTACCTCCTCCATCCCCATCCACTCACAACCTCAGCCAAAGCTTCCTCTACTGGTTCCCCTGGCTCCGTAGCTTGCTGCATGATTGGTACCCCTGTGCCCTGGTTCTGACTCCATTGTTATTTGATCTCCTCTATGAGTTCCAAAAAGTAAGACCTTTTTGAACTACCACAAAAGACCCTGTGGTAGTTTCCTTCTTTCAGTGCTCCCATTGCAGCCCTGCATCTGTGAGTAAAATAAACTTCCTTTGCCTGTGTGACGCTTAAATTGTAGTATAGCATGGTGGTTAAGAGCTAGGCTTCCAGGATTTGAATCCTGGCTCTTCTTTTAAAGCATTGTGACCTTGAGGGAACTTAGTCAACTTCATTATACCTCAGTTTCTCCTGTAAAATAGGGATAATTATAGTACCTGTTGTGCGGATTCGTTTAATTGATATATGTAACATGTTTAGAACAAGACTTAGTACATTGTAAATGCTCAATAAATGTTAGCTATTGTTGATTTCACTCACATGTGGAAGATAAACTAACACACGCACAGATAGAACAGTTTAGTGGTTACCAGGGGCTCGGGGGTGGGGGGTGGGCGCAAGGGGTGGAGGGATGCACTTGTATGGTGACTGATAAACAATAATGTACAACAAAAATTTCACACACACAAAAAAATAAAATCATTGGAAGAACTGTAAAAAAAAATTAAATAAAAAAATAAATGTTAGCTATTGTTATATGTTATTAATGGATAAAGTGGTCCATATGTTACATTAAAGGATGAGAGAGCTATATCAGGGCTATGCTTTGAAGAGTTGTCACATTGCAGGCCTCTTTCCTCAGGGAAGCTTTGCTGTCTGCTGTTTAGTGTGTGAACTTTTCAGGGACACAAAGCTCTTTGAGCCCCAGTTTCCTTGTCTTTAAAATAATGGGTTAGAGGGTGGTACTCTTATGTTTTAATTCAGCGATTCTCAAGGTGTCGTCTAGGGACCCCTAGCAGGTTCCCAAGAACCTTTCAGGAGGTCCATGAGGTCAAAACTATTTTTGTAATAATATTAAGATGTTACTTGCCCATTTCATCCTCATTCACTTAAGAATGTACAGTAGAGTTTTCCAGAGGCTACATGATATGTGTTATCACAGCAGATTGAAAGCAGAAGCTGAAATGAGAATCCAGCTGTCTCCTATTAAGCCACAGATTAAAGAGATTTGCACTGTCACTAAACTTTTTAAAAAATAGTTATTTTTTATAAAAATGTATTTATGTTAACATGTAATGGTTTAAAAATGAATAAAATAAACTTAAATTTTCTCAGTTTTAATTTCTAATATGGAAAATATCAATAGATATAACCTACAAAAACAAAAGCTCTTGGGGTCCTCACTAATTTTTAGAGTGTAAATTAGAACCATGGGTCCAGTTCAGTGGACTGGAAGAGAATTCTAGCCTGCTGATCTCTTAGGAAAAGGGAGTTCTTTATGCATCCACCCTGCCTTTCAAACTGTCTCCCTTTTCTGACATCTTCTCTGTCTGCACTGTGTTCCTCATCTTCAGATACTCTGAAACCCTCTTCTTTCTTCCAAGACACAGTATATTAATTTGTCTTTCTCAGTATAATTTTTATTCACTGACTCTGAATTCTTTCTCTCCTCCAGCTCTTTATTTGTTGGTTTCCTGACAATCTTACTTTTCTTTTTCCTCTATACCTGTTCTTCTGTAATATCTCTTCCCTTTTCCTGTCATTTTTAACTCCCTCGAGTTGTTTGTTTGCCCTTTACAATATCTCTTTCTCCTTGATTTGTTCCTTAACATTCTAACACTTTTACTTCCTCTTATTTCTAATATTTACACTCAACTCTGATCTTCAATAAATTAACCCATTTAACAAATATTATTAAGCACAAATATTATATACTATTCCTTTTGTCACTGGGGGTACAGAAACAAGATAGACATGATTCCTGTCCTCCCAGAGCTTCTAGGTTACTCATGATGGTCATTTAGGATAAAGCTGGGGACAATTAGAAGGTAATTTGTCCAGAGTCCTACTTTACTCCCACTGGGGGTAGCCTTGATAGGATCATGGAAATCAGTAGTAGCAGTAGCAAACATTTATTGCGTGTCTACTATGTATCAGGTATTTTACTTACATTATCTGGTTTAGTTCTCATATTAACTTTGCAAATTAGGTATGGTTAGCCCCACTCTACAGATGGAAAAACTAAGATTTAGAGAGGATAAGTAACTTGCTTGTGGTCCTATAGCTAGAAAGTATCAGTACCAAGATTTCTTTTTCTGTTCAGTCACATCAGCCAAGAAGGGAAAGGTATCCTGGCCAGGAGGTAATATGGTAGGAGAAACTCCAGAGCCAGTTGTGGAAATAGAGAGTGTATGAACATAGAAATGACATGTCAGAGCATAGCAACTGAGCTGGGGCAGCCACCTAGGGATCTTGTCCCACGAGCTTTGTTGCCCCTGAGGTTAGAACTGGAAGGCTCCAATTCATTGGAAAGGAATGCCTATCAGGGTAGAGAAGCTCAAACAGGAGCCATCAGGGATGTTTGCCTAATGTTGCTAAAGGACTGCCTGAGGCATACCTGGGCATGGCAGGAGTAACATGCCAGAGAGCCTGCTAACCTGTCTATCATTCCTTTGGCAGAGTGACGTCAGAATCAAGTTTGAGCACAGCGGGGAGAGGCGGTAAGTCTGTCTTCTGATCAGTGGTTGTGTTCATGTCTGCTGCAGTTCTCAGAAAGCATCCAGCTTGTGGAAGCCCTTTCCCTGGAGGGATCCCTGTGGGGTCACTGGCTGGGTAATGGGGTTGATTGGGCATAAAGGGGAAAATTTTGCCCTTGGCTTCTCCTACCAGTTGAACCTTGTTTCTAGTCTTACAATTGGAAGCCATTTCAGCTGCTAATGTTTTACTCTTCTGCTCTTATTCTGCTACTGTGAGGTCTGCCATTTTGCTAGGGGAGGAAGTCAGGACTTGAGCTCTACTCAGAGTCATGGCTTCCAGACGCACTGACACTGTGCCACCTGTGGGCATCAGAGAGAGATCAGGATTCTCCTGTGAGGTGGTGCCATTCTCATCCCTGGTAGAGTGGCCCTGGCTTTGTTCACATCAGGGGTCAGGTTGGTGAATTGGAAGTTTCTTTATAAGTTTCTAGGTCATGGGAAGCTGCATCAAGTCCGTGAGTTGTGAAAGATTTCTGATCATTTGAGGACAGAAAGAGGGAGTTTTTCAGTCTGTATTCTGTATCTTACCTTATTAGGGAAGTGAAAGTAATGTTACAAAATCCTTCTGTGCTTTTCTCCATTGTCAGTGTTTAGTTTTTTTATAGGAAGTCAAAGTAGAAGTTCTCAGTGGAGAAAAATATGACTCCACTTAATTTCTCAAGTTACTTAAGGAAAACCTTTTAAAAAGTACACAGAACTCTGGTCATACAGAACTCTGGTCATAGGATATTTGGGACCCTGTATGTGCATGTGTGTGGCACATATGTACATAAGTGTGCTTTTCAATATCTGTTTCCTGCTCTTTGCTTTTCTCTCCCATTGATACCCCCTTTTTCCTTTGCTTTGAGCATTTGTTGAGGCGAAGAGCGCACCCATGAGGATAAGATCCTCCTACTTTACAAGTCCCACCAGAGGACCTTAGTACCTCCAAACATTCTTGGTACTGGCAGTTCTCTGCTGCGGGCATCTTTCAGCCCACTTTGAAGCTAGCTCCAGAGGAGATCTATGGCTGCTGTTCTCTCTTAAAAAGATTCATTCACAAGCCTGCAAGGTTGTCAGAAGTTGCCCAGTGGAAACATTGTGCAAAGAGTGGTCTGCAGAGCCAGAGTCCTGCTTCTGCCATGTGGGTTCTAGGGCTGTTCCAGGCCTGGAGGGAGGAAGGTCTTCTGAGCTCTGTCCCCAGCTGCTCGTCTTGTGTCCCGCCAGTAGCAGAGAAGTTAAATTGTCACTTCATTGTTGATGCTTTTCACACTTATGACCTGACTGGGTTTTGGAGGGATTGCCAGACTCAGAGCAGCAGAGAGTTTTCAGAAGTAGATATGAAATCAAAAGCTCAATTGTGTTTGAGCCTAATTATGCAGTTACGCTCTCCTGAATTCCTGTTCCCAAAGTGGTATGCAGTTACAGTGAGCGGACTTACACTTAGAAAGTGTATGTGTTTAGTTTCAGAGAAGCTGCCAGATCGAAACCACAAATATTTAAGGTGGTCAGGCAGGAATGGCCTTTTGAAGCCCTAAGCGACAGAATGTTGGTATCAAGGTTTTGAAAACTGTGTATTCTCTTGTTGTGGAGCTGTTTTCAGGAGCCGTGGCATTTCTCTGTTTGTGTACTGTATGTGGAATTGAGGACTCTATATAAAGTTGGTACATGGAAGCCAAGTTCAAGCTGCTCTCTGCCAGGCAGCTCTGGTTTCGTGTATTTCATGTCTTAGGATTTTGCAGAGAATGTTATTGTGGGTTTGCTTCACTTTTTACAGGGAATATGGGTAGTATCTATCTAAATGTTGTAGGCCCTTACAGAATTAGAATTTACAGAAAAGAAGAAAGAAGTAGTGACTTTTCCCGTTCTTCTATGCCAGGTATCCATTCTGGTGGGCTGAGTGTCCCTTTGCTTTGGAAGAATGGGGACCAGACTCCTAACTCTCCTCTCTTAGCTCTAGGAGGGCAGAAGAAGAGGACTGTAGATTAGGATCTCTTAGCTCCAGGAAGGCAGAAGAAGAGGACTGTAGATTAGGATCTCCTTCCCTTTGAAAACCTTCATGTCTGGACACTGGTGGGGGTGGTTGTCACCCTAAAAATGCCTATTATTCAATGTAATGGCAGCAGCTTAGATCTTACCAAACTGGAAGTCCTGGTTTCTGATCTTGACCAGACTTTTGGGCTGCTTTTGGGGCTTTTGAGTGGCATACCACCAGGCCAAATACAGAATTTACTTCTGAGCCTGATCTTTTTCTAACAGTGTGCTGGGGACATCTGAGTGGTCTCCTGATATTTTATTCAGAAAGATTGGCCCCTTTTGAACTGTTGCTGAGGTCCTGATGAAGGGGGTATGATTTGTTCTTAGAAAGTAATGGAAAGCCGTTCTCTCAAAAGGCTCCAGAAAACACCCATTTCTAGATGTCACCTAACCTTATCACTGCTTGAGACCGCTAATTTGAGGGAAAAAATATAAGAATTATAATATGGATGGATTTCCTGGTGGATGTAAACTAATATATTTAGCAATATAATTTCCAAAAATGAAAGATGGTGATGGATGAAGGAAAAGTTATGGAGAAATTATCTTCCTGAGTTGTTAGGCTTCGTGTGAAGGATAGATTATGGTTTATAGTAATATTCTATCAATTTTGTCCAATAGAACTTTTTGCTATAATGGAAATTGTCTGTAGCTCTGTTGTATAATATAGTAGCCACTAGCCACGTGTGGCTAGTGAGCACTTGCACTGTGGCTAGTGGGACTGAGGAATCAATTTTTAATTTAATTTAATTTGAATTAATTTGAATTTAAATAGCCACGTGTAGCCAGTGGCTACCATATTGAATAGCGTGGTTCTGGATGATGAGGGCTTTTATGCTGCTCACTGATTTGAGCCAGCCTGGCACAGAAGAACATTAAAGAAATTATCTGGTCAGATTCCATTAAAATCCAATGGCTTAGATCTCTCTTTCCTGTGGCTTATTGCTTCTTCCTCTGGTTATATCACTTCCCACTCTGGGGGAGCAGGGAAGATGTGAAAGAACCATACACTCTTCCCCTCAGCATGGAGGAGGGCAAGAACTGTAGAGGCTCCGTGGCTGAGTGCTGCTACCCCACCATACACTGGTCAGATTTTGTCCAACCTACACATCCTAAGAGATTAAGGTGGTTTTCATATGCATTTTCCCCCATCACATTAAGCATCTTTTTGTGTCTTTATTAGCCCTTCATAACTCTTCTATGAATTGTCTCATCATATCCTTTGCCTGTGATTCTATTGGGTTGTTTGTCTTTTTCTTATTGATTTTTCCAAGTATTTTCTCCAGGTTTGATATTTGTTTTTTAATTTTGCTGATGGTTTATTTTGCCATCAGAAGTTTAAATTTTTGTTTGTCAAATCTATCTTCTTCCTTTTTGTCTTCTGTATTTTATGTAATGCTTAGGAAGACCTTCCCCACTCCAATATATTTATTTTTAATCCTATATTTTCTTCTGTATATATATAGAGTACATGTATGAGTTTCTTTCTGATAATCTCTTCTGTTTTGTTTATCTCTTTGCTTATTTTTGTTTTAATTATTTAGGTTTTAGAGGATTGGGTTGGACCCATGTGAAATTGCCAATTTTGTATATCAAAAGTTGTTGACTGTCAGCAGTTAGCATATAGTTCAACCCAATACATTCATTAAAACTTTTTATTATGATAATTTCACACACACAAAAGTAGAGAGAATATTACACGCATGGACCTGTCACCCAGCTTCAACATTATCAACATTTTGCCAGTCTTGGTCATATATCCCCCCTTTTAAATTTTGCTGTGACATTTAATGACAAATCATTTTAACACCTCTTTGAATAAATTCTTACTCTGAGCTCTAGTTATAGAAATTGTTCTTTGAACTAACCTAATGAGTCTCTCTAGAAAAGCATCAATATCAACCTTGCTTACATGCCCACATGTGTCACTGGTTATGAAAACTGATCAGCCATATAACCAACTCAAGGGGAATTCCTGTGCCTCTGTGGGAGGAAATCTCAATTTTGAGGATAATCAGTATTGAGATTCCTGTGGCATCTCAAAAATGAACAATGGAAAAGACCTTTTAAGTCCTGGAGTTGAGTCATTTAGGAGATAAGACCATGTTTTCAGAACTGCTGCTCCAATCTCTAGGTTTTCTTCCTAACAAGAGTAATTGGAACATAGTTTTTAAATCCAGGTGTCCTGCTAATGATACTGAACTGTCATTGACAGAAAGATCCGAGCTGAAGTGGTTGAACAATGGTTGGGATTGAGCAATGTGGGTACTATTAGCAAACCTGAAAGATGCTCAGAAGAAAGGTGAAAAGATAAAGGTAGATAAGAGAAGAAAAAGAAACAATAGAGAGAAAGGCAAACAAACTGCGTGAAAGAGAAAAAGAGAATCTTATGTTGAGAAGAAAAGGAAGATATCACTCAGAAGCCATAGCTTTCTAAATCCTACATTTAAAATATACAATTAACCACACTTCCTGTTCCTTTTCAGAATTATAGCTTTCAGCCGGCCTGTCAGATATGAAGATGTGGAGCACAAGGTGACAGCAGTGTTTGGGCAGCCTCTTGATCTACATTACATGAACAACGAGGTAAGAAATTAGATGGATTGGGCCGGCCCTGTGGCTTAGCGGTTAAGTGTGCGCGCTCCGCTACTGGCGTCCTGGGTTCGGATCCCGGGCGCGCACCGACACACCGCTTCTCCGGCCTTGCTGAGGCCGCGTCCCACGTACAGCAACTAGAAGGATGTGCATCTATAACATACAACTATCTACTGGGGCTTTGGAGGAAAAAAAAAAAGGAAGAGGATTGGCAATAGATGTTAGCTCAGAGCTGGTCTCCCTCAGCAAAAAGAGGAGGATTAGCATGAATGTTAGCTCAGGGCTGATCTTCCTCACACACACAAAAATAAAAGAAATTAGATGGATGATATGGGTACAGGCGGGGACAGCTGCCTACCTTTTTTCTCTCTGCTTAACTGAGGATTTCCTAGTTTGTTCCTCTAATATCATATGCAGGTTTTCATTTTCTGGAGCCTCTTTTCTTAATTCCAATAACTCTGAGATTTCTGGTTTTTACTACATGGGAGATTACATAGCTATTTCCCTTCCCACTGCTCATTCAGTGCCGGTAGCTGTAACACTCCATGGTGGAATCAGGTATGGTATCAGGCCCAGGGCTTATATTGTCTCCTTCATATTTTGTAGATTATCTTTTTCTTTCCAGCACAGGCTTAGCAAGAAGTAGAGGGTTCAGCAGGGGGTGAGGAGGTGTGGAAAACTGGTGGGTAGATCCTTTATTGACAGACATAAATGCTGGATTCTTCTCTTAGAGTTTAGCCCCTGATTGTAGCTTGTCTCAAAAGTTAGCACCTACTCCAATGATTTCTTTAACTCTTCCTCCTCCTACCCCCGGCCCCAAGAGTCCTTATTTATTCTTACTTTGAACATCACCCAGGAAAGAATTCTTTTGAATGTCAGTTACTTGGCTGCTTTCCCAGCTCCAAGAAGGGTTACTAAAGGCTACAATATGATTAGGCTGGTGCTTTGCATTTGTCTGCAAGGCAATGTGTTTCTGCCTAGTAAAGAGCGTGTATCTTGAGGGAATTGAGTTGGGGAGCAAAACAAGAAAGCTGGGCAGCATCATGGCTCTTTGAGAGTCAGGTCCTTATTGTGTAGTTTAATTTTGTTGGTTGAAAAGTTAAGAATTTCTTCCATAGTTTGGAGCTGAAATCTGTAGGGACTGAGATTTGTTGGCTAAAGACTCCCTGGTCCCCTTCATACAAAATGTTCACCTACAGTTGGATATACTGGCAAATAGCTAACAAAAATAAGACCATCTGATCTTTTGTTTTTTGGATAAATTTTAGAAATATATCACATTTGGAAAATAAACCACTAACTCTATAGTTAATAAATAATACAGATGTAAGTATTTTAAAGTATGTAAACTAACACATTTTTTTTTTTTTTTAATTTTTATTTATTTATTTTTTTCCCCCAAAGCCCCAGTAGATAGTTGTATGTCATAGTTGCACATCCTTCTAGTTGCTGTATGTGGGACTTGGCCTCAGCATGGCGGGAGAAGCGCTGGGTCTGTGCACGCCCGGGATCCGAACCCGGGCCGCCAGCATCAGAGCGCACGCACTTAACCGCTAAGCCACGGGGCCGGCCCAAACTAACACATTTTAAATACAGGATAGGAGAACCGCCAAAATATAAATGCCAAATCCATACAACTTTTAAAAATTGCAGCTCAAGCTTCAGTAACTACATAAGAAAGTGAAGCTCAAGTCAGCTAGCTAATTGGCATTAAAGAAAAGGTGTTCTTTAGTTAGTAAAGACTTTTCTGGATAATTTAGTGCTCATTTCTATTTCCATTAATATCTCCGTTAAGAATTCCAGACGTCCCAAAATCCATTTTCAAGTTCTTTTTGCCAGCAAAGTGATTGCCCAGAATGTTGGGCACTCCTTTTTTTTTTTTAATAATTTTATTTATTTATTTATTTTTCCCCCCAAAGCCCCAGTAGATAGTTGTATGTCATAGTTGCACATCCTTCTAGTTGCTGTATGTGGGACGCGGCCTCAGCATGGCCGGAGAAGCAGTGCGTCGGTGCGCGCCCGGGCACTCCTTTACTCAAATGTTTGTGCAGATGTTAATTCTAAAGCCAAAGATGAATAATTGTTATTAATTATTTTAGATCATGCTTGTCTTTCCATACCCTGCTAATGTCGATGACCAAGAATTGACTAATTTATATTTTATTTAAAATCTCTCAACCCATTTTTCTTTTCTTTGCCCTCTAAACCCTGCCCTATCAGGATTTGAGAACCACAAATGGAAAATCTATTGATTTTATTTTATTTATGTTTATATTTTTATAGTATTAGCTTTATTGAGATATAATTCACCTACCATAAAATTTACCCTTTTAAACCGTACAACTTGTGGTTTTGAGTATATTCACAGAGTTGTGTAACCAACGTCACTATCTAATTCCAGAACTTTTTCATTACCCCAAAGAGAAACCCTGTACCCATTAGCAATCACTTTTCATTCCACTCTCCTCTCAGCCCCAGAAAGTAGATAGATAACCATTTATCTACTTTCTTTCTCTCTGGATTTGCCTATTCTGAACATTTCATATAAATAGAATCATGCAGTATGTGGCCTTTTGTGTTTGGTTTCTTTGTTTTCAAGGTTCATTTATGTTATAGCATGTATCAGTACCTCATTCCTTTTTTATGGAATATTAATGGAATATGGAATATTAAATGGAATATTAATGGACTATTAATTAATGGAATTCCATTAATTAATGGAATATGGAAGATTAAATGGAAATTATGGAATATTAATAATATTCTATTATATGGATATACCATATTTTCTGTATCCATTCATCTGTTGATGGACACGAGTTGTTTTCACTTTTTCGCTATTATGAATAATGCTGCTATGAACGTTTGTGTACAAATTTTTATATGAACATGTTTTCAGTTCTCTAGAGTATATACCTAGGAGTGGAATTGTGGGTTTTATGGTAACTGTATGTTTAACTTTTTGAGGAACTGCTCAACTTTCCCATATTGGCTGTACCATTTTACATTACTGCCAGCGATGTACGAGGGTTGCAGTTTCTCCACATCCTCAGCAACATTTTTCTTATATTTTGTTTGTTTTTTAAATTATAGCCATCCTAGTAGGTGTGAAGTGCTATCTCATTGTGGTTTTGATTTGCATTTCCCTGATCACTAAAAGCTGTTGAGCATCTTTTCATGTGCTTATTAACCATTGTATATCTTATTTGGACAAATGTGTATTCAAATCCTTTGCCCATTTAAAAAATTGGATTATTTGTTCTTTTATTGTTGAATTGTAAGGGTTCTTATGTATTCTGGATGCTAGACCCTTATCATATGTATGCAAAATTATAGGGTTTTTTTTCAGTTAAAACCTACTCAAGTAATTTCTTTATCTCCCTCCCGCCACCTCACACAACAGTCCTTATTTATTCCTTTAAATGTTTACCAGGAAGGAATTCTTTTATAATTTATATGATTTGCAAAATTTTCTCCCATTCCATGGGTTGTCTTAGATTTTATTTTAAATACTATTCTTACTATTTGTTTTTTCTGGCCTAGGATTTAGAGTTCTCATCTCCTTTTATTATAAATTGGGAGCTGAAGAAATTAATTGGACTTTTGCTTGATTTTGTGTTGGCCACAAATGTGTAAGATCTGTCATTTGCTAGGTCCTAGGCAAAGCATACTTTTGCTTCTTTTAATACTCAGTACTCATACTGTCCTCTACTTGTAACAGCGAGTGAGACTTATCCGTACCCCCAAGGATCTTCTCTTTAATACTTCAGTGGAATGAAAATGGAGGAGTTGGTTTTTGGGTTCTAGTCACTGATTTTTACCTTGAAACTTTGATATTAAACCCTACTATGCACTCTAAATTAGTGTTCTTGAGCCAACTCTGATGGTTACAGTTCAGCTCTCTCACTGCTTTGGCAGCCTGGGTTAATTTCCTAGTCACAGAACCATGCCACCCATCTGTCAGTTGCCATGCTGTGGCAGTGGCTCACATAGAAGAACCAGAAGGACTTACAACTCATATATACAACCGTGCAGTGGGGCTTTGGGGAGGGAAAAAAAAGGAAGATTGGCAACAGATGTTAGCTCAGGGTGAATCTTTCCCTGAAATCACCCAATCATAAATAAACAAACAAACAAACAAATAAATAAATAAATAAAAAGTGTTCTTATTTGAGTAACGGTTTTTGTCTTCTGCCCACCCCCTTCCTCCTCTTCTGCCTTTTCTGCTCGTTCTATTAATGTCAGCACAGGATAGGGTGAGACATGATTCTACTTCTTTTTTATTTATTTTTATTTTTTTATAATTTTATTTATTTATTTTTTTCCCCCCAAAGCCCCAGTAGATAGTCGTATGTCATAGCTGCACATCCTTCTAGTTGCTGTATGTGGGACACGGCCTCAGCATGGCCAGAGAAGCAGTACGTCGGTGCGCACCCGGGATCTGAACCCCAGGCCACCAGCAGCAGAGCGCACGCACTTAACCGCTAAGCCACGGGGCTGGCCCTGATTCTACTTCTTAATTTGGGAAGAAATATGGGGGCTATAACTGGGATTTGATGCTTTGGAGTAAAGGGTATTTTTAGAGAGGAAGCTCCTCTCAGAAAATATCTTAAAACAAAGTATTGATATGTACTACAGCATGGATGAACTCAAAAATGTTAAGCTAAGTGAAAGAAGTTAGATGCAAAAGACCATGTATGAATTGAATTGAATATGCATAAATTGTATGATTCCATTTATATGAAATGTCCAGAAAAGGCAAATCTGTAGAGACAGAAAGTACATTAGTGGTTGTCTGAGACTAGAGGTGGGAAGGGGGAATGACTGTAAATGGGTACAAGAGATCTTTTTGGGGCAATGGAAATGTTTTAAAATTGACTTGTGGTGATGGTTGCATAACTCTGTAAATTTACTAAAAATTATTGAATTGTACACTTAAAAAGAAAATATCTCTATGGTTTCAATTAGATCTTTTACGACCCCATAGTATCCCATGAAGTGGTTTCCTCCCACCTTATTTTAATTTTTTGTTTATTTTGCTTATTTTTGTAAACTAAAGACTTATGTGATTTCCTTTTTTCTGGGTCCTGTGTCACAGCTCTCCATTCTGCTGAAGAACCAAGATGATCTTGATAAAGCAATTGACATTTTGGATAGAAGCTCAAGCATGAAAAGCCTTAGGATATTGTTGCTGTCCCAGGACAGAAACCATGTAAGTAGCCCGTCAGCCTGACAGCTGAAGACAAAGCTTGCTGTTCTCCAGGAGTTCGCCTTGCTTCCTTGACAGAATTTTGTGTTCCTTAGCCACTGCTCAAGTGAGAACATAAGTGCAGCCCAGCCCACTGTGTCATTGGCCAGCTAGCTTTCTGCATTTGACTTCACTGTGAAGCCAGACCATCAGTGTTAAAGTTGCAAATAAAGGTTACTTGGCTTGTGGTGTGGGAGGAAGGAAAATATTTTATGGTAAAGGAGAAAATGCTTTTTCTCTACTTTTAGATTTGGACCCCAATGAGAGATTTGATTAGCATGGGGGTGCTGATTAGCAAAGGCTGTCAAGGATTTGAGACTATCATGCTTTCCCAACTCCCACAACTCCTCAGCAACTGTTCCTTTCCCTCGGGACACATGTAGGAAACAAACTTTTCGTTCTGTTCAGTGGAAAAAAGTCCATGGGCTGGAGGGCCTCTTGTCATTTATCAGCTGCTGCCTTACCAAATGGCGGGCAATCTACCGTCAGAAGTGAGGAATTATCCCTTATGCAATTTCCTCTCCTAAAGGATTCCTGGAGGCCTACATTTCACAAGAATGCTTGTAATCTGGGTCTGTCTTCTAATCACTGATTCCTCTACCAGTTTTCTTAGATGCATGTTCCTAAAGGTTTCTTGGCACTCTTTCCTTTCCTTATTCTTGAAGACAGCCAACTGTGGACATCTGTCATTGCTGCATGAGAACTATGGATGCACCACACCAGGACAGAGTTTAGATGGAATGGTGCTCATGCTGACCCTTTATTTTTAAAGAAACTTATGGGATTGGGCTGTCCTTTTGATTATGGAGAGGCACAGGAGAATGCAGTTAGGAAGCCTTAGAATAAAGAAGACATTTTCTAATATTATAGAAATGTCCTTGTGTGTGAGGATTGGTCTTTTCTTTCCCAAATGTCTTTTTTTCTGGATATGTCTTGGGAAGTATTCTGAAATAAAGTATATACTTTATTATTTCATTTCAACTGCTCCTTGTAGTCCTTCCTTATTGCCTATCATGTAAAATCTAAATTTAGCCTAGTATCCAGGGTTTATCACCGACTACTCTTTCTTTCAACTCCCCAGTCCCATCTTTCTACAATCTTCAGCGTACTCCTCCCATTCTGCAGTTCTTCTTCCTTCCTCTGCCAGACTATGGCTATCATCTTTTTTTTAGGATCTAGCTAGATTTATTTAACAACTACAATTTTGTCAGTATTTTTGACTGAGTCCATTTCGATTATTTCCTACCCCTTTAGTCATTGGATATAATTTGCACACTAGTTTATAGGTTGCTTAGTAATTGCCCTCTAGTTGTTGCATATTTGTAAGTTTTACCCCAAAAGATTAAAAGCTCCTTGAGAGCAGGAGCTGTGTCTTATTGTTTTGGAACCCCTTCCCCACCCATCCTCTTAAAAAAAACACAGTGAATGCTTCTTGAATTGTTAGCAAGAGTCAAGCACAGATCATAGTCAGCAAACCCCTTCCTTACAGAAGAAGCTAGAACTGGGGTTTAGTTTAATGATGTGATTGTTTGACTGGTAACTAACACCCCTAATTGTGATCCCTCCACTCCCCTGATGAGAAGATATAGAGAACTGGTTCTTTACATCTGCTTTCCTTTCCAGGGCTATTTGAAAGATGTCTGAACTCTGACGTTCGTGGCATTGCATTAGATGTTGCATAAAATAAATGCCACAGTGATGCCTCTCTTTCTAAGGACCTGTATTCTTAAAAATTGTAGTGAAGTCAGTATAACTTTTTGTCAAGTTTATAATTTTATTTATTTTCCCCCAAAGCCCCAGTAGATAGTTGTATGTCATAGGTGCACATCCTTCTAGTTGCTGTATGTGGGACACGGCCTCAGCATGGCCGGAGAAGCGGTGCGTTGGTGCGCGCCCGGGATCCGAACCCGGGCCGCCAGCAGTGGAGCGCGCGCACTTGATCACTAATTCACCGGGCTGGCCAATTGTAAAGTTTTAAAAAAAAGAGGATTATCTCACATAATCCTATCACCATAACACATTGATTGATTTATTTTTGCATATGTCGTTCCAGTCTCTGGCTGTATGTATACAAACTTTAAGTGTTGTCAGGGTATTCATACGATTGTATAATTTATTTTTTCATTTAACATTGTCATGTACATTTTTCTTTTTTTTTTTTTTAACAGTTATTTATTTATTTATTTATTTTGTGTGTGTGTGTGTGTGAGGAAGATCAGCCCTGAGCTAACATCCATGCTAATCCTCCTCTTTTTGCTGAGGAAGACTGGCTCTGAGCTAACATCTATTGCCAATCCTCCTCCTTTTTTTTTTTTTCCCCAAAGCCCCAGTAGATAGTTGTATGTCATAGGTGCACATCCTTCTAGTTGCTGTATGTGGGATGCGGCCTCAGCATGGCCAGAGAAGTGGTGCGTCGGTGTGCGCCTGGGATCCGAACCCGGGCCGCCAGTAGCGGAGCGTGCGCACTTAACCGCTAAGCAACGGGGCCAGCCCTCATGCACATTTTTCTATGTTAATATACAATCTTCATAATTGTGATTTATAAGGTACTTAATTCCCTTGTTGGATATACCATAATTTAATTAAATAACAATTTTTGCTACTGTTGGGACACTTAAGCTTCTCCTATTTTTTGTATTTATAAAGATTTACATTTAAGACTAACATTGGTAATGGTGGTGATGAACTATTTCCTTGGGAACTTCCTCAGACTTCAGGCTTCTTAATAAACAGAAGTATCAGCATCCAAAATTGCTATTGTACTCAGGAATCCCACCTCTAGAACAGTGCTTCTCTAACTGTCTATGATGAAATACTAGTTTTGTTCTTCTAATTTCCAATCTGTCATGGACCAATTCTTTTTTAAAACACAAAAACTGAAAAACGAAGTGGAAAAATAAACTAGAGACATACAAAGTACGAGTCCACGTTTTTATTGTTAGATTCAATAGACATAAAGTCACTCTGCCAAATTGCTGTAAAAGTTTTTAAAGAGTTACTCTCCATTTCTCTATTTACCTTGTTGAGGACTGGTCTACCACAGGTTGTGGCCTGGCACCAGCACACAGATCACACTTTAAGTGTACTGCTCCAGGATACCATATCACCCTGGTCTACATCTCTTCCTGCCGATAACGGTCAGCCACTTTGTTTCTATACTTAGTTTGCTCCATTTTTAGCGACCTACTGCCTCATCCACCTTTTGTTACCACCTATACCTTTACTTCCCTTCTTATTCCTGTTTTCAAATGTGCTGTCTCTTTCTTCTCTCTGGATTCCTTTTCTACTCATCCTTCTGTGACAGCTTCTAATCTTTCCTCTGTCTTCATCCCTCACCAAGATATAAAGTCATACCCCTCCCACTGCACCTGGCCACGGCCATGTCTTAGGCCTCAATATCGTTCTTACCTGAGAACTCCTGGATTTTGGTAATCACAGAACCACCTCTTACTCTGAAGAAGCCTCTCTCTAGCATTGCTTTCTACTGCCATTTTAAGATACTTCATCATCTCCTTCAGTGGTTCTTGCTGCCCTAGGCCTCTGCCTTGGACCATCAACTCTTAGCTTATTCCTACTAAAGACTTCCTCTCTAAACGTATGTGCATCTAGCTCTTAAGTTGATCTTTCTGCTCTTGACCTTCTTATAACTTTCTACACCGAGATCTTCCATTATCATAAAGTAATCTCAAGCTTAACATTCTTTTGTCACTTGTATCTGAATATGAGAAAAACTAAATACCCAGCCACCTTAAACTGAGTATGGCATTTTGTTCTACCTCAGATTCTTTCTGACAAAAGTAAACTTGTAATCTTCTCATCCAAGTGTTGCCCACTTCCCAAATTTCCCATCAATGAGTTTGACACTATCTTGTCTATTATTTAAGTTCAAAATATCAAGAATAATCTAAAGGGTAATTCTTTCCAGTCTTCCTAAAATAATGAGGCAAGTGCAGGAAGATAGAAAAAAACTTTTTTGGCACAATAGCTTCAGTCTGGCCCCTGTTTAAAAATAATAACACCTTACAGGTATAAGGTGCTTTCATCTCTCATTCGGTTCTTGCAACTTTGAGGGGTCCAGGGCAAGCGTCTGTTATCGCCAGTCTACACTTGGGGAAACTGAGACTTAGAATGACTTGCCCAAAGTGCGGCAGTAAAATAGTGACAGAGCTGGTCTAGAATCTAGATGTTCTGACTTTTTCAGTACCTGTCAGTTACCATTCAGGAAAAGAATCTTAGAATTATTGTAGTCCTTGGAAAACCTCACCCAGGTTCCTCCACAGTTCATTAGAAGCAGAACAGAAAGTATAATGTTGCCCATGAGGAAAACTTGTGAGATGTTGTGTCATTGTATTCCCCACAGCTCAGAAGATAACTGAGCTAGGAACGGTCCAAGAGAAGACTCAGTTTTCAAGGGGTTGGGGTCACTTTTATATGTGAATAGTCTAAAAAGCTTGGAGGGCCGGCCCCGTGGCTTAGCGGTTAAGTGCATGCACTCCGCTGCTGGCGGCCCGGGTTCCGATCCCGGGTGCGCACCGATGCACTGCTTCTCCCGCCATGCTGAGGCTGCGTCCCGCATACAGCAACTAGAAGGATGTGCAGCTATGACATACAACTATCTACTGGGGTTTTGGGGAAAAAAAATAAATAAATAAAATTTAAAAAGCTTGGAATTCTTTAGTCAGGAAGTGCAGCCTATGTATATATAATCAAAGTCTATGAAGAATTGAAGAGTATGGATAATGAAAACAGATTTATTCACCTAATCTCAATTTGGTTGAACCCTTTGAATATTGGAGGTTATACGTTAAAAGAAAAAGGAAATAAGGGTTTGTATAAGGGGTGTAAACACGGCATCCATTATTCTGAAGTTATATGGTTTCAAAACAGTTTTTTTTTAAGGTTTTTAATAAATTCATGGATGTTAAAGCTATACATTTAAAAATAACCTGGATGCTTCCACAACTTCATAACTATCATGGTCTTCCATGCAAATGCCCCCATTGAAGCAGAGGACTGGTGAGATCCAGGGTGCCATTTTATGTTCTCACCTTATGTTCGCACAAACCAAACTAAAGCGAACACACACACACCCCTTTTTTCCCCCCATGTAGTTGAATCCACTTATTCCTGTTGTCTCATACCACCAAATCTTTTATCAAGATAATTTGTGAGTTGACTTGTAATCTCTTTTTCTGCTCATCTCCTAGCCTCCAGTCACTGAATTTGTGAGTTGACTTGTAATCTCTTTTTCTGCTCATCTCCTAGCTTCCAGTCACTGCAGTCTTTATGCACATGGTTCCCTGGTAATTTTTCATGTTGTTTGTGTCAGCGACACACACGGCTACCCACACAGTCCTTCAGTGAGGTTTTCGTTGAATGGTCAAACACCATCTTCTATTTGCTATCTTTAGAGGGTTCTGCTAGCTACACACTTCACACATCTTGGCTCTCCTTTCACTCCACTACAGTCCCCTTTTATTTTTCCTAGTCCCACCTTCCTCCTCCCTCTCTTTCCCACTTCTAGTCTTGTTCAAGCTTCCCTGAATACTTGCATCAGCCTCATTTTTGTTTACCATTCCATTCTCTTTTATCCCCTTAAATCAGGGTTTTCAAACTTGGCTGAATATTACAGACACTTGGAAAGATCTAAAAAATACCAGTCCTTGGGCCCTATCCCCAGAGATTCTGTTGTAGTTGGTCTGAGGTGTCGGTAGCCCCATAGGCAGTTCTAATGGGCTGCTGGGGTTGAGAACTATTGCCTTAAATCGAAGCCTGACTCACCTCCTAAGACAGCTGCTCAAAGTGTGGTTCATGCACCAGCAGCATCAGTATCACCTGGAAGCTTGTTAGATTCTCAACCCCACCCCAGACCTACTGAATGAGAATCTAAGTTTTAACAAGGTCCCAGGTGACTTGTGTGCACATTAAAGTGTGAGAAGCCCTGCTTTGAAACCTTCACTGATTCTCATCCTCTGTTTTCCAACTTGTTGCCACAACTTCGGCCTTTCCTTTTACAAATCTATGCTTGTGCTGGCTGTTGAACCTACTTTCCTGTCTCAGCTTTTAGATTTTAAAATTGAAAATTCATTTTGTATGTTCTTTGGTGCATTTCAAATTCATGTTGCCAAGATTTATTGAATTCCCGCTGTGTGTTAGGTCCCGTGTCCAAGCAGGTGTGCTTGGCCCCATGTCCTCGGGGTGCTCATCATGCAGCTCTTCTCTTTCTGACTGCAGGGCTGTGGCCTTTCCTTGCCCTTCACTGGCCTGCTTCCCTAGTACGTGGCTTTGACTGTTTTTTCCTTTCTGACTCTCAGCAGAGAGCTATTGCACATCGGAGGCTTCAGCAAGAACATTCACTTCCCCTTGGTTCTGACTTCCCGTTAGAGCAAGACGGTTTGTCAAGACAGCTCTGCATATGACAAAGTCTGGCGTGGTGAGACTAGAGGAGGCTGCTTGGCAGCTGAACTCACCCCTGAGAGTGGGAAGCCTTTTTCCTGGAGGACAGGATACAATTTGTTTAGGTCGGACTTTTTTTTCCTTATGGGAGGTAAAAAAGATAGAGACGCAAGTAGAAACTTGGACCCAAGTTATAAATCCCGACCTTTCACTCTCAGTAGTGCTCTGCGAATTTGTTATCACATCCTGACATCACTTGCTCACCTCCAAGCTTCAGTTTTCAGCTTTCTCAGTGCAAGGGCCCCCCTTTGTTGCTTTGTTTTCTCTCTAGGGCTCACCTGGTGGCTCCTCTGGGTCAGTTCAAAAGTGAGGGTAGATGTGGTAAGGCTGCTGACCCTGTTCTGAGGTCCTTGACCTCTGGCAGAGTGGTGTAATAGCCTTTCCCAGATGAACACAATCCTGAGATGGTTCACATGTAAATCCTGGTAATATGAAGCAACTTAGATCTTCTTACCTTAATTTTCAGGGAGTGATTATGGTTGGAGAAGAAGCAGCATGTCAGGCTACTTTTAAAAATACGTATTTATCAGGGCTGGCCTGGTGGTGCGGCGATTAAGTGTGCGTGCTCCGCTGTGGCGGCCCGGGGGTTCGCAGATTCGGATCCCAGGTGCGCACCAACGCACCGCTCATCAAGCCATGCTGTGGTGGCGTCCCATATGAAGTAGAGGAAGATGGGCACGGATATTAGCCCAGTGCCAATCTTCCTCAGCAAAAAGAGGAGGATTAGCAACGGATGTTAGCTCAGGGCTAATCTTCCTCACACACACACAAAAAATACGTGTTTATCAACTAGAATATTCTTGGGCAGGGAGGTTGCCATCATCCTCCATTCTGACCCCCCACTCTGCAGGTGATCTCGCTACTGAAATAATTTCCTGCTATTCTTCCCAAGCTCTCTGGAGAATTTTATGAGAGGGTATTTACAACTCTCTTTTCTGTTTGGCAGATTATTACAGGAATGCCTGTTATTCCTCTGTGTCTGGGTCATCACTTATTAAATTGGGGCACTGGGTCTCAGTGCTCCTATGTCAATGAAGCTGTAAAACTACATCAAGCAAGTAGGGATTTGTCAAGACAGATTGAGGAGTGAGATTTAGGGGAAAGCTGGGTAGCTTATGTATTGAAAGCATGAAGGTGGCTGAGATCCTGGGGAGTCCTGGGGAAGGATGAGGGGGTCCTTTCTTGGCTTGCCTGCTTACAGATAGCTCGGCCTTTTTCTTCTTGTCTTGCAGACCAGTTCCTCTCCCCACTCTGGGGTGTCCAGGCAGGTGCGGATCAAAGCTTCGCAGTCTGCAGGAGATATAAATACCATCTACCAGCCCCCCGAGCCCAGAAGCAGGCACCTCTCTGTCAGTGAGTATTTCACTCCTTTTTTCCTCTCATCTAATTTATCTGCCTATGTTTTTTAAAAAAATCAAATAATTCTTAAATAAAAAGCAATCATCAAACATTATTGACTGTCACTCTGTGCAGAATAATCCTCTGTGCCTTTATTTGGGGAGAAGGGATAAAGAAATGACTGGGATGGTGTCCTGACTCTCAGGGAGCTTACACTATAGTGATGTGATGGTGTAATCAGATTCCTCTGAAGCATCCCTAAATGAGTGATGTCCTCAAACGTCTGCTTGAAGACCTCCAGTAGCAGTCTGCCCTCATTTTTGACCATTCTTTCACCAAAGGACTGGGGTCTTGTGGAGTTAGGAATCAGGTCCAAGTTAGAGTTTTGACCTCAAACCTCTTGCTTATGATTCCTGAGGAGTCCTTATGCTTCGAGGAAGATATTGACCAATGAAACTCTTGGAGAGTCAAACCAAGTTGTCTGGGAAGGACAGGAGACTGTTGACATAGTATATATAATTGGTTACCTAGGAAGAAGGCTATGTAGCTGCTGCCAGGCCTCCGCAGGAAAGGAATCTAACTCAAGTCTGTGCATTATACCAGGTAATCCAATATTGCCCTGGATCCCATTTCCCAGAGTCTGAGGTGAAAGCCCATTTCTTGAATTGTGGAATTTGTGTCGAGGCAAATCTGGCTTTATCAAACATCTGTGTTGAGCCTACTGCCCTAATGTTGCTGAGATCCCTGCTGCTACTAGGAAGCCAAGTTCTATCCATACTGATAGAATTGCTTCAAACCAAACTGCTTCCTGAAGATCTTGAGCTGAGCTTGGGGAGGTCTGAGCATCGGTCCTGTCACTGAGCTTATCTGTGAGTGATAAGCCTCCTGAGGGAGTAGCAGGAAGAATGTGTTGCTGAGGCGCTGACTTTTCCTCACTGAGTAATTTATGAAACCCAAGCAAGCACTGGTAGTAAGTGTTGCCAAGCTGAAAGTCTGTATATGAGTTTCATACTTGTCTAACATTGTGGATAATTGGTAGCTGTGTTTTCAGTAACCTGGTTGGGGAGAAAGAGCCAGCACCGCAACGAGGAGACCCTATCCAGAGCATCTCTGGCCCTGGAATCCAGTTGCCCTGTAGCCTGGGAAATTCTGCCAGCTTGGTCTCTGTTCCAGAGCCCTCGTAGAGATTGAAGGGATAGAGGAGGTCAGCATTGTTAATTTGTGTAGTAAGCAGTGAAGATTGTGGGGCAGTGACTGGGCCTCCTGCTCCTAAGCAAGTGCCTGTGATTTGTATGTAGAGGCAAGGGCTGAATGCTCGGCCATTGTTGTAGGGAGCCATAAAAGGAATTTCCTTGTCTGAGAATGCTGAGGGATAAAATTTCTATGAAGTTGTTCCTGTTTACCTAGAGAATGGGCAACACAGCCTCCCAGTACACACAGATCCTGGGTTTCTTCATTCAGCAAGCATTACGTACCAGCTCTTGGGCTGGGATGAATGCAACAGTGGAGGCACGTGGAGGGCTGAGGGTGGTGTGGGAGCAGAGATGAAGCAATAACCAACTCTGCCCAGGACTTTGGAGAAGGGCTTTCACAGAAGAGGGAACATCAGAGCTGACACGATTGGCTAATGTATTTGGAGGAGAAATAGGGAAGGCTGAGAAAAGATGCCTGGGCCATTTTCTGAGGAGCCTTGACTGCACTGAGCTTGGGTAGTGGGAAGCCACTGACAACGCTGACCCCTTATAGCCATCTCCATTGTAATCCTTATCACATTATCTTATCTCTCTCCCTATCAAACTGCATTTTTATTTATTCATTCAAGAAATCATTAATGGGGGGGCTGGCCCTGTGGCGTAGTGGTTAAGTTTGTGCGCTCTGCTTCGGTGGCCCAGGGTTCACAGGTTCAGATCCCAGGCACAGACCTATGCACTGCTCATCAAGCCATGATGTGGCAGTGTCCCATACAAAGTAGAGGAAGATGGGCACAGACGTTAGCTCAGGAACCATCTTCCTCAGGCAAAAGGAGGAAGATTGGCGACAGACGTGAGCTGAGGGCCAATCTTCCTCACCAAAAAAAAAAAAAAAAAAGAAGAAGAAGGAAAGAATTACCACAGTATCTACTGTGTGCCGGAAATATGGGAAGCAAAAAAGACATGGTTCCTGTCACTATGGCCCTAATAGACCTGTGGGAAGACAGACATTTACCTGTCTTGATGTGCTTAATGTATGAGTAGAGGCTGTGACTAAAAGGTGTGTGGTGCTGTGAGCATCTATAACAGAGGGATGTGACCTGATTTCGGGGCCGGGAAAGCCTTAGGCTATGACGCAGAGCACGAATGGGAGTTACGCAAAGGGGATACAGGGAAGAGAGTTCCAAGTAGGGAGAGCTACGTGAGCCGAGGCTTGATGGCAGAGGGAGTCTAGTGTGTCTGAGAAACAGAAAGAAGCCCTGAGGGCTGAAGAGCTGAGGACAAGGCACAGGAGGCCGGGCTAAGGCTGGAGAGGGAGGCAGAGCCTTGTGGACCCTGATCAAGATTTTGATCCTTTTGTTGAAAGCAGTGAAAATCCACTTGAGGGTTTTTTAGTGAAGAGGAATGGATGGCGTGATGCACTCAAATTTGTATTTTGAAAAGATTGCTCTAGCTACAGTGTGGGGAACAGATTGGAAGGGGACAAGAATGGATCCAAGGGAACCATATTAGGCTAATGCAGTGTTCCACGTGAAAGAAGATAGAAGCTTGGATTAGGCTAGTGACAGTAGTGGAGAGAGAAAGGAGTAGGCATATCTGAGACATTTAGAAGGTAAAACCAACAGAACATGGCATTGCGGTGGCTCTCAAAGAGTGGTTTGGGGACTCGGGGTGGGGAGTCCCTGAGATCCTTTCTGGTGGTCTGGAGGTCAAAACTGTTTTCATAATAATGCTAAGACATGATTTGCATTTTCACTCATTCTCTCACGAGTATGCAATGGAGTTTTCCAGAGGTTATGTGCCTGAGGTGATGTCATTGCTCTGATGGCTAATGGAATGTGTGTTGGTGTATTGTTTTAATATTTTCTGAGCTTTAATTTCTAATACATTGAATATCAATCGATATAACCCACATGAATAAAAGCTCTTGAGTGTCCTCAATCTTTAAAGTGTAAAGGGGTTCTAAGATCAAGATTAGGAACCACTATGGTATTAGATTGACTTCGCAGGTGTTGAAAGAGCAGGAGACGAGTTACTGGTTTATGGATCTAGATAAATGGCACTGCCTTTCACCAAGACAGGCACGCTAGAAGAGAGACTGATTTCAGGTGCTGAGAAGGTCAGACCTCATGTTGTATACAGGTTGAATTGGAGATGCCTTTGAGGCAGCCAAGAGGAGATATCAAATGGGCAGTTATATATACAAGTCTCTAGCTCAGAGGGGAGAAAATCAGGGGTAGAGAAAAAAATGGAAGTTGTCAAGTTGAAGCCATGGGCTCAGATGAGAGTGCCTAAGCAGATTATAGAGTGAGAAGAGGAGAGGGCCCAGCCACTTAGTGGCCAGTTAGAGGAGAATGAGCCTGCAAAGGACGCAGGAAAGGAGTGACCAGAAAAGTGGGAGGGAAAGTAGAAGGTGGGGAGGAGGCCTTACATGGTACCAGCCAAGTAGGAAAGGACAGGCCAAGGGTACATAAACTTGTCATTTTCATCCACAAATGTCCAAGTGCTTGCTGTGCTTATGCTGGTACAGGGAAAGGCCTTCTGGAAGTAGAAGGAAATGGGAAGAGAGGAGTCAGAGTTGAAGCATGAGGGACCAGGAGAAGTCCTAGCAGTAGAAATGGAGTCAAAGGAGAAGGCTTAGTAATTCAACCCCCCACTAACAGGAGTGGAGGTTCTTTGCCCTCTTCCCCCACCGACATTAATGTACTTGTGAGTATTTAGTGAAAGACTGAACATGCAGATCATTCAGCTCCCACTGCAACATTTTCACTGATGGGGAAGTGCAATGTAGCCCAATCCAATTTTAGATAGCTCTGTTTATTTGAATTCCTTCCTTATTTTGAATTGAAAATCTGCCTTCTCTCACTTTACCCATTGACTCTAGTACTGCTCTTTGAGCAACACAGATAACACAGATAACATCTTTCTTGTGACAGTTTCTCAAATATTTGAAACCAGCTATCATGTTCACATTTAGTTTTTTCTATCATAGTATACATACCTTGAATTCCAGTTTTTTTCAAGCCAGTTAGTCTGTTAAACTAGTTCATGCTAAGAAACAAAAACAAGCAAGCAAACAAGCTACTAGGTAATGAGTTAACCAAAAAGAGAGACCCTTGTGAGGAGATCTCCAGACAAGGCAGATGGAATTTCCCTACATGAAGATGCCCTTCCTCGTATCTTTGTGTATGGAAATTCTACCTTTGGAACCGAGCTCAAGTACCATTTCTTCCATAACACATGGGGTGGTGCCCTTAAGCCATGTAGCCAAGCCTCAACTAAAGGACTTGTCCCTGCCACATTCAGATTCCTGTTTGGTCTAGTGCATCTTGATAAGTGCCTTTGCCTCTGTGCTTACTCCTTCTTGTTCCTTGTCTTTCCACCACACCCCACAGTGAGACAAGCCAGGTTGCAACCCCTAAAGAATGGGTAGCCACTGAGTGGAGGCAATCAGTTCTTTCAAGGAGTTTGCCTGAAAGAAAAAAACGAGGTGGGCTAGTGACTTAAGGGAGTGGCAGAAATAAGTTCAGGATATTTTTAGGCTAGAGATCTGAGCATGTTTATGAAGGGAGGCTCAAAGACAGCTGAAAAAGAGATTGAAGGTGATGAAGAGAGGACCATGGGGGAGCTGACTGTACTGGGGATGAATTGGGGAGTCCAGGCAGACAGCTTATAATGCCTTGGCAAGGAGAAGGGGAGCCCTCTTCCTCTGAGAGGAGAGGAGGAAAAATTCAGGCAGAGGAAAAAAAGGACTGTTGAAAAGATGAGATGACTTATAGTGACACCTGGGCAATAATGAGTTAGAGAGCTGTGCACAGTGTAAACCTCCAGTCCTGGTGCAGATTTGGAAGAGTGGAAAGCGGGGCTGTAGAGGTGGTGACCGAGCACACAGAAACAAAATGGCCAGCAGCTTCACTTCCACAGGTTTTTTCTCCTTCTTGCTGTAACTTCTTCTGTGGTACTAAATGAGACCAGAAACTGTTTACTGGTAGTAGCAACTTCAAAATAAAATGGGAATTTTGAAAGTTGAAACACATAGGTGTTCTCAGGGTTTTATGGGATGAAAATGTTGCGAAACTGTTCTGCACAGCCTAGTCCGCTGTGAGCATATTGGGAAATATTGGTCAAGATTTTCCATTGAAGAAGAAAAAAAGATTTGATTCCTCCCCGCATCTCATCTGCCCCGCAAGAGAGAACAGGGTTTAGAGAAAATAATTGATGGCCAAAAAAAGCTATCTCTTTGTACTTGCAATGACCTGCACATTAACACTGACCCAAAGCCCTAGAACTCCCTGCGGAGGCAACTTCCTGACTGCATCAGCTTCCTGACAGGAGTCTCCTATGAGAAGGGCTATAATCTGAGAGCCTGTCTTTCAGCTTTGAGTCAGAGTACAGATCAAAAGAATCAACCATATCCCAGGGTAAGAATTTTGCTCTGACTCTGCCACTCTGGGTTAAGGAAGCTAACATGCCCCGGACGGAGTGTGGATAGCTGACAGCTTAAACTCCTGGCTTTCTCCTTATGTGTAAAACGCCTTCATGGGAAGTTGTGGGCCACTCAACGCAGGACTACTACTCTGCTCTTTTGCTTCAGCTGGTATTGAGATGGGGCCCCCTGGCACAAATGGCCTGATGAGACTAGAGCAAGATCAGGCTAGAATGCCAGGAAAGGATGTCCCAGAGAACCTGCCACCCCTGCTGTGCCTGCCTTCTGAGACTTATAATAAGCTGTGTCTTGCATAGCACTGTGCTTTGTGCTGTCTGGCTCACTGCTGTCCCTGCTGGTAAATATATGAGCATTGGTGAGTCTTACAGATCAGTAGCCTGTCCTGTTCAGCTCCCTGTCTCACTTGTTCTCGACTGCTGTTGTACATCTCATTGGCCCCCAATTTCTGAAATAAAGATAAAAACAAAACTGAAAATGCTCTGAAGCAGTTCTGCCAACTCCTGGTTTTTCCATTCGCTTCCTCTGATAGCCATTGGTTTGGGGAGACTTCCCTTTCCTGCCCCAAGCTGTGGGCCTGTGCACAATAGCCCCTGGCCCATTGCCCATCAGATAACAAGGCTGGCTCTCTGCAGGCAGCAGTGTGTATTGGAAAAAGTGAAAGTCTCTGGCTGGAAATAAAAGCTCAGAAAACCTTTGCTCTTTTCCCCCAGCCCCTCCTGGGTCTGTAGTGTTGGCCTCATGTGAGCTAGTCCCATCCCACCTATAGAACCAGGGGAGAGTTCAGTGGCAGCTGGTAAATGAGAGAATGGGTGTCGAGGGGCCGTGAATATTTTATCCCAGGGAGGTCTCCCTCTAGACACTCATGTAACAGATTGAGGGCAGTTCATCCTGTCTAGGGATAGTTTGGACCAATGTCTGGGATTTCATCAGTAAGTAAGAGTTTTTCTCTCTAAGCCGTCCCTTACAAGAGACATTTTTTGTTTGTTCTAGGTCAAATATGTAATACCTTTTCACTTCAGAATGTATTGGTCAAGGTTCGGTTGCACAGAAGAGAATCCACTTTAGTTTTAGGAAGAAGAGATTTAGTGCACGTTCTGGCTTATAGAATCATTGGGAGAGTGAGAAACAGATTCTAGGTTAAGACACACCACAGAGCTCCTCTTTCTTCTATAATCAGGAAGCCACCAGATTCAGAAGCCAGGGCCGCTCTGCTCTGGTCCACACCACTTACACGGGGATGTCTGCACCTGTGTTTAACATTGGGAAAACTGGAGACCAGACATGGGGCCTTTGCTAATGCTGCGGCAGAAAAACCAAGGCTTCCTTGACTGTGCCCGGAAATAGCAGGAACAGCAGGAAGCCACCTGTATCTCACGTCTGAGTGGCTGAACCTAAAGAGGGTCTTAACAATAATAACTTTTAGCTGATGAACTTCTGAAATGCAGGAAGGCATACTAGAAGGGTGGAATGGATCTTGAGTCTAACCCATTATGTATCTGCCACGTAGAGTGAAGGAAGGGAATGGTATTCTACTGAGTTCCTACCATGTGGCTGTGTACCTGTGCCACCACATTGATAACTTCTGAAAAAGGTTATGAGGTAGATATTCTCCCCATTTTTGCCAGTGAGGAAATTTAGGCAAGAGTTTAAATCATTCAGCTAATGAAGGGCAAAGCCTGATTTGAACCCCTGTTCATCTGATTCTCAAGCTTAGGCTTTTCTCACTACACCTTGCTGGCCTTTTTAGGTTACTTCTGCTGCTGACAAATGTTGCCAACATATGGATTGAATTTCCATAGAACTTGTGGGCTACTAAAATGTCATCCAAAGCCAGAATTGGGAAGCAGGCACTAGACTAATGTTTGTGAGCCAAGTGTTAAATAGTGCTTTGTGTTTTGAGGCATGGTAGGGCTTAAGAAAACCATCCTTGGGGCCGCCTGGTGGCGTAGCGGTTAAGTTCGTGCATTCCGCTTCAGTGGCCTGGGGTTCGCCAGTTTGAATCCTGGGCGCGGACCTACTCACTGCTCATCAGTCTGTGCTGAGGCAGCGTCCCATGTAGAAGAGCTATAACTCGAAAACTATGATACACAACTATGTACTGGGTCTTTGGGGAGAAAAAAAAGACAAAGAGGAAGATTGGCAACAGATGTTAGTGCAGGGCCAATCTTCCTCAAAAAATAAAATAAAAAGAAAACCATCCTTTTTTCACGGTTGCACTGGAATTTTGTGCTACCATGTACAAGGGAAGTGGCCAGCTACATGGGTCTTTGCCATCTGGGCCTCTGAAAAGTGGGGTAGCTTTCTTAATTCTTGATCCAGATTTCCCCTTACCTCTATCTTGTCATTGCTGCTGAGCCCTCTGTTGGTGAGATGGCATCTTGCATCCCTGGCCTGCGTCTCACCAGTGACCATGGACAGAACAACTCTGAATTTGAGCTGCATGAAACATGGCACTACATTTCCCCTGTGCTGTCAAGAAATTCCCACGTTAGCCTTCCTTCTGCTCCTGGCTGCAAGGCTGTCACATTTCCCCATGGGTGGGGATCCCCATCTTCTGTTTGGATCACTCATGAGGAACGTATGGCAGAGCCAGTTCAGGGAGAAGTTTTGACTTCCGCCACTGTGTTGAGCAGCATGCCTGCCCTTTTTGGAAATAAATATGGTCTCAAAATTGCCTTGGCTGAACTGCACTAGGAGTCATAAAGCCTATTTTCTAGTTACAGCTTCACCGTTAAGTCACTCCATGGCTTTGAGGCTCGGCTTCCCCTTCGGCTCAACATGGATGATAATAATGCACCTTCACTGCAGGGGTGTTGTGAGGAGTAAATCGGAGGTACCAGAGGGTCAAAAAGAGAAGACAAATTGCCTTGGGTGATTTCATTGCTCTGTTAGTTTATGGCACAATATCACAAATATACTTAGAGCAGTGTCAGTTTCTGTCAGGGCTTAGAAAACTTGGACAGACATGCTCTTTCCTCCATGGGCTGTTTGAGATCATTTGAAAGGCATGGCTCAGGTACCTCTTTATCTCAGAATTGGTAGCCTCTACCCTGTGAGTGAGGTGTTGAGGCTGGAAATCCAGCAAAATTCTGTGCCTGTTTTCGGAGCAATTTTGTTTCTGGCCTCTGCTCTGGAGTTAGGTGGGGAAGCCAGGTTACTGAGAGCCCAAGGATAGCCTTCCCACCTGAGACACCTAACTCTCAGTGGTCCTTAGAGAGAGGCTAGGTTGATGCCTCCAGCAAGAGATAGGAAGTGTTCTTGGCGGTGAATTCATAAAAATGTCTTCCGTACCACCGAATGAGCCATATGTTCTGAATGACTGACTTCAGTGGAAGAATGAAGGAGTCAGTTTCTTGAAGGATATTGAAAATAATAGTTTAAACTCCTTAGAGACTATCTTTCAAAAAGCAAACCTCCCCACCATTCTTTGACTTTTCTATTAAGTATTTTTTTTCCTTCTTGGGGGTCCTTGGGTTAGGAGGAGGAGGCACCTGGCTCAGCAAGTTTCATTGAGCCTCGGCACTTTGTTAGGCCCGCCCTGTCTTCCAGAATGTTCAAAGAGCCACAACCTGGCTCTCCCTCAGCCTCTGCAATAGATGCTTGGCCTGAGCTGGCCCCTTGTCTGCTCCTCTCAGGCTGCACATCCTGGGCTCTGTGGTCAAAAGTCTTGTTTCTATGCTCTAGGCTCCCAGAACCCCGGCCGAAGCTCACCTCCCCCTGGCTACGTGCCTGAGCGGCAGCAGCGTATTGCCCGGCAGGGGTCCTACACCAGCATCAACAGTGAGGGAGAGTTCATCCCAGAGACCAGCGAGCAGTGCGTGAGTATGGGAGGGCCGGGGTGTGCCTTGGGGTGTCTGAGACCAAGGTTATAATGGGGGGTTCTCAGTGGGCATGGTGCCCAGGGACTTGAACCCCATCTAATAGCTGTTTTGTAAACCAGGCCTGCCCAAATATGAATTATTCCTTTCTAGGGGCCAAATATCAATTCCTGACAAAGACAGGATCTACATTATGTAGCCTCCCTTGTGTTGGATGCAGATTGGACACATTTTTTCTCTTCTGTGGTCGTTTCACTGGTCTCCCTGCAGAATACCACTCTGCTATCTGTATACTTCCTTACAACCACCTGTCATTTCAGCAGTTTTAACATATGATGATCCTAAACTGACAGATTTTGTTTTTCATCAGCCGTATTTTAGTTTTGCTATTTCTTGATGAAAGGTAGGGAGTATACCATTTCCAAATTATACTGTAGGATTGGTTGCTTTGGGTGAACTTTTATGATGCTAGACAGCTATATTAGTTATCTATTGCTACGTAACAAATTACCACAAACTTAGCAGCTTAAAACAGCATGCGTTTACTAATTTCCAGTTTCCTTGGGCCTGGAATCCAGGTATGACTTAGCTGGGTCCTCTGCTTAGGGTCACACAAGGCTGCAATCAGATGTTGGCCAGGCTGCATTCCTTTCTGGAGCTTGGGGTTCCCTTCCAAGCTCACATGGTTGTTGGCAGAGTTCATTTCCTGGTGGTCCCTCCTTTCTTGCTGGGTGTCAGCCAGGGGGCCACTCTGCGCTCCTGGAAGCCACCTACAGTTCCTTACCACGTGGCCTTCTCACAATATGACAGCTTCTTGAGGCCAGCAGGAAAATCTCTTGCTCCAGTCTGCAAAGATGGAGTCTTATATAACCTAACATAATTACGGGAATGAATGTCCCATCCTCTTTGCCATAGTCTATTGACTAGAAGCAAGTTACAAGTTCTACCTGTGCTCAAGGGGAGGGAATTATACAAGGCTGTGACTCATTGGGGGGTCCCCTTAGAGTGTGTCCACCACAATGGTTTGCCCATTTTAATGGCTAGCTTTTTAACTAGTGGCTCACTTGATGAAAAGGGCGTTTTGGCTCAGCAACAGTGAGATCTCTGGCTTAGGAGGAGTGAGATCTCTGGCTTCATTCTGAAGTCTTTTCAGTGAGCTGGCTTTGATTGTACAGAGAAAGATCCGCTCTTATAAATTTTTGGGATTTGGTCTGGGAAGGGGAAATTTCTTAAGGGTTAAGCATCCAATAGAAGGGCAAGCACCATCACGTGGGGGATTTTACAAAAAAAACTGATTCTTGTAACTTTTCTTTCCCCTCAATAGCTAATCTCTATACAGCGTTATTCAAACTATATAGACTATGAGACTTTACACTGCTTCTCTCTTCTATACTCCTGCTTTCCAGATAAATTTATGTTTAGAACAGTGACCTGGAGTGCTTTTAGCTGCAGATTCCCTTCTTAGGCATTTTACTGACCATCCTTTCTGTTTTCTCTAACCAGAACACTTCTGGACATCAGCTGTACTAGGGGTGACTTGGGTGTAGGATCTCAGAGATTGCAAATGAGTTTGATTGCCTTTGGTCTCTATCCCTCCCCGTGATCCTCTACCCTGATCCTTTTACTTCTTTGCTTTACCTGCCTGGCCCTGGAAGGCATGAGATATTAGGCTCCTAGTGAGGACAGACCTTTAGAAAGAGGCCAAGGAAAGTGGCAGCTAGGGAATGCCTAAGTCCTTCCCTAGGGCCCGCCCCTTTAGCTACAGAGAATTGCTCCTGCTAACAGCCATTCAAGATAAATCCACTTAGCAGAGACCAAAACAGCATAGTATACAGTGAAGGAATATTCACTTGGGACTTTCTTGAAAAGTGAAACTAAGATAAGTTTGTTTTGTTTTTTCTTTAATCAGATTTAGGTAATAGTTGCATCTGTTTGCTAATTTCTAGAATGAACAAAAGCATGATTCATGTTAATTTTTTTGGCTTTATTTTTCTAATAAAAATTTTGCTAGCACAACATAACTTTCTTCACTTCCCCTTTGACTTCTACAACACTGCATAAAGAGGGTCCATTTTTACAGAAGCCTTCATGGGATTCAGTGGGTTTTCCAAAGGCCTTTCTTGAACCTTTGGTGTTCTTCCTGCTTCGTCACCCCTGTCATGTTATACTTGCCCATTCACTCTTCTTCTGTTAACTGGTCAAACTTTGCCAAATATGCACTTGATGGATTGGGAGCAAATCTTTCCCATACTGGTCTTATGCACTTTGGGAAATCCCATATCCTTAGCAAGATTTGCAGTTTTACTTTGCAGTTAATTTGCCCTGATTTGCAGGGGTTTTTTTTAATCATATATGACAATATGACCTAAAGCATTTGAAATTATGGATGAGATGGATCATAGTATTCAATGGGAAGAGATCATTTGATTTGGAAACTAATTTTATGAAAGTTGTTAGTGAATTTTCATAATTCCAATAACTCTGCTTCCCTCTGTAATGTTGAACTTTGGATCTTAGGTGATGAATACTCCGATAGTGAATACCCCCATAGGAAAAATGAAGGGGAGTTTAGTTGGAGAAAAAGCTAATCAGAGGCTTTTTGTTACTGCATTTGACCGAAGGCAAGAGAAACATTTTAACTTATATAGATACCTACTGCGTCTGCATGAAAGCCAGGAACTAGGAAATTTTTGTACTGTATCAGCTGCGCACTAACTGGTTTCATAACTTTAGACAGTTCTCCTAACCTTTCTAGACCTGCAGTGGCTTGTCTGTGGAATGAGAGTAATACTTGTCTTTATCAATTATAAATTGTGGAGTGTAAACAGAAGCATTATGGTCCCACCCAAATGCACTGGAAGCCTCTGCAGGGTAGTACCATCTCCAGCGCCAGGCTCCAACGTTCGTGAGCCAAGAAAATGCCAACAAGAGAAGCAGCGTCTCTGCTTTGCTCTCCTGGCGGAGCTCCTTGGGATGCCAGCCAGGCATTTTTCTCCTTCCTGGAAACTTGCCTTTCAAACTACAGGGGAGAATGGTACCTTCCTAACCATTCTTCCCACTGCACAGGCAAAGAAGGGGCACTTTCATATTTTGACAAAAAGGACCGTTTGCTGGCCTTGGTTGAGCCATAAAGCCCTGAGTTGCCTGGCTGGGATTTGGGCTGGGGCTGGGATTTTATTGTATGACTTGCCTTGCAGATGCTGGATCCCTTGAGTAGTGCTGAAAATTCCTTGTCGGGAAGCTGCCAATCTTTGGACAGGTCAGCAGACAGGTATGGAAGTGTGACTGGTTTGGGGGTTAGTGCGTAGGCGTTTTTGGAACCAATGGGCTGAGGAAATAAGAGTTAGCTAGTGTGTGTGTCCCCGATCTAGACACTGGTTAAAACGTCACGCTTCTGGGAAGGAAACCTCTCACTGGGATTCCTAGCCCGCTCCTTAATTTTCCAAACACCATGAGAATGTTATGTTTGTATAATTAGATGAATGTTATAGCAGCTCGTAACAGCAGCTCGCTGTGTTAAATGCTTGCTCTATTGTTCCAAGTGCTGTACATGTTTTGACTTTCCACATGATACATGCTGCTCTTGGACTCTTGGCCTCATTGCTGTGATCTGGACTGAGAAGCGGTAGACCTTCAATGTTTTGGGGACAAATTTGAATTATCAACTGTGGGTTTACTTTCATTATCTTTCTCCAAGTGTTTCTGGTGAAATAAGAAACTGGGATATAAAAACCAGAAAACAAAGTATCCAGACTGCCTAGCTTACCACACCGCCTGCTTGGTGTGTAGTCTTGTTCTTATACTTTGGAAGGGAATTAGTGCTGTTCTTTACGTACCGAGTGGTTCTGCAGAGCTGGTTTGCAAGTCAGTAGGGGTATGTTTGGAGTTGGCTTTGGCACTGATCCAGCTGGTCTCCCGCTTTGAGCTCATGCTCAAGAGCACATTTGATCACGTTTGCTCATGTCTGTCTAGGCTTAGGGCTATGGTCAGAGGCTATGGAGCAGGTTTGGAGATTGTTTTTTCTTTGTGTAACTGATTCATGTGGGTACTGACCTTGTGACCATGGCCAAATCTGTACTGTCTTTCCTAAGAGATCTGAGCACTGATGAATGCTGTATTCCCATGGCATACAGTCATAGTCACTTGTCGGTACCCAATTTGTAGCCTTGTTTTGGGCTTTCTCTCCAACCAGGAGAGCAAGAAGGCACAGGTAAAAGTGCGAGAGGTTGCTGCCACAAACTGAGGGCTCTGCCAGGACAGGGACTCACTCTGGTTTCAGACTGTCTCCTAAGCTTTGTGGCCAAGTGGAGGTGAGGTAGGATAGCACTATAGAAGATCTAGTACTTGGGAAGTAGGAACCAGCCCCTGTCTCACTGCCTTGAGAGTTTCTGACCTGTGGCCCCCTCAAAAGACAGTTGCATGTTAGGGAAGGGACCATTCAGGTGAATTCTGGGAAAGATAGCTAAATTTACACACTTGATTCTTGGGGTTTTCCTCCATTGCTCTAATGCTTTGTTTTTTTCTCCTTGGGAGTGAAACCCAGTGACCTGGACTTACTTCCTGGAGGCCTAGCTCAAGGTTTCCATCTTCCCTTCATGGGATTTGGAGCCTGATAGCCCCCAGCTCCACCAAATATTAGTTGAGTAGCCTTGGGAAAGTCCTTTAACCTCTCTGTTCCTCAGTTTCCCCATTTCCAAAATGAGATGGTGGTGATTAGTCTGAAAGGAAGATGCTTGGTATTGTTGCTATTTTTATTACTGCCTGGGCAAGGGATTTTTTGTAGCTTTTCTCTGTTATCAAGGTGGGAGGAAAGGGCAAGAAGGGAAAGTGCTGTGCAGCCAGGGTGGAGTTTGGTAGGACTGGAGGGGTTCATTATGCAGGATCCTGTCAGATTTGGGCCTCAGACTAATAAAGAGAAAGTAGGAGGCTGAGCTCAGAAAAGGGCTGTTTCTCTTAAACTCCGTTTCCCGCCGTGTAATGATGTGGGAGGGTGTTAGAAAAGGGAGTCCGTCTGGATATCCTGCTTTCTGCCCTGGTGAACTGCTTTGGAAGTATGCCGAAGTCTACTTTATGATTTTGTTTTGTTTTTTCCAGTCCATCCTTCCGGAAATCTCGAATGTCCCGAGCCCAGAGCTTCCCAGACAATAGACAGGAGTTCTCGGGTGAGTTCCCCAGATCCTGGGTGAGCGCTGCAGTGTGTCTGGGGGGGATTGCAGGCATTCTGCTTTTGATAACTGAATTGGGAAGCCAGGACTGTATTTTAATTCTCCTCAGGCCTGCTGCTCTGAGGTCTCATGTGACCTAGGGGCTTAAATGGATCACTAATGTTGACCTACCCAGAAGCCAGTAATTTCTCTATCTTACTCAGATCGGGAAACTCAACTCTATGACAAAGGGGTCAAAGGTGGAACCTACCCCCGGCGCTACCACGTGTCTGTGCACCACAAGGACTACAACGATGGTGAGCGCACCTCCACCCTGCCCCCTGCTGGCTGCCTCGGAGAGGACATGGTTAGAGCTTCGCCATGGAAAAGCCACTGCAGGGAGGGCCCTGGGCCCTTCAGACCCGGTGTTTCCTTTATTCCTGAGGAACTGTGCCCAGACGTGAAGCACTAGAGACAGGGGGGCAAAAAAAGAGGGAGGATGGTATTTGTAGACCACGATGCTGCCATTGGGAACTTTGTCCTTTGTCGAAGTACACAGCGTGCCCCGGAGCGCCACTCTCCAGCGCCCTCTAAAACCCCACTGCAGCGAACGGAATGGAGCTTCCACAGAGGTTTAGGATTAGGATGCCAAGGAAAACAGACTTCAGCCATGGATTGGCCTTACGAGTGATGTGGGGCCTGAGGGCCAGCCCTGTGCCTTCCCTTTGGCCAGGGCTCCTGAACCATCTGTGGCTGCTTCCTAATTCCTGCTTTTGTCCTGATTCTCAGGGTGATTGGGACACTAACCATTCTGGCATGAGTCAGGTGGGAGGGCAGATAGGATGGACTGGAGGTGGTGTTATGACCTGGTTTTCACATTCAGCCTTGTGGCCAGGAGTCTGACTTGCTCTATTCTGGCTCCTGTACTCCTTCAGGCAGAAGAACATTTCCTCGAATACGGCGTCATCAAGGTAACCTGTTCACCCTGGTGCCCTCCAGCCGCTCCCTGAGCACAAATGGCGAGAACATGGGTCTAGCGGTGCAATACCTGGACCCCCGAGGGCGCCTGCGGAGTGCGGACAGCGAGAACGCCCTCTCTGTGCAGGAGAGGAGTGTGCCAACCAAGTGTGAGGAGTGGGCCCTGGCTATGAGGGAGGCCAGCGGGTCCAGTGGGGCTGTTCGGCTCAGCAGTAGGCTGCCCTGGCCCTCCTCACCACCATGGAAGAGCTTGTGTGTGGGCAGCAGACCCCCTGACCTTAGTCCTCACTCCACCATTGTGTGATAAGCCACTTCCGCCCTCTAGTCTTTAGTTTTTCCATGTTTAACTGAAAATCAGTCTTCTTAACCCCTGACATATTAAGATGTTTAGGGGTTTTGGAAGTATAGATATTTGTTCAGTGCACAAGAGCATTAATTAAACCATGACTTGAGCCAGTCCTCTGCTTCTCGGGACTCAGGCCGTAAGGTTTGATTGACCAGGGCCCTGGGCCTGCTCCAGATGGATGTGGAGATATCATGCTGAGATGTGATGCTGGATGAGGGGGGAGCTCAACCAGAGCTCCCATCATAGAGCCTCTGGAGAAAGAGGCAGGATACCAATAAATAGTGTACGAACTAATGCTCTTTCCTTCTGTTCGCCTGTAGCTCCTAGTGCCCCCATCAATTGGCGCCGGGGGAAGCTCCTAGGCCAGGGTGCCTTCGGCAGGGTCTATTTATGCTATGATGTGGACACAGGACGCGAACTTGCCTCCAAGCAGGTCCAGTTTGACCCAGACAGTCCTGAGACAAGCAAGGTACTGCCTTCCCCTTAGTCTGACTTCCAGTTCCTCCCTCTCAACAAAAATGCCTGTCTTGCTGCACAGACTAATTGCTCGAGGTGCTATAGGTTGTTTCCCCCATCATTCTTCCTCCCAAGCTCTCTTGCTGTCCACCCTGGCTCTGGCCATGGGGTGAAGGGACTGTGGTCCAAAGAGCACCAAGCACCCAGGGGAGGGATTGGGTATGAGGAATGAGTTGATGACGAAGTACAAAGTAACCCAAACTAAGAGGTGTTGGCCCGTGCCACAAAGAGCAGTACCTGCCTCACCCTCAACAGACACCTCTCTCAGCCCTCAGCCCAGGAAGGAGCCTGTCTTTGGAGTTCAGCTTTGGGTATGACCTACATTCCAATTTGAGTGGTCAAATGCAGCAGTTACCTTAATTAAGCACCCACAACCCCTTCTCCCACCCCGCTGTCTGCCTTCTTCCAGCATGGGAGTGCCACCGCCCCAAAGGTTGCCCAGCATTGTGGCCAAGGGCCAGATGGTTAAGAGAGTCCCCTTATTCTCCAGCTGAAGTTCGCAAAGCAGACAGACCCCTCTGAGGCCACTGACTAGGGCAAGCCGAGGTGATCCCAGGCAGGCAGAACTGGGGCCCCGAGAGCCGAGGTGACCACTGGGCCCCTTATCTAGGAGGTGAGTGCTCTGGAGTGTGAGATCCAGTTGCTGAAGAACTTGCAGCACGAGCGCATTGTGCAGTACTATGGCTGTCTGCGGGACCGCGCCGAGAAGACTCTGACCATCTTCATGGAGTATATGCCCGGGGTATGTGCCCCTTGATACATGTGAGACACACACAAGAGAGGGCCTGACCTGGGGTTGAGGGCTGCAGAGAGGGGTCCCTTTGACAAGAGTCTGATCACATAAGATGAGACTCCAGAGGCTCAGGGGAGAAGGTGAGATGATGGCAGGACTTGGAGTCAGGAGGGCCCTACATCTGGCTGCAGTGATGGTGTGGGATGAAAAATTTCCCAGGCCACCCTAACCTGAGGCTTATAGGGCAGCTGCGCACTGTACAGTAAGTACCTCCTTTACCTGGAAAAAAGGGGCCTCTCTTCTGGATTTGGGTCATGCGTTACTTAAGGGTAGGACTGTCTCATACTTTTCTCCAAGCTGCCCAACAGCCCCTAGCAAAGTGCCCGGCATATTGCAAATGGGGATTGGATGTATCACTCCTTTGCTGCAATGCTGAGTGGTCGTGGTGACTCCTTCTGCCTCCTGTGGCTGTAGGGCTCAGTGAAAGACCAGTTGAAGGCCTATGGAGCTCTGACAGAGAGTGTGACCCGAAAATACACCCGGCAGATCCTGGAGGGCATGTCCTACCTGCACAGCAACATGATTGTTCACCGGGACATCAAGGGTGAGCAGGGGCAGGCTGTGGATCCCCAAGACCTGGTCACTTAACCATTCTGAACTTTCTAAAAAGTGGGACCTTAATTGTTTCCTTGGTGGACTGCTGTGAAGATTGGTTGAGCAATTTGGGAAAATACTGTGAAGTGCTCTGAGGATGTTGGCCATCGTGAAGCTCAATTTGTGCTGTTGGCTTCCTGTCACTAGCCTGTTTGCTATGTACAGTTCATGTCTAATTCACGATAACCCGCATTCTCCCCAGCAGCCCTGTGACCTGGGAGGGAAGGAAAGCAGGAGGATGGTAGGAAATGCTCAGAGGGTCTAGGGTGCATCTTCTGCCCTTTCATGCCTTAGGAGCCAACATCCTCCGAGACTCTGCCGGGAATGTGAAGCTTGGGGACTTTGGGGCCAGCAAGCGCCTGCAGACCATCTGCATGTCGGGCACGGGCATGCGCTCGGTCACCGGCACACCCTACTGGATGAGCCCTGAGGTGATCAGCGGTGAGGGCTACGGAAGGAAAGCAGACGTGTGGTGAGCGCTGGGGACATGCTGGGACCCCACCTTCCTGTCTGGGCTGTAGTGGCTCCAATTTAGAAATAAGCTTTGGGGGCTTTGCAGTGTGGCAGAAGGGAGTGAGAACTCGCCTCTTGCCAACTCGGTCAGGATGCAGGCTCCAGGTGTGCAGAGGTGCTGGTGCCTGCAGCAGCATATACAGTAGATGTGTTTTAACTCTGAATAGCAACTGTTATTGCTGGGAACGTAGGCCATGGAAAATATCCCTGATGTTTGCTAAATCCCTGAAAGAAGTAGGATCTTCTGAAGGTCTGAATCAGTCTCTAAACAGTAGCAGGCTTCCGCTCCCTCTCCCAGCACTCAGATAGCTTGCATTTGCTCTACCTGACTTCATGTCCATCCTCTAAAAGGGCCTGGAAGTCACGAGAGCATCTCTTTCTCTTGGAACATTATTGTGGTGGGCTGAATAATGGTCCCCTGAAGATGTCCACTAATACCTTTGACCTGTAGATGTTACCTTATAGAAGGGCCTTTGTAGATGTGATTAGTTTAAGAATTTTGAGATGGGGATATTATCCAGGTGGGCCTGGTATAACAAGGGTCCTTATAAAAGGGAGGCAGAAGATCAGAGTGGGTAATAGGGGGTGTAACAATGGAAACAAGAGGTTGGAGTGATGCAAGGAAGGGGCCATGAGCCTAGGCTGCCCCTAGAAGTTGGAAAACGCAAGGAAACGAATTCTCCCCTCAGAGCCTCCAGAAGGAACCATCGCCACTGACACGTTGATTTTAGCCCGGTGAGGCTAGTATTAGACTTCTGACCCCCAGAACTATAAGATAATAAATTTATGTTGTTTTTTATGCCACTAGGCTCATGGTAATTTGTTACAGCAGCAATAGGAAACGAATACAGTTATCTCAGAGCTCTTTCTGTCCATGCTAAGTGGTTCTCTTTCCCAATCTCAGGAGGCATCTGGGGGGATGTACTTTGATGGAGCCCATGTAGATGAGGCCAACAGTGCTTTGAAGCCTCTTCTGGCCTTGGGGACCCTCTACAGGGGTGTTAACCCTCAGCTTGGCCCTTTTTGCCTCAGTGTGTTCTGAGAAGGGCACCTCCTTTCACAACGGTGGGCAGGGCAGCTGGGAACCTGGGGGGCTGGCCGAGGGGTGACATGGGCTTCTCTCTTTTCAGGAGCCTGGGCTGCACTGTGGTGGAGATGCTGACAGAGAAACCACCTTGGGCAGAGTATGAAGCCATGGCTGCCATTTTCAAGATTGCCACCCAGCCCACCAATCCTCAGCTGCCCTCCCACATCTCTGAGCACGGCCGGGACTTCCTGAGGCGCATTTTTGTGGAGGCCCGCCAGAGACCGTCAGCTGAGGAGCTGCTCACACACCACTTTGCACAGCTCGTGTACTGAGCTCTCAAGGCCACGCTGCTGCCGGCTGCCCCTGCTGCATGGGCAAGGGGCTGCTGTGGGGCTCAGCAAAGTTGCTGCTTCTCCCAGGCAAGGCTGTGGACCATGGAGCTGCAGTCCAGCCAGTGTTTGTCTGTGCCCCTTCTGTCACTGGGGCTCAGAGCCAGAGTGGGGTGGCTGCAGCCTCAAGGACTGGGAGCCCCCAGCCTGCCAGACCCAAGAGCTCCAGCGTCCTAAGCTCGGCCTGGAGGAGAAGGGGCTAGGAACAGTGTGTGAGGCGCCGTGGGTCCCACCCTCGGCTGTGTCCTGACACTGCAATCAGCACCAGAGCCCAGAGGGTCTGGGGGCAAAGGACAGACACGAAGGTCTGAATAGTGTTACTTTTATTCAGAGTGTTACTTTGTTTCTCCTCCTCATGTCTGGAGACCACCAGGGCATCTCTGGGCTGGAGGAACCCACCCAAGCCTGAGGTAAAAGCCCAGCATCCCACAGCCAGTGGAAGGCAGAGGCCTGGGACCCGCCCTCCCTGGATCCCGAAGTCAGCTTTGCCAGTCCCTGTCCTTTACCAAAGATGAATGAAGCAAATGTTATGCTGCCTTATTCAGGGAAGGAGGAGCCCATCCTGCCTGCCCCCGTGACCCTGCCCTCTCAAGCAGGGGCCTGAGATGTGGAATTGCCCCCACTGAGGGGGGAGACCCAGTTTTGTCAATGCAATTGTCTCTGTTTTACAAGTTGGAGTCACTCTTAGGCTGTACCCAGTTTCAAAACTGGAGACTTAGTGTGCTCTTTGGGCTCTGAGTCCCCTTGCTGTGGGTTTAGGCCTTGGGCTAGATTGGAAAGAGCTGAAGTTGATGGCCTTTGTGCTCCTGGCCTGGCACCTGTTCCCCAGCTGGAGCAGAAAGGAAGATGAACAGGATGGTGAGAGCATCTGAGCCAGCTAGCTGCCCCGAGCGGGCTGTTCAGGAAAGCCAGGGGAATTGTAGCAGGCTGGCTGTGAGTCATGATCCTGCTAGGCCAGAGCCCTCTCCACCTGATAGAAGGGAGAGCCCATATGATGCCACCAACTGTATCCAAAACTACTAGCTCTCTTCCTCCTTGGCCAGCCTTGTCCATTCCCATGAGGTCTCAGCCTCTCCCTTCTTGCTCCTCCCCTGGGGAGCGACAGCAGCAGGGGCGGGAGAGCCAGTATCTCCAAGCAGCTTAGAGTTGGCCTTACTTACCTCAGCCTGGGCGCTGGTCCTTCTTCCGGCCCCTCCCCTCCAAAATGTGCCTATTGCTAGAGCTCCTCCCTCTCAACACCCAATTTCCTTGGGAGTTGTCACTAAAGGAAAAAAAAAAAAGCCAGTGCCCAGGGATGGGCATCTCCAGGGAGCTGGGGATTAGCGCCAGGCAGCTTATTGCCAGCCATGCCCACTTACCCACGGGCACCAGAACAAGCCAAAGCCTTCATTGTATGTTGACGATGCACTTTTATGAATGTAGTTTCTATCGCTGTTTTTAGCCTTTTCACATCATGTAATGTGAGGCCTTGTACTTGTTAATTTATATCTCAGATCATATTTGATGGTTTTTATATATATCAATTCTAGACTGTTACAGGTGATGGACGCCTCAAGAGAGAAGAGAAAATGAAAGCAGCTGGTTTTGCAGGGATGTGTGTTGCACGGTGCCGGTTGGGCCTGGGCCCCTCTGTTTCCATCTTTTACCCCCAGGGGCCTCTGTCGGGCATCCCCAGCCCGGCTGTCTGAAGACAGTGAGCATGTGCTCCTGCCTCCACCTCAGCCCTTGCCCAGGGTGGGGACCGGTCCCTCATCTCGACCAAAGCTGCCGAGTGGCAGCTCGGCCTCTCCATGACCCCGTCCTGATGGCTGTAGCACTCTTCTTGGGCCCACACCCCAGTCCCCAGTCCCTGTTCCCTGAGAGGAAACAGAGCATGGTGCCGGCGCTGACGAGATGAGACGACTCTGTGTGTTCCAGGTTCAGGCTCTCACAGAGCCCCCTCCCCCAACCCCCCCCCCCCCGGGGTCTTACCTCACAGGGAATGTGTTTTAAAAATGAATTTGCAAACAAGCCAACAAACTCTGCACTCCAAAAAAACAAGACCTTGATTTTTTTTGTGTGCCAAAAACTGTGGACATGCTGGCTCAGCATCCTCAGGACCAAGCTGTTGCTTAATTTTAATTTATTGTTTTTTTTATTAAATAATCCAAATGAAGTTGTGGGCCTAGGATGGCCTGGGCCCAAAAGTTCTGAAGGGCAGTCTCCTAGCAGCCCCAGGCTTGCTGTGGGAAGGGCCATGCCGCCATTTACTCATCATTCCATGGGGTATGTGGGCCATGGCCAACCCAGAACAGGCTGGGGCTGGGGACGGTCCACACTCCACTACCCTTCTGCCCCTCCCGTCCATGCCAGCTCTGTGTCTGTGTCTGAATTGTGGATCGTGCAGAAGAACCTGCAGCCATAGTTATTTGACTATATCTTGACCGAGGGCTTGCAGTGCAAAGCCAGGCTAGTGTCGCGCATTACTTACAATAAAAGGGATCATTTATACCCGAGGGGTCCTGTGGCAGTGCTTTCGGTGGGGGATGGAGGAGGTAGCTGTTTGCCTGGGAAGAGCCAGGTATAGTGCCTGGCAACAAGCTTGGGTCCCTCAGCAGAGGAAAGCTTAAAATGACTCCAAGAGGGGTTCTGGGATGGGATGACTTGGCTGGTACCACTGCTAGCTCAGAGGTGCCACCCCCTCTACTTCCCACTCCCGGGAGCTCCACTGTGTGTGGTTCTGTCAGGGCTGATGTACTGAGGTGGCAGCCCCCTGACCTCAGTGTCACCAGTGGCTGGGTTCCCAGGACCTTTGTGGCACCTAGCAGTCTTCTCGGCCCAGGGAAGGACTCATCTTAGTCCCATCCTTGCAGGGCAGGGATCAGGTGCCTCCAGAAGACAGCTCTCTGGTATCTGTCCCCTTGGTCTAGCTGCCACTGTTGCTTAGCTCTGAGCAGAGAGACTATTCTTGTCCCCATCTGAGGCCTCTGGTGCAAGAAGCTGGGCCTGCTCTGAGGACCCAGGCCTAGGGTGCCATCTCTGCTGACTTGAGTGTTAGCTCTGACGCTTCAAGGGGCACTGTCTGCCTCAACAGAGCACAGTAGCCCATCGGCCACCAGAGCTTGATGCCCAGTTCCCTACCCTGTCCTATGGGCATGAGGTCACTTAGGGACTTAAAGAGTCATATGAGGTGGTGGCAACGAATCCCCCAGGAGTCTGCCCTCTTGCTCCACCAACTCAGGGAGCCCACAGGCAGTTTGGGGAAAGCAGAACAGTTGGGTCTGGGGCAAGACAACCCAGACTTCTTGTGTTCTGTTGGGGGTGGAGCAGTCTCAGGTCCTCCAAGCTTGCCTTGTTTGCTCCACTGTAAACTGTTGTCCCTCAGAGGAGCAGATGAGCTGTTTTTCCTTGGACTACCTGGGACAGTGACCATGGCTGCCTCACTCCCCAAAGCTTGAAAAAACGGGGAAGATGACAGATGGGGAAAGGGCACAGAGACTAGGAAACTTTTGACAGCATTTGCTGGGTCTGCTGGTTCCCACCATCCCCTGCTGATTTCCAGAGCAAAGAGAGTCCAGACAAGGACTCAGCAGAAGAGTTCTGCCTTGCACTCCAACATAGTGAAGGGCAGTGAGGCCATCACCCACACTGATGGCCTGATCCTCTCTTAACCAACACAAGTCTGAGGGGCAAAGTGGCTTGTTATAAGACTACTCTGGGTTTGACAGCACGGAGACCTGGCTGGGAAGAGGAGTACCCCGTTTTCTCAGGCTGGCTGGTATTTATTTCCCTGACACCCATCACCAGCCCCCACCACGATCAAGGCCAGGAGTGCTCTGGGTTGATCCTGACCCCTTTCACCTCCACGTGGTGAGTCTGTGTCCTTCCTGCCACAAAGTCCCCCATCAGGCCACATAATACAGAGTCAGGATCTGTTGAAACATGTTTAAAACAGGGTTGATCACAACAGTCAGAATGGGCAGAAACGGGAGAAGAGGAGGGGAGCGTGGCTGCCGCCAGCCCCACCAGTCTCTGTGGCTCTCAGCTTGGCGGGTGCTTTAGCTTCTGCTTCTTGACTCCAGTGGTGCAAGCTGGTCCCAAGCCCCGCTGGGGCCTGCTCTGCCCTGCCTTGCAGGGGGCAGGGCTGCTCCACTTCCCCCTTTGCCTCCCCCACAGAGCCCTGGTGGGCATCCTGTGAGGCCCAGCAGGGGCCACTCTGGCTCTCCTTCCTCCAGTCTCCATGGCTCAGGACCAGGCTAAGGGCAGAGGTAGATGGGGAGACATGGGGGCCGCACAGGGCCCCAGTGGCAGTGAGGGAGCTTGGGACCCTGAGGGGGGCATGCTGACTCCTTGCTGGAGAAAAGGCACCTAGATAGGGAAGCTAGGCTTGCGGGCCTCCCAGGGGGCCATGGGGTGAGGTGGGGTAGGCTGAAAGAAGCAGGAAGCAGGGTGGTGAGCAAACCCCAATCCTGGTTCCCAAACCCCCAGCCCCTGAGGGAGAACAAAGGGCTCCTGAGGCAGAGCCCTGCCCCATAACCCTCTGCCTGAGCAAGATGGCCTCATCCTCTTCCCACCCTTCCCCCCAACCCGAGCCCGGGTTCACTTTCTTTCCCACCCTTCCCACTGCCCTGCTCCAGGCCCTCTACCGAGGGTCAGAGGGGCCTCAGGCTGTCTTGGTGCCGGGGTCCACCTCCTTGTGGGCCCAGAGCTCCTTGTGCTGCTTCCGGCCAAAGCCCTCATCGTAGTTGCCTTTGCTCTTAAACAGCTGCTGAAAGTGGGGTTTGCAGTAAAATTCCCCATGCAGCGCCGCGTAGCTGCCCAGGCTGCAGAAGCAGAACAACTGTGGTCAGGTCAGGTCAGGGCTGGAAGGCCAGGGCAGGGGCAGGGCAAGGGCGCACCTCAGCTTGGTGTGACAGTGCTTGCAGCAGAAGCAAGAGTTGTGGAAAATGACCTTGTCGGCCACCAGCCGCTCCATGGGGTACACGGTCTTCTGGCAGGCAGAACAGGTCTCCTTCACCTGGGCCCGAAGGCTGAAGGACTGTTTGGGGGAGAGACTCAGCCAGGGGCCTGACTGACACCCATCCCTTCCTCCCCAACACCCCACCCTCAGGGCCCTACCTTAGAGCGCTGAACAGTGCTGCTGCTACCGCCACCTTTGGCTTCCTGAGGGAGAGGGCCAGTGAGGGCAGGGTCTGCTGAGGGATGCCCCCGACCGTGGCTGTGGTCACCAGCCCAGGTCTCAGGGGCATTCAAGGGGATGGGGGCAAAGGGTGGCAGGCAAACATGCTGCTCCTCACCCCTTCACCCCAAGGCCAGACACCTGCCCGGAGGGCCCTCCCACCCTGCTGATCACCTACATGAGAGGGGGTGGCCTGGGCGGCTTCTGCAGCCTGGAACATGGCTCCTTGGAGGTGATGGAGGCCCCGGGTGAAGACACGGCACCCGCTGGGTTCTGCAAGGGGAAGTCGGTCGGGAGGGCCCCACAAGCCCTTCCCCAGCCTGCAGGGTGGGGGTGGGGTGTTTACAGGCAGGGGGCTGGTGGGCTGTGGTTGGGACTTTCCCTAAGTCATTTCCTGTTGCTCTTGGTCTTGCCACTTCCGCCCCTCACCCACCTCCCCCTTCGCTTGCCCGCCCCCCACACTGCTCCCCCAGGGGTAGAGGGGCCTGAGTGGAACCACGTGTCGGAGGAAGAACAGAGGTAGCAGGCTGCAGGGAGCGGCTGGGGGTGGGGAAGGGGCTCGCGCAGTCGCCGTCAGCGCCTCGCGGACCCCGAGGTCTCTTGGGCTGAAGGGACGTCAGGAGAGGGCGGGCCGGGCGGGGCCGCGGCGAGAACCCGCTGCCCTCACCTGACCCCAGCCCAACGCTGCCCAGCGCGGAGCCGAGGCAACGAGGCTGCGGGCGCCCCCAGCTCGGCCCGCCCAGCCCCTGGACAGCGCTCGCGAGCCGGGCCGCCCGCCCCGCCCGAGCGCCCCGCTCCCCGGCCCCGAGACTCGCATAGACCCGACCCCCGTGGGTCCAGCCGAGGGGACGCGGCCCCGCCCCCGCCTGGAGGCTTGCCCTGGCCGCTTGCCGGGCGGGAATGACGGGCCAAGGCGTTCGGCGTCGGGACCCGCGGGCGGCGACCTCGCGCCCGCAGCCCCTGCCTCGGCGCCCGGTTTGCAAGCCGGATGCAGGCCCCTCCCCCCGGCCCGCCCACGGGTCTCACCGGGCCTCGGCCTGGGCCTCGGGGCGGGGGTCGGTCTCCTGGGGTGGCCTCGGGTGCGAGGAGGGCGCGGGCACGAGCTGCCGCCGCTGCCACTGGTCCCCAAGCGGCCACCGCCACCGCCGCCTTATCTCGGCCCCGCCCCCACCGGCCCCCGCCCTCGCCCGCCCATTGGCTCCGCCTCGCCCGGAGCCGCCTCCGGGGCTCGGCCGCCGCCGCCCCCCTCTACGCTTTGTCTTTCCCTCGCTCGCCGTCCCCCGCCTTTGTCTGCCCCCCGGTTCCGCACCGCCCCTTGGGCCCCGCGTTCGTCGGCCTCCGGACTTCGGCCGCCCCGTCGGCCCGCCCTGACGGAGGCAGGGACCGGAGCCGGAGGGCCCCGCACCGCATGCCTCGGGGCGGGGACAAGTTCAGGTTGAGACGCCGGGGATCGCAGGACAAATGGTGCTTCTGGCGAGGCCCCTGCGGCAGAAAAGGAGAACCGAGGTGCGCCTGGGCCTTTCGCTGCCTCAGTTTCCCCCGGTTGGCCCTCGCGGGCGCAGGCCTGACAGCCCCCCGTTCCCCGCCCGGCGCTCGGTGGGCCCTGCAGCCTGACAGACCCCGCGGGGGCGGTCCTGGAGGCCACCCAGCTTCCGCTCCCGGCCCTCATGCCCCCTCGGGCCGCAGAGTCCTCTCACCGCCAGGGGCCGCCTCGGCGCGCCCGCACAGCCGGCGGAGGACGACGGCGGCAGCGGTCGGGCACGCGGTCCCGCCACGCCGGCCGCGAGGCTTCAAGGCTCGGCCCGGGCCGCCACGTGGGGGGGGCCGGGGGCCGGCGCTTTCGGGCGCCCGCTCACCGCGAGGCCGGCCTGCACTAGGCGTCTGGCGGGACCACCACCCCTCAGCGCCATCTCCTACAACCCCCTAGAGAAGGGGCCCGGGAGGCTGCTGCTCCTGGTGTCCCAGAGCACCTGCCCTTCCACAGCGCGCCGTCCTAAAGGGTTTCTGTGGCCGGATTTTGTGGGATTAGTCAGCCCAACCCCTGCTGGCACCGTTGCTTGCCAGCAGTTGAGGACACCCCCTTCAAGAAAAAAGATTTCCATCCTTCAAACAAGCAAACCTTGGGTCCCCGAAACCTATTTAACACAAGGGAGCCAGGCCTGAAGATGTGAAGTGACTGTTGCAAATTAAAAGCTAGGGCAGCAGGGCTGGCAGGAGAAGCCCAGCCTCCTGCCCCAGCTCTTGACTCCCTGCCCCTCTGGCCAAGCTGGTTGCCAAGGCTCTAGTGCAATGCACAACAGCATGCAGGTGACCATCACTCACTGTGGGCAGTAGGGCCTCAGCTGGACGGGCCTCTGCTGGCCGCCAGGGACTGCTTGACTCTGCCTAACATCAGACTGGAAGCTGTTTCTCAAAGCACTGCCCTAAACATAGCTTGTTCCCACACTGTAGCAGGAATAGAACTCGTGGCTCCAGAGCAGAGCCCACACACTTGTCAGGGAACAGCTCAGTGCTTCTGGGCCTGGCAGGAGAGGGAGGGAGGCAGCAGGCTTCCCCAGCCGCCCGCTCTTCCCTTAGCTCACTCAACACACCCACGCTGTGCTTCACTTTTCTCCTCAGTCTCCTGTTTTTCTCTAGAGAAAGATTTGTGTTTGGGTTGAGCTGCACGCCTCAGGACTCCCTGGATGGGGTGTGAGAAACTTCTAGAACTGTTTATATGCATCTTTCTGGGCAGTTTCCACACCTGTCATCAGATTCTCAAAGGGGCTGCTATGATGCAAAAAAGGTGAAGCCCTCGGGGACACTAGGAGCAGGGCTGGGCTGGCAGCTGGGCACTGTCTGGCTGGCCAGGACCCTGAGGCCCCTTGCCGTGCCCAGGACAGATCTGCGGGCTGAACTGCAGGTAGCTACCCAGAATCAGCAGTTTGGGTGCTAAGGATGAGCTGACAGAAAGGTGAACAAAGCAGTTCAAAAGGAAAGAAAACAGGCTGATATGGTGGTGAGAAAAGGGAACTTGAGGTTTAAACAAAAAAATGAACGGGGCAGGGGGAAGGAGGAGCGTTGGAAATAAATGTGACCTGGTTTTCTCACTCACTCCAACATTTCAGGTCTCCCCACCCCACCTCATGGTTGGTGTCATTCCCTTCAACTCAACCCCTGTAAGTGCCCAAAGGAAGAGGCTTTTTATTTTTCTTTTTTAAACTGCTGTTACAATTTCTGAGGAAAGGGAAAGGGAGGGCATTTGATGGTTCAAAGCAGCTTCAGGGAAGGAGGGGCACTTCCTTAATCTGACATCTGAAGTGCCTGAGCAAGAGGAGGGCACCTCACCGCTGAGGGACCAGCAGGGGAAAGGGGCCAGGCTGGTGCACACACAGGCTGGGAAGCACCATGGAGGAGCCGAGGTTAGAATCACCCCCTGGCCAGGACTCACTGGCCACCAGCCAGGATGACAGCGGAGGGGGCAGGTCTGGTTCTTAGGTTGCTGGCTCTTTGTGTATTAGTTCCAATGGTAAGGAGACACCACAAGTCATGTTACAAAACAAAACCCCCCACCTCCTTTCCTGCCAAAGGTGAGCCTCTTCTGCCTGGACTCCTAGTGGCCCAGAAGTGGTCCTGTGGACTAGGGGCTGGTCTCCAGCACCTAGACCTTTCCAGCCCCAAAGCCGTTTGATGGCCATAAGCTAAAATTAGGTGTCAAAATTTTAACTAGTTAAGAGACAAATTTATTATGGGTTTTAAAAGAAATTGGTATGTTGTGAGGCTATCTAATTAAAGAGGCCACTGCTGTGCTTCCACAGCCACTTGTGGGACGACTCTTGGAAAGCAGAACCCGGGGCGGAATGACTCAGGTCTGAGCCTGTATGGCTAACACAACAGTGCCGCTCTCAATGGATTCTCTGAAAATTTTAATTTGTTCTGGCAATGAAACTAACACGGCATAACGACTTAAGCCTGCAGGCTAGGCAAGACATTATGGCCCTTGGAGAAAGCACCAGAGCAGCTGGCAGGAGGCGGTAAGATGGATCCTTGGTGGGAAAGGAATGAGCTACACAGATGAACTATGGGAAGGTTTTAGGTGTCAGGGCCCAACTGCTAAGAAGGATCAGGATGGCCTGCCCCAGTCTTAACCCAGTGCTTAAGAAAAAATACCCTTCTCTTTAATCATTAGGGGGAGGTCTGAGGGGAGGAGGGGCAGGTTGCTTATTGCTTGCCCCTCCACAGACCTATAGGATCTGAGAGCAGAGGGAAAGAATGGCATTAGGCTGGTAGGAGAGCAAGAGTGGGAAGAGGAAGTCACACAGTTCCCTGGGCCGATGAGTCAAACCCTGGGCTTGGACTTCAGCCCCCAGGGCCAGAACAGCATCTCTTCCTTCTGAAGAGGTCGCCTAAGCTCTCAGGACTGGGAATGTCAGCTTCCCGGCCCCTCCCGATCCCTGGTTATTGGGATTCCCTTGTGTCTTTTCAAAAGCGTTGGAGCAGTAAAGAAAAGTTTCCCTCCAGAATTTCTTTTCCAGTCAGTAAGCAGCCAACTCTCCTGGCAGAAATGTCCTTTCTACCCAATCTGCACCCAGAAGGTGGGAATGTGGCCAGCCCTCACGAAGGGCCCCAGAGGCTCATACGTCTCATATGTGCTGGGATGAAGAAGGTGCACATTCTTCAGAGGCTCAGAACTCCCAGTCGTCCACCTCCAGCTCTTCCAGATTTGATACTAGGCCAAAGATTCCGCTGTGATCCTGAGGCTGGCTGCCCTCAAAATTGGTGATGGGGGTGACAGGACGAAGTAACTCAGGCAAAGCCTCTGAGGCACGTCGCTTGATCTGGGGGAGGAGAGAGAGCTGGGGGTAGATTCTGTTGTTCTGGGTCCCAAGACACCACGGGGCAAGGAACCATCACCCCGGGACAGATGGGCTGTTGGAGCCAAGAGTGTCTATGAGAGGAAAGGGCAGCGCCTTTAAGTGGCTTCAGAAACATCGTCATGTCTCTGATTAAAAGGGAGGAGGAGAGAACAGATAAAGACCCCAAAGCTGAGGGCAAGAGAAAAACAGGGAGCCTCAGGAAAGTGCTACTATACCTGCTTGAAGAAAGAATGGTTCAGGAGGGTGCTGGCACTTGGTCTGTAGAGAAGGGAGAAGAGGGATCAGCATCACTCTCATGCCCCAGATTTCCAAAATCCTGCTGCTTCTACCTTACCCCCTAGTGACCCTCAGCTCACCAAGAAACAACAGCCAGAGCTACGCAGGCTGGCTTCTTAGCAAACTCCTGTGCCAATCCCTCTTGCTGTGGGGGCTCCTCCAGGGAACTGAGACTTTTACAGGGCAGAGGCAGCCTCTCAAAAACCCTGCCTTAAACTCCAGAGTCCTCTCTGCTCCCCCACAAGCCCACTCCTGGCCCAGCGGAAATACCTGACGTCCGGGTTGCGCTGTAGGCACTGCTCCACAAAGTGGTGGAAGTGGAGGGAAAAGGTGCGGTGATAGGGATGGGATGGCGAGTCGCCATTGGAGGTCCTGGGGGTGCTGGTGGCCAGGCTCTCAGTCAGGCCAGAGTTGGCCACCGAGCGTGAGGTGCTCATGGTCAGCTCCTCAGCAGGGATGGTGCTGGTGTCCAACAGGCAGGGCACTGTGCCGTTCAGTTTCTCCAGCAGCATCTGGGGAGGACAGAGCCAGGACCTGGGCTGCAGGGGGCCCCTGGAAGGCCTATAGAGTTTCTTCACAAATACACTTTTCCCAACATACAAATGTGACTTGGGGGGAGTACAGAAAAGACGTAAGTGGAATAAGGAATTCCTTATTGGAATTGGCCAAAGGAATGCTGGCCACTGGCTCAGCAGCCACACCCTAGCTCGGCCAAATTGAAGAGGAGGAGAGGGACTACAGAAAAGTACTCCCTTCACCACAGCTGGAAGGAAAGGGCTCAGTCTCCTCTCCCCCCTTTATAAGGCATCAGATCCTTTTAACTGTAGAGCCCTCACCCTAGGGTGAAGGCAGCAGCCACATCATTTTCTCTGAAGCCCAGCCTGTTTGCCATGCCCAGGTGGGTGCCATGGGGTCCATTATGCAGTGCGTCCAGTGCCATGGCCTGGGTTGTTGCTGCAGCAGGCTGTGCAGGAGCAGTGCACCCAGGGGCAGGCCAAGCTTGGGCAGCTGTTCCAAAGTCTCCAAACTCAGCTCAGGTAAAACTAGCCCCACCTTGAGGATTGCTGTCCTCATGAATTTCATGAGCTGTCCATGCCAGAAACCTGGAAATCTCTCTAGAGCTGTGCTAATATGGTAGCCACTAGCCACAGGTAGCTATTTATATTTAAATTAATTTAAATTTGGTTTGAAATTCAGATCCTCAGTCTCATTGGCCACAATTTAAATGCTCAATAGCCACAGGTGGCTAGTGGCTACCATATTGGACAGTGCAGACATGGAACATTTCCATCATCTCAGAAAGTTCTATGGGACAGTGCTGTTTCTGGATCTGTACCTCTTGTTCACCTTACATAGCCTTTTAACTCTTTCTAGAGCATCTTTCTGTTACTGTCTTACTTTGATTTTCTAGCTTCCTTACCTAGATTTCCACACCCTCCTAACTAGTCTCTTAGATCTAATCCATCTGCTAGAGTGATCTTTCTAAAATATATATCTGTTGCTATCACTCCTGTGCTTAAATGCCTTTAGCAATTCTCCACATGCTTTGGGACAGGAACCAAATGCCCTTGTGTGGCATACAAAATCCTTCATGATCTGCCCTTGCTTCCTTCTCCAGCCACATCACCCAGCAGCCCCCCAGAAGCACCTGTACTTCAGCCATTTACAACTACTTGCTGTTCCCCAGATCCTGTTCTTTCTTGACTTTGGGTCTTTGCACATGCTGTTCCCTCTGCCTAAAAGAGTTTCCTTTTAGTCCCTTCTTCACACAGTTAATTCCTATCTGCCTTCAAGACTCTAGTGTCACCTCCTCCCAGCAGCCTCCCTGGGCCTCCTGCTCTACAGAGCTCTCCTCTGGCTATTCTCCAGCTCTCTCCCCACAGGGCAAGCAGTCTTTCGGTTCAGGGGAGAGGCTCACTCAGCACCTATACCCCTGCGCTCCCCTCCCCAGTTCTAGATCATGCTCCGGTACTTGGGACCCAGGTAACCCTTTCCGAAATGACCCAAGTCTACTTCCTGGATTTGATAAGGCCTGGATAAGCCTCTTCCTTGGGTCTGTCTCCCAAGGGTAGACTATGCCACTGGCTGTGTATGCCTAGAAGTGGCCAAAGGGCAGTCATTGCAAGGGGCATGAACAGAAGTTGAACTTGCAGGCTGGAGTTTAAACGTATTAATCAGCACGTGGTAGCAGAGAACCTGAGAAGTCTGTGAATTCTAAATTAGAAACTGGCCTTCCAGGTATATTTAGAAAGGTAGGAGGATAGAACATTTTTTATAAATTTATCAACATTTTCAATAGACACATGGTATGTGGGCCTCCGTGTGCCCTCCTGCTCCAGGCCCTGCAATTGTTAGCAGTAGGCCTGCTCCTGAGGTCCCCTCCCCTGGGCTCCGTTACCACAGCAGTTATCACACAGAGAAGTAAACAGAGTTACACAACTATCTCCCCCACTGGGTGGGGCTCTTGAAGGAAAGGACTGTCTTTCATCTTAGTATCCCTGACTGGTGTCCTGAGTGTGGCAGGTACTCAACAAGTGTTTGTGGAAGGCAGGCAGGCAGGCAAAAAGGAAACCACTGGGCTGCAGGCTCACCTGGGTGGCAGGCATATCCTTAAAGGGGACATGGCCATTGGCCAGTTCACAAGCTGTGATCCCCACACTGTAGATGTCAGACTTGGCATCATAACCCTGAAGATTCTAAGTCAGGAGAGAAAAGCCACAGATCACTCTGTTTGTAGCCTTGGTCATTGTTCTTAGGGGGTGGAGCAAAAACTGAGGAGAGGAAAAGAAGGCCTGTCTCCAAATCAGGACCAGCTGCTAAGACTTTCCTTGCCCATACTACTGAAAAGTAGCTGCTATTTTAAAAGGAACGAATGTTTGGTGATGCTATGTACCAGTAGGATGAATGCTCGTTTAGTACAGTCATGCGCTGCAAAACGACATTTCGGTCATTGACGGGCCACATGTACAAAGGGGGTCTAATAAGATTAGTACCATACAGCCTAGGTGTGTAGGAGGCTGTACCATCTAGGTATGTATAAGTATGCTCTATGATGTTCGCACAATGACAAAATCGCCTAACAACACATTTCTCAGAACATATCCCCATTGTTAAGTAACATGTGACTGCACAGGGATGCCGAGAGCACCAAATATTTCCAAAGTACTCGCTCTTCCCGTAAGATGGGAAGATCTCTGAAGGCATCAGGTACAGTTTGGGACCCACCAAGAGGAAACTACATCTTCTGTGATGGGCACATAATGCCCATGCCGAGAGGCCTCTCAGGTCTACCTGGTAACAGGGAACCCCTCCCTCCGGGAACCCCTCCCTCCACTCAGAAGCAAAGAGCACCTCCCATCCTAGGAAACTCCTGAAGGCTTCCTTGGGAAATCATGAGTTGGTGGGGGATGGGGGCTCCTCAGGACCCAGTACACAGACCTGCTGGAGGACCTCCGGGCTGAGCCAAGGCAGAACCTTGATACTGTACTTGGGAAAATCGTGCACGACACGCTGCCGCTGCCCATGGCTGATCATGCTGAGGTTGCTGCGTAAACCAGACAGGTAGACCTTCCCATCCGCAGAGATGAGAATGTGGCTGGCTTTGACACTCCTGTGGGGGAAGGCGGGTGGGGGGAGGGTGTCACGGGGCAGCAGGAGCCCCTCACACCACAAACTTGTGGTCTTTACACACTAGATCAGGTCAGCTGTCCCTTGGCAGCATGTTTGTTTGTGTGTGTGTGTATTATACATGTGTATATACATATTATAAACATATTTTTATGAAAAATTTCACACACAAAAAAAGAGACCACAGCATGACCTCATTTACATATCACCAGATTTTAAAACTTATCATTATTTTGTTAAGGTTCTCTTTTATGCTCACAGACCACTGCTTCGCCTACCATATACTGCTTTGAGTCTGCACTTTTTGTTTGTAGGTGTTCTTGTAACATGCATCACTGTTTTGTATGCAGATCTTTTCAATTTACCTAATGGTACTGTGCTATGTGTCCCATTCTTCCTTTTTGTCTCAGTGCTGTGTTTTTGAGATCCACCCGTGTTGCCATCTGTACACATCTAATCTTTGTTTCTAAATGCCACCTGCGCTCTGGGGTGGGATCTAACACCTACTCATCCATTCTTCCAGGAAGGGTCACTCACACTGCCTCCAACCACCATGAATATGAACAATGACATCCACACATGTCCCCTGATGGGCCTGTGTGAGGGTCTTTGGGGTGTACATCCAGAGGCACATTGATGGTCCCGGGTCCGAGCGACCCTGACTGGCTGCATGGGCCCACCTTCCACTATTGAGACAGGAGACCCCACCTCCTCACCACACTGGGCCTCACCCAGCCTCCAAATTACATCAGTCTCAGGTGTATAAAGTGGCATCCTCCTGTTTTAATTTGCTTTTCTGATTATTGCTAGATTTGAGTATCTGTTCACAAGCCTGTTAGTCCTTTGGGTTTCCTCTCTTATAAACTTCATATCCTTGGCTCATCTTTCTATTGCTTTGCTTGTCTTTTTCTTGGTGATTCACAAGATTTCCTTGTTACTAATCTCCTGTGTGTTTTAGACAAAGCTAACATCTTCCACGTTGTCACTCATTTCTTAACTTTGTTCATGGTGTCCTTTATTGGAGAGAAATCTTTAATCTTGATATAATAAAATCCATCAATTTTTTTGTCTTATGTTTTGAGCTTCTAAAACATTTAGAAGTTCTTCTATGCCTTAAGTCACGAAAATATTTCCTCACATTTCCTTTTATCTAAGTCTGTAGTTTTACATCTGACATTTACACCTGTAGTCCATCTGAAGTGTTCCTTTGTATGTGGAGTTAGGTAGGGATCCAGTTTTATTATTTTCCCTACAGTGGGCCGCTTTTCCTGACACTATCTACTAAGTAATCTGTCTTTCCCCAGACTCTGGGGCACACACACCAGTTTGGGTACCCCAAGGAAGGAGAGAAGTATGGGGGTATAGAGAGGCCCATGTCAGATGTTCCTCTCACACAACGCTCAGGACCAAGCTGCTCAGTAAAGAGAACGTCAGCAGCTTCAGCACTAACAGGCTAAATGCTCTGGCCAGCAAGTCAGAGGCCAGGGCAGAATCCTGAGCCTTGACTGAAACTCTGGCTTCACTAACCTCTGTCAAGCTGCAACTGTTTACTTGAGGGCTCATGGGCACAGATCCCTGCTCTTGTAAAGGGTAACACGCCTAAGAATGCACCTGTGTACATATCCCATGTGGTGGATGTAGTCTAGGGCCTTGAGAACCCCCTGCAGGATGTAAGCAATCGCCAGTTCATTCATGCCATCCATGAAGTGTGTACAGATGAGATCCTTTGCAGAACCTGAAGAAAAGAATTGTGGGGAGAAAGGGAAGGGTAACAGAGAAGGAATAGCACATAAGCCAGCTGACAAGAGTTCTTAGAACCCTTCTCTGCCAGGACCCCATTCCCACTCACCATAGGCCATGAATGATGTGACAACCCACAGCTCATTGTCTGCAATAAAGGTGGCTCGATATGGCAGGATATTGGGATGACTGAAGAGTTTAGAGACATGAAGCTCCCCCTGAAAGCAATGGTAAGCTGAAGTCATAATCAGGAGACAGGGAAGAATGATGTTCAACATGAAGGTGGAGGCATGAATAACATGGGGACCTAGTACTTTCTGGGTGCTCCTCTCAGAGTCCTGAGAGCAGCCTAAGCAGGTGCCTTTCAATATGAGAGAAACTAGGCTCTGCTGTCTCTGCAGGGAAGCCAGCACTGCTTTGCCAGCTTCTGCCTAAGTTTGGCTTTGCCAGCCAATCCTGAAGAGCCTCAAGAAACAATTCCCTGCCAACAAGGAAACTGCTAACAACACAGCAGAATGTCCCAGTTCACCACCTCGGAGATGATGAAAACAAACTGTTGACTGAGACTTAGGAAGTTATAAGCTTAGCTCAACTTCAAGGGCCAAGGCACAGAACTCCTCTTTAAGAAAACAAAAAATGTTTTCCTGTTATACAGGAAAATGTTGTAGTCAATAGAAACAAGGCAAGAAAGTATTAAAGAACTAATGATAACCATTCAACATTAGAAGATATTTCTCCAGCAACCTCAGATTGAGAGATCCCTTCCTCGGGAGCAGCTAGAGAAACTCTAAGACCTATGGAATTTTAAAATAAATTTGGACAAAAGATGTGAAAAAAAAATTAGACAAAAGAACTACAGAAACTCCAGGATCCTGGCCTCCAGGACATGAGCTAAGGCCAAATAGGCAGTACCTTCTACCTGTCCACTGCTCTATAGAATACAGAAAAGAATCATAAAGTCCAACATGCTCTAGAACAAACTCAGATCTATGTTTTTTCCCAAATAACTAAGCTGAGACTGACTTTCAGTTCCATCCTCAGACCCACAAAACTACTCGGAACACATGAACCGGTATTAGAGCATGACTGGATGAGCACGAATTCAGAAAAACACTGTAAATGAAGAAGGGGGAGGGGCTGCAACTAACTGTACTGAAAACACACTGACCCAGGCCCTAACTCTAAGGTGTTCCCAGTGCAAGCTTTCATCAGCGAAGGGGAATCCAGGCCCCAGTCAGTTACCAGACCTGCGGTCTCTCCCAGTTTAACAAGAGGGCAGCAACTTGCTTCAACGACAGAAAGGAACCTCAAGCAAACAGGACGCTAAGAGCTGGAAGATGGCCACCCGTGAAGGACAGGCTGCCTGCATCTGGAACAGGATGGCCTGGGTTTAAATTTCTGCCTCTGTCACTTACTAGCATGTGTGACCTTGGGCAAGTTACTTAACCTCTCTGAATAATAAATAAATGAATAAATTAGGCACAAAGGAGTCTCTGGAGAAGAAAAGAGGAACATAAATCGGGCTGAGCAGCATTATAGAGTCCTCAGTGCCAAATGCCCAAGATTCTTCATTGAGAGCTTCCACAACTTCTTGGTTTGGGTTACCTTCATTTCCTGCGAGCTACTTGCAGAACACAGATGTAAGAGGTGCCTTGTAATTACAACTGGAACTAAGAGCCCACCCTCCAAGTGTCACATTCATGTTTTATTACCTGCAAGAACATCACCATCTCATTGGAACAAGCTTCTAGGTTAATCCTTCGTACGGTCACATACTCTCCCGTTGGTTTGTACCTTGCCAGATTCACTGTCATCAGGTCCTCAAATCCTCTGCCTAAAAGAAAAGAGGAATACCATAAACAAGGACAAGAGCAACAAAGGTTTTCATCTTCCTTAAAAAGACTTGATTTAAAAAGAAAATTCAAGTTAAAACTTTCACTACTGATACTTTCATGGCTGACATTTCTTGATTTTCTCCTATCAGCTCCTTCTCAGCCAACCATTCTGACTATGGCCCAGGACACCAGAAGTATACAGCCAAAAAGAAAAAATTGCAAAAGAGCTTCTCTCCTGGTAATGTGATCTCTTTTCCCATACTTGGAAGAAGAAAACCAAAAAAAGACCCAGAAAAGCCAGTTTTGTCACCACGAATCCTGCTAACTTGCTGACAGTCCCTGGCACACCTTTATCTGGGGATGCTGAGAAGGTCGCAGCAGTCCCCTGGAGCGTGAAAGCAACGACAGTCCTGGACATTACCTATAACGGTGAGTAGCTCATAACACCCTCCCTCTGGCAGAAAGCTACTCATGATCTCCTGTTTAGAGAAGGATGCTATCGACTCTGAGCTCGCCTCATTGGTCTAAAAAAAAAGAAAAATAGGTTAATAAGAGAAAACTGGGGGTGGGACAGGAGTGGGAGTTGGTAATTCAGACCCACAAAGAGACTGGCCTCTAAACAAACATACAAATTCTGGCTCTGGAGCAAAGAAATAGTGCCAGAACTATCTGATGAGAAATGTCAAGAAAAACAGATGTTCAATGTAGTTATCAGCAGGTAAGTGTTAGAGTTATCTACAAACGGGAGTGGGTCACAAGGGCTGGTTCCAGTCAACTGCTCATCTGCTTGTCCTTTCCAACAACTGACTCATTTGCTAAAAATTATGAAATTCTTAGTTGGGGAAAGGGTGTCTGGAGAAAGGCACGTTTAGAAAAGAGAAGCGGGATGGAGAGTGGGGGGTTCTCTTGAATTTCCTACTGCATTGGGGTCCTATTTGTAAGGTCCTGACTACAAGATCCCGACGGTCAAACGCTGAATCTTGCTATAGGGAAAATATGGCCATATTTAGCAAACCAAGAGTCCAGACCAATCATTCCTTGACATTTCCAAGTGAAGCAAGAAAACAGCCAACACACTGGGTTGCAGGCAAGGAACAGAGTCGTCAGGTCTCAGCCATCATCCCAGGCAGTAGTGACCTGCTCCCTCTTTCTTGCCCACTCATGCTACAAATGAAGCTGGATCCCAGCCATTTAGCATGTGGGCGCCACACCTCTGGCCTTTGAGGTCCTGAAGGGAAGTGCCCAGCAAAATATATGGCAGACCAACAGCTCTTCCTCCAGCTTAATAGGCTCAGTTTCCTTCTTCTAGACCTAAATTTATTTAGAGACTGTGAGTATTTTTCTTTCTTTTGGATCCTTTTTAGAAGTGTGTCTAACTGAAATGGAGAACCCTTGGTCAGTGCATATTTCATATGCTGTGTTCATAAACCTGAGCTCTAGTCAGGAAAAGGTCTTTGTGAATGCATGAAAGGCTCTTAGCTCAGGACTACCTAGAGAGCGTGAGTTGAGAATGTTCTGATGGTGGTACCACCTTGTTGGGGCTCCCTGACATTTCAGGCACATCTGATTTCAAAAGAGTTGATGCTGCCAACGGGGAAAGAAACCAAGTGGGGTTCTGCCTTCCACACCACTTACACTGACAATAAGAGGAACCTGGTCAAGCAAAATAGAGCCCTGCCAGCAAACTACATTTCTAATTTAATCAATTTTATAAGATTCATCCATATTGTTGTATTCAGTCATGTTGTACACTCATGTTTTATAATATTCATCTTGTGAACATACCTCAGTTTATGCATTCCAATGTTGATGGGCTTTTTGGGTTGTTTTAAGCTCTGCTATTATGAACTGTGCTACTAGAAACACATTTGAATGTGTCTCCTGATGCACATATGCAAGAGTTACTCTAAAGCTTATACCTAGGAGTGGAATTGCTAGGTCACAGAGTATATGAACAATCAACTTCATGAGATAATGCCAAATTGTTTTCCAAAACGGTTATACCAATTTACACTCCCACCAGCAATATGAGTATGTTCTTGTTGATCCATCATTTCCCCAACACTTGGCATATTCAGACTTAATTTCTGCCAGTTTCATTGTGGGTTTGATTTACATTTCCCTGATTACTAATGGAGTCGAGCATCTTTTCATGTATTTATTGGCCATGGGGGTTTTCTCCAAGGTGAAAATGTCTCTTTCTGTCTCTTGTCCATTTTTCTACTGAGTTGTTTTAATGCATGATTTCCCCAAAGTAGGCCCCATGGAACATTGATCCTGGCAGGTAATGCATGAAAAAGGTTTACACGTTCAATTAAGTTAGAAAATGCAGCATACTCTCTCTCATGGAGAATCACAAGTTGTATTCACTTATTAAAGGCTTTGAGAAGTTCTGAAGTAAGGAAGCTTGTTTAACTTTGTTTAACCTAGCATTTTCCAAAGATACTAGTCCAGGGAACCCTTTTGTGCCTAATATCTGTTCAATTTTGGGAAAGATAATTTGGGAAAAGCTATTTTATGTAAAACATGGCATAATGCAAAGACTATAGGCTTAGGGGCCAGAGAGAGGCAGAACTTGAACTCAGGTTTATCACTTGTTCTATGACCCTGGGCCAGTCACTCTAATCGCTTGGGATTTCCATTATCTCATCAGTGGAATAATTCCCACCTCACAGAGCTGCTATGAAATTAAATAAGAGAAAAATATGTACAGCTGGGCACTCCCTGGTGAATCACAGGTATTCAATATATGTGAACTCTGTTCTTCTCCCTCTTTTGCTGTCTACTTTTTGGTCACTCTCCTGTTCAACAAATAAGATGGAACAGAGAAAAGGGAGAAAACAGAGAATCCTAGATAGAGCTTGATCAGTAGTTAAGGTTGGTTTGATTTTGGTTTTTAATACTTATCTGTGTTTTCGAATGCTCTGAAAACAAATTCTAGGATCATTTAATAGCCACTGTAGCTTCTTGAAACACTCTTTATCTTCAGAACAATCTCAAGATACTGGTGACTACATGCCAGGTGCCTCACACAGGTAAGGGAGATACACAACCAAGGGACAAAAAGGATTAGCAATTTGAGCAAAAAGCTCAAACCAAGAGCTCTGAAATGGCGACTCCCCCACTTGTTTACAATTTACAAGCTTGGTGCTAAGTTAATCTTGAGGAGTCCCATTTTCTTAACCTTATACCTCTAACTGCCTGCACATATTCTTGCTCTGCATATCCTGCTTTCTCAAGTATCAATCTGCTCCTAAATAAAATGAGTGTCATCAGTTAACACAAAATCCAGGGGGTTGCCTTCAAACCCAACTCCCTACTCTGGCCTGTGAGCATCCATGTTTCAGCCCCTGCCTACTTCTATGATTTCATCCCATACTACACTCCCCTGACTCACTCCCTGACCCACACAAACAAGCATGCTTCAGTCTTAGGAAACTCGCACTAGCTGTCCCTTTGTTTGGAACACCCCCGCCCTGCTCCTTCCCTGCCTCTGCCATTTTCTCATGCTGCCTCCTCATCATTGAGGTCTCAACTTAAACGTCATCTATTCACTGAAGTACTGTCCAGAAAGTAAGGTAGGCTCCTAGTCACCTTATTATATCATCTTGCTTTACTTTCTTCACAGTAGTTATCACTGCTGTTTGTTTATTTATTGCCTGTCTCCTCTACCACAATGCAAGTTCCATGAGGGCAGGGACCTTGTCTGTCTTGTTTACCGATGTATTTCCCAACACCTACAACAATGCCGGCACATACTTAAAAAAAAATCATTTAAGGGCCGGCCCCATGGCTTAGCGGTTAAGTGTGTGCGCTCTGCTGCCGGCGGCCTGGGGTTCAGATCCTGGGTGAGCACCGACATACCGCTTCTCTGGCCATGCTGAGGCCGCATCCCACATACAGCAACTAGAAGGATGTGCAACTATGACATACAACTATCTACTGGGGCTTGGGCGGGAAAAAATAAATTAAAAAAAAAAAAATCATTTAAGCAAAGTTTGAACCGAGGAGGTTTTCTGCCCAAGACCTTGTCATTCCCATGGGCTGAACAGAAGAGTAGGGTAAATGTAGCACCTAGTTCCACTGGAGACAGGGTTCAACATAATGACCTATACTGGAAATGCCAGCCCTCACACAACACATTCACTAGATCCCCTGTTACTAGGGGATCTTTGTATATCACACTGATACCTGCATGTGAGAAAGTACTGCATTTTTTAGCAGGTAACAATATGGCCCCAATGACAATAAATCTAGAACTACTTTGCATTTGAAGGTCTTCTTGCCTCTGATCTCCAGGCAAATTCCTTAACATTTCTCTAATATGAAAAAAAGAAGGACTATAAAGGATAGCTGAGTCCTGATATTAAAAAGAATTTTTATATGCACTTTAAATAACTCCCTTTGGAAAAAATACAGATAGATACTTTTTTTTTTATTACCTACCTCCCTCTTTCTTGCAGGGAGTGAATATGAGACATATTGTCTATCTACTAGGCTACACTAAAGACACACTCTTGTTGAGCCGAGGTAGGGAATGATTCATTAAACTACTGATATAATTAGTTAGTAACTTGAAAATATTTCTACTATCTTTGTTGACTACAGAAAACTACTCAAAATTGTTAGTTTTACAAAATAAAACTCTAGGTAATCAGGCATACGAGTTCACGGGCGATCTGGAATTGCATGAAATGAACTAGTCTAGTGGTTGCTCTGAGTCCTCTACCACTCTGTCCCCAACTCACTGGAAACAATCCTAAAATGGAGGCTTTCTACTTTGTGGATGTTCTATAGGTCTGAACTCAGAGGGAAACCGACCTTGATTGAGGAAAACAAACAATAAAGGCAATATTTTGAAAGGAAGAGGTCTGGTCTGGTATCACCACAGGAAAAGCAGGTTAATTCATTATATTGTTTCAGATTTAGAAAAGGTCAAATTCAGATGAAAAGGATGAAATACTTAGTCCATTCTCTTTAAACATAGCATGGCATAGTTTTATTAGTATCATGTATAATCTCAAATTGCCTAGAGAAAGAAACTAATTCTATCCAAGTCTTTTCTTAAGAAAGTTTCCCCCACCATGAAAAGCATTTTATTCATTTTGACATGTTTGAAAAATACATAAGCTACAGATACCCAGAAATCACCATAAAATGATAACTTTGTTTAAAGAGTTTATAAACAAAATACAATAAAGCACACAAAGACAATATTTATGAAATGCTATGAAATAAACACACTCAATCTCGCACAGGTTTCACACAGGATAACTTTTGGTATAACATTGGCAGCTGTGAAAATATGAAGATTATACATAATTGGCATTGTGTTCTGGAAAAATACCTAACTGATCCTATAGGAAATGTTTTTGGTCTCCTGACTGGAAAATATTTGGATCTGATGGAGAGGTGGTCCTGACTAGCAGACCATATAAACACAGCTAAAATTTTACTCAAAGAGAAATTCCAAGTCAACATCATCATCTTTCACTCAGCCTTGGGGCTGCCTGCAAATGGTACAAATGTCTGTCATCTGAAGAGTAAGAAGTCTATTTAGAAAGGGGCTCTTATCCTCTTTCTTCCTAAGATATTGATTCACATTATCAAAAATAGCTTGGTACACTGTGCACATCTGCTGTTATTTACTTAGGTAAAATAAACTAGAAGAGTAGGAAGCAGGGCAAGAATCTTGCAACTTTTGCCAATAAAAATACATTTTCTGTTTTGTACTTTGTAATTTTGGGTTTTGTTTTTTAAGGTAGGAGATTTGAGGTCCTGCCTTATAATCTAGACAGAGATCTATATTATCACTGTGGACTGAAATCTATTATGAATAGACTAAGGATGGAAAATTTAGTACCAGTACCCACTAAAAGATAACCAGATTAGATTTTTGAAACTTGTTTTTTGTTGGAGGGTGTGGTGGGTGACTGGTGGGGTTGGGGAGGTGAGGAGACCTTAATACCTGAGAAAGAGAGAGAGACAAAAAGTGCTTGAGACTTTTTCAGTTTTCAAAGTACACATCAAAATCTTTCCAGGGTGAAACCTGAATCTCCACAAATAAAAGAATTACACTACAAATAAAGCTCAATGACAGATAAGCAGAAACAAAATGAAAAGCCAACGAAACACACAAACTTCCACAAGAAGTCATCTCCATGCAACAGTCATAGTGCTAAAGCCTAGAAAGTCACTTACTTTTCTCCGAGTGTCACCCGGAGGCTGCTCTGGAGTAGAGAAATTGATTGTTGGCATTTTGTTTTTTAGCAAAAGACACACCCACATTCAGAACAGCAATTATTGCACTTAGGACTACATTTATTAATAGAAACTACTTAAGAGTCATTACAGCAAAAAGTGACTACAGCGCTACATATAAACACACACACACAGATCCACAGTAAAAACGGTGCAGAGAGATGAGGTTTTAAACAGGAATCTATGGCACTTTAAAACTTAGCAAGGCTACTATTCTATACGCATTATTTACTGAGTGTAACTCAACTGCATAATTCTGGTCATACATTTACTTTTCATATCAGCACACAATGTTATTTTCAATAGGCCTGTTTCAGAGTCTTATATTGTGAACAAAAAAATTCATTATAAAGTTATAGAGATGGTTGGCCAGTTCCCAGGGAGTGCAGGTACTAGAAAAGAGGATTAAAAAAGAAAGGCAAAAAACGTTTTAATACAGCAACCATTGGGTACCCATTACCCAATCTGACTCTCCAGTCAGATACATTCTATTCTGAATGCAAATAAAGCAAGGGCTTTTTGGCCCTCTGGTACTCTTGGTGAAAACGAATAAAGCAAAGGACAACTGAAATAATTTTATGCTCTTAAATCAGACAAATTCTGTGTCTGTGCTTTTGATTTTCTCTATTCTGTAAAAGTGATAAAAATCATCAAAGTAGATTTTTAACTATAAAATATTGGAATGGTTACACATTTCCAAATATCTCAAATTAGAAGTTAGAGCATCCAACTGTATTGCTGAGGAGATTGGCTACAGAGTAAATTAGCCTCAATTTATCAAAATAAGAAACATTTTTTTTTGCCTTGGACATCAGTTTTCTGGTACACAAATGGCAGGAGCAATTGCTTAAGACAGTCTGTCAAAGGTAAGAAGCCAGGTGAACGGATTAAAGGAAATCAAACACAATCTTTCAGAGTAGAAGGCAAATTCCAAGTTGTATAAAACTTGGTAATATATACTTCATCAAGCTGTAAACAATATACAGAACAAGTTCTTCACCCTCCCCAGATCAGAGACTAGGGAACAGTTAAAAGACAGCCAGAGATCCTATACTCAAGACACTGAAACCAAAATCCATTAATTCAATTCACATATACCAGAATATTTCTAACTAATTAATTGTAAACTGGACTTCCAACTTAATTTCCATCAATGCCAATGTTTAAACCATTGTATTCCCATTAATGATGGGAAGAAAATGAGAATAGCAACAGAATATAGTATTTTTGTTCCATTAGCCTTTCCTTTACCGTGTAGCTAATTTTTATTCTTTGTTTTAACTCATCATCTTTCTTTTTTTTTTATAATTTTATTTATTTTTATTTTTTTCCCCCCAAAGCCCCAGTAGATAGTTGTATGTCATAGCTGCACATCCTTCTAGCCGCTGTATGTGGGACGCGGCCTCAGCATGGCCGGATAAGTGGTGTGTCGGTGTGCGCCCAGGATCCGAACCCGGGCCGCCAGCGGCGGAGTGCGTGCACTTAACCGCTAAGCCACGGGGCCAGCCCCTAACTCATCATCTTTCTGAACTCTCATTTGCCTAGTTTAAAACACAACACTTTGACAAAATTCATGAATAATACTGCTCCAGAAGTTCTTTGAGAAGCATTAGGGAAAATAAATTAATAGGTACTACCTAGTAACTAACAAGTTTTGAGTTTTCACTTACTTAAGCCTATTAGGGGGCATTATGGATCAGTCGACCAATACACTCAGACTGATAACCTGTTTCTTTAGCTACAGGGGCCGAAGAGAGTATCTTGGTGTTCAGATACAAAGAATGGGGCTCTACTACTATTATTTTTATAGAAAGGAATTTTCTTTTCCTTAAATTAAGATCACAGTTCCCCAAAAGGTTCAATTTGAAATTAGCCAAAGGGGAACCCTGGGCCTGTTAAACCTCAAAGTTGCAAACCTACTTTACCTCTGAAATCAACATTTAGATTTTACAACAGAAACTTAATATTTTTTTCCTGACAGATTTTTCCTTAGTTCTCTTTAAGTCTCATAATTTCTACCATAAAAAGATGAGTCAACTAGATTGATCAGTTAAACCAGAACTTTTATATCACTGCTACCTTTGTTCTATAATTTTATTTTTAAAATCTTCAAGACTACAGACTTCTAAACACGTAGTTTTATTTTTCATTTAAGAATACGTATTTCAACTGGACAAATACTGAGAAGAAACACATGTGCCTTTAAGTAAACACTGGCTTTCTAACAATCAAGACAGGCCAAGGACAAATGCCAGATCAGTTCTTGGGCCGGCCCCGTGGCTTAGTGGTTAAGTGCGTGCGCTCCGCTGCTGGCGGCCTGGGTTCAGATCCCGGGCGCGCACTGATGCACCGCTTCTTAGGCCATGCTGAGGCCGCGTCCCACGTACAGCAACTAGAAGGATTTGCATCTATGACATACAGCTATCTACTGGGGCTTTGGGGGAAAATAAATAAATAAATAAATAAAAACATTAAAAAAAAAAAAAGATCAGTTCTCAAATCTTTGGGAAACCATGGATTCAAAAAGGAGCTAAATAAATATAACAGTGTAGTTTACACCTGCCCTTAGAATTACTAATTTCTATAAATTTATTTAGTCAACAAAAAAGTAGTGATATTTATCCTGAAGTGGCGCCTAAATGCCATATTGTACTTACCTCCAAATAGTTCCAAATCTCTTAAGCCCTCAACAATGAACTTTTCCGAGACCCACCGCTAAAGAAGAAAACCCCAAAGAGAATTAGTATTTCTTTCAAGCCACAAAAAATTAGCTATCAGCCATTAGACAGACAAACAAAAACAGAATCATGCAGTACAGTTAAGATACATTTCTATGGAAAAGTTTTGAAAAGAATCCTGGATTTAAATCAACTGTAAACAATAGATTATTTCCTTTTTTCTATTCTTCTTTGCCTAATTTGATGAATAATTCTTAAATCTGACAGATGACAAACATGTAGTTCTGGCCTTAATAATGAAGAACGTTTTTGTCCTTCATATATACAAAACTACATTTTGGTTCCACCTTACTCATTCCATGGCTGTCTATTACAGATGGGTTGGATCATTAATGCCAATTTGAAAAATATTATTGGAATTCACAACACAGAAAACAGGGATGAAACAGTAGTTTTTCACAAGCCTCTATTAGTTTGTAAAAGAAAACAGAAAGCTGTATATTCTTTCATCCACTAGGGTTTCTAAAGACATTACCACTTACATTTTCTACCAAGTTTATAAGGACCAAACTAGCATGACCAATCTATGGTTCACTTTCCTGACCTATTTTAAACAAGTACTGGATTTCCATCACACTGATCAGTGGTCTGGTTTCACCTGAACCAGGCTAGGTTGAAATAGAAAAGAAGCTCATATTTAAAAGCAATGGAATCAAGATTGTATTTCACTTAAGTTTGGCTTGGGGGCATTCTTTCCACTGGGCAGAGTTCAGGCTAAGGAGAGATTCTGTTTTTCCTCTTAATTAACAGTGGAAGTTTACTCTTCCCAATATAAATTGTTCTTATATAAATAAACATAAGAAAAAAGATTAGGTAACATTCAGAAATAAGTTACACAATATGGATTATGAATTGGAACTATAACATCATTCTCTGTCCTTCTCTATATCAATTTTTTCCAAATTAAAAACAAAGAAACAACATCCTAAATCAAAAATTTGATATAAAAAAATTATATGCACTGTACCACAAAATATAATTTACACTTTAATATTTAAAGAAAGTGGTATATTCATAATGTCTCATAGCCGTTATACCTTTTTACAAGATTTAAAAATAATTACTAATGCATTTAGAAATTAGGTAATTGATAATAAGTAAAATAAGATACTCTTTTATGAAATCACTGAAGCTTGTACAGAAGCTAAATCCAGTATTTGTTCTTGAGGCCATTTTAGTTGGTAAAGTTTTCAAGTGTGATAAAAAATTTTTTTTTTGGTGAAGATTAGCCCTGAGCTAACATCTGCTGCCAATCCTCCTCATTTTGCTGAGGAAGACTGGCCCTGGGCTAACATCTGTGCCCATCTTCCTCTACTTTATATGTGGGATGGCTGCCACAGCACGGCTTGATAAGTGGTGTGCAGGTCCATGCCCGGGATCCAAACCTACAAACCCCAGGCCGCCAAAGCAGGACAAGTGAACTTAACCACAACACCACCAGGCCAGCCCTAATAAAATTTTTCATGTTCAAAAAGTCTTCAGTTAAAACCTTTAACTACACTTAGAAAAAAGTGTTCCAATGATTACAATTTGATACTGATTTTTAAAACACACAAATTCATTGAAAATACACCGGAAATTGGCAGATCATTAGCAGTTACATATCTACACTGAAAAGGGCCATCAACTCATAAAATGTTGAAAGACTGATATTCATATAAAATAAGCCATCTTGCTTCTCTATCAGACAACCTGGTGGGTATGTTCTGTGTCTCTGGTCAGCCTCTGCCTGCAAGCTCTTTTCTCAAGAGTGAAGGCTGCAATACCTGCTTTACATCCAACATCCATCACTTCTGTACGATTCTGAGCATCACATAAAAAACCACCTACAATATCTGCCAAAATACATTGCTTTTCAGAAAATAAAAACAGTAAAGCCAGAAGAAGAGAAACACTCACCCTAATTCGCTCTGGTTTACTTACAAGAAAAGACATGAGTTCCTAATGTGTAGACCTACTTCAATTTCAAAAATTTAAACCTAAAAGGAAAACAGAAACAGGTTGAGTTAGTCAGATCTCCTTTTTATAGAAATACCTTTTGATTGACAAAACTTACTATGAGTCTACCATTCAAAGCACTGTACTAGACCCATAAATTGCTAGATTCTCAAGATTTGTTTAGAGAAAGTTTCAGTGACAATAAACTGGGATGTACTTCGGCCAAGTACATTCGGAAATACTGCAATCTCTATAAGAAAAGAGAAGTTTGTTATTATATGGTTTTCTTTAAATTAATTTTTAAATTTCTCTTGACTGAAACCCATTCCCCCTCAACCTGTCTACTTTCCAGAGGTAATTACCTTCACTTCTTTTGGCTGTTTATCCTTTTTTATCATCATTTTTTTTTTTTTTTTGAGGAAGATCAGCCCTGAGCTAACGTCCATGCCAATCCTCCTCTTTTTGCTGAGGAAGACCGGCTCTGAGCTAACATCTATTGCCAATCCTCCTCCGTTTTTCCCCCAAAGCCCCAGTAGATAACTGCATGTCATAGTTGCACATCCTTCTAGTTGCTGTATGTGGGACGCCGCCTCAGCATGGCCCAACAAGTGGTGCATCAGTGTGCACCCAGGATGGGAACCGGGGCCGCCAGCAGCGGAGTGCAGCACTTAACTGCTCCGCCATGGGGCCGGCCCCCCTCGTCATTCTTTTTTTTTTTAATTTTTATTTATTTATTTATTTATTTTTCCTCCAAAGCCCCAGTAGATAGTTGTATGTCATAGCTGCACATCCCTCTAGTTGCTGTATGTGGGACCTGGCCTCAGCATGGCCAGAGAAGCAGTGCGTCGGTGCGCGCCCAGGATCCGAACCCGGGCCAACAGTAGTGGAGCACGCGCACTTAACCACTAAGCCAGGGGGCCAGCCCTCATCATTCTTAATTAATGTTTATATGGCCATGACTTATCCATTTTAGACTTTTACCTACTAACTTCCTACCACGGTAGATGAAGTCTAAGCTCTCCTATATCATCCTCCTGCACTCTATTTTCCTGCCTTCATTCTGCCAACATAGTTGTGGCACGATTTTTGGTTAAACATTTACATTACTATGACTATGCAAACATGGTTCATAGTTGAGGCAAACAATTAGAAATAACTATGTCTTCCTTCTTTCACACCCATTTTTTCCCTAGAGTTAATAATTGCCTCATTTTTTCACTTGCTTGGTTTTCCATGTAGCTATTATTAACTTTTCCCAAACACTTCAACATCTCTGCTGTTTGTGTTATCAATATATTTTTTCATATACTGAAACTCATCCATTCCAATTTTTCCCTGGAGATTGCCTTCCCAGGGCCTTCCATCCTCCTATTGCAATCTGGACTAGTTGCTTTCTAGACCAGCTGCACTTAGTCAGCCTTTTTAGTTTGGAGATTTGGACCTTCCAATTCTGGGAAATGTTCTTGTATTGTTTCTTTGATAATTTTGACTCCTCTATTCTCATGCTACAGAATTCCTAATAGTTAAAGATGTACTTCTAGAATTATCCCCTATTATACTTGTTTCATTCCTATTTTACAAGTCTCTACTTTCCAGGAGATTTCTTCAACTTTATTTTCCAACCCTTCTACTAAGTTTTAAATTTTGGTTACACATTTCAAAGAGTTTCTGCCATTTCTTAAATGTGTCTTTGTTCATATCATCCTGATCTTGTTTTTGTTTGCTACTTATAGTTAAGAATTTATAGGGCCGGCCCTGTGGCTTGGTGGTTAAGTGCACGCGCTGCGATGCTGGCGGCCCGGGTTCGGATCCCGGGTGCGCATCGAGGCACCACTTCTCCGTTCATCCTGAGGCCGAGTCCCACATACAGCAACTAGAAGGATGTGCAGCTACGACACACAACTATCCACTGGGGCTTTGGGGGGAAAAAATAAAATAAATAAAATCTTCAAATATCAAAAAAAAAAAAAAAAAAAAAAAAGAGAATTTATAGGGGCTGGCCCGGTGGCGTAGCGGTTAAGTGCGCGCACTCCGATGCGGCAGCCGGGGTTTAGACCCCGGGCGCACACCGACGCACCGTTTGTCAAGTCATGCTGTGCCGGCGTCCCATATAAAGTGGAGGAAGATGGGCACGGAAATTAGCCCAGGGCCAGTCTTCCTCAGCAAAAAGAGGAGGATTGGCAGATGTTAGCTTAGGGCCGAGCTTCCTCAAAAAAACAAAACAAAACAAAAAGGGGGCTGGCCTGGTGGCACAAACGGTTAAGTGCGCGCGCTCCAGGGTTCGCAGGTTTGGATCCCCAGTGCACAGCAACACACCACTTGTCAAGCCATGCTGCGGCAGCGTCCCATATAAAGTCAAGGAAGATGGGCATGGATGTTAGGCCAGGACCAATCTTCCTCGGCAAAAAAAAAGAGAGGAGGATTGGTATCAGATGTTAGCTCAGGGCTGGTCCTCCTCACAAAAAAAAAAATTTTATATCTACAATGGCTAAAAGCATAATAAATTACGACCAAGTGGGGTCTATTTCTGGAATGAAAGATTGGTTTCACATTAAAAAATGAATAAATGTATACAAAACTGCCTTTGTTTGAAGTTGTTTGCAAATAAAGAACAACCAATTTTAAGGAATTTTAAAAAATGAATCAATGTAATTTTACCTTATTAACTGAGTAAACAAGAAAAAAATATACAATCATATCAAAGATACAGAAAAAGTATCTGACCAAATTCAACACCAATTCATGACTTAAAAAAACTCTCAGTCAACTAGGAATAGTCAAATAGAAATAGAACATAAACAGAATTTTACCAAGTCAACTTGGTAAAAGACATGTATGAACAAGTTACAGCTAACATCATACTTAATGGTAAAAAGAATGAATGAGTTTCCTCTAAGAACAGAAGCAAAGCAAGAATGTCTGTTCTCATCACTTCTATTCATCATTGTACTACTGGTCTTGGCCAATGTAAAAAGGCAAGAAGAAATAAAAGGCATACAGATTGGAAAAGAAGGTGTAAAACTCTTTATTAATAGACAACATGATTGTGTACCTAGAAAATGCTAAGTATTCCATAAAAAAATCATTAGACCTAAGAAAATGAATTTAGAGAGAAGGTCAATTACAAAACCCAATTGTATTTCTATATACTAGCAATGAACAATTACAAAGTGAAATTTAAAAAACAAGACCATTTACAATACCAACAAAAACATAAAATAATTAGGAATAATTTTAATAAATTATAGATAAGAACTGTATCTTTAAAATTATAAAACATTGCTAAGAGGGATTAAAGATGATTTAAATAAGATATATGCCATGTTCATAGATTGGAAGACTCAATATTGTTAAGATGTCAATTCTCTCCAAATTGATCTATAGATTCAGTGCAATCCCAGCAGACTTTTAAAAAGAAATTGAAACGGATCATAGAACTAAAGAAAAAGTTAAAACTACTAAAGAAAACAGAGGAGAAAATCTTCATGGTCTTGGGACAGGTCAAGATTCAAAAAAAGAACATCAAGAGCATGAACTACAAAAGAAAAAAGTGATAAATTGAACCTTATCAAAATTAAAAACTTCTGCCTTTGAAAGACACCACTAAGAAAATGAAGAGACCAGGAGAAAACATCGTGTGTGTGTGTCTACAAAGGACTTTATATACAAAATATATAAAAAACTTCTACAACTCAATAAGACAATGCAATGTAAATAACGGGCAACAGATTTGAACAGAAGATATCTGAATGTCCACTAAAGCACATGAAATGATGTTCAATATCATTTGTCATCAGGGAAATGTACATAAAGCCACAATGAGATACCCCTACACACCCACCAAAATGGCTAAAAATAAAGACTGACAATACTAAGTGTTGACCAACTGGAATTCTCATATGTTGCTGGTGGGAATGCAAACTAGTACAGCCACTTTGGAAAACAGTTTAGTAGCTTCTTATGACCCAATAATTCTGCTCCTAGGTAATCTACTCAAGAGAAATGAAAATATATGTTCACATAGGCTTGTACACGAATGTTCATAACAGCATTATTCACAACAGCCTCAAACTGGAAACAATCAAAACGTCTACCAACTGGTAAATGGATAAACAAAATGTGGTATGTACACCAACAGAATACTGCTTGGCAATAAAAAGGAACAACTACTGATACATGCAACAATATCATGTTAAGTGAAAGAAGTCAGACACAAATCTACATGTTGTTTCTATTTACATGAAATTCTAGAAAAAGTAAAAATATCATGACAGAAAGCAGATCATCGGTTGCCTGGGACCAAGGGTGAAACAAGGGACCAACTTCAAAGAGACACTCGAGAACTTTTTGGGGTGATGGAAATGTTCTGTATCTTGATTGCATAGTGGTTACAAGAGTGTGTCTGTCAAAATTCAACAAACTGCACACTTAATGTAGGCGTATTTTATTGTAGGTAAATTATATCTCAGTAAAGTTGATTTAAAAAGTAAAACGGCAGCCAGCCCTGTGGCTTAGCAGTTAAGTGCGCGCGCTCCGCTGCTGGCGGCCCGGGTTCGGATCCCGGGCGTGCACCGACGCACCGCTCCTCCGGCCATGCTGAGGCAGTGTCCCACATACAGCAACTAGAAGGATGTGCAGCTACGACAGACAACTATCTACTGGGACTTTGGGGGAAAAATAAATAAATAAAATCTTTAAAAAAAAAAAGTAAAATGGCTAAAATAAATAATAAGAAATGCTTTTGAAGAATCTAGAAAAAACCTACCACATTGCCTCTTTTTTTTTTTTTTTTAAGATAGGCTGGAGTTGTGAGGGGTTGTGGTAGTGGTATAGCAACGGGGGTGGGGAATTCATCTCATACACAGAGTTTTAGGAATCCTTAGTACTGCTTCAGAGAAATCAAAGCAATGGTGTTCAATCCAGGGGAGAGACGAGGCCTTTCAAAATCATCTATAGATTTTTATCAAATTGCCTTTGTTCTCACCCCTACCCTGATCTTCTTATAGAAGCCCCCCTACCATGCTGAGGATCATTTATCCTGCCATGAAATAGTAAAAATGTAGATTGAATTTGAAAAAACAGATTATTAGAATGCACATTGTTTAATAACATTAAACAAAGCCTCATGCAAAAGAAACTCAGGAAGAAACAAAGTCGACATCCATCTGTAGTCTACAACAGAAAGAAAAGAGAATATTAACGTAGATAGAGATGCAGGTGTTTTCATCCACAGAAAGAATTGTCCATGCTCTGGAAAAATAATGGAAATAGAAAATAAAGTCAATTCCAAAGCACTGTATAAACTAATATAACTGCCCATTTGGAGACCTAAGAACTGGTTCTAGACTGCCACATCAACAGCTTCATTAATGATCTGAACCATCGGTTCCCAAACCAGGATGTGTTTCAAATTAACTTGTGTATTTACAAAAACCTAAGGACGCCCAAACTGCCGCCTTCAAAAATTTTAATTCAGCAGGTCTGGGGAATGCACAAGTAGAAATGGGCAACTCCTTATGAAGTTCAGAAAAGGGAAAGATTACTATGAGCTGGGGTGGACCTGGATAGTTTTGTTGAAAGAGTGGGGCTTGAATGTCAAATAGAACTTAAAGAAAATGAGAATTCCAAGCATGAAATAGTATTAGCTACTGATTATTTAGCGTTTACCTGCCTTGTCCACAGGTATATCTTTCGGTTTCTAGAATAGTGTCTACCACATAGTAGGCACTCAGTAATATTGACGGACTCACCAAATGTGCTGAGAAGTGTGTCAGCACTTTACATATACTCTCCAATTAATGTGAGGGCAGTTACAGAAGCAGAACTCTACACATACAAGAACCATGAATAGGCATTAAGTGCATGCTAGAGTATGGATTTTATTCAGCAGGCAGGAGGAAGCAACTATAAGTTTTGAATAGAAAGGTGACAGACACAAAACACTGGTCTAAAGTAGTGTCTCTCAAACTTTACTGTGCATGCAAATCACTTGAGGATCTTGTTAAAATGCAAATTTTGATTCAGAAGGTCTGGAGTGGGGCCTGGTAATTAGTTTTGTTTTTTTTTTTGAGGAAGACTGGCCCTGCACTAACATCTGTTGCCAATCTTCCTCTTTTTCCTCTCCAAAGCCCCAGTACATAGTTGTGTATTATAGCTGTAGAATTGTAGCTCTTCTATAAGGGATGCCACCTCAGCATGGCTTGATGAGTGGTGAGTAGGTCCGCGCCCAGGATCCAAACGGGCAAACCCCGGGCCGCCAAAGTGGAACACACAAACTTAATTGCTATGCCACCAGGCCCGCCCTGAGCCTGGTAATTCTAACAAGCTCCCAGATGGTGGTACTGCTGCCACTTTGAGGACTATCATATTGACTAACGTTTGAGAAGCCTTGTTCTAAGGAACATTCTAAGGAATACTAATCTGCAAAGGGATGGGAGACGGGGAGGTAAAAATAACCCAGAGAAAGGAATGCCAGTTAGAATACAATTATCGTGGACCATGTTTGTGGTGATATAGATGGATAGGGGAGAAGGAAAAATAAAGAAATTATATTTAGTTAGTAAGGACACCATAAATCTCCTAGCCCATCCTCCACCCTTTGGAGGAATAGCTTTTACCAACTCCTGGATATAAGGTTATCTAATCTCTGCTTGACAACTTCCCATGCCAGAGACTCACTACTCTATCAGAGAGCTCATTCTACCTGTGGACAATTCTGATGACTCCAATTTTTTTAATGTCCAAAGTAACTGGGAAAAGAGTAGTGTCTCAACGACAGAAACAGGAAAGCTCAGAGGTGGAAGTGGTTTTGGTGGAAAAACGAGTTCGAGTTTTTAAATCATATTGAGGTTGAGAAAACAGTTATATATCCCAAGTGGAAATACATAGCATTCAGTTAGAAAAGTAAGACTGATGCTTAAAAGAGAGGTTAGAGATGCCTATGTGGACTTGGGAGTTAGCAGCCAAAGCTATACGAATGACAGAAATTCACTAAAGGAGAAAATGGTGAGAGAAAAGCAGAAGGCTGGGAAGCAAGCCTCGGGATAGGTCCATATTTAGGACATGGCTCTTGAAAGGCAGGTAGGAAATGGAGCTCAAAGGAAAAACTTTAAAGATCCTCCTTCCCCTACTAGACCACCTTCCCTCCCCCAACTTGGTTAGTTTTTTTTTTTATAATTTTATTTATTTTTTTCCCCCAAAGCCCCAGTAGATAGTTGTATGTCATAGTTGCACATCCTTCTAGTTGCTGTATGTGGGACTTGGCCTCAGCATGGCCGGAGAAGCAGTGCCTCGGTGCGCGCCCAGGATCCGAACCCGGGCCGCCAGCAGTGGAGCCCACACACTTAACCGCTAAGCCACGGGGCCGGCCCACAACCTGGTTAATTTTGACCTGTCCCTCTCTACTCATCTCAGATGTTCTGTGCTACAGAAATCCTCCCTCACCCCCCACCTCCCCACCCCCACCTATGTTAGATGTTCAGCCTCTGTATTCAATCCTTTCACCTACCACACTCTTAATCGCCTATTTATTGGTCTCCTTCCCTAGAATAGAGAACCCTTGAGGGCAGGGAATGCATCTTGTTCACTGTTGCATTCCCACGGGCTACTGAGCCCAACACATAATATGGGCACTCCCCTATCTGTTAAATTCATAATAGTAAAAATAATAAAAGCAGCCAGCATTTATGGTGAACTATGTGCCAGGATCTGTGCTAAATGCTTCACAGAGATCAGCTCACAATAAGTATTATCGCCCCCATCTTACAGATTAAGAAATGGAGGCCCCACATGATTAAACGCCAAAGTTACAGAAGCAAGTGGTAGAGGACTGATTAGATCTGTTCCAAAGCCTGTGCTCTAGAAACCGGTGATAATCAAGAAGCCTAGGGAGAAGAGTCAAGGCTGTGTGTGCAAAAATATATGACTGAGAAGACATTACCCGATTTGACAATGCTGCTAACCACACGCCAAATGGTATAGAAAGGAGAATTCATTTACCTTGATTTTTTTCTTTTTTCTTACTTTTGCCACTGGTTTTCTAAACTTCCTCCATGTCTGGGGTTACAACTATAAACACTGCATTTGAACCTCAATACCTCTAATAAACTTGGTTAAAGGGTGGGGGAACAGATTTAACTAGTTCAGCACTGCAACTAATGGCTGAATAGGCTCCTGGCCTTAGGCAGATAATCAGAGGAAATTTGGTTTCTTCAACTTTCAGGGACAAGAAACAGTCTTGGGTGTCTCTAGAAAGTATGAATCAGTCAGTGAAGAACTGTCTTAATGCTGCAAATATACAATGAAATACAGTTCTACTTCAACAGATACTACAATAAAAAAAGGACCAATTCCAATGCTTTTCCTCTTTGGGGGAAGTGAAGTTAGAATATGCTAGGGTATCTTAGAAGCCAGCTCTGGTGGTCTAATGGTTAAGATTGGGGGCTCTCACCAATGCAGCCCAGGGTTCATTTCCGGTCAGGGAACCACATCACCCATCTGTCAGCTGACATACTATGGCGATTGCGTGTTGCTGTTATGCTGAAAACTATATGGTACAGCAGGGTCACCCATGGTGAAGAGGTTGCAGGGGAGCTTCTAGACTAAGAGATACTAGGAAGAAGGACCTGGCCACCCACTTCTGAAAAAATTGACCATGAAAACCCTATGAATATCAACAGAGCATTGTCTGATACAGCACCAGAAGGTGAGAGGATGGCGCAAAAGACCTGGCAGGGTTCAGCTCTGCTGTACACAAGGTTGCCAGGAGTCTAATGGACCTGATGGCACTCACAACAAAGGATATCTTAGCACAGGGCAGAGAAGTTAGTTCCCCATTTCCCGAAAACTTTTATTTAACCACTCCCCCTCCCTCGTGCTCACTTCCCTACCCCTTATCCCCACCTTCACCCCAAATCTACTGTGAGCACTTAAACATTCTTGGAAACCAAGACAATTTGTTTGGGCTGATTCCGGGAGTCACCTGGATCTCTGTCCTTAACGGGGGCTTGACCTGCTGCCTGCCCAGCCCGGGATGAGATGGGGATGTGGTGGTGGTGCTGGGGAAGAGGTCAGCACTAGGATCTGCCGCCTCTTTGCTTGAGGAGGACAAACCGACACGTGGGCCCCAGGTTCCCCACCTAGAAGTCTGGGGGGAAGGAGGGAGGGAAAGCAGGCGCTCGTCTCTCCCGCCCGGCAACTCCGCTCCTGAGTCTCCCGGCCAGGCCCAAGCCTATTCTGCTCTCGGGCTGCAGCCTCTCACTGCGAGAATCGAGGAGGACTCGGGTGAAAAAGGGCCCGTGGAGGGCGACGGGGGACCCGAGAAGGCCGCTCTGACGAAGGCCCGCCCCTGAGGAGATGGAATCGGCGGCAGGGCAAGGAGGGACCGATCCCTGGAACACACCAGGCGGCCCCGCCGGCCCGGTACCTGGTCCTGGAGTCAGCAAACAATCCCGACCCAGTCTCAGCTCCGCCTCTTTAGTTTATGGCCGCGCCGCCGCCCGGCCAGTTGCTGGGAGGGAAGTACGCAACGTGCCATGCGCAGTACAGGGACCCAAGCGCGCGGGCAGAGAGCCCCTCCCCCCGCGGGCCCAGCGGCTGACGGAACTCCGCCCCGTTTCTCCTGGCCAGAGCGGCTGAGGGAGCCCCGCCCCACCCCGCCCCCGCCCGACCAGCGGAAGAAGCCCCGCCCCGGCCCGGCCCCCGTGGGTGGGGAAGCTCCGCCCTGTCCCTCCGGGCCCTAGACGGTGAGGAAGCTCCGCCCCGTCTCTCCCAGCCGCCGCTGCTGAGGAAGCTCCGCCCGGTGTCCGCGTTGCCTCGGCGCGGGGAGGCCCCCAGCAGTGGACGCGCGGAGAGCGGTTCAACGGTTCTGAGTTCTCTCATTGCGTGAAGCGCGTACCTGAGAGCATTCCGTCTCCCAACAGAAGGGACCCATTTCCCCAAGTGTGTGGAAGCCAAAAACCTAGCTTGTCGTCGGTGCGGCCTGCGGGGTCCCAAACAGGCTCCCCAGAGCCTCCGCCCGCGCAGCAGGAAGGAAGTAGGAAGATTTCAATACTGAGGAGTCAGGGGGACTAGAGAAAGACAAACCAACACTGGCTGCTGACTTGGCTACTTTGAGGATTTTGTTTTTGTTTTTATTTCGTGTGGTAGGACTTCAATGGAAAATTGAATGTCTCGCATTTTTCTTTGAAGACATCTCAAATGCTCCTCACTTTGGCCTCTTGGGCACCAGACTGACAAGCTGCAAAGGGGAAACCCAACATTTCTCTGTGCCTCAGTTTCCTTATCTGTAAAAGGATGAAAATGGCTCATCTAATGGGAACTATCATTTTTTTCCCTTCTGGATCTTTTTGTCCCTGGATCCTTCCTCATCCACAACTCTGAGAGACATGTTCTGTTTGCAGAAACCTATAAGGTTTGCTTTTATGGAGAAGCTAGCCTAAACCAAGGCATGCAGGGCTTGAGAAATGAAGAAATTATGGAGCAAGACTCCCTTCTGTGAGGCTGCGTTTTTTCAGTTACTCTACCCACGGTGCGGGGGAGAGGGGTGTCCAACATTGGATAAATATCATCAAGTAATGAACACTCACTCGTCCCAGCTCTGACCCTTGACACGGATTTATACTGGTCTAACTTCCACAATGGGGGAGAAGTTCGGCTACATCCAAACAGGGAGTGATGCAAATATGACGCTGAAACAATATGAACTTTGCCAGTGCACGAATATGCACCTCAGGGTCTCATTCAATTTTACATACATCCTTTTGATCTTATCTAGTGCTTTAACATTCCAAAGCACTACCCTCACTATTCTTTCATTCTCAAAATAAGATGCCTCTCTCAGCAGCAAACTTAGTAAACTGACAAAGCAAGATAGTAACAGAAACTGAAGTAAAATTCTTGGTGGTGTTCTTTTGAAAAGACCTTCACAGACGGTCTTTGGAATTGAGGGTACTAGAGAAGATAGTGCCTGAAAAGATGCCAAACTTCATGCAGTCATCACAATGTGGAATTGAAACATGGAGGTACTTTCCATTTATTTTAATATCTAGCCCTAGCCCAGAGCTATGTCATTTTCTAATTGGATGTCAGTTGGCCAAGGGAGCTAAAAGATCTCACCTTCTTCATGACTGCCCACAAAAGCTGGTTAGTGAACCTTTTGGCCCAGACTCTGTTGTGACTGTTTCAAGGAGCAAATGTTCATTAGCTTTATTTTTCCTGCAAAAGGGCCTCCTAAATCCAGATAACTTAGAAAACTGGTGTAAGGAAAAGTCAACTTTCAAAGTTTACAAAGTCAGTCTTTTCCGGCTTTGCTTTTTTGACTTGTTATGAACCCTGGGATGCACAAGCTCCCTACAGTTTTTCACTTACTTATAATAAGTGTTGGGACTCTCCAAGATTTCTGGAGCTTGTTGCAACTGGCTTGAAGCCTAGAGGAATGGAGATGAACTGAAGATCCTGGCTGTTTTGTTTTTAACTCTGAGCATCCAGTTTGAACATCCAGTTTAAACTAAGTGCTGCCCTCTTCAAGATACCGCATAAATTAACTGTGAGAAACGTAAAACTAATTGCCTAATGAATGAATAAAGAAGATGTGGTGTATATATACAATGGAATACTATTCAGCCATGAAAAAGATGAAATCTTGCCATTTCTGACAACATGGGTGGACCTTGAGGGTATTATACTAAGTGAAATAAGTCAGACAAGGAAAAATACCGTATGATTTCACTCATATATGGAATATAAAAAACAAAACAAACAAAACAAAACAAAAACTCATAGAAACAGACAACAGATTGGTGGTTACCAGTAGGGAAAGGGGTTGAGGGAAGGGAGAAATGGGTAAAGGGGTCAATTATATGGTCACAGATGGAAACTACACTTTTGGGGTGAGCATGCTGTAGTATATACAGATGTCAAATTATAATGTTGTACACCTGAACCCTATACAATGTTATAATCAATGTTACCGCAAATATGTATATACATACACACACACACACAAATACTGTTCACCATAATGCCATAGAGTGCAAAGACAAACCAGAGTAGAAGATACTCACCATACATAAATCTCACAAAGGATTTGCATTCATAATATATATATTTTAGAACCTCCTACAACTCAATAACAAAAAGACAACCCAACAAAAAAAAATGAGCCAAAGACTTGGTATACATGACACAAGGAGGAAATTCTAATGGCTGGGAAACTATGACAAGATGTTCACCATCCTTAGTCATTGGGAAAATGCAAATGAAAACCACATGAGACCCCACTGCACACCCATCAGGATGGCTAAAATTAAAAAGGCCAACAATATCAAATGTTGTTGAGACATCCTGTTCTTCCTGGAACAACAGGAACCCACATTCTTTGTTGGTGGCAAGGCAAAAAGCTATTTGAAAAATTGTTTCTATGAAAGCCCTTTGCAATTCCACTCCTAGGTACACATGCATCCACCAAAAGACACGGAATACTGAACAGCAGTGAAAATGAACCAGCTGCAATTATACACAAAAATACATGCCTCTCATATAATGTTGAGTGAAAGAAGCCAGATGCAAAGGACTATATACTGTATGACTCCATTTATGTAAAGTACAAAACAACACAAAACTATGCTGATGGAAGTAAAGACAGTAGTTTGAGGTGAGGAGCTAATGGCTGAGAGGGAGCACAAGAGATCATCCTGGGGCACTGGAGACGTTTTCAATCTTCGGCTCCGTGGTAGGCACAGAGGTGTATAAGAATGTAAAACTTCAATGAGTGTGCAGCTAATATTTGTGCCCTTTACTTTATGTAAGTGATACCTTAATAAAAAGTTAAAAAAAAAAAAAAAAGAAAAACTAATTGCCCAGAATACTTGAGAGATAAAAATGCATAGATGTGTAGTTTAACAAGTTGAGGATTTTTTAGAGCATTTTATATATCAAAGTACTTTATACATGTTATCTAATATGATCCTCTGAACAGCCATTTTAGAAAGGGGAGAGAAGATAATGCCCACTTACAGATGAGGAAATAGACTTATTAAAGCACTAGGACAGCACCTAGGTCCCTGCCCACAAATCCAGGGCTCTTTCCTGAAGCAGAAAACTGGCTTCAATTCCAGCTTTGTTACACCCTTGCTAAATAATACAGTTACATGTAAGAAAAATATGCAGAAGAGCTATTTAAGCATTTAAGTTTAAAATGTGACAGGAAAGCAGTTAAGAGTTCTCCCTCAAGCAAAGGTGATACAACAAATAACCTAGGCAGATGTCATATTATCTGATTTTGAAATAACTCCCGTGGAACTAAATACTTAAAAAGGCTTGGGTGTCTTTTAAATAAGTAAAAGTTACACTATTTGGATAAAACCAAATAGGTGAAATTAAAGAGGACAGTTAATTTTAAAAGATGAAAATAAAATGAATAATATCCATTAAAAGCAGTATAGTAGTAGACACAAGTTTCTGTCTTTCAGGAAAAAAAACTGGTTTTCTTCTGAAATTGGTATTACTTAGTTCATGGAGCTGAGATGGCATTCAACTTGTGCAAAGACAAAAACATTATACTTCCTTCCATACGCAAATAAGTGTTTTGCTCATCATCAAACTCCAGAAACCAAGAAAAGTAATACTTTTTGCTATTGTTTTAGCAGTCTGTAATAGAAGACACTGCTATGGGTATAACTGTCTCCTCCCCCTTACATCCTTGCAAATCGTTCAGAATGAGCAGAGGCAGGAACAGTAAGAAAACAGAATCTGAGATGATAAAGTACAGTTTTCACCCCTCCCACCAAAACCAAAGGATCCTTGTACAACACTGCTCTAAATAATTTTCATATTGCCAATTCCTATTGGATGGGTGGAATGAGAATTCCAATCACTGTTTTCCTGTGGTCTAAGTCCCATCCAAAGAAAAGAGTTTCACATCTGGTGCTTGACAGGGAAAAGTTTTCTATTACTAAGGAAACAGAGTAGTAAACTATCCCTCCCCGCCACCTCCTGCCTCCAAATACCATCAAATTTTGCAGATAAAGTTAGAGAACTCTGAAAGGCCCTGCTTGGTTTCCACTGGGAGAAAGGGAAGCAAGAGAGTCAAGCAAAAATGCACCACTTGGAGAACAGTTCTAGATGATACCTTACATTTTTTTTTTTTTTTTGGTGAGAAGGACTAGCCCTGAGCTAACATCCAATGCGAATCCTCCCCTTTTTTCTTGAGGAAGATTAGCCCTGAGCTAACATCCGTGCTCATCTTCCTCTACTTTATATGAGACACCGCCACAGCATGGCTTGCCAAGCGGTGCGTCGGTGCGCGCCCGGGATCCGAACCTACGAACCCCGGACCGCCAAGGTGGAGCGCGCCCACTCAACCGCTCGCGCCACTGGGCCAGCCCCAGAAACCTTACATTTTTAAAGTGCTATAGTTTACAGGAGAATTTTACATATATTATCTCTCGGTATTGACCTAACTGGGAGGTAGGTAGGGAAAATAATTATAATCCTCACTTTGTGGAAGGAAAAACAGAAAGAACAGAAACTCAAAGAGGTTAGTGACTTGCCCAAAGTCAAAGGATTAGTAATTGGTTTTGCTGGCACTAAATAAAAGCCAAGTCTTTATCTTCCAGGCCAGTGCTTGTTTCAGCATTGCTAAGTGCCCTGGCAAGGCAGACAAGATTGGAGGGCTTAGTGGTTTTCCAGTGTGTGATAGTCAACACTATTCTCTCTTTGTCCTCTCACTCATAGGAGAGATAATGGTGTCTTAACTCAAGAGGGGGACTTTGGGGAGAAGCCCATGAATAACACATGGGGCTCTAAAAATATAAAACATTCTAAAAATGGTAACTGGTAACAACTAAGGGAAAAGCATTTCAGTGCTGACTTTTACTGAACAGACAGAACACTCCTATGGGCTTATACTCTTGTAGGGCAATCCCAGAAAAGTAAAGGCGGCACTCTGAGATTCTTGGCAATAAGTTTAATATATGTTCATATGAATGCTTAAATTACAAAATTAGCTGCCATGATCCAAATATGTGGGACTTGAAGAAAGCTTTTATTAATCAAAAGATAGCTAAGCATATCAACTTTGATTTCTAAAATGTATTTTAAAGATTTGTAAAACAAGGCTAATTCTAGAATTATATAGCATTAATTAAATTTTGTTATTTTAATAACTTAATTTCGTTAATGGTTAAAAAAATATTACATTTGCATCTCCCAGTTTACACATTTCTGCATTAACCTAGAGAAAAACCTATGTGAAAAGTTTCCATGCAGTTACAAAGGCAGCAGCACATGCTGTTGTCACAGCAACTTGTTATTGCCTCAGAACACACCTGCACATAAAGCATCAACAAAAAAATACCCTCCCACCCCTCTCCCACCAAAAAACCCAACCCTTTCCCATCCCCAGCAAAAATTACCTGGTACAAGCAGTGATTTAAAAAATGCTTTCTTAGTAGGAAGCATTTATAAAATGCAGAGATCTGAACAAGCTAAATGCTCGTGCAGATAGATGGGCCTCTCCCCCAAGAGTTCCTTCCTCAAGAGACAGAAAGAACTCTCAATAGTTTAGGAAAGCTCATTTTTAAAAGTATATTTATGCATATTCATGGCTATTTCTTTGAAAGAATATACCTAGCCTCAACTGTGGAAGAGATAAAAGCAGAAAGAGAAGCAAAGGGATACAGCCATAAAACAGAGGATAGAGCTTCTCCATGAACATCAAGAGGTTGCAGCAACCAAGAAGGAAAACATTTGTGACTTCACATAGACCACTGATCTGATCTAGGTGAAGCAGTTAATCTTTCATGCATTTTTTACTCAAGAAAAACATACAACCACTTAAAATACAGCATTCACATTGTTATTAGCTCGTGGTATCAGGTAGGGAGAAAACTGTGCTCCTCTACTACCTATCCCTAGAATTTCCCATGTACATGTAAGTATTCTAAAGCCTCCAGATATCCTATAATACTGTCATCAGCACCTCCTACCTACAAAACATATACTGAACTATATTATATTTTGAGTCTCTGAAATTTCAATACCACATAGTGTTCTAAATTTTACTTTTTTACAAGTTTAATGTAGACACAGAAGAAAACACCAAGCAATTTTATTGTGCAATTCCAATAGTTATTTGTGGAATCTTGGTTTCGAGTCAGTCTTCATAGCCATTTCAACTGCCTAGTTTAAACAAAAAGCAATAATCTATATATCTATAAATTTCATGATATTTCTTCAAACATCAAAGCACTAAAAGTACTGATGAATCATGTTATAATTTAAAAAATATTTTAAAATTACACAGATTTCATATATCATTCCTTTTATAAAATAATCAAAGTAATTGATTATCTGGAAGAAAATTACTGAAACAGAGTCCTTCCAATGTATCTATAACCTCTGTAAAACTCCAAACTAAAAACAGAACAGATGATGAAATAATTTCTCAGTCGCTGGGAGTGTTTGAACTTTAAGATGAGAAAGGGACTGGTATTTTTTGTTTCCTGTGAATTCAGAGCTTACAGGTGGCATCAGGACTCAGATCTCCGGGATGACTTTACATAGCTTTCACTTTGATTTGCTTCATTTTCATTTGCTTCTTCTCCAGTTTCTTTTGCTCACGCCTCAAGGCAGCTTCCTAGAGAGAAAGGGGGAATCCAAACTAAACTGTAAGCACATGTTAAAAAAAAAATCAAAACTAGAATACTGCCTATATTTTATTCAAAAACCTAGGCTTGCTCCATATATAACATTCCAGAAAATAGTTACAAAAATCTCTAATATTTATGTTTGTTAACGAAAATTAACTTGAAATGAAGCAAAGGTAACCAAAATCTCATTAGAAAGAAACTAAACACTATATTTAAGCAGGCTTTGTTATTCTGGTCTGATTTTCCCTATACCCAGGAAACACTAGCCCAACTTGCATCATAATATTTATATGTACCTGCCAAAGATTTGAGCTTCAGTTCAGAAAACCTTAAGATCATGTTTGATCAGGTTATTAATTGTAAATCTCTTCTTATTAGCATAGATTTTACACCTGAGCACAATACTTCAATTCATAATGTTCAATTGGGAATTTTTATCATATTTTTTTAAGGAATTAGGAGGTTATGTACAAGGAGAGAAAGAAGCTTCAAACACACTATATTTTAGGGCCGGCCCCATGGCTTAGCGTTAAGTGCGTGCGCTCCGCTGCTGGCAGTCCGGGGTTCGGATCCCGGGCGCGCACCGACGCACCGCTTCTCCGGTCATGCTGAGGCCATGTCCCACATACAGCAACTAGAAGGATGTGCAGCTATGACATACAACTATCTACTGGGGCTTTGGGGGGAAAATAAATAAAAATTATAAAAAAAACAAAAAAACACTATATTTTAGCAGCAAAAGTCACTGGTTATTATTACATGTACTGAGGGAAGCCTTAGAGGCCAAGTCAAAGTATGACTTCACTTTGGTTATTAGTAGTCATATTTGATTAAAGCTTTTTTCAGCTGCAATCTCAAACTGAATTTTTTATTTTATTTTATTTTATTTTTTTTTATTTTTTTTTTTTTAAAGATTTTATTTATTTTATTTTTTGCCCCCAAAGCCCCAGTAGATAGTTGTATGTCATAGCTGCACACCCTTCTAGTTGCTGTATGTGGGACTCGGCCTCAGGATGGACAGAGAAGTGGTGCCTCGATGCGCACCCGGGATCCGAACGCGGGCCGCCAGCATCGCAGCGCGCGCACTTAACCACCAAGCCACAGGGCCGGCCCTATTTTATTTTATTTATTTATTTTTTCCCCCAAAGCCACAGTAGATAGTTATACGTCATAGCTGCACATCCTTCTAGTTGCTGTACAAACTGAATTTTTTTTAGGGGTTTGGGGTAAAAATGTTGTGAGAAATATACTCCTAAACTGGTACAGGATTGAGAAAATATGGAAGAGGAAAAGCAGAAGCACATAATATATACATAATTCTTGATAGTATAACAACTTATGTTTCAAAGGGTGATTTGCAGATTCGTGGTTTGGGAACTATTATCAAGCACTAGATACCAAAAAACTGTCCACCTACACAGCAGTATAAGCCTGACTGTTTATCCACGCATAGCTGTATAAGTATTGTATAAGTATCTTGAAGAACTGAACCACCATTGTTAACACTGCTTTTATGGGAAAACGCATTCTGAGTTTAGGTTCACAAAGGCAGGAATGAACCCACCTCCTTTGGGAGCTGCTGCCTCCCATGAGGGCTCAATAGCAAGCAAGTAGCAATAGCATATACAGTCAGCCCTCTGTAGCCGCGGGTTCTCCATCCACAGATTCAACCAACCACGGATTGAAAAGCCTATGACGGTTGCGTCTGTACTGAACATGTACAGGCTTTTTTTTCTAGTCATTATTCTGTAAACAATACAGTATAATAACTATTTATATAGCATTTACATTGTATTAGGTATTATAAGTAGTATAGAGATGATTTAAAGTGTACAGGAGGATGTGCGTAGGTTATATGCAAATACTTCGCCATTTTATAGTACAAGGGACTTGCGTATCTGTGGATTTTGATATCTGCGGGGGTCCTGACACCACTCCCCTATGGATACCAAGGGACAAATGTATGTCAAAAGCTATACTCTGGGCCGGCCCCGTGGCTTAGTGGTTAAGTGCGTGCGCTCCGCTGCTGGCGGCCCGGGTTCGGATCCTGGGCGCGCACTGAGGCACTGCTTCTCCGGCCATGCTGAGGCGGCGTCCCACATACAGCAACTAGAAGGCTGTGCAACTATGACATACAACTATCTACTGGGGCTTTGGGGGGAAAAAGGGAAAAAAAAAAAGGAGGAGGATTGGCAACAGATGTTAGCTCAGGGCCGGTCTTCCTCAGCAAAAAGAGGAAGATTGGCACGGATGTTAGCTCAGGGCTGATCTTTCTCATAAAAAAAAAAAAAAAGAAAGACACTTTCTTGAAAGATTGCTATATCTTTAATATGAAAAGTTGCAGAACCCTATTTGTAAGATGATCTACATTAAGAAAAGGATTATGTACACTAAACATATATATAGCTGGGAAACTAAATAAAAAATATAGTGTTAATGGTGGTTACCTTTAGTGATGGGAGTTGTCGGAAGTATTATATTACTTTCATAGGTAGAATTAAAGTTAATTTTAGCTTCTATATATATGTTTCTGTATATTTTTCAACTTAAATATATAAGAAGAAAAAACAAAGCTATACTAGTAGTGGCAGGAAGGTCCAGATAATTTGTATTAATGAGCCATTCAAGTCAGAAACTGACTACAGGTTTTCTGTTTGTTTGTTTCCTTTCCCATTTAGTTCACTGGATCCCTTCATAAGGTACAGCAGCCTAGCTACTAGAAAGTGGTGGTTCTAAAAAAATATATACATGGTTTACGCTTACAAGCAGCTTACAGTATAAACCAAGCTATGTTCTGTGCACACCCCTCTCCCCCTTCTTAAACCTATTATAGTTTCAAACCCCAGAAAGTACTGGAGAGGGGCCGGCCCAGTGGCGTAGTGGTTAAGTTCGGTGCACTCTGCTTCAGCAGCCTGGGTTCACGGGTTCAGATCCCGGGTGTGGACCTACATCACTCATAAAGCCATGCTGTGGTGGTGCTCCACATACAAAACAGAGGAAGATTGGCACAGATGTTAGCTTAGGGCCAGTCTTCCTCAGGCAAAAAGAGGAAGATTGGCAATGGAAGAACTGGAGAACTTTTTTAATAGAAAAACTAAAGGCATTATCTACTAATGATTTCATGTAGATTCTCCCAGCATATTCATTAAAAAGCCATTTTTATTTATAAAGACAATTGCATAAACACAGAGCTCTATTTTCAGGGGAAAAATACCCATCAACTAAACCAAACCAAAACCAAATCGAACAAAAAATGATGAGAAAGGATAAGATGGGAGGAGGCCCGTAGTATCCCAGGCACTTCACTCAAAAGCATTAATGACTCTACTGTCAACTCAAGTGCCACACAGCGGCTCACTTTTTCTTGGCAGCATGCCTCCCCACGTCTAAGAATTTTCTTCAATCTTCGAGATTATTCTCATTAAAATTCACATCTCCCAGAACATTGTTCTCCTTCTCTTTTTTGACCAGCATTTACAATGTTTAAAATTTTAGAGCTGGACTATAGCATCTTATTTCATAGAAACATGAGAACATGCTGATATTTGAAACATATACTACAGCATAAAAAGAGATTCTAGGTATATAAAAAACAGAAAACAAAAATACAAACAAAAAATATTACAATTTTCTAGTTCTATAATCAAATTTAAAATTTTATTTTTGTTGTTAGTGCCATTGAATCGATTCTGACTCCTAGCGATCCTGTGTACAGCAGAGTAGAACCCTGCTCAGTCTTTTTGTGCCATGCTCTCACTTTCTGGCGCTATATCAGAGAGTGCTCTCCTGCTATTCATAGGGTTTTCCTGGCCAATTTTTTTGGAAGTGAGTGGCCAGGTCCTTCTTTCTAGTCTGTCTTAGCCTGGAAGCTCTGCTGAAACCTGTCCACCATGGGTGACCCTGCTGGTATCTGAAATACTGGTGGCATAGCTTTCAGCATCACAGCAACATGCAGCCACCACAGTATGACAACCAATAGATGGGTGGTGTGGTTCCCTGACAGGGAAATGAACCCGGGCCTCAGCAGTGAGAGTGCCGAATCTTAACCACTAGACCACCAGGGATAAGTTTAAAATTTTATAAAACAAGTTTATTTGGACCATAGGGCACATGTGCTGGCTTCTATTAAAATTTCTAATTTCTTTCTGCCTCAGTAAGTGTTTGGCTTGAAAGATGACAGTGGAACTTTAAAAATGGGATTGTGCTGGGGGAACAGGATAATGCACATCATTCTCCAGGCTCACAGACTCAATCTAACATGGTTTAACAGGAAGGATTTATTCTTCTTTATAGTGCTATCAACTAACAAAATGTCCCAAAGGCTGAGAAAAAGCTAAACTTTTAGCCTGTGTACATTCTTGCATAGAATTACCTTAACACCCAATATGGCACCAATAGGCACCCTTATAAATCTAGTTTTACCTCAGTGATAAGAAAAGCTTGTCTTACCTCCAGTCTGCGCTGTTTCTCAGGATCTTCCTCATTCATGATTCGCTCCTTCTCTGCTCTTTTCTTCTCCTCACGCCGAGACTGTGCAGCTTCCTGTCTTTGCACGTGCGTCAGCTTCAAGAAGTTCTCTTCTACTCGAGCTCGGTTCTTATCTGCTTTTTGTTTGCCCTTTCCCCAAGAAACAAGGCATTTCATAAGAAATCCTTTTCAATCCAACAGAAGCAAAATTCCATTTAGTATTCTTTCATAAAACTACTCTCATGTAGCACTTTCAAGTCAACTAGCAAAGATACAATCACTGAAATCACTGATAGCTGACCACCCCCATACAGGGAAAAAAACAATAAAAGGTGCCAACTTATAATAAAGGCTGCAGGTCTTACTTCTCTGTTGAGTCGGAACTTTTTGGCTTTATCAATAGAATAAATCACCATGTTCATCAGGGGTAGCAAAGCCTCCATATCCTTTGGGTAAGTGTTACCTGAGCCAGGCACTGGAAAACAAAGCCATTTTCCTATTGAGTTAATGGCAGCATTAATACTTCTAGGTCACCCAATTCTCTTTTATTTTTTTGGTATCAATAGACTCTTTTCTCCAAGTTTCTTAGGCAGCTAAAATGCAGCAGAAAAGAGAAATCAAAATACATAAAAAGATCTCTTATTGAAGAAACTCAAAAACCAATAAGCAGGCATAGGGTTAGTTTTAATGTAGTTTTTTATAGCTATCTTTTAGGAAGGAACGATACTGTCTGTAAGATCATCTCAAAGAAAACAAAGAATCCAGACAAGACACAGAACACTTACCATTAAATGTAAACAATAGTGTCCTCTTAGTGTCAGGTAGCTTTAAAGGCTGACCTTCCCTGTCATAAAAGAAAAAGCTATTTAGAAAGAACATGAGAGATATTTTCCACGCACGTTAAGTCACCCAATTCACTTAGATGAACAGATTCCTGCAAATAATCAGCACAGTATTTGGCTTGGCATCCCCAAGTCAAATACAATCTCAGAGCCCGAAGGAGCTTTACAGGTCATCTGGTCTACTCTTCTATCTGATGGATGCATTCCCAAGTGATCTTTATTCTATACTTGAACACCTCCAGTGATGTCCCCTCCAGGCAGGATATATTCCTTCTCGCCTGGGGAACCAGAAATGAGCCTATATTTAAGTATGAGGCCCATATTTTAAATAACATTTCTGCTTATTTTGATGGATTTTTATGTTTTATTTACAACTCCTGTTCTACCTTCCTATAATGGAGCATCTTATTTTTGAGTTGGGCTCAGAATAAACTTGGAAATAATCTACTATAGCATGTATAATTTAGTTCTGACTCACCAAAGATTCTTTTGAAATCTTTGACTATCAACTCCACTCTCCTCCCTGCCCCTGACACAAAAGGCTCCATGAATGCTATAACGTGACACTTTGCCCCAGTATTGTTATTGAGTTGAGCAAGGCAAGGATGATGTAACACTATCTAAGGGCATAAGGACCTGAGTAATTTTGACACACAACTAAAATCTAGATTGGCTTTTAACTATACTCAATTCCACAGCCTATGAGAGAGTAGCCCTTAACCCAAAATTTAAGTCAGAACCAATTCTACTCCAAGGGTAAACTTAAATAGTAAGCTCTCCTGAGAGAGTACGTGAATTCAAACAACAAATTTAAGCCCTGAATGTGTACATTCAAACAATATTACTATAAAGTCAGAAATTCTATGGGCATTGAGGGCGTCTAATAATATACTAGGAAAGAACATAATCACCCAATAACTCAAAGAAGGAAGCCAGAAAAGGCCACGAATTACAACACACACAGATGTGCAATCAATCAAAAACACAAGTCAAACATCAGATTCATACCATAAATTAAAAAAGAAAAAGAAAAAAAAAAGAACCTAGACTACAAAGGACAAAGACATTAGCAACTGCATTTTCTTAGCATTAGCCATTCCATAAGATTCTCATTCACCTCACCAAGTGCGTGGTACATATATGTGGCGACACATGCAAACTGGGGAGGTTTATTTGTCTCCCACTGGTTTTCAATTACCTTCACGATGCGTGCAGTGATGTGATGCAAAGGAAAACTTAGATGCCTGTCACCAACTTCCCTCACTTATTTGGTAAGGGAAATTGCAGAAGCACCTTGCAAGTATTTCAACACAGAAAGCTAGTGAGAAAAATTAATTTCAGTATTTTTATCTCATACGTACTCTTGCATAATTTTTGGACCAGAGAACTGGTCTGAGAAATGAATGGATTCAATCTTGTCAGCATAGTGTGTAAGAAAGTGAACCATCTGAAATAAAGAAAAGAAAATTTTTTTAAAGTAGGGTTTGATGCATTTCCCTTTTTACATAAGATATTCAGCAGAGGGCCGGCCCCGTGGCTTGGTGGTTAAGTGCGCGCGCTGCGATGCTGGTGGCCCGGGTTCGGATCCCGGGTGCGCATCGAGGCACCACTTCTCCGTTCATCCTGAGGCCGAGTCCCGCATACAGCAACTAGAAGGATGTGCAGCTACGGCATACAACTATCCACTGGGGCTTTGGGGGGAAAAATAAAATAAATAAAATCTTTAAAAAAAAAAAAAAAAAAAAGATATTCAGCAGATTCTTCAATCCTCCTTACTTCTGCACAATATCATTAAGGCTAAAGCTTTAAAAAATTAAATTTAACTGAGATAAGGAATCTCTCTACAATGAAACTAGTACCTTTCTTCGGTTACACCAATGATTACATTTCTTCTTATTGAACAGCTGAAAATATGTCTCAAAATAATGTTCTAAACAAGAATGAAAGCATGAAGATAAAATCTATAATAATTTCAGGGGATTCTTCATAAACACACCACTTTGAACTTACGTTTAGAACTGTCTTTGAGCTATCCTATATTTTTATGATAAGATGTGCTATTACCATTATACAACCAATAGAAAAAAATGGCTCTCCCAAATATCCCTCTTCTATACTAACTGATGCTAAAAAAAAAAAAAAAAAAAGGACTAAATGACATGGTGATAAGAATTAAAATTGTAGTGCTTTTCCAAAAAACCTGGAAGCCATTAGCAATCCCAGGAACAATTTTCTCTTGATTTAGAGAGAACTTCTTGACTAATCAAATTGTCTTTTTGACAAGTTAATCTATTACTTAAAGAGGTATTTTAATGTTTGTGTGGGAAAGGAATATGTAACTATTGCATTGTCATAAAATGAAGAACTTGTACAGTGTGACTTTAGAGAGAGTGCCCTGTATATGCCAAGATCTGCAAATGTACGTCTTCCATTGCATTTACCTTTGTATCCATCATTCCCTCTGTGACTTCTCCCATCTCTGACAGGATGGCCAAGGAGTCTGGAAGTCCGTACTTTGCTCCAGACTTAGGTTTGTCACTACAAAACTCACTCTGGAGGAAGAAGTAATTGAGAGCAAACATGACATTGTTATGCACGAAGACTTCTTTTTCCTCAAGAGAATATGTACTGACCTATTGCAAAGTGGTGCTTAACAACATTCAAGTGATATAATTAATTATCCTATGTTCTAAAGTTGAATGTATATGTAATAAAGAGGCATAGTTTCTGCATTTATTTGAGTTGGAACAACCTGACATACCAGATCCTGCATCTCTTTCTGCAGTCGCACCAAGGCTTTCCGAGTGCCAACAGCAAACACATAGGTGTCCATGTCTTCATCATTCATGGTCACTTTTATTTGCTTTAAAAAAAAAAAAAAAAAACAACTCACCTGCTAGCTTCTGTGATAAGCAGATTTCTAGGATGGCCCCCAAGATTCCTGCCCCCTGGTGTATACATCCTCCCCTAGAATGTAAGTGGGACTTGTGAATATGATGGGATATCACTCCCATGATTATGTTGTATAATATGGCAGAAGGTCCATGATCAGTTGACTTCGAGTTCATCAAAATGGACATTAGTCTGGATGGACTGACCTAATCAAGTGAGTCCTCAAAAGCGAGTGGGACCTACTTGAAGAAAAGAGTGTGAAAGTCTAGTATGTTTATCATGGCCCTGTTTATCATATTAACTGTATCTTATTAACTTATTGTAACTGTATCATATTAACTGTATCTTAAAATGCTTGCATCAAAAATTATCAGTATGTGGAAGAAGGGAAATGTTAATGTAGGGAAATATAGCAAAGGCTTGGCAAGACAGCAGCTGTATAAGAAAAGGTTTTCTATTCTTCCGTCATTGAGGAGAAAGTACACAAAGCAACGCCTTAGACAGCACCCAGAAAAAAGGGCTAAGAAATATAAAGAATCATGTGTTTGTTGAGGCTGTCTTTGCAGGGGGGGAAAAAAAGAGATAAAAGGATGGCTGGCTCAGAGGAAAAGAGAAGATTAAGTCTACCTCAGGAAAGAATTGAAAATAATTAAAACAACACTCTAAAGATTAATTTTTACAAAAGGATGGCTGAAGACATAGCAAAATTTCCTCCTTTCTACCTAATAAGATGGTATTTGGTAGGAGAAAGGATGACAGGATTCATAAGTGACGAGCTCTAAAATTTAGTAGATTAAATTCAGTGGTCATATCAGAAAAATTAAAATAAACAAAAGCACATACAAGGAACAGAGTTACACATGAGGGCAAACTGTCTGTGACAACTGTTTTTCCACCCATCGTCCAGGCTGATTCAGCCAATCCACCTGGTGATAGAGTATTATCTGCTTTCCTACAAAAAGCACATCTCCCCCCCACCCCATCCTTCCACAGTTGCACACTGTGTGGAAGATCTATCCAAATAAAAAGGGCCCATTTTTTGGCAAGGAACGCGAGTTGCCAGAAACACCAAACAGAATCCAGGCAAGAAATGGAATAAGCTCTAAGAAGTTAAAAATTCAATGTGTATAGAGAAAACCAGCAGGAAGAATACGTACCACTTGATCACACACTGGCCTCATCATCCGGGCTAGGACATTCAGTAAGTCTTGTCTCTTAAGGAACTGGAAAAACAAGAGAACAGTTGCAACTTCTACTTATGATAAAGAACAGACCTTGGAGGGGAATCAAATGCTTCATCAAATACACTCTACATTTGCCAGTCAGGAGAAAGATGATTTTTAGACTTCATTTCAAGTCAAACATGAAAGGATGAGACACTAAACTTAAAGGATTTGGAATCAGGCTGGAAAAAATGAAAGGAAGATATACATTATACCATTATACTTACCCTCAGCTGGATAAGCATTCCCTCACAACACACTCGACCAGAACACCACAGGTTGTAGATATGCTCATTCTCCTGGTTTAGCTTTCCTGTACTTGTGGCTTCTTTGTTAGTTCCATCATCCCCTAGGGGTAAAACCACTTAATGTGATTCACTGAAAATGTTGGGGCCTAATCACCACACCCTCCTCCACCTTGATCCCAAAATGATCATAGCTTTAGGGTAGCAACACTTCGCTATCATAGAGAACTCTCCTTTGGACATAGATTACAATAGATAGGAATTGTTACTTTTACTTTTAAAACTCTTTATTGTCTCCATAAAAAAATTATGACTCTAGCATTACTTTTATGTCCTTGTTAGTTAATGACAATCAGCCTGGAGTATAAATTTCTCAAGAGTAGATACAAAATGGAGGAAAGTCAGTTTAAATGTCTCTGCCAAAAGTTAAAAAACCTATGCAGTGAATAAAATATATCAATACAATCAATTCAACACTCCCACGCTGTGCCTCCTCTGAGTTAACTTTAACTAAGTTTGCTTTTCCAGCAGCAAAACGATAACAGTGGTATTAAGAGTTGTATTTTATATTTAGAAAAAGCTCAAATTCCAATCATTTCCTCTCTTCATTTAATCATTAAGTGTATAAAAGAAATTATTCAACCTCAGAAGGTAAAGCAGATTGATACACCAAATGAAAACACGAGGGGGAGTGGAAGGCATTAAAGTCTACTTATTTTTTTCCCTAATTTCTGGGTCAAAAAGTACTCTGAAATACCATGGTGCAGCTCTTTCTGCTGAAAGAGCATGGACTTGGGAAACAATAGTCTAGGTTCTAATATCATGGTTGCAACTTAATAGCTTAGGCAAGCTTTAACATTCTGGAAGTCAGTTCCCTCCTTAGGAAAATAGAAACTATATCCAACTGACACTGTTGTTACAAAGATTAAATAAGAAACAATGTATGCAAAGCACCTAGCACACATGTCTGCTAAAGAGCAGAGTAGATGGACACTTGCTTACTATTAAAGGGAAACAAAGTGTTACAAGCCAAACAGAGGTGAAGGTAGTAAGTCCACCTTACTCCCTACACTACACAACTACAGGGGTTCCTCTAAGGTACTTCAATGTATACCTCTTCAGTGGATCAAAACTAAAGCGCCCAGAACCTGAGGGAATTTTGAGAGATTTCTAATCTCTAAAGGGTGAATTGAGGGCCGGCCCCGTGGCTTGGCGGTTAAGTGCGTGCGCTCTGATGCTGGCGGCCCGGGTTCGGATCCCGGGCGCGCACTGACGCACTGCTTCTCCGGCCATGCTGGGGCCGCGTCCCACATACAGCAACTGGAGGAATGTGCAACTATGACATGCGGCTATCTGCTGGGGCTTTGGGGGGAAAATAAATAAATTAATAAAGGGTGAATTGAAAGCATTTATCAAGCTACCTAAAATGTCAAAATTCCTTGCTTTCGGCCAGGCTTTTATCAACTTGTTTTGATAACATGATTATTTCACTCTAATCAGATGTTTAGCAACTATTGATTAATGAAAGATGAGGAAATTATTTCATAAATGCAATTTATTCAGTATATAAAACCTAACAAAAATGGGATCCTTGAGAGAAAATAAATCATCCTCTCCAAGAGTCCATGAAAGCAGTCAGATGCTTACACTGAGGGGCATAAACAGTTCTTACCAGATGGTTTTCAAGCAGACAGCTGGACTTGTATTAGCCTAACTTACCTACTAAAGTAAAGTTGCTCTCCAAAAGCTCTCTATGAGTGTTAAACCAGGCCTGAGCAAGGCGACTGTTTTTATTCTTTCCAATAATATAATTCATGATGTAGGCAAGCAGACCAGTCACCATCAAAATTTCTAGATAGTAACTCTCCCAACTGTTCTGGAGGTGTGCAGGAACCTAGAGAAGAATAATCATTCCATTTAATGTTAGCTGAGGCTGAAGGACGGAGTCTAACTCATGGGATGAAGAAGAATGAGAAAACCCATGAACAGAGGTATTCTAGATTACTGTCACTGAATATGGTTATACTTCTGAAAAATATGCCCATTTTGGTTTTCTAGGTTAGCTTTGTGAAAGATTCTTTAAGGAAACGTGAGGATAATCAAATGGGATGAAAAGCTGGAAAGTCTTTCATATCCAACTTGATTCTGCACCCCACCCCAAAACAAATTCAATGTCTATCCTCTTCATCATTTCTTGACAAATAAAACTAGGAGGCCCAGAATAAAAAATAGGGGTTACTTCTCTAGGTGTGTGGCATTTTAATAGAATTGATGTCAAACTCTTTCAAAGCTCCCACTATTACATCGACACCAGCTATATGTCACCAATTATATTTCTGGGATTAATGAAAGCAAGATATTTTGTTTGTTAGTTTGGAATTCAGAATCCTGAATACCTACATCAACAATTGTTATTGGGTCTTTATTTTTGCTAGAAGAAGTATCTGGTTTGTCTTCATAACCTTCAAATTCTTCATCATCATATGGCTCACTCTCGGTATCTCCCTCCTACAAAAATGAGGCACAATCTGTTTTCCCCTCCAAATGTCACCAGCAATTGTATCTCATTTTTGCAAGCAACACTTGGAGAGGAAAACAGAACAGGTAAGCAGCTGAGCACAGAACACAGAGATATTACATGTTTTTTAATGATGACTCTCCATGCTTTTGAACCCTCAGTTCTAAATGATACAATTCCAGGGCAGCCCCGTGGCTTAGCGGTTAAGTGCGTGCGCTCCGCTACTGGTGGCCCGGGTTCGGATCCTGGGCACGCACCATCGCACCGCTTCTCTGGCCATGCTGAGGCCGCGTCCCACATACAGCAACTAGAAGGCTGTGCAACTATGACATACAACTATCTACTGGGGCTTTGGGGAAAAAAAAAAAAGGAGGAGGATTGGCAATAGATGTTAGCTCAGAGCCGGTCTTCCTCAGCAAAAAGAGGAGGATTAGCATGGATGTTAGCTCAGGGCTGATCTTCCTCACCGAAAAAAAAAAAAAAGATATAATTCCCACTTACACACAGTATCTATTCTCCATCCCTTCCCCCAGACAGGCTCTCCATAGAGGAGAAAAATACAATTTATTCTTAGATCAATGTAAAAGGTGGCAACATACCGCAAAACATTTAGAAGAGCTCCACCTACTGAATAAAAATGAAGATACCAGAGAGTAAAGTAAAGGTTCTACTTAGACCTGAGTCTTACCTTTAATATCTGGGAAAAGTGCTAGTTAAGAACTTTTCCCATCCTTCCAATTTCCCAAGAAATCAATAAAAAAAAAACCTCACCTGGGTATCTGCATCTTCAAAATCTCCTTCTTGGTTTTCATCCTGCCCTTCTAACTCCACAGTGGTCTCGTCTTCATCATCTTCAGTGGTTATCACCCGTTGAGGAGATTCAGTAACAGAATCTTCTGTGACATCCTCAAATTCAGCAAAGTCATTATCATCATACTCTACTATGTCTTCCTCATCCTCAAAATCATCAAACTTGGCTTCAGAGACACTCCCAAACACCAGAAGGACAACACAGAAAGCGTGGAAGGCTTTCATCGCACCTTAAAAATGAGTTTAAAAAAACCTAAATGGACTGCCATTCTACATATACCGATCAAAATTTGTAAATAGTTAAAAAATATATCTACGACTCTCTCCTGCTTTTCTCTTATTTAACACTATTCATTTCAGATAGCATTATATAAAGAACAGTGAGGTGACGGTCAAGAGGCTGGGTTCTAGTCTGGACTCTGTCTCTAGTTATCTGTAAAACCTTGGACAAGTCATTTAATTTCTTTAGGTTGGTTTCCATTTACACTGTGTATTCAGTAAGAATTTCTTGAGAGTCTATAAAAAGCTTTATATAGGAACTGGGAAGAGGTATAATAAAATAAGAATGAGATGCAACTATTTATCTGTTAGTGGTAACAAAAATAATACATGTATAGAAAAGCCATTCATCCTTAGATCAACTTTATGTGTGAATATGTGAACATCATCATCATCATAAAATCAAACATTTAAGACACGAAGTGCTAGGCCCTGTCCTAAAGGCTTTACAAAAAGCAACTAATTTAACCCTCATAACAACCCTTTGAGGAAAGTAGCATTATTAACATCCCCATTTCACAGATAAGGAAAATGAAGCACAGAGATGCTAATAAGTAATACAACTACCAAGGGACACAGAGCTGTGATTTGATCCTCATTTTGCCTCCAGAATCTCTGCTATGAACTACTTCTCAGGCTGCTTCTCAAATGTAAGCCGGTGGCTGTGATTTTTTATTACTTACTTAAAGTAGTAATTTTTTGCTAACAAAATTGTTCCTAGTGTGTATGATGGAATTAAATACATCAGCATTTCATAGCTTTCTGAAAAGAGCACTAGGTATTCCACCACCTAAACAAGTTTTTCAACCAACAAATATAGTGAAATCTGATCTGTGACAAAAATGTACCAAACGATACGAAAACATGGAGGACAATGAAATCTTACCAAACACGTAAGGCTTTACAAAAAAAGGGAGAACATTTGAGCAAGAGTTTGAAGAGTAGTTCGATTTCAACCATCAAATCTATTTAGGCTGTATTTCTAGTCCTCCCTCTCATCTAACCACCAGTCCTGTATCATCAATTGTCTAACAGACATGCCCATTTTGATGCCCTACAAACTTTTTCTGTACAGGGTCACATAGTAAATATTTCAGGCTTTGTGGGCCACATACTGGTCTCTGTTGCATATTCTTCATTTTAAAAACAACTCTTTAAAAATGTAAAAACCATTCTTAGTTCACAGGTTGTATAAAAACAGTCCACTTCTCAGGCTGTAGTCTGCTGAACTCTGCCCTCCGATCATCTCACAATCAACAGGTACCTGAATTTCTCTATTAGTATCAATCCTATTTTCTAGTCTTACTTGTTGAAAAGAGCAAGATATCTAACTTCTCATTTTCTTTTCCCTTTGAAATCTAATTAGCCATCAAATCCTAGTGTTTCCTTCTTTGATTCCCAAAGCCATCTCGATAATCCAAGTTATCGCCACCTGCTGAAGAACCACAGCATTATCTTAAATGGTCTCCCCTGTCTCAACTCTCTCCCTACTTCTCCTCCCTAAAAACCACCATCATCTTCCTAATGTACTTTTGTTACATTAGGATTCAATAACCATCAAAGATTGACCAATTCCTGCAGAATAATATAAAAACTTCTCTGGCTTTCACTGCTTTTCATAAAGTGATCTTGCCATATCTAATCAAATGCACCTTCACTGAGCACATCACCACGTCAGGTACTACACCAAAAGAAGTAAAACACAATTTCTGAATAATCATAAGTTTACACAAGAATTTAGCTTCAAGGATATGTGTTACAGTATTACTTATGATAGTAAAATAATCTGAAACTGTTAGGTTAAACTATGGGGTACATATCAAAAACAAATTTACTTTTTGTCCATTAAAAATTGTTAAAAATAGGGCCGGCCCCGTGGCTTAGCGTTCAACTATCCACTGGGGCTTTGGGGGGAACATAAATGAATAAATTAATTAAAATCTTAAAAAAAAAATTTTGTTAAAAATGAAGTTATTAGAACCCATGTTGTTTTAGAAGCAAATACACATAAACAAAAGGTTTAGAAGGACATATATCTACATATAAGTAGTAATTATTTTGTATGGTAGGATTATGGGCATTTTTATTTATATTTTTCTAATCTTCCTTTGATGTGATTTTGTAATAAAAAGAAAAAGTTCTTTAAAAAATAAAAAAGCATTGTTCCTATACTCAAGAAAGGCACTGGAGACTGAGGAATAGTTATAGCATAGAGGCCTAAAACAGCGTATTTTAGGAGTTTGGTATGATGGAGCACTGGGTTTGTAGACCAAGTGAGGGAAATGAGGCTAGAAAAGCCAGCAGGGGGCAGATCATGAAGATCCTTACTTAAATACTACACTAAGAAGTTCGGATAATTAGAATCAACTAAACAATTTAAGTAGGAGAGTGACACTATCAGATTTGCAATTTAAACCTGACAGCTCGGGCCGGCCCCGTGGCTTAGCGGTTAAGTGCGTGCACTCCGCTGCTGGCGGCCCGGGTTCAGATCCTGGGCGCGCACTGATGCACCGCTTCTCCGGCCATGCTGAGGCCGCGTCCCACATACAGCAACTAGAAGGATGTGCAGCTATGACATACAACTATCTACTGGGGCTTTGGGGGGAAAAATAAATAAATAAATAAAATTAAACCTGACAGCTCATACAGAGTGAATAATTGGAGAAAGGCATCTGAGGCACGGAAAATAGGAAGTGGCTGAGATAGTTAGCCAAGAGATAAAACAGGATTGAACTGGCAGTGGTACTGGGAATGAACAGGAAAACAGCTTTGACAGATATTTAAGAATTACACTTGTTAGCATAAAGTCATTGGACATAGGGAATGTAAGAAAGGAAGATCTGGGGTGATTCCAAGTTTTGGCTTGATAAACAGCTGGACAAAGTCATCTTTGAGATAAAGAACAACAAAGGAGGAAAAAATTGGGGAGGAAAGGAAATAAATTAAATTTAGTACCTGTTGAAAAATTGTGGAGTGAAAACAAACACTCCAACAATTTGGAGTGTTTTCAAGCAGTACGTTAGATGATTAACATATCTCTTAATTTTCACAATATCCCTAAAAGGTATTATAACCTATTTTTACAGAGGAAGAAAAGGAAGTAGTTAGAAATGTTAAGTTTGGAGTTCAGGATACAAGCCTCAGCTGGAAATAGAGAAGGCATGGGAATGGATGAGATCCCCAGAGAGTATTAAGAGATAGGTTTAAAAAAAAAAAAAAAAGCACCAAAAAGTCTTGAAACAAATCACAACAGCTAAGAGTTGGGCATAATAGAAAGAACTGGAATGGGAAACTAAGAAGGAATGGTTAGAGAAAAAGAAGAGACTCTGGCCAAAGTGGTATCATAGATGTCAAAGGAAAAGCATATTTCTAAGAAGGAAACAGAGCTCAGTTTCAATTACCTCAGAAAGTTCAAGTGAGCTATGGACCAAAAATTTCCAAATGTTAACAAGGAGATCATTATTGGCAACTGCAAGGAAGTGGTGAGGATAGAAGCCAGAATGCAGGCAGTTGAGTACTCATGGAGGTGAGTGGGTGGCAAAAAGGAGTATGTACTACTCTTTCAAGGTGCTCTGGGAGAGTGAATATTCTCTATCTCATATTTACGACACCGTAAATTCTTAAAGGAATCAGTTCAATATCAAAGGTTATTGCCCAATACTTGCACCCCACAATTACTCAAATATTCTTAGAATTGGACAAAGTTCATAAATTTTGAAAGGTGCAAATGACTTGAGAAATGCTATAAAGGATAGGCCAATAGTATATCCTTTCCAGTATTTGATCTTTTTTGTGTGTGTGTGTGAGGAAGATCAGCCATCAGCTAATAACATCCATGCTAATCCTCCTCTTTTTGCTGAGGAAGACCGGCTCTGAGCTAACATCTATTGTCAACCCTCCTCCTTTTTTTTTCCCCCAAAGCCCCAGTAGATAGTTGTATGTCATAGTTGCACATCCTTCTAGTTACTGTATGTGGGACACGGCCTCAGCATGGGGGGAGAAGCGGTGCGTCGGTGTGCGCCCGGGATCCGAACCCGGGCCGGCAGTAGCGGAGCGCGAGCACTTAACCGGTAAGCCACGGGGCTGGCCCCTAATATCTGATCTTTGAGGTTAGCACCAGGCGACATTTTATGGGAAAACACAGCTTCTTCTCAACACCAACCTCAAAGAGGTCTTCAAACATCCCTAGCTTCCTTTAATAATCTTTTATTATAGTCAAAAGTGGAAGAAATATGAAAAAGCACGTACTTGAGTGGAGTTAGATTTGGTTTAAAACATCAGCTCTACCATTTGCTAGCTATATGACCTTCGGTTAATCACTTAATATACCCTATTCCCCACATATGAAAAAGGGGTACTTATTCACTACTTGCCCTATAGGGCTGTAGCGAGTATTACAGGAGATACGTCCCTGGCACACAGAAGGCACTCCATAAATGAGTTCCCATTACTTCCTTCCCCTGTGCCTTGTGAACACCCTTTAAGATTTAATCTTCATTTTTAGTGTTTGCTTTTTCAGATCTCAGTTATAAACTTTTTCAAATAGAAGCAAATAAAGGTTAACAGTGGCACAGCCAACTTGATTAACTGCCTGCCAAAAGGTCTGATCATTTCAAATTGAATTTCCACTTAGACTGTTCACACCACAGAAGCATTTTTTTTTTTTTTTAAGATTTTATTTATTTATTTTTCCCCCCAAAGCCCCAGTAGATAGTTGTGTGTCATAGCTGCACATCCTTCTAGTTGCTGTATGTGGGACGCGGCCTCAGCATGGCCAGAGAAGCAGCGCGTCGGTGCGAGCCCGGGATCCGAACCCGGGTCGCCAGCAGTGGAGCGCGCTCACTTAACCACTAAGCCACGGGGCCGGCCCTACAGAAGCATTTCTAAGAGAACTCAGCACTGTAACAGGGCTCCTTCAAGATTATTTAGATTAAAATTATCCAAGCCATTTGCACCTTGGCCTTCCCTATTAGAAGTCTCTCTGCTGCACCTGTCACCTCATTTCTCAAATGCACAACTCCCTGCCAGGCCACCCAGTCCTGAGACTCCTGGGGCAGGGAACACACAAGCACTAACAAGTCTGGTTTGATTATCTTCTGCTAGCTCACCTGGCAGTCTCTCAGCGACTGGGTCTGGACTTAAAAATGAACGAGGAATAAGTGGGGGAATCATTCCTGGTTGCCATTTTAGATTAGGACTTTCTGACAATGGCTAGACTATGAGAATTCTGGAAATCATGTAGACATTCCCCTGTCTCCTTACACACGTTGGATAAAAACACTTCTTAGGTTAGAAACCTTCAGAGAAGACTGGCCACAGAGGTTGTTGCTTCTGTTAAACCACTCGAGTCTAGTTCTTCCCCACCATTGAGAATCAATTCAGCCTAATGTCTATACTCCGTTCTTCCTGCTGCACACTATAAGCTTCCTCTAACTTTGCCCTTCTGATTGGCATTTGCTCACAGCTCTTTGCGGAATTTCCCAAAAACCGTTAAAATCACCCCAACCCCGAAGACCAACAGAAAATGGGCCTTCGGGTGAACAAAGTTTGTTTTTAAGAAAGTCGGGAGATGTGAGAAGGCGCGGGGACCGCTGCATGTCACCACAGGCCGGACTTAGGGGGTTGAGTGGGAAACGGGACCGGGCTAGGCCACGCAACTCAGAGTCACCGCTCGGCCTGGCCCGGCTCGGCCCCACCGACTTACGCGTCACGGCCCGCTTCCTACCTGTGCTGGCGGCTAGAACCCTGCCCAGCGCTCCCGCAGCTGCCACCTCTACCTCGCCTGCCTCTCGGCCCGGCGGCCGCCTGCGCAGTCACCGCGGTTTTACCACCCCCGTTGCCTCTAGGACACAGACGGACCAGGTAGCTCAGTCACGCCTAGCCACTCTTCACGTAGCCTGCGCCATCCGTTACGTAGAATGCGTGCGGTCCGTCTCCCCACCCCCCCGACCCCCCGCAGCGTGCGGCGTGGGGGGCGGGACGCAGCCTCCGGGACCGCGCGAGACCTCCTCCCCAGCTCAGCCAGGGTGCGGAGGGGCTGCTGGGAAAGTTATATAATCTCTCCTCCTGGGCCGGAACTGCTTGCGCCGATCCCAGCCCTGAACCCTGAACCGCTAGGGTTCAGTCAAGTTGTCATCACGCTGAACTGGTGCTCCGGAAGCTAAAGGTAGCCATGCTCTATGGGACCACGTGGCCAGAGGCAAGCGGAGAAATGTTGCCCAGGATTAGAGTTTAGGGGGTCGACAATTGTATGTATATGTGGTTTCCGCCAAAGCCCTTTTCTTGGGATTTTTGGGCGGCTCCCTGTCACTGCTACTCTTTCTTCATTACCAGGCCCACTTCCTAGATGGGCCATGAACACCCCCCCCCCCCCCCCCCAGCAGCAGTGTCCCGTCAGAGCGTCTGAGGAGTTAGAAAGCATTCTGGAGCTTTAAGGTCGAGAGCCCACGGCGCCTTCCGGGAGCCATAGCCCCAAGCCCCGCCCTTCTCCCCGCGCGCTCTGCACTGCGCATGTCAGGTGTGCGTTCCCCTCCCCCTTCAGCAACGGGCCGAGAGGCGGCGGCCGCGAAGGGGGCGGAGAGGGAGGAGCGCGGCGGGACGCGGCCTGGACCGCGCGTACTTCGGGCCGCGGGATTCTCTCCGCGTAGGTGGTAGTAGCAGCTGCAGCTGCGGCCACAGCAGCAGGTTTGTGAGAGGTGAGTCTGGACGCGGGACCGCTGCCCCTTGGGGGCACTGGAGGCAACTGCGGGGCCTAGCGAGGGCCCGGGAACTGCGGCGTTGCTTAACAAAGAGTCGGGAGAGCCTGCGGGCACCGAAGGCCCAGGAGGCCGAGGAGGGGTGGGAGTGCGGGGCTCCAGGGGTCCTTCGGAGCCGCGACGCCCTCCCACGGCTCCTGCTTTTCCCGCAACTCTTACCGAGGCCCAGTTGGCGGCTTTCCGGAGTCGCCCGACCGCCCCCCCTGGTAGGGAAGGGATAGCCACCGGCAGGATTCTGACCCAAGTCGGCAGCACTTGGCAGATGCAAGCCTCCAAATCGGGGAGACCCGATAGGCAGAAGTTGCCGAATCGGAAGGCAGTAAAAACACTGTCGGTGATTTTTGTGCAGCCTTGAGTAGATCACTAATTAGCATCACTGTCGTCACACAAACTTTTTTGCGGCCTGCTTAAGAGCCTATCTGATGTCAGTCAATAATTTACCTGGAGTTGCAAGCTTACGCACCAATAATATAGGGAAGAACTATCGTACTAGTCGAGAGTTTTGGGGAATCATAGCTTCCTTGTCACCTTAATGAACCGTTTCCCCCTTTGCCCCTCACTCCTTTAGGCGGTCATTCAATTTCTTTTGGCTTGCCTGTATATTGTTTTTTGTAAGTAGTGTTTCTGTATCTGTTCTCCCCCATATACACACCCCGGAACTCCTAAAGGGCAGAGTTTATGTCTTCATTCACTTTAACTTGCCAGAGCTAAGTCCAGTTCTGGCACATAGGTGAGCAATAAGTGTTTTGTACAAAAATTAATTTTTAGACTTTCAGTAGTGCAAAAAAAACGTATGCTGTATTTTCCTGTACCTGGAAGGGGCATTATATGGCCTAATCTGCAGTTCATTCAGGCACTGTTTTTATTGATGCCTACTGTGTGCCTATTTCCTAGCACTTGTCTAGGTCTGTGACTCCTGCCTTCATGAAACTTATTTTCTGGTAGGGAAGAGAGACAATAAATACATAAATTATACTGAGTGTTAGATGATTAGTGCCTTCTGTAAAAAAATAAAACTGGAAAGAGGGTTGGGGGGGTGTTGCATTTTGAAATAGGATGGTCAGGGAAGTATGTACAGACAAGCTGATATTTAAGGTACTAGAAGGAGGTGAGGGAGTGAGCCCAGCGAGTATCTGGGGAAAGGAATGTTCCAGGCAGACGGAATAGCAAGTGTCAAGGCCTTAAAGAGGACAATGCTGGCCTGTTAGAAGAACAGTTGGAAGACCAATGTGCTTGGAGCGCTGTGAGCCAAGGAGGGAGTAGTAGAAGATAAGGTCAGGGAAGAACTGGGGGGAGCATAGAACAACCAGGACCTTTTAGGTTATTGGGAGCATTTCACTTTGCTCTGCCTGGAACGGGGACCGTCTGAGGGTTTTGAGCAGCGGAGTGGTTAAGATTTGACTTACATTGTAATAATTTAGTATAATTGATAGAGAGTGCAGTTCTTTATAGTATTTTAGTTTTATCAAGTCAATATTCATATAATCAGCTCTTACTTTCTTTAATCTAACAGAGATGCTTCTCAAATAAGTGTAACCCACCATTTACTTATTATATTTGGCTTTAGAAGAAGGTGATAAAATTCTTGGGTTTTGTACAGATTCATGTTAAAGAACTGACTGGTTTATAGTGTGTGAGATGTTCTCAAGGCAGATTGTTAGAGTAGATGCTAATCAGCTGTCGCTAGATATCTCTCCTACTCCAAAAACACAAGTGGTAAAGATTATGTCGTTTTATAATCAGTTGTTTTTAGTCCACTATTTTTAAAGTCATTTAGATCATATCTTATTTTCCACCATTGCTCAGAACATAAACTATATAGCCAAATTATCTTCGTTATGTTCCACAGTTATTCCAACTCCTAGCCTTTGCTATTTTAGTTTTCCTCCCTAGAATGTCTTATTCCTTTACACTTCTCTACTCAGCTTGCATCTTTCTGTGCCTAGTCTGTGTCCTAGCTCTCCTATGAAGCCTGTCCCCACTTGTCAGCTCACAGTGATCTCTGACATCGTCAGTGTCATGTGGCAATTGTGTGTGTAATCCCTGTGTTGAAAGTTCTGAGAAGTCTGGCTTGATATTCTCCATTTACCAATGGAGAAATTGACTTCTGGAGAAATAACAATGATAAACATGACAGCTAATACATATTGTACACTTACTATGTGCCAAGTTTATTCTAAGTGTGTTTTTGTGTATAAACTCAATTTTTCACACCAACTCTGTGAAGTAGAACTGTGTAGTAGGTGATGTCTCACCATCTTACAGATGGGGAAACTAAGGCCCAGAGAAGCTAAATAACTTCCTTGAGGTTCACATCAAGTTAGTGGCAAAGCTAGAGTTTGAACATAGTCAGCCTCTCTCCAGTCTGTGCTATGTTACTATGCTTATGATTTTCTAATAAATAATAGCATTTTAGTGCCTAGAACCATACCAACTAGGACTTTATGCTATCTTTAATTTTTCTCCTCAGCCAAGTTGAAAATCTCTTTGGGTCTCCTATATATTGAATAAACATGAATAGTGAGTATATACCCTGAAAAACACAAGAGATAAAAAATGCATAAGCCTACTTCTTCACCCATGAAACCCCTCATGGAGTTAGAGAGAGAAAACAAGAACACAAATAGTAGTTATGATTAAATGTTGGGTGTTTTAAGACTAGAAAGGGATTTTGAGGAAAGATAGGATTTCTCTGGGAGAATCATATGTATATATATATGTATATATATATTTTTTTGATGAGGAAGATTGGCCCTGAGGTAACATCCATTGCCAATTGTCCTCTTTTGCTGAGGAAGATTAGCCCTGAGCTAACATCCGTGCCCATCTTTCTCCATTTTGTATATGGAACACCGCCACAGCATGGCTTGATGAGCAGTGCGCTGGTCAGCGCCTGGGATTCGAACCAGGAAACCCCGGGCCGCCAAAGCGGAGTGCGCGAACTTAACCACTATGCCGGCCCCTGGGGGAATCATGTATGTCATAGTTCTAGGAGTTGGTATTTGAGATGGACTTTGAAAGATAGGACTTTGGTAGGTAGGTAGAGTAAGAGATTTGGTGGGGAGGGAATCCAGGTAGAGGGAAGAGCATTCATCAAAGTGCTTGGTTTTCTGGAAAAACTGGTGCGTGTGGGGAAACCCTGGGAAATATGAATGGTAAAGTACAGTAGTTTGTTGCCGTAATGGAGAGTCTCATTCCAGCCTGATTGAGTAACTATGGAGAGCTATTGAATTGAAGAGAATGATAGAATCAGAAATGTGTGTCAGGAAGGTTTGGTGCTGGGATCTGGAAGAACCTGGAAGAGGGTTTTTCTGAGCATGTGAATGCTCACCTCCCTTGAGTGTGACTTTCCCTTGTTCCACACTGTTAACAAACACGATGTTACTCTGCCAAAGGATGTGGAAATTCATTTTCTCTTTTCGCTATTTATCTCTGACCCACTATTAGTTCACCGTTTTATACTTTACCACATAGAGTCACTTCTCATAGATTCTGAAATATTTACTGATTGTAGATGCAGCCTCTAGATGTATATCACCATGACTTTTCCAGCAAAACAGACATTCTTAGAACAGTAGAATTGTGGGGGTGGGGGGGGTTACTTGTCAAGTATCAGTCTCCTCAAAGAGGTGTTACCTGCCTTCTTTCTATCTGTAATAGCTTACCCCTTGCCTTGCTTTTTTTTTGTAGCACTTTTACTGCCTGAAATATGATTTGGTTTTTCTTCTCCTGGAGCAGACTGAGTTGCCTGAGGGCTGGGGCTGTGTCTGATTCCATTACTGTATCCTCAGCACCTAGAACAGTGCCTGGCAAAATAGGCACTCAGTATATTTTGAATTATTGATCACTCCTAGTAGTGGTGTGGAGGCAGGATAACAGTCAGAAAGATTTGTTAGGAAATTATTGCAGTGGTGGAGGTGGAGAGGAGAGGTGTCCCTCAAAGTACTGGGTACATAGTAGAAAGTGGTTATTGGTCCGTATAAAACAATGTTTGTTATTACTAAGACCCAACTTAGGTTGTTGTCTTCAAAGCACATGCTCATTAAATTTTGTTTATGGTTCTATTATATACTAATTCTTTCCAAAGTAGATTTTTTTTTTTTTTTATAATTTTATTTATTTTTTTCCCCAAAGCCCCAGTAGACAGCCGTATGCCATAGCTGCACATCCTTCTAGTTGCTGTATGTGGGACGCGGCCGCAGCATGGCTGGAGAAGCGGTGCATCGGTGCACACCCGGGATCCGAACCCGGGCCGCCAGCAGCGGAGTGCTCACGCTTAACCGCTACGCCACGGGGCCGGCCTTCCAAAGTAGATGTTTTTATTTAAAAAGCCATCTTTTTTAAAAAGAAAAAAATGTAGTCAAATAGTCAAAAGTACGTTTGCATTCCTCCCTCATAAACTGAATAAAATAACTAAAAATTTTCTTATTTTTAAGATTGTGGTAAAATACATATAGAAATCTTAACCATTTTAGGGGCCAGCCCGGTGGTGCAGTGGTTAGGTGCATGCGCTCCGCTGCAGCGGCCCGGGGTTCGCGGGTTCGGATCCTGGGTGCACACCAATGCACTGCTTGTTAAGCCATGTTGTGGTGGCGTCCCATATAAAGTAGAGGAAGATGGGCACAGATGTTGGCTCAGGGCCAGTCTTCCTCAGCAAAAAGAGGAAGATTGGCATTAGATGTTAGCTCAGGGCTGGTCTTCCTCACACAAAAAAAATCTTAACCATTTTTAAGTGTACAGTTTAGTGGCATTAAGTACATCCACGTTGTTTTGCTACCGTCAGCACCGTAGTGTCCACAGAACTCTTCATTTTGCAAAGATGAAACTCTGTACCCATTAAACAATAACTCCCCATTCCCTGCTTCCTCCAGCCCTCAGCAACTAGCATTGTGCTTTCTGTCTCTGAGTTTGACTACTCTAGGGACCTCATACAGGTGGAATCACATAGTACTTGTCCTTTTGTAACTAGCTTATTTCCTTAATATGGTGTCCTCAAGGTTAATTCATGTTGTAGCATGTGTCAGAATTTCCTTTCTTTTAAGGCTGAATAATATTGCTATATATATATAAAGTCTCACCACATTTAGTTTATCTACTCTTCCATCAATGGACACTTGGGTTGCTTCCACCTTTTGGCTACTGTGAATAATGATGCTATGAACATGGGTAGACTGGTTTCAATTCTTTTGGGTATATACCCAGAAGTGGAATTGCTGAATCATATGGTAGTTCTGCAATTAATTTTTTGAGGAACTACCATACTGTTTTCCACAGGGGTTGAACAATTCTACATTCCCACCAGCAATGTATAAGGGTTCCAGTTTCTCCATATCCTTGCCAACACTTGTTATTTTCTGTTGTGGTTTTTTTTTTTATAGTAGCCATCCTAATGGATGTGAGGTGATGTGGTTTTGATTTGCATTTTCCCAATGATTAGTGACGGTGAGCATCTTTTCATATGCTTGTTGGCCATTTGTATATGTTCTTTGGAGTAATGTCTATTCAAGTCCTTTGCTCATTTTTAATTGGATTTGTTGTTGTTGTTGTTGTTTATTGTTTTTAATGAAGTCGGTGAATTATACCTGGGTGTTGAAAACCATGTGGTGATTTCTGTATGCACTGAAGCTAGTGGGTGTTCTCGCCATTTCTGTCATCAGTCTGAGAAGTGTTTATGAAGGCAGCGGTGAAGTTTCAGAGCTATTTGATATGAGTTTACCAGCTTAGTAGAAAGGATACAGGTATATTATTATAACCTGAGAGAAGGCTCAGAAGCGCCTGTGTGTGTGTGTGTGTGTGTTAAGACCAAATGGAGCTTTGAGGAGACCCACAAATAGTAGGAGGATAGTTAATCTTTTAATATCCTCACTGCTTTGACTTCGTTATCAACTATTTAGTAGATGTCTCTTCTCCAGTGTTTGTTTAGAGATTGCCAAATAATAATCTAAGCAGAAGAGGGTTCATCTTTTTTTTTAACATCATAAAACCAAATAGAGATTAGGTTGGCTATCTTTCGCTTCTCCTATCAGCTATAATTTCTCAAACCTCTGTGACTGTCGAGGTTAAGTAGCCATATACATGGTCTAATAGTAGGAAAAACTTGTCAAGAGAGTAAGGAATTAATGGTACCTTGAGGATGATCTGGCTTCGATTTAATCAGGAAGGCTGGATGGCTAGATAGTGAGGTGTGTAATAATGGAAGATGACGGTTTTCACAAATGCTGGGATGAATTTTGAAGAGCCTGAAGGCATGATATTTATTCAACAAAAATTTTTTGATTACTACACACACACTAGGCACTAAGGATAAAGTGCTGGGCAAAACAGGCAAAGTCCCTGCCCTCATGGAGCTAACGTTCTAGTCAGCGGGGTATTTAGAAAGCACAATTGTTTGGCCTTGCTGAGGCAATAAATTAGGGGAAAAGGGCACTGTGTTCTAAATCAACTAGTGAAAGGCTCAGGGGCACTAAAGTGTTCTCAGTCTTTTGGTTGACCTAACTCTCCGAAGAGTAAAGAAAAAATTATTGCATGTTTTGCATCTTGTTGGCTCCAACTTTTCATATGTGTCTCTCATCTTATCTTTCTGAAACACTGATCTGAAATGTGTCCCCTTTTTGCTTAAAATTAAGATTCCTTATAACTGGCAGAATATAGTTTTGTATGGTGTATTCTTAGCATAGCATACTAAGCTGTTCATCTAGGCCCTGCCCGTCTTTTTGAGCGTGTGTCCTGCAACTTTCCCAGATGTCCTACAGAACTGGAACTCTAGCTGCACTGAACTATTCCCAGTTCCCTGAGGTAGTACTTAGAGTTCCCTCAATTTAAAATGCCCTGCTCTGATGCTTTTTCCCTGGTCTAATGCCTCTTGAGATTTCAAAACTTAACACCAGTGTATCTCCAGAAAAACTTCTGTGCCTTCTCCTCTACTCATCCTGGGTTGGGTACCGCTCTCTTGGGACACCATTGAATGCACTTTGTGCAATACTTCTGTTAGAACATATAATGTTTTTTTTAGCTGGCTGAAACTACAATGTGAACTCCTTGAGAATGGGACTGAATCTTTCGTCTCTAAATGCCCAGTACTTAATAACACTGCCTGACCTTCCTCAGCAGGCTTTCACTAAACCACTGAAAGTTTTCCTGCTAGCAGATTGTTGATGTGATTCTTAAAAGCTACCCAAACTTAAAGATTTTTTTCCTATCCTTCCTTTGCCTACCTTCTGATTTCTATGGCTTATTGATTAGCCCCTCATTATACATTATATACACTAGGGAAAATGAGGTTAAAATTCAGAGTCCATCATTTTTGTTGCTTAGGAACAGCTCTTGTAAAGCCAGGCTCATAAATTGGTAAAACATTATCAGATAACAACAATAAACAAACACATAGGGACAGAGATTGGATTGGTGGTTACCAGAGGGGATGGGGGGAGGGAGGAGGGTGAAAGGGATAATTCGGTACATGTGTGTGGTGATGGGTTGTAATTAGTATTTTGGTGGTGAACTTGATGTAATCTATGCAGAAATAGAAGTACAATGATGTACACCTGAAATTTTTACAATGTTATAAACTAATGTTACTGCAATAAACAAAAAATTAAAAAAAAAAAGAAATAAAAAAAAAAAACATCAGATGCTAAAATTTTCTTGCATGTAAATATTCTTACTAAATCTCATCTCACCAGAATTGTGTTGATTCCCCTCAAGGGATTCCTGAAGAAAGCAGATGGTCTTAATTAAATTCAAATAAACAAGTACTTAGTAAGTACTTATTTTAGCCATGTGTAACTTCTATGGAAGGTCCAAAATGAGTAAAGACAGTCCCTACCTGGAACTAAGGGTGGCCTAAGGGTGGAGATTGACAGAGCATAAATCAAATTTAATACTAAGCAGATTGAACTAAGTGCTATATAATAGCAGTTCAAACAAAACTTACCAGGTATATATGGGGGAGGGGCATAGAACCAGAAAACTAGAGTTGTTCCTGGTCCCTTCAACAGTGTCAATCATAAAAAGCAGTTTTTGGAACTCCTTTCCACATTGGCTTCAGAGTCTGTTATAAACATTGTAATTTTTCTTATTAATGGTAAACTTTAATTCAAAGAAGAAAGTAAAAGTCAAATAACTGCTGTTAACATTTTGGTAAACAACCCTCCAGCTATCTCTGTATATGTAACACGTTTTTACATTGAATCATACCACCCACCTTGTTTTATGCCCGTCTTATTTTACTCAGTGTGTAATGGACACTTTTGCATAAATGTAAGTAGTAATTAAAATTTTTAAAACTTAGAATGCATATTCCCTTTCGCTAAGCAATTGCATTTTAAAAATTGATCCTAAGGAAGTAATTAAGGGTATGCACAAAGATATATGATATATTTCACATTTTATTTATTTTATTTATTTATTTATTTTTTAATTTTATTTATTTATTTTTTCCCCCAAAGCCCAGTAGATAGTTGTATGTCATAGCTGCACATCCTTCTAGTTGCTGTATGTGGGACACGGCCTCAGCATGGCCGGAGAAGCGGTGCGTCGGTGTGCGCCCGGGATCCGAACCCGGGCTGCCAGCACCGGAGCGCACGTACTTAACCTCTAAGCCACGGGGCCGACCCATATTTCACATTTTAAAACAGTAGTGAAGAAGTGTATTTACTGACTTTTAAAGATGTTCATAGTATATCATTAGGTGAAGAAATCAGTAACTAAAACAATATATACAGTATGTTTTATTATGTTTTTCAATGTAGTTTTTAACTTTTGTGTGTGTGTATACACACATATTCGTAGGAAAAATAGCAAAAGATATCAACAAAATTACGTATCTAGGAGAGGAAATTTCAGGTACATAGTTTTAAATTTTGTTCCTTTTTACTTTCTGAGTTTTCTGCTTTTCTACAAAACTTAGGTAATGTGTCATTGAAAACGGTTTTTTGGAGCCTAGACTAATAAGATATAAGCTATTGTTTTTAAAGCGATTTCATCAATGCTCAGGAAATTTCTGTGTAATCCTTAACCATAGGCTAACTGAATACTTAAGGCAACTTATCAGTGAATCATGGTTTCTTCCTGGATAGTGTTCTAGAGGGCAGTTGCTCAATAAATGCATGGTTCATAAGTACACTTCAGAGACAATTACATAGATACTTTCTACAAATAACTGATCTTATCTTTTAAGTTTTGATTCTTTGATTCCTCCAGATGTGATTACCAGAGGATAATCTTTAATTTTGAGACAGTCTTGCTGATAGCACCTCAATCTCTCTTATACCATTACATTATATTATAATGGTAGGCTGTTTTTGTCTTTTGTCTTTTTTTTGGTCTATTTTCCTGGTAGACTGTAAACTCCTTGATGATTAAAGATTAAGAGATTTAAGGCTTTTCATCTTGGTATCTTCAGTTGCCTAACACAAGCCTAGTACATATCAGATCCCCCAAAATATTTGTTGTCTTATGAGTATTTTTGGCAGCTTAATAAGATGTTAAATTAGCAATCAGATCTGTTTGAAGGAGATGATATTAGATACTGCATTCCTGTTTAGATTGATATCCCAATAAAAGAAATAGCAGTTTCTTCTGTGTCTTAGAAAATGTGACCATTTTGTTGAGGTTAGCATATTGCGTATGTGAAGTACAAAAGATAAAGTTTTAATTGAGGGAAAAGTTTAAAATAAAATTATAGGTAGAGGTTGAAAGAGACATAAAAATAAGTGGGCTATTTACGTTATAAAGTTAAATTTATACTAGTGTATCTTATGCATAACAGATCAATCATTGACACCATGAACTGGAACAAAGGTGGCCCTGGCACTAAGAGGGGATTTGGCTTTGGAGGTTTTGCCATTAGTGCTGGAAAGAAGGAGGAACCAAAACTCCCACAACAGTCCCACAGTGCCTTTGGGGCAACCAGCTCTTCTTCTGGATTTGGAAAGTCGGCTCCACCTCAGCTCCCTTCTTTCTACAAAATTGGATCTAAACGGGCCAACTTTGATGAAGAAAATGCGTAAGTGGTAATTTCTAGTAATTTATTAAAGGTTGGGCTTTGAGAAATTCATGCCATCAACAGAAATTGAGGCAAAGAAACCATTTGTTTCCCAAATTGTAATATGACTTCTTCTTCTTCTTCTTCTTCTTTTTTTTTTTTTTTGGTGAGGAAGATTAGCCCTGAGCTAACATCCGTTGTCAGTCCTCCTCTTTTTGCTGAGGAAGACTGGCCCTGGGCTAACATCTGTGCCCATCTTCCTCCACTTTGTATGGGACGCTGCCACAGCATGGCTTGACAAGCAGTGTGTTGGTGCGAGCCTGGGATCCGAACCTGTGAACCCTGGGCCGCTGCAGCAGAGCACATGCACTTAACCGCTACGCCACTGACCCCTAATATGACTTCTTAAATTGGTTGTCTCACTGAATTGCATTGTACCTAAAAAGTGAAATTATTCAGTCTACTACTCATTTGTAAGGAATATAATAACGTTGTGTGCTTACTTATACCTTCACAGTACTCGTTCCAAAAAGGATTTGAGGCCATCGAAACCTAAATATAGCTGAAGAGTTTTAAAAATCCACATGGTTTTTGATGGTCTTTACTAAAGTGTTTTATTTACACTATATAAGTTGTTTCGTAAACACAGGCAGGTGTCAGAACTGCTAGAGACAGAATTTACCTCAATACCTAAGTCCTCAAAACTAGTATGTTGTGACATCATATAGTAGTGGAAAAATGTACTCAGATTTTTGCCCACAGTTCTCAGGAAACATTTACCAATTATCTTTTTTAACTTGATAGTCTAATAAGGTAGTTGTTATAAGAAACTGGAGTTTGAAGTTTTGAGCTCTAATTCCTATAGGTTATAACTTTTCTTTTTGCCAAGTCTGAAGAAATCTCTTACTGCTATCATTTCCAGCCTGGTTGTGACGACTTTTTTTCATTAAAAAAATTTTCAAGATTGAAGTTTTTTTTTTGTTTTTTTTTTTTTTGTGAGGAAGATCAGCCTTGTACTAACATCTGCCAATCCTCCTCTTGTTTTGCTGAGGAAGACTGGCCCTGGGCTAACATCCGTGCCCATCTTCCTCCACTTTATATAGGACGCCGCCACAGCATGGCTTGCCAAGCGGTGTGTTGGTGCGCGCACGGGATCCAAACCGGCGAACCCTGGGCCGCCACAGTGGAATGCGTGCACTGAACTGCTTGCACCACTGGGCCGGCCCCCTCAAGATTGAAGGTTTTAAAGTACACAGTAGCATTTTTAAAAACTGGTATGTTAATCAGGAATTAAATACAGAAGTAGCTGTTTAAGGTTCAGCAAAGTCAGGGATGATTATTCTAGAGAGCAGTTTACCAGTTCAGGGACACTTTTTCATTAGTTCAATGAAACCTGCTATATAAATGAGTATGTGTTTGTGTGTGTGTAGCACATTACAGTTGTTAGAACTTTTAAAATAATTCCTATGAAGACTTGAAATGCTTTAAAATTTTAAGCTGCAGTTGTTATTTACTTAAATTAATATTTGATTATATTACTATTTTATTTAATTTTGAGGTAAGGTCTAAACAATGGTTTTTTTTTGTTTGTTTGTTTGTTTTTTTTGTGAGGAAGATCAGCCCTGAGCTCACATCCGTGCTAATCCTCCTCTTTTTGCTGAGGAAGGCTGGCTCTGAGCTAACATCTATTGCCAATCCTCCTCCTTTTTTTTCCCCCCAAAGCCCCAGTAGATAGTTGTATGTCATAGTTGCACGTCCCTCTAGTTGCTGTATGTGGGACGCGGCCTCAGCGTGGCCAGAGAAGCGGTGCGTCCGTGCGCACCTGGGATCCGAACCGGGCCACCAGTAGCGGAGCGCGCGCACTTAACCGCTAAGCCACGGGGCTGGCCCAAAAACAATGTTTTTTTTTGTTTTAGTTTATAAAGAGCTGCATAGACATCCTTTTCTGGGAAGTTTGTTAGAGGGAAAGTGATGCTTTCTCCAGACTTTGAAGTTGTCTTTTCTGAATACTTAAGTAGTATGGTGAATGATTTTGGGTTTGTTTTCTTTGGTGAGAAAGATCAGACCTGAGCTAACATCTGCCCATCCTCCTCTTTTTTGCTGAGGAAGACTGGCCCTGGGCTAACATCCATGCCCATCTTCCTCTACTTTATATGGGACGCTGCCACAGCATGGCTTGACAAGCCGTGCATCAGTGCGTGTCTGGGATCGGAACCGGCGAACCCCGAGCCGCTGCAGCAGAGCGCGTGCACTTAACCGCTTATGCCACGGGGCCAGCCCCTGGTGAATGATTTTGAATTGAGCATTTATTTTTAATTCTAGAAGTTTTCTCTTGGTCCTCAGAAAATAGCCCAGAACTTCTGAAGAAAGTCACTAGCCTTGGGAATATATCTAAAAGTTTTTAGAGGATTATAAAGAATAAACTAGGTTTTTAATGTTTCATACAAAAGTAATTTTTTTCATAGCATACATTCTTTAAATATTTGCTATATCTATTCGACAATGATATACTAAATTTGTACTGAAAACTCATCGCTTTTAACAGAACTGGAAATGTGATTTGGACAGGCGCTATTGAAGTGGAGAATCTGCTGTGTCTTTTTTTTTGCAATATTAGAATTTTGCATGTGTTAAGTAATACTTAATAATTAGGTCCTTAGCCAAAACCTGGAGGTCTCTAATTTGACCTGTATAGTTTAAATCTCTTAATAGTAACATATAACATAGTAAAAATTTCTGTTAAATGAAAGATTCACTGACGCCAAACTAAACATTCACTTTACATTCACACATTTTAATTTTCAGATATTTTGAAGATGAGGAAGAAGACTCTAGCAATGTTGATTTACCTTACATTCCTGCTGAAAACTCGCCTACCCGCCAACAGTTCCATTCCAAGCCAGTAGATTCTGACAGTGATGATGATCCCTTGGAGGCATTCATGGCTGAAGTGGAGGCAAGTATCAACTCTATTTTGTGAAAAATTTTCAGCAGTTATAAATAGATCAAATTAACCTTGTGCTTCAGTCCTTGTTCAGAATTTGTTTTCTCGCCCCCGCCTTTTTTTTTTTTTTTGCAGAATTTTGCTGTTGTACTCCGCAGTTTCTTAAATATACTTCCACTTGCCCTGTAGTGTTTTCAGAGATGATCAGTGCCTAGAAATTTGAACTGTAACCCTTGAACATAGGAGCTCAAGATTCGTGTGTGTGTGTGTGTTTTGTTTTAATAATTATTGGTATATTTTTAAGTGGAATTGAACATTCTGATTCCATCTAGCATTTATTAATTATGTATTTACTTAAGGCAATTAATCTTAAATTGATAAAATTATGAATTCTGTATTCTGTACTTGTAATGTTTATTTATTATCAACATTACATCAACATCCATGACCTCCCTGTAGAAATTGAAACTTGTGACCACTTCCTTCTTAAAATTCTTATCATTTGTTTTTTGTGATTTTGCATTTTGTCCTTTTTCTCTCATCTCTTTGACTTTTCTATTTATTGACTTATTTACTTTTTATTATGAAAAATTTCAAACACAGACAAAAGTAGAATAATAAAATGAGCCCCCATGTGCCCTTCACCCTACTTTATCAAATAACTTTTGGCCAATCTTGTGTTACCTAACCCCTCCCCAGCCCTCTTTTAGATTATTTTAAAGTAAATCTCAGATATATCATTTCATCCATCGGTAGTTCTGTGTCTCTATAAGATAACTGTTAAAAAAACATAATCATATCATTGTTGTACCAAAAAAAAAACCCTTACATATCCATCTGACTGTTTTCTGTCATTCTTGTGATCCTCTTCAGGTTTCTCAAATATGAGGATTCTCCTACAGTTCTCTATATTCATTTGCTATCTTCTCTCTTTATACATTCCTTAGTGACCTCATCTACTTCTAAAACTTAACTTCTGTATAAATAACCTCATCTACTTCTAAAACTTAACTTCTGGATAGATAATTCATGTTTTTAGTCTCATAGTCTCTCTTGGGTTTTAGCTCTGCTTTTCTAGAAGCATATTGGCCATTTTTACATGGGTGTGTCCCCCTGGAACCTTAAACTCAGTTCATCATCTTTTCCTCCTCAACTAAGTCTTTGTTTTGTCTTGCTTATTTCTCTTTTTTTTTTTTTTAAAGATTTTATTTATTTATTTATTTTTTCCCCCCAAAGCCCCAGTAGATAGTTGTATGTCATAGCTGCACATCCTTCTAGTTGCTGTATGTGGGACGTGGCCTCAGCGTGGCCGGAGAAGCGGTGCGTCGGTGCGCGCCCGGGATCCGAACCCGGGCCGCCAGCAGCAGAGCGCGCGCACTTAACCACTAAGCCATGGGGCCGGCCCTTGCTTATTTCTCTTAATTGCACTAAAATTCACACAATCACCTTGGCTTTAACTTCTTCCTTTCACTCGCCCCTCTTTCTTATTTTCTTTTCTTTTTTTTTTTTTTTTTTGTGAGGAGGACCAGCCCTGAGCTAACATCCAATGCCAATCCTCCTCTTTTTTTGCTGAGGAAGACTGGCCCTGGGCTAACATCCATGCCCATCTTCCTCCACTTTATATGGGACGCCGCCACAGCATGGCTTAACAAGTAGTGCGTCGGTGCACACCCGGGATCCGAACCGGCGAACCCCGGGCCGCCACAGTGGAACGTGTGCACTTAACCGCTTGCACCACCGGGCCGGCCCCTCTTATTTTCTTTTTACCAGATGATCAAGCATGTTCATAACTTATTTAATTTAGTCCTCAGAATAATAATGAGAAATAGAAAAAATACATAAATATAATTTTTTAACTAGTAAGAAAATAACCCTAAGATAATTCAAATCTCTTGCCCCAAATCACATTGCTACTGTGTGGCAGAGCTGGGACTCAAAATCTAATTTTTCTTGCTTAGTAGTCCTGAGAGCCTAGTTCTTTTCTTTATCATGCTGCCTTTCCTCTCATCATTTGCCAAGTTCTGTCCGTCTTTACAGTATCTCTTGCATCTCTTCCTTCCTTTTTGTTTCCACTATTAGTCATCCTACTTTATACCCTCATTAACTCTTGCCTGGTCTAAATTGTCTCCCTGCTTTAGGCTCGCTGCTCTCCCGTTTATGTGGTATACAGCTACCCGCCATGTTAATTAGACTGAAGCATGTTTCTATCATGTTATTCCTCTTGCTCAAACACTGTCACTGCCTTGCTTATGAAATAAAGTCCTTCCAGATTCCTCAGTTACTTGTTACCTGAAGTCTTCAGCCAGAATTCATCTCTCCTCTAAGGAAAGAGGGAAAGAAAGAATCCAATATACAGTCACGTGTCACTTAACAATAGGGATACGTTCTCAGGAATGTGTCGTTAGGTGATTTCGTCATGTGTGAACATCATGGAGTGTATTTACACAAACCTAGATGGTATAACCTACTAACTACACACCTAGGCTACATGGTACTAATCTTATGGGACCACAGTCATATAAGCAGTCCATCATTGACCGAAACGTTATGCGATGCATGACTGTAGATGTGTTTTTGTTTGGCCTAGCCATTGCTTTTTAAAAACATGTGCCAATATTTCTAAGATCAGGAGATTTGTCTAAAAGTTCAGACTTTTGAAAAGTGGAAAACCTGGCAATACTAAGCCTGCATTCTTGTGTGGCAAAAACAGGCTGTTGCTGAGCAAATGGCTGGCTGCTTTAGACAAAGCATGCCTTTTCTGGTTCACCATAGTTCCATCAATCTGTTCTCTTGTTGACATTGAGGCCACAATTTAGAACCATTTGTCATCACACTTGTGTTGTAGTTCTCTTACAGTAGAGAAATATTTCTCTGAGCTTGGGTCTCTTATCAATAACAGAAAATAAAAGGCCATGTGGTACAAGAAAAATTAGAGCATTCTTCTTTAGAAGAATCTTGCTACTTAGTAAAGTACCAGCAGAGTGTGTCTGTGTCAAAAGAATACAACTTTTCTTATCCTGGCTCACTTCAGTCGTTGTCAGATTGGCATCCCGTAGGTGTTTGAGTTTCTTGCCTTTGATTTAGAACAACTTAAAATTACTCGCCAAAGAGTAAACACCTAATAGATAGCAGAGCCAGAATTCAACTCCAAAGCCTATATTCCTTCTGCTGTATTGTTCTGTATCTGAGTTCTTGTAGCACTGTGTATTTCTGCCATAACACTTACCAAAACTATTCAGAACACAAATGTGCTCTGCAACATGGCAGTGATTTAGTAAATATGTTGAATGATTCTCTCTAAAAGTAAAGACAATAAATGGTTTGTCATGTTTGAGATGTCTTGTACATTTTTTTTTTATCTTTTTGAGATAGGGGCATTTCCCAAAGGGCTATGTTTCTCATTATTTCTTGAGATCCCTAGTGATGAATTAGAAGAAAAATCAGCTCTTGATTTTTTCTGTGTTTAAATTTAGATTTAATTTTTGGTAGCACAAGCTAGTGTAGCCCTTTTCGAGTGGGAGTATCCAAGAATGGCCCAGATTCGCTTGCTTGGCATTTCAAGTAGTTGAAGCTGTTTGGAGGTTTAATCTTTTTGATGTAGTATTATTCTTCTGGGTAGTTTTTGATGTAGTATCCAAAGGGATTTTGCTCATTTTTAGGACACAGAGATTGGATAGTGTCTGATCTTGGAGAGAGTGTTTTTGCCGAAGCATTGCATTAATCCCTGATCTCAGGTGTAACTTTTCTAGAAAGTATAAACTTTTCTAGTATTTGAACTAGATGAAGATTTATTTTTAGCCACTGTTTCAAAAAAAGATTCAAGTGGGCTTAAAAAATATGTTCTGTAAGTGTTTACGACCCATTTCTTATGTTACATTGTTTTTCTATCGTCTTCACTTCAGTTATAGTCTTAAGTATATTTTGTGTCTGGCTCAGTCCCTTGAAAAATCAATTATTCGTGTGTAATATTTCTTTTTAAAATAATTCCTCTTTATCAGGAACATTTGATTAGATAGAACACCTGATCATGCCAGGTTATATATAGTGACCTTTTTTTTTTTGGTGAGGAAGATGAGCCCTAAGCTAACATCTGTTGTCAGTCTTCCTCTTTCTGCTTGAGGAAGATTGGCCCTGAGCTAACATCTGTGCCAGTCTTCATCTATTTTTTATATATGGGACGCTGTCACAGTATGGCTTGCTGAGCAGTGTGTACGTCCGTGCCCAGGATCTGAACCTGCAAACCATGGGCCACTGAAGTGGAGCGTGTGAACTTAACCATTATGCCACTGGGCTGGCCCCCAGTGACATTTGTTTGAATCAAAGAAGTCAGAAAAACTCATGTTGCTTTATAACAAGAAACAGTTGTGCAGAATGTGCTTAACCTTGGGGAAAATTACTTAATTCTTTTGACCTTGATTTTCACATGTATAAAACAATTAATTTAAGTTTAGATCAATGATTATCAATTTGCTCTGTATAAGAATTGCCTATGGGGGGCATAGCGGCCAGCCCCATGGCGTAGTGGTTGAGTTTGGCATGCTCTGCTTCGGCAGCAGGGTTTCAGCTTCAGCTCTGCCGGGTTCGGATCCCAGGCACGGACCTGCACGACTCATCAGCCATGCTGTGGCAGTGACCCACATATAAAGTTGAGGAAGATTGGCACAGATGTTAGCTCAGGGCTAATCTTCCTCACTAAAGAAAGAACTGCCAATGGAAAATGGAAAAACTGCATGCATTTAACTTCATCCCAAAGGATTCTGATTTAGTAGATTTAGAGCAGGGTTTATCAGCCTCAGGACTGTTGACATGGGTGCTGGATAATTCTTAGTTGTTGGGGCTCTCCTGTGTGTCGTAGGATGTTTAGCAGCATCTGTGTCTTTTACCCACTAGATACTAGTAACAACCCTCCCCCTCCAGTTATGACAACCAAAAATGATTGCCAAATGTCCACTGGGGACAGAATCACCTCAGTTTGAGAACCACCTTTCCAGAGTCATATCCAGAAATCTTCATTTTTTTTTTCTAGCCCCATTGGTAATCTGATGTAAATGGTCTTAAGCCACACTTTGAGAAAAGATGATTTGCCTTTTCTGATTTGCCTGAAATTAAAGCCCATAATTACAGCCATAATTATATCATTAATTTAAATAGAAAGAAAAAAAGTGGCCATTCAAGCATTTTTGCTAATTTTTGTATCCATTGTATATATTGCATTGATTTTTTTAATTTTATTTATTTATTTTTTCCCCAAAGCTCCAGTAGATAGTTGTACGTCATAGTTGCACATCCTTCTAGTTGCTGTATGTGGGACGCGGCCTCAGCATGGCCAGAGAAGTGGTGCGTCGGTGCGCGCCCGGGATGCGAACCCGGGCCGCCAGCAGCGGAGCGCGAGCACTTCACCGCTAAGCCACGGGGCCGGCCCTGCATTGATTTTTATATTGTGATTATAAAAATTACACAGTCCATGTATAGTATTTAAAAAAATAATTGTCAAAATGTATAGCTAAAACTATAATGGCACTGTTCAAATCTAAAAATTCTTTATAAAGAAATTTCCTTTTCAAGGTTTTTTAGTTCATATGATTCCGTATGTCCTTTTGTTTCATTAGGATCAGGCGGCTAGAGACATGAAGAGGCTTGAAGAAAAGGACAAAGAAAGAAAAAACGTGAAGTAAGTTGTTTTCTTCTCTCTCACAAAGGTTACGTGAAAATTGCAACAGTATTACAAAGCCTCTTTCCCCGAAGTTGATAGAGAAAAATTAAAATACACGAGTGTCTTGACTTGAAGTTTTTCCTATACCTTGAATAATATTTCTGTCAGTAATAAAGATGACGAAAGTCTTTGCACTTGCAGTAATTAAAAAGCATTCCTTTTGGTAGAATAGTGTTTGGTGTTCAACTGTAAATAGTTTTTTAGTAAACATAATAATGAGTTACAGTGGGAGTTGAGAGCATAATTACTAAAATTTGGGTTCATTGTTCTTTTTGTTCCATAACTAATATAAAATAGGTTAATGCCTATATGATTGATTATGAGAAGTAATGGTGATTATATCATTTTTAAAACTACGTATATTATTAATAAATAAATTAGGTTTTATTATTTAAGGAGTGACAACATGCTTTAGCAACTAATCAGAATTTGAAATACTTTATTCTCTGGGAAAGAGAATTCTCCTCCTTCCCTTGCTGAATACACTCCTCTTAAGGCTTTTGCTACCAGGCACAAGTAGGCATGATTGGACCTTCCCTCCCCTTGGCAGTTGGTGCCACAGGCCCTCCCCAAGGTTCTTATGCCATATGGAGGTTCAGCCTTCTCTTCGGTGCTTACTATGTGTTGCATCCTCTTCCAGCTGCCTTATACTGGTGATGTTGCTTGCCTTAGGAATAGCAGGTGCTCTAACTTAGGCAGAAAATCTGATTAGAAAGAGATGGCTGTGGAAATTAAACAACCATACTTTCTATAGCTCCTGAGAGATGTAGCAAGTCGCAATGGTCCCCTTCTCCATGTGAACTACTTAGGAGTTTTAGTCCCAAACTTACAAAAGAGTTGGTGTAGTTTTACTCTCTGTCCTCAAAGATTTTGGCTCAATGCAGTTACTCCAGAGCTAGAAACTGTGGGGGACATTAAGAAAGTTATGACATTCTTTTTAGCGTATACCAAATGCAGGATTTTTTTTTTTTTTTAAATATAAAATGCTTTTTACAACTGCATTGTATTTGTTGCGTGGGGTTGACAAGGCTAGGATCCTTGAGTATCTATCTTCAAAAGTTTTTACTCCTTATACACTTGTTGGTAATTGATGTTTCTAGGGGTACCATATCATCCCATTCAAAAGAAATGCAAACTGCAGCTTATAGAGTGAAACCACACATGTGTGATGAATGGATAGTTTACAGTGTGCTTATTGCTGCTTTGTTATTGTTAGTGTTGAGAGTTCCTGTGCTGTATGGAATTCAACACTAATCTGCTATAAGTATGGAGCTGGGTATGTGGAACATTTGCAGGGAAGTTTGTTTCTCCGCTTGTTTTTCCAGGGGTATTCGAGATGACATTGAAGAGGAAGATGACCAAGTGAGTTCCTATGCAGTATTTCTATCTTTTATTTTTACCCACAAAGTCTATACTGGGGACAAGCTAGAGCTTGCCTTCACTGAAATGGCCATTCTTGACATTCGGCAGGGAATGTCATTTGACTTGCTCCTTTTCTACATGTGTGACCAGTAGGTAATATAAAGATTCACGTGGCTTTCCCCCATGTTGAAGATGGAACTTTTGATCAACTATGACATCAAAAACAAATAGGAGCTTTATTCAGCTTGATTTTTTTTAATCCAAAATTAATGTTTATTCTGATAAATCAAGAAATAGAGTAGTGTGGGATCTACTGATGGCCTCTAGCAACACCTAACCTCTACCTCTCTCTAAGGATTCTGTTTGTGATTCTTGTATTTCAAGATGGAACGTTAGTAACTGTCTTTTAGTATTTTTCCATTGTTCAGTTGTGGGATGGTGAGAAGGGAACCAGAGTGAACAGTAGCCCTTTCCAGGTTTGTGACCCTTTTAATCAGAGTCAACTTCCAAACTTGGTTTTGTAAAGCCACAGCATGTGTTCCACAGCTCTGGGCAGGGTAGGTAGACACCCACCCCAGGAAAGCTGTAGAACAGACAGATTTGTAAGTTTTCTGTTAAACAAGTTAAATCATTTTGTATACTAACTGTCTCATTCATTTCCTCTGATTGTCCCTCTGAATACTGCTATTGTTAAAGGAATCATTGCTAGTAAAAGTCTTGCCTTACTTGGTAGGTACTTAAACTGTGCAGTCATCTGGTACACTGTGTGCACTAATTACAGGAGCAGAAATGTTCTTAATTGTACTTGGGTATGATTATGTTCTTGTGCTTTCCTGCAGGAAGCTTATTTTCGGTACATGGCAGAAAACCCAACTGCTGGTGTGGTTCAAGAGGAGGAGGAAGATAATTTGGAATATGATAGTGATGGAAATCCAATTGCACCTTCCAAAAAAATCATTGATCCTCTTCCTCCCATTGATCATTCAGAGGTATGGTGTTCCTTGCTGAATTTGATTCTTGTTTCATGCTGATACTGTTTTCTTCAGCTTTAATATTTAGGTTTTCCCAATATCTGGGTACTCCTGATTCATAATTCTTATGTCATGAGAATATTTATTCTTTGGGATCTTGTCATCTCTGCTAAGTGGTTGAGTCAGAAATTCCATGGGTCTTTATAGCCTATATTGTTGTTCAAGGTACAGCTGAATCACTTGCTCACATTCAACTTTAGGCTAAGAATTTTTTTCAAGCAATTGTACTTGTTTTCCAGACCATCATTTACCATCTTCCTTTCAAAATGGACCCTTGGGCCTGCATTTTTTTTTAATTGCTGTAAATGTTTACTATTTCTCCCAGATCTGGGGCAGAGGTGAGGCTGGTCATTGGAACCAGGAATTACAGGTTCCTTATAATCAGGAAAAGGAAATGAGGATATCAGTATACCCACTTGAGAAAAATGCAGTGTTTCATACGGGTTAAATATCAGATTAGATCCTGCATGTCCTAGTGATTCTAGATTTAGAGTAATGGTTCTCAAAGTATGGTCCAAGGACTCCTGGAAGGATCTTTCCAGAGAGTCTACAAAGTCAAAAGAATTTTCATAATAATGCTAAGATTATTTACCTTTTTCACTGCATCAGCATTTGCATCAGTGGTTAAAATCAGTGGTAGGTAAAACTACTGAAAGCTTAGCATGAATCAAGACAGTGGAACCAGCTGTTCTAGTAGTCATTATATTCTTCTCTGCAAGACCATTACAGTTAAAAAAGAAAAAAAGCCAGCTTCACTTAAGAATATCTTTTTTTTTTTTTTTGTGAGGAAGATCAGCCCTGAGCTAACATCCGTGCTAATCCTCCTCTTTTTGCTGAGGAAGACCGGCTCTGAGCTAACATCTATTGCCAATCCTCCTCCTTTTTTTTTCCCCCAAAGCTCCAGTAGATAGTTGTATGTCTAAGTTGCACATCCTTCTAGTTGCTGTATGTGGGACGCGGCCTCAGCATGGCCAGAGAAGCAGTGCGTCGGTGCGTGCCAGGGATCCGAACCCGGGCCACCAGTAGCAGAGCGCGTGCACTTAACCACTAAGCCACGGGGCCGGCCCTTAAGAATATCTTTGATGAAGCAGTAAAAATTATTTATTAAATCTTGACCCTTGTGTTACTTGTCTTTTTATTCTGTGTGACAAAATGGGAAGTATAAATAAAGCATTTCTGTTGCATACCAAAATATGATAGTTATCTCAAGGAAAAGCGCTTAGGTATTTGAGTTGTGAGCTGAACTAACTGCTTTTTTTGCCCCCGAAACACTGTTTTCACTTGAGAAAATGAATGACACTTAAAGGAAAACAAATGAAAATGTTTATTGCCAATGATAGAAATTCAAGCAAAAATTAGAATCTGGGAAACATATTCACCACAGTGAGCTTGACTTTGACTAGAATTGACTTTTCAGTACTTAAAGTCCATTGTAATGACATTCATGGTGATAAACAACTGTGATTTTTTTTTTGGTATACATTATATAATGAAATGTGTCACTGTTTGGATTATCTGCATACTACCTCAGTGAACCAGCATTTTCTAATAGCCAATGTATGATGTTACAAAATCTTGCTTGAGTGAAAGCTCCATTCAAAGCACATGATAGACCCATGGATTATAATGTAATGGAATGTGAAAAGTTCGTTGATATGGTTTCGGGTTACAAAGTGAAAATAACCTTTAAGAAATGATCACTTGTCAAATTTTGGTGTAGTAGTGAAGAAGAATAAAAATCTGCAAGAATCTGAAAAGGCTATTAGTAAATAATCTCTTCCATTTTCCCACTACATATCTTTGTGAGGCCAGATTTTCTTTATGGGCTTCAATCAAAGCAACATATTGCAACAATTTGAATATAGTAGGAACCATTTTCTTTGTTTTGTTTTGTTTTTTGTGAGGAAGATCAGCCCTGTGCTAACATCTGCCAATCCTCCTGTTTTTTTGCTGTGGAAGACTGGCCCTGGGCTAACATCCGTGCCTATCTTCCTCCACCTTGTATGGGACACCGCCACAGCATGGCTTGCCAAGCAGTGTGTCGGTGCGTGCCTGCGATCCGAACCGGCGAACCCCGGGCCACTGCAGCGGAGCGCGCGCACTTAACTGCTTGTGCCACTGGGCCAGCCCCGAAACCGTTTTAACTCACACGTTAAAGAGATTTGTAAAAATGTAAAACAGTGTTATAAAATAGTTACTTTTAAGCATTTATGTTAACGTGTAATGGGTTTATTGTTATTTTTAAGTGAATAGATTAAGAAATTTTTGTTCAGTTTTAATTTTAATATGGTAAATATCAATAGATATAACCCACATAAAAGAAAGCTCGTGTTTTTGTTAAGTGCATATAAAGGGCACCTGAGACTAAAAAGTGATAACTACTGGTCTAGACTGGAGTATGGGTTATATTCAATTTTTCAAATATTTCCTTTTGTACAGATGCTACCACTAATGCCTTGGTATTTTACATGTGACAGATGTGAAACTGATCTAGGAGGAAGCATCCATGATAAAGGGTGAAAATCCAATAAGGAAAAACACAAATACTTGAAATAGTCATCTAATAAAATGTTTGAGATACTTGGCACAAAGCATTCAAACTTCATCATCACACTGGGGTATCCCACACTTGTCCTAATGTAATGGGCACTCTGCCAGGAGAGACAGGATACCCCTTCTGCCTATAAGTAGCTTTCTTGACATTAATTTTTTTTTTTGACACAAAAAGATATGTATGTAAAGATATTTACGTATTTCTATGTAAAATTTGTAAACAAAGACAAAAATTCTTGCCCTCATGGAGTTTCCATTCTAATAAAAAGTTAGAAGAGAACTAAAGAAAATCCTGTTATAGCTTAGTGCAGCATTATGGTAAGCGTAACAAAAGGTCCTGCCTATTAATGATGCCAAAGGGAAACTTTTAAAACTTTCTTTTTGTTGATAGTATCATAGAAAGATAATTAATTGTAAGCTGTATCCAGAATTATGAAATTTTTGACTATCAAAGGCATAAATTCTCCTTAAAAAATGTTTATTGTAGACATATTGTGTTATCAAAAAGAGAATCAGGGGCCGGCCCGGTGGCGCAAGCGGTTAAGTGCGCGCGTCCCGCTGCGGCGGCCCGGGGTTCGCTGGTTCGGATCCCGGGCGCGCACCGACGCACTGCTTGGCAAGCCATGCTGTGGCGGCGTCCCATATAAAGTGGAGGAAGGTGGGCACAGATGTTAGCCCAGGGCCGTCTTCCTCAGCAAAAAAAAAAAAGAGGAGGATTGGCGGGTGTTAGCACAGGGCTGATCTCCTCACAAAAAAAAATAAAAAAATAAAAAAATTAAAAAAAAGAGAATCATTTAGCCAAATTCATATGTGGTGATATGTTTTGTATTCTTATACAGTAAGCTATGAAAAGAGTAGCAGAAATGACTTCTTCCCTCTTTGGAATTGGAAATGCTTGGTCATACATAAAAAAAAAAGTTACGTAAACATTTCCATGTTTTTAAAAAGAAGAGAACTCTCTGAAGGCAGAGCTCTCCCTAAAGGAAATACTAGAAATGTTGTTTTATTTTTATTTTTATTTTTTTATTTTTTTATTTTTTTTAAAGATTTTATTTATTTTATTTTTTCCCCCCAAAGCCCCAGTGGATAGTTGTGTGTCGTAGCTGCACATCCTTCTAGTTGCTGCATGTGGGACTCGGCCTCAGGATGAAGGGAGAAGTGGTGCCTCGATGCGCACCCGGGATCCGAACCCGGGCCGCCAGCATCGCAGCGCGCACACTTAACCACCAAGCCACAGGGCCGGCCCTTTATTTTTTTTTATAATTTTATTTATTTATTTTTTCCCCCAAAGCCCCAGTAGATAGTTGTATGTCATAGCTGCACATCCTTCTAGTTGCTGTATGTGGGATGCGGCCTCAGCATGGCCGGAGAAGCGGTGCGTCGGTGCGTGCCCGGGATCTGAACCCTGGGCCGCCAGCAGCGGAGCGTTCGCACTTAACCGCTAAGCCACCGGGCCGGCCCTAGAAATGTTTTTAAATGCTTAGAGCTAGGTGAACAGCTTACTCCAAAACATATTTAAATGTTATACAGTGGAATATTTTCTTTCAAATATTTGTCCTCTGAGGCCTTTGGCATTGTAGAGAGTCTTTAGTCTACATCGAGGTTGTTCAAATCTGAGGACTCCTTAAGAGTCTCTTTAGGAAATATGTTGGTGTTTATATTGAAAATGGGAATAGGAAAAGATACTGGCTGTACTTTTGGGATGTGTGTCATGAATAAGTGAATTCCTTTGTTGTCTCTAGCTGGTTCTGGCTTTATTTGTGTAATATTTGTAAAAGATGATTTTACATTAAAATCAAACTTACAGGCTTGACTCTTGAATTCTAGACTAACTTTGAATAATTGGACCTGCAGATTGACTATCCACCATTTGAAAAAAATTTTTACAATGAGCATGAAGAGATAACCAACCTCACCCCACAGCAGCTAATAGATCTCCGGCATAAGCTCAATCTTCGGGTAAGTCAACCATTAAGCCAGTTATTTTTATATTAGTGTTAATTTGTCCAGGGTTAGTATTATTGCTTAACCAAACTAAAATAGCCTTGAATTTCTTTTTTAATGGTCCCTGAACTATCTTTTTTTTTTTTTTTTTTTTTTAAAGATTTTATTTATTTTATTTTTTGCCCCCAAAGCCCCAGTAGATAGTTGTATGTCACAGCTGCACACCCTTCTAGTTGCTGTATGTGGGACTCGGCCCCAGGATGGACAGAGAAGTGGTGCCTCGATGCGCACCCGGGATCCGAACCCGGGCCGCCAGCATCGCAGCGCGCGCACTTAACCACCAAGCCACAGGGACGGCCCTGAACTGTCTTTGATAGAGTAATAATTATGTCCCTTGGGCTCATGTCTCTTGATTTTATTGTTTTAGTCTTCCAGCTATTTTAGGATGGGATTGTTTGGGTTTTTTTTCTTTCATGTGACATACATGAATGCTATATATGTTCAGTCAACTTGTATGTTGTGTTGGAACAGTAAGCCATTGTGACCTTAAAATTAATCAGCAAGTATTTCTGCAGTGAGTACAATGTGTTAAGAGCTATGTTGGGTGGGCTAGAGCAGAAGGGTAGGAGTCCCCATCTTCAGGAAGAAGAGACAAGATTAATAGAGGTGAACAATAGGTGAAGTCTTAGAATATTTCAAAATTAAGATACACTTCTCAAATTATATACAGCACAGTTTTTTTTTTAATTAGGGGAAGAAATTAACCCTTTTAAAAATATGCAGCACTAATTTCAGAATAATAGTTTAAATTGTCCACCAAAAAGTATTGGGTTGCACACATTGGCCTCATTGTTTAGGGTGCTGCTAGATGTTAGTTAAGTGAAATACACACAGATAATAACAGTGATATCTGCTCTGATGTGGACAACTCTGTGGCTTATGTCTGCCTTACCAGTTGCTGCGTGGTTTGAACTTCTGTTTTCCAAGAGGGAGGGTGTGTGTGTGTGTACACACTTGTCTGTTTTGCAAGAAGTGTGTCGTCCCTCCCCCCCCCCCTCCATTTTAAGTGAAATCCTGATTGGAAATATCAGCATCACTGGAGAAGCATTGAAAGGTTACCTCTGTTGGAGTCAACATGGAGATTATAAGCCCCATTCTTCTCCTGGGTGCAGTTCAAACAATGCTTGACAGTAGCTGGACCATCACTAAGTGGGATGTTAACTCTTTAGGCATAACTGAAAATGGAGACGGTAGATAATATCTTTGTAATCAGTGGGTATAGGCATGTCTTTATGGAGCTCATTTGCATTGTTCGTTTTATTATAAGAGTAAACTTTTTTGTTCTACCATCTGGTTAAGTTATGCAAAATGGCAAAAAAACATTCGTTGAGCAATATTTATTTTATTTGTTATGAGAAAACTAATTTTGATTTAAGAGATTTCTAGGCACTTAATCATTTTAAATCCTATGACAGTTATTTCAGGAATATTTATCATGGAATTTTGTTTTGGATTTTTTTTTTTTTTTTTGGTGAGGAAGATTAGCCCTGAGCTGACATCTGTTGCCAATCCTCCTCTTTTTGCTGAGGAAGATTGGCCCTGGGCTAACGTCTCTGCCCATCTTTTTCCACTTTTTATGTGAGAGGCCTGCCACAGCATGGCTTGATAAGCAGTGCGTAGGTCCGTGCCCAGGATCTGAACCCGTGAACCCCGGGCCGCCAAAGCAGAGCGTGCAAACTTAACCACTATGCCACCAGGCTAGCCCCTATCATGAAGTTTTTTATATCAGGTTTCTAGATCTGTTATTTGAGTTTTACCTTTTCAAACAATGTATGCTTTTGGCTACAGACTTGTATTTTCACTTCTTCTTACTCAAGCTAAATGCTATCTACAGCTAAATACTGTGGAGCTTCCAATGCTATTTATTTTAAAGTATGTCATTCCTGGGAGTTGTCTTTATCTCTAGGTCTCTGGTGCTGCACCTCCTAGGCCAGGAAGTAGTTTTGCTCATTTTGGGTTTGATGAACAACTTATGCACCAGATTCGGAAATCTGAGTACACACAGCCCACTCCAATACAGTGCCAGGTAAGTAAAACATGATGAAAAAAAAATGAAGTAGAATGGCATTCAGTGACGATATTTATTTACAAGCAAGTCAGAGCACTAAAACAGTGTTTAGGGCAGAACTGTATTGACATGGATGGGTGTCCAAATAGTTCCTCTGTGGCTTAGTCTTCAGTTTTTGCTTTAATTAAGGGGAAAAAAAGGACATACATGAAATCCAAGAGTATTTTTGAAACCTTTAAAAATTAAAGAGCAGAAGTGAATTATTTACCACTCTGAGAAGTTGCTAAGGGGCTGGGAAATGTTCTTTTGTTTCTGATACATGTCTTAAAAATATGACCTGAAGAAAAATAGTTCATTAGGCCTAAACTTAAGAAAAAAGATTTATGTGTGAACAAATTTAGCACTGTCAGTGACTAGGATTCCTTTGTCCATGACCTGAAAATTCTCATTTATAACTGAAAATAATAGCTTCTGTTTCCCATTTATGTACGGAATTTATTCATTCCTACACAGAAAATGAAAATTTTCTATATATGATTGAGATAGTCTGTACTTTCTCAAGGGGACAAAATTTTTAAAGTTTTAGCAACCAGCTTACATTATAAATTGCAACTTTTTATTTCTATATTTCAAGCAAAATGGAGTCATTAATGTTTTGTAAATGGTGGCTGATCCACATGAAGAGAATGATAATATTTTTCCCTATAAATCAAGAAGTTTATGAGAAGGCCAGATATTTTTCGTTATACCATAGCCACTATACATAGCCCAAGATATTTTTGGTCCATTGGAAATGAATGTCATTAATAATCATTTGCCCTTCCCCAGGATTTCCTTCAGTACATCTTTAAAATTGAAAGTTTAGAGTGGATATACTTTTTTTTCTCTCTAGGGTGTGCCGGTGGCATTAAGTGGTAGAGACATGATTGGTATTGCCAAAACAGGCAGTGGAAAAACTGCAGCCTTCATCTGGCCCATGTTGATTCATATAATGGATCAGAAGGAACTGGAACCAGGTGATGGACCAATTGCAGTGATTGTGTGTCCTACGAGGGAGCTTTGCCAGCAGGTATGTACTTTGTGTAGAATGCCCCCTTCCAAACGTGAACTATCAAGGGACTAGCCAGTCAAGTGGGTAGAATCATCAGGAAAGTTTTCTTTTTAAATTGTGGTGAAATACACCTAAAATTTACCATCTTAACCATTTTTAAGTGTACAATTCAGTGGCGTTAAGTATATTCACGTTGTGCAACCAGGAAACTTTTGGAAAATATTATATATTTTCTATGTAACCAAATACACAATTTAACCTAAAAACTGTTTTAAAAGAAAAAAATATGATATGGGAATTGTTTGTATTGTAAGTTCCCAGTGTTTTCCTCCTGGGTTAATTCATTTTGCTTGGTAGAAAGGCAATGTCAGGGTCAAGAAGAGAAGTGAAAAAAAAGAATAATTAAGACAAGATTTTAGGTAGCCTGTTGAGATGTGATAATGCTACTCTATTCATTTACTTCATGAATAAAATTGTGATTTTAAAGCATTTTCTGGCTTTTGATTTTCTATGACATCATGTTCTGTGTGTTTTTCAGAACTCCCTTTTGGGTTGTGACAGAGGTATCTGTTAGTGTCACAGTTTGTTAATATTTATTATGTCAACAACTTTATAGATTCATGCAGAATGTAAGCGGTTTGGGAAAGCTTATAATCTTCGATCAGTGGCTGTGTATGGAGGAGGGAGCATGTGGGAGCAGGCCAAGGCCCTTCAGGAAGGGGCAGAAATTGTTGTGTGTACCCCAGTAAGTATGTCTTGGGTTTAAATGGCCTTTTAGCCTCTCTTGGTATGGAAAAAATGGGTAGTTATTAGAGGGAATTCCCCCTAAAATGTGGTAAAGGAGGGTTGAGAATACCTTGGTGAATGACAGTCTGTGGCTTTTGTTTAATTTTGATTGGTTGACTAAAATAGCAGTCCAATAAGATTCTCTGACATGTATATTAATAGCTACAAATTCCCCTCTATTTCAAGTAGTTTTTCTTATGCTTTCTTAGTAAATGGATCCGTGGTTACTGAGAACATCAACAAAGATATTCAGAGTATGATCAGAACTGCCTAGAAGAATTTAGTCTAAACATTAAAACCCATCAATAAGGCTTTAAATTAGGTCATTTCAGAATGCCTCACAAAAATAGATCTGGCCATTTTCGCACAATTTAAATCACAATTAATGTAAAGGAAGAATCTAATTGAGTTTTCAAAATTTGTACTCTCTTGGGCTCTAGTGCATGAAGTCTGAGGGTGTCAGACCAGTGTCTGGTATAGGCTAAGAGGGGGGTTATTAGCACTTTTTCCAGGAGCACAACTCCAGAAAGTTCTTGTAAATGCCTTTAATTATATTTACCATTCATTTTCTGGATCTCATAGGGTCGACTGATTGATCATGTGAAGAAGAAAGCTACCAATCTTCAAAGAGTCTCTTACCTTGTGTTTGATGAAGCAGATCGAATGTTTGACATGGGATTTGGTATGCTTTGAATACCAGTTTCTTCTGTCTTGGTCCTCATGATGTTAGCTTTTTCCGTGTCTTTCTAGACATGTTTTTTTCCTGCATGAGAGAAGCTAAAAATTCTTCTGGATAGAGTTAGACTGTAGAGATATAGCTAAGACGTAACTATTTTTAGGAGTTCTCTCAGGAAAAGTGTTAGGCTTGATTGGGTAGAGGACTTTGGGAAGTGCCTTTGTATATAGGGGAAGTATTTTCTCTATGCTGTATTTTTATTCACATGCCTTTGATTATGGAGGGCAAGGTCTATGTTCTTAGGTAGGTGATGTCATATCATTCAAGTTCCTTTGCTTTCCTGTCCTCTTGACTTACCCAGCTGTGTGAAAATTCTAAATAACTATCTTTATTGATTGGAACACCACTGGCCCTAGCCCAGCTGGGTGGAGGGTAAGTGTTTCTGAGTTTCATACTGAATGATAGGTCTGAGTTTCAAAATTTCCTTAATTCTTATAACCTCTCATATGAAGATTTTTACTAAAATGACTTTTTCCAGGCATCCCCAACTGTAGTACAGAGTTATAATATTAATTTTACTGTTCTGCTTCTTCCAGAGTACCAGGTGCGGTCCATAGCAAGTCATGTCCGTCCTGACAGACAGAGTATGTATGAAGCAATTTTATTAAGCCACATTTGTACTCAGAATAAACACCTATTTATTTTATAAGCACTCATAGTTATGACAGCAAAAATGATCATGTGTTTATGATGAGAACCATAAAGGGGGAAATAATGGCAGTTTATCTGAGCTGGACAGGACTTTAGAGATCATCAGATACAACTGAGTTGATTTTATAGATGATAAAACCAAGGCTGAGAATTAAATGAGTTGTCCCAATTTATAAAGTTGTATCAGTGAGTAGAGGCAATGCGCAGTGCAGGTGTGCTGATTTGAAGTCGAGAGCCTTTTTCTAAACCATGCTGACAGCCCCTGTTTTAACTGAAAATATATAAAAGTAGAATAAGGGCAAATCTTTTTCCTTAGTGAATCAATTTTTAAACTAAATTTAAGTTCTAGGGGTTTATTTAAAAAAACAGTAATTCTGAATGTCATTAGGAAACTTAGTGGGTATTTGAAAACGAAATCATACTGTTTCTTTTTTACTTTACCTGTAGCTCTCTTATTCAGTGCAACTTTTCGGAAAAAGATTGAAAAACTGGCCAGAGACATCCTGATTGACCCTATTCGTGTGGTGCAGGGAGATATTGGAGAGGTAACCCTAAGCAGGGCTGGATGGGACCCCAACAGGTTATTTCTCATATTATGGAGACATGGAATTAATGTCTCACAAAAAAATTGTTGCGTATTTACAGATAAGGCAACATTTCAGATTTGCTTTAAAAAACACAAAGCGGGATAGTGGAAACAAGCTTGGCAAGATGTTGATAATTGTTGAAGCTGGGTGATGGGTACATGGGAGTTGATTGTGTCCATTTCACTTTTTTTGAATGTTTAAAATTTTTCTATAATAAAAAATTAAAAAAGAAACCTTTTTGGCAGAAGAAAGGCAAGCTTTGCCAGTTAGGATGGAACTGACATTTTAATCATGGGAGAAGGCCTGCACAGCATGGAGTGGGGTGACTTGAAAGGCCTGGTGAAATGAGTTAAGGTTTTTTTTCTTACCTGTACTGTGCCCTATGTGGAAAATTTATCTGAATTGTGATTTGGCATTCAATTAAGGCTGCCTTGAGAATTCCTTAAGTTGCTTGCCACGTTTATTATTAAAGAAAGTTCTGTGCAGTTAGCATTTTGACATTGCCTGCTTTTCATTTTTGAGTGCCTTCTATGTGCATATATGAATTGTACTAGGAACAGTGAGTAGGAAGGACAGAAAAGGAGCTTACTTTATGAGGAATAATCTGATAGGTATATAAAAAAGTATTGCAAAGTATTGGGGCTTACAAATTAGTTAGGTATATGTACACATCAGCGGAGTTGGAGAGCCCAGTGATTTGAGAAGGACAGAAGTTTTGAGCTGCACTTGACTTACTGAAGGAAGGCCCAAGGTCTGTCTGGTCCTTGTTCAGATCCCCTGTGGCACAAATGTCACAATCATCTGTTTCATTTCATCCTTTTCAGGCAAATGAAGATGTGACACAGATTGTGGAGATTCTCCATTCTGGGCCTAGTAAATGGAACTGGCTTACCCGGCGTCTGGTGGAATTTACCTCTTCAGGGAGTGTCCTCCTGTTTGTTACTAAAAAAGCCAATGCTGAAGAGCTAGCCAATAACCTTAAGCAGGAGGGTCATAATCTTGGGCTGCTTCATGGAGACATGGATCAGAGTGAAAGAAACAAGGTCATTTCAGACTTTAAGAAAAAGGACATCCCAGTCCTGGTGGCCACTGATGTTGCAGGTAGAGTATGAATTTCCCCAGTAACTTGAGGCTCCTGTGTTGTAAGATTGCCCTGTCTTGCTGTATAAGACCTGTGATACTTGAGCAGGCTGATCGAAGGCACTCTGCTAGCCTGGCAGGCCACGCCCATGGAGCAGCAGTTCCCAGCATAGTGATCGCATCCTGGGGCTCTGGCTACCACCTCTCACTTAATGTTTCTCTCTAAAAAAAAGAATCTCTGCAGTTGGAAGACACTTGAGAAAAAAATTGTTGAGGCAGTTACATCATAGGCTGTGCCCTTGTTGTGTGTCTGAATATAATAGATATCTTACCTTGATTATTTAGTTGGGCATACTTCACTCAAGATCAGAAAATTTTTTTTTTTTTTTCCCGTGAAGAAGACCAGCCCTGAGCTAACATCCGTTGTCAGTCTTCCTCTTTTTGCTGAGGAAGATTGGCCCTGGGCTAACATCCATGCCCATCTTCCTCTATTTTATGTGGGACGCCGCCACGGCGTGGCTTGATGAGCGGTGCATGAGTCCGCACCCAGGATCCGAACCTGCTGACCCCAGGCCGCTGAAGCAGAGAGCACGAATTTAACCACTGCTCCACCAGGCCGGCCTCCAGAAAATTTTTTCAAGTATAACTTTTGGCTTTGTTCTGCTGAGTTTTAATAGTTACTCTTTAAAACTGATATTTTCTCCCAGAAAGGAGATAATTTCATAGCTTCAAGGCACATTTGATGCTGGTTTTAATTTTTTTAAATATTTCTGATGCAAGAGAGAGGCCATGGCAAGTTATTGATGACAGAAGATATATGTCCTTTACACTAGACGGCCCAACATCATAGAATCTACACTAGTGGCATTTGTTGTAGAAGGGTAACTTAAATGCCTGTATTTCAGCTCACCAAACCATGCACTTTGCCTAGGTAAGAGAAATGTGTGTTCTTCGAGGGTTAGCATTTTGGTTTACTGTGATCTTTTGACTCCTAATGAAGAATAAAAGAACTTGGTTGTTTTTTATTCCAGCCCGTGGTCTGGACATTCCTTCAATTAAGACTGTCATTAACTATGATGTGGCACGAGACATTGATACTCATACTCATAGGATTGGCCGCACAGGACGAGCGGGTGAGAAAGGCGTGGCCTATACCTTGCTGACCCCCAAGGACAGCAATTTTGCTGGTGACCTTGTCCGAAACTTGGAAGGAGCCAATCAACATGTTTCTAAGGAACTCCTAGATCTGGCAATGCAGGTGAGGGGCTGGGCACACTTCACATTGCTCCGGCTTATGAAACTAATTGAAAAAAATTCAAGAAACCTGAGGCAGATAACAGAAACATGACAAGAAAGTTGGGGGAGGTGGGTGGGGGCAGCACTTATGAGGTACAGGTTGGTATTGTAGGACATTAAAATTCATCTGATCTGTTTTCTCATCCTCCCAGCAACATCTGTGTTGAAAAGCTGTTCCTTTCTTTGGCTAAAATCTGTCCCTCTGAAATTTCTACCTGCTTGCCCCTTAGCACACTTGTGAATAAATTTAATCTCAAAGATGACTACTATTCTCCTTGCTGCCCTTCCCCCAGTCTTTTCTTTTGGGGGCTAAAAATGTGTGGTGTCTTAAAAAACAATATATTTAACTATTCCTCATAGACTTAGATGTCAGACCTTTGACACAGTGATTACTAGTCCAGAACTGATGAGTGAGGCATTCTACCGAATTCAGTCTTGAGTTTGTCTTACTAAGTGCAGTCCCCAGATTACAAATGGGTTCAAGATACACGTTCTGATGGTAGAGACTTAAGTGTTTTTTAAATTCATAGCCAGCCTACAAAACTGTTAACCCCTAATGCAGTTGTAGTATGGTACTGCCCATGCTTCAGGTCCTGGGAGTAAAGGACCTGCATTGCAGGAGAAAGTAGAATAATGTTTCCTTCCCTTTCCTGGGTAGGGAGAGCCAGTCCTAAACTCAGTTTTTGAACAAGATACATTTTATCTTTGGCATTTTTCTGCATCTCTTTTTGTGCCTCAGGTTTCCTGTGCTCTCAGACTGTCATCAGCTTCCCTGATCAGCACCTTTCCGAAGCCTGTCCTACCTCTCAAATACTTTACTTTGACTGTTAATGTGTGAATGTCAGACAAAGCTCTAATCTCCCCCAGAGATGACTGCATTCTGAAGAGAATGTGAATAAATCTAATTAGTAGTATTTTAGCAGTGATCAACTTCCATGAAAACATTTAGGCTCTTGTGGGTAAATCGGATTTTCAGTTATATGACTGCCAGTCCTGGGCATCTGCCCCTAGAGTCGATTAAACCTCACTTCACACACCTTTTGTCCTTCACTTCTGAACCCACCAATTCTTTAAAAGCCCCAAATTTTTATGTCCAGTGGTATGTACAGATTGAGAAATAGAAAATAAATTCATTTTCCTCAAGGAAGTTAGAAGTGGCCAGAGTAAATGCCCTGCGTTTGAGGCTTATCTAACCGCTTTGCTTCCTGAAGGCCCTGAAGGAAGGAGCAGTAAAGGAAGCCTTACATAAGGATCTTAGCCTCCTAACAAATTTGGTGGATTAAACTACCAAAAAGAAGCTCATCTGTAGTTTCTGTAAATGGTTCTTCCCTTGCCATAAATACATTGGCTAAAGATGAAGCAAAAAGTTCTTCCCTCCCACTTAGTTTCCTTTTTGATCTTATCCTCTTCCTCTGGCTGCATCTTCCTCCCCTGGCTTAACCTTGACTTGTGTTTAATGCAGAATGCCTGGTTTCGGAAATCCCGCTTCAAAGGAGGGAAAGGCAAAAAGCTGAACATTGGCGGAGGAGGCCTAGGCTACAGGGAGCGGCCTGGCCTAGGCTCTGAGAATGCGGTGAGTCCAGACTACAGTAGTGCCCTTGGGGCTGGTCCTGAGTCCTTTATGACTTGAGGATTATTCTTGTCTACCTGAGAAAGCCTCAGTGAGTTCAGAACCCTATCTAGAAGGAAACTTGTGTTTAATCTGCTGATTTGAGTCAATACAATGCTGGTTGTTAATGTCGTGAATGTTTCTTCAGTGTTCTTCAATGTTTCTATTGAAGAAGCCCCTATGTGTACTTGGCTGACTAGGCATACTCAGGAAATCAATCAGTCTAGATTAGCAGTAGTTCTCAAATTATGGTTCCTGCACCAGCAGCAAATGTAAACTCATGCCCTACACTAGACCTGGCTAATGAGAAACTGGAAGTGGGGGTCAGCGGTCTTTTTTTTACAAGCCCTCCAACACTGGCCTAGAGCCTGCTGCTGGGAAGACATTGCCATAGGGTCACTCTGTAAACGCTAGCTGTATCTTGTAACTAAACTCAGGGATGATTCCCACACTCTGGAAAGTTGCCTCAGAGAGAGGTGAGAGCTCCCTTTTCTCACAAACCACATAACAAAAGCTCCCCCTGACTGGCTTTCTTAACTGCCTGTTTTCCTGTCACTTTGATTCCTAAGCCAAGGAAGAAAGCTGCCAGCCTACACTTCTGGAGCATTTTATTTAACTTGGTGTCCTTGATAAATAAATAATCTGTTCCCACATGACAGTAACGATGATGATGATGGTGATGCAGATGACACAGATAGCGATAGCTAATATTGAGCACTTAATGTGTGGCAGGGCCATTCCAAGCAGTCTTGCAATATTCCAAGCAGTATTTACTTGGTCTTCACAACCACCCAATGAGAGTAAATACAGATAATGAAACTGAGGCACCCAGGGTTATACACTGGTAAGTGTTGAAGCTGAGGTTCAGAGCCTGAAGGGTCATGCATGTGCTCTATTGCCTTGTGGCCTTTTCAACATAATTTTTATGTTTGTGTGTATAAATAATACCACAAGATTAGCTTTGGGCATAATCTGACCTCATTTCAGATTTTTAGGGTTATTTCCTAGAAATAAAATTACTGGGTTAAAAGGCATAAACGTTTTTAAGTGATTTTTCATTGCTGCACCTTTTCTCACAAAACATAAGTAACTTTCTAAAAATATCTGGTTCCCATTGTAGCTCCCACTTCAGTTTTCAGTATATTGATGCCCAGTCTGTGGCGGTGAGCTTCGTTACCTATTCCTCCATCCTCGTGGGTATGTTTATTTTTTAGGACCGAGGAAATAACAACAATGTAATGAGCAATTATGAGGCCTACAAGCCCTCCACAGGAGCCATGGGAGATCGGCTGACGGCAATGAAAGCAGCTTTCCAGGTCTGAAATTAAGCATTTAGCTAAAAGAGCGTCCAGCAGTATCTCTTGGGCAGTGATGAGGGGGCCTGGTCTTCCTGAGATGGTCTGTGCTTGTAGGCTTGATGCTGGATTTAGGGCCTTCTCACTGCTTTCTGTTTTGAATGAAAACTTAACCATAGCTTACCTAGAAATGCAGGTGTAGAGGGAAGAGAAACCCCTCTTGCTGGTTATCTACTTCAGTCACACCCAGAGCCGGAGACCATTGTACTGCAGCAGAATTGGTGTTCCCTCCCTGCCTCAACAGCCTACAATGTTGCCCACCTCCAAGGCTATTATAATCTGGTTGAGAGCAACTGCCATTTTTGGCTAAGTCAGGTTTGATTCACTCTCTCTTGGGAACTCTGAACCCATTTTTCTTCTACACCTACCCCTTCAGTGAGCTAGCTGGCATCCAATTAACTAGCTGGGCCTTAATTTACACGTTTTATCTGTCTCCAGACTGATGTGTCACTTAGGTCCCGAGATTTATTTTTTTCATTAATGGAGCACAGAAACCACAGGATTGTGGAGTCATCGGGATGCTAAAGTCACAGTGCCAAGATAGCGTCACGTTTCTGTATACTTTATCATTGCCGAGGTTTTATATTCAAGTTTCTTGAACTTACTATATCTTACCTACTCCTATTGTCTCTTTCTCTTTTAGTCACAGTACAAGAGTCACTTCGTTGCTGCTAGCTTAAGCAACCAGAAGGCTGGAAGCTCTGCTGCTGGGGCAAGTGGATGGACTAGTGCAGGGAGCTTGAATTCTGTTCCAACAAATTCAGCCCAACAGGGCCATAACAGTCCTGATAGCCCCATTGCCAGTGCCGCCAAGGGCATCCCAGGCTTTAGCAATACTGGGAACCTCAGCAGTGCCCCAGTGACCTACCCTTCTACTGGAGTCCAGGGAATCAACAACACAGCTTCAGGGAATAACAGCCGAGAAGGGATTGGGGGTGGCAATGGGAAAAGAGAGAGATATACTGAGAACCGGGGTGGCAGCCGTCACAGTCATGGAGAGAGCGGCAATCGGCATGGTGATAGCCCACGTCATGGGGATGGTGGTCGCCATGGAGACGGATACCGCTACCCAGAAAGCGGCAGCCGTCATGCTGATGGCCATCGTCATGGGGAGAACAGGCATGGAGGAGGTGGAGGCCGACACGGGGAGAGCCGAGCTGCAAACGATGGTCGGAATGGTGAAAGCAGGAAAGAAGGTTGTAACCGTGAGAGCAAGATGGACCCCAAGGTGGACAGCAGCAAGATGGACAAGATGGACAGCAAGACAGATAAGACAGCTGATGGCTTCGCTGTGCCTGAACCACCCAAGCGCAAGAAAAGTCGGTGGGACAGTTAGAGGGTATGTGCTGAAGCGTGAAATTGATTCTTTAATTTTATTTTTAGAAAGATTTTTTGGTAAGTAGGTGTCTCAGGGCTGGGTTGGGGCCCAAGGTGTAAGGACCCCCTGCCCTTAGTCAATGGCTGGAGCTTGGAGACAACTCCTTCATCTGGGTCATTTTTTGGGTGTTTTCTTGGGAAGCTGCTCTGGTCCTGGGAAGTGGTGAGAGCTGGGAAGCTTCTTTTGGCTATGGGTGAGTTGTCATGAGGTCAGTTGAGGATACCTTAGAAGAAAGGGCCTTATAGGGCACAAAACTCACTCTAGGTTTATATTATATGTAGTGTATTTTTTACTAAAATGTCATCTTTACAAACATCTACAAATAAAATTCTTTTTCTTAGCTGTGTGGCCAGGCAGTCCCCTTTTTAGGAGTTGGCTTCTGCAAACTCAATCCATTGAGCTGTTAAGGATGTTTGGGAAGCACTTTGGCTCTTCCAGACAGTTGCAGGGAAGGAGGTGTCTGATTCTAAGTGGGAGTCAATGCCCAGGTTCCCCAGCCAGGTTTGTATCCAGCCCTGAGATGGGAAGCACAGCTTGCCAGACTCAGAGCCGCTACGATTGAAGGGGAAAAGATGATCCTGGAAACAGGACAGCCCCAGGTCTGAGTGTTGCTAAATTAAAAAAAAAAACAAAAACCCAACAACAGCTTTTAAAGTGTCTTCTCCTTCTATTTCATTGTGTTTGTTTTTTAACTTGCCACAATGGTAGAAAAATCTTTTGCTGAAATGATTTTGATGATTTTTGTTCTATCTTGTTTATAAAAAGAAAAGAAATATACATACTTTGAATTTTGTGACTTTGTGAAGGTTTCTTTAAGATGTGCATTCCTTTCTGCTTGCTCTAGTAAATGTTTTACTACTGGGACCTGTTGATTGTTTGTTATTTCTACTTCACAATGAGTCAGTACATATTAAATATGATTTAGAACAGTGTAGCACATGGTGTGAACACCCAAATGTTTTTTGAGTTACCACTTACGGGGACTGTCAGAAAAGACATTTATCATTGTGGTTTTATTCATATGACAGTGGAAGAGGATAGGGGAAGACTTGAGAGGCCCACTTGTCCAGGAATAGACTACAACAAACACCACCCCAACACTGAATTTCCCCGTATGATTGCAAAAAGGCATGACTTTTCATCCACTACCCCACATTCTTCACAGAAGGGTTGTGGGTCTGTTAACAGCACCAACAGGACATTTCAGCAGTGCTTTAACAAGAGACCCTCCTTCAAGCCAGGAGGATGTCCTCACCACTCAGGACGACCATGTGAGTTCTAGGTACCCCACCTCACTGTCTTTTCAGACAACTGCGATGCAAGCAAACACAGGGCTGGTACCAAGGAGGCCAGAGTAAGCAGCACTGAATGGCTCCCCCTCGACCTTACACTTCTTCTCAGAGGCCCAGGTGTCTCTGCTCACTTCCGCCTGTGTTTTTTCTTCTGCTCCTTCCGTTGCTGTGCTCTTTGGTCCTTTTTCATCCTTGAATCCACCACCCTGAAATGACCTCTGACTCCAGCTGGCCGGTGCACTTTGCGGCCCACACCTTTTTTGGCTACAACATAGGTGACTTGGCGCCTCTCCTTGCCAAGCCCAGCCTTCTTGTAGAGACTGTGTACATAGAAGAAGCAGGTTAGAGGCTTTCTGCTACTCTTTTTAACCCCATGTACCTTTGTTGGTGACCTCCCTCCATTACCTTCGAAGCTGTGCCACTTTCTCTCGTTCTGAGATGTCCACCGTGTTCACCACAGCTTCTGCCTTTTTCTTGGTTTGCTCCAGCTTCTTCAGCATCTGTTCAGGAATCTCAGTCAGGTTGACCTCTTCCCCACCTCTGCCCCATCCATCCCTAATCTCAGGCAGCATCACTTTTTTTTTTTTTTTTGGTGAGGAAGATTGTCTCTGAGCTAACATCTGTGCCAATCTTCCTGTTTTGTATGGGATGCTGCCACAGCACAGATGGATGAGTGGTGTACAGGTCCGTGCCCGGGATCCAAACCCACGAACCTGGGCCGCTGAAGCAGTGTGTGTGAACTTAACCGCTACGCCGCCAGACCAGCCCCTCCACTTCTTACCCTCCGTTTCTTTCTGGCCTTAGCCTCAGCGACTTTTTTGATGGGACGTGCATTGATTTCCCGCCAGCGTTTCCGGTAATGCTCCACCTCCTTCTTATCAATAGGCAATTGCCGTATCCTGTGCTGCTTTTCCTCCTGCACAAACCACTCTGGAAGCTCCCCTTCATCCTCATTAAATGTATACCTAAGTGGAGAGAACATCAGCCCTAATAACTACTCCAGGCTTTCTAAAAAAGAAATCACCGACTTACCCACACACCCTGGGACACTGCTCATGCTTTTCTGGCCCCCTTACCGACTGAAGGAGTTATCTATGAGGTCTCTTTTGGCCTTTTTGGAAGAGGCAATAATAGCACCTAAAGCAAGGCCTTCAGGGTCCAGTATCCGATGTTTCACTAGAGAGGGAAGGAGAAAAGTCAAAGCTCAAAAGTCAAAGCTCAATTCACAACACTGAAACTTCTGTTGTTTTCTCCCATTCCACTAGGTAAAGAGCTCTCACCTGGGTCCTCAATAGGCACTACCTCAAACCCATCATCATCATCTGACTTAGGCCCACGGCTTCGCTTCTTACGGCGGTGTGGTTCCCAACTGTGGAAGACAGGAGGCCTGTGCATGAATGCATATTCTACCATTCCCCACACCACTCAGAGCCACTCCCACCTCACCTCAACCCTGGTTCCTAATTAAAACTGCTTGGGGAACTTACAGAAATCCTGCCACCCACGCTATACTGCAGACCACTTAAATTGAAATCATCAGTATTTTTAAAGCTCTCCATCTACAGCCAAGGTTGAAAACCCCCAACTTAGAAAGAAATGGTTAGAACCATTGCTTCCTCTTCACCCCTTCTCCCATCAGCTGCAACCACTCACCTCTCTCCATCCTCACTGCTACTGCTATCACTGTCTGAGCTGCCATCTCTTTGTTCTTCTCCAGGGCCAGTGGCAGCCTCTGTCTCTGAAGGAGCCTCTGCCCCCTTAGGGGCCTCATTCTGGCACCGGGGAGGTTTTCTCTCAGTCTTCAAACTGGAAGGTGGTGGTGGTTGCCCCTTCCGGCGGCTCTCGTACAACAGCTGGGCTTGACTGATCTCTAGGGCCTCATCAGCATCATCCTCAATCCCACTGAAGCCATCCTGTGACGGGGGGAATCTTCAGCCACCTTCTCCCAGGGAATGCCACTTCCCTGTCTGTCTTGGTCCCCAACCTCTTACCTTTGAGAACCACAGGTTGGCTTGTTCTTCCTGCAGTACTGCCTTTTCCTCCAATGGCACCAGCAGGGGATTGTCTTCCTCCTCCTCCTCTTCTTTATCATCTTCCACTTCAGCAAATTGTACACTGTAGACCCAAGGGAAGTGGACGGAGGGTCAGTGCCCTGAAGGACTTGCTCCCCCTACTCCCTCTGGTAATACCTGCCACCGTTTCTGCTTCAGGACTTAAGCTGAAAGAGTTAGCATTCCCTCCTGCACACACTCACGCCCCTTACCGCTTTTGGTCCTTTAGACTCGGAGGTCCTCTGGCTCCTGCCAGCTCCTCTGGATCCAGGTCACTATCCAGAGATGCATCATCATCCTCAACATCTGATACATAGATGTCATCTCTTGGCAGATCGGACAGAAATGTGTCTGCAGCGCTCATATCCCCTTGTGTTACTTTCTCTAACAACTGAGGTTTGACGGGGAAACAAGTCAAGGTTACTTACACAAACACACTGCTTTTTTTTTCTGTGTCCATTAACTCAGTTTATCCTCAGCAACTAAGAAATACACTGTGGCAAATACATTATCTCCTTTTACAGGCAGGGAAGTAAGGGGGATAAGTGTTTAAAACATCCCATTCTAGGCCAGCTCACTGATCTATCCCACTCAGTCTTCAATGGTAGCAGAGAGAGGTTTACAGGAAAGGACCCCACAGCCTAAACTTAAACTTGTGTCAAAACTTAAAATGTTCTAAAACATTGGTTTTTCTTAAAAAATTACTCTCAGAAGGTACCTCATCAACTTGAGAATGATACGAACTACAATTTTGTTTCCACTGAATAAAGGAGCCCAGGCAATGTACATCTAACAGGAAGAATTGTTTCACTTATAAACCAATTGTCAACCTCAAAATCTATTTTCCTCATGGAAAAGACGGCTACTATTTCTTGAGTGTTTATCACATACCAGGGATTACACCTAACCATCTTTTTTATTCATCCCAAAAACCCTTGTAGGTAGGTTCTATTATTCTCTTATATAGATGGGGAAACAGACCAAGAATGGATAAATGGTACTCTGCTCCAGGACCACTTGTGCTCTACTGCCTCTCCTGTACAAGATGACCTGGTTTTGCATTCCCACACAAGAGCAACGAGCTCATTTTGTTTGTGACACTGCTTTTATCAGGAAAAGTAGGTTCTCCAGTATTTGGTAGAAAGCACCATCCAGTAGCCTAGCGTAGCAAGGTGTTAACTTGATCTCAGTGAACTGAAGGAGGCTGTTCCTCTCTGAGAGAGACCCTCCATCATTCATGCTAGTAACCCAGGTACCTTGGCTGCATCTTCTATAACCTAAGCTTCTTATGAAGTGCCTCTTGGATATAATATTCTAATTCTACGAGAGTAAATCTATGTTACAGTCATAAATCTTCCTAATTTCATCATTATAGATATATGTTCCTTCCAGGCCTTTGAGACAAAAGGCTCTGGTTTTTTTCCCAGTCTCCTCTCACCAAGTCATTTCATGGGTGAAGACCACAACCGTGAGCCATTACTGTTCAGCACACTTTAAAAAAACAGACATCCAGTGCCCCCCACCTCCAAATATTCAAACAGATCCTCCTATCGCTTCAATCTGCCTCAACTCCACCTCACCTGGTGACCCCGGATGGTACGCAGGGAGAACATGCCAGTGTCGCCCTCATCTGCAATGGAAACCCCAGGCAGATCCATCTTTAGCTCCACACGTTCCCGCTGCTTTCTCTGCTCACGCAGCAGCTTCTTTTTCTTCCTGAGGTAATGAGTTGAGGGATTAAGCCTACCCAGCTCTGAAGATTCCCTATCCATGCCTTCATTCTCTTCCCCCATCTTCACACACTGAGGAACTCTGTGGTGGGGTTCCCCAAGCTCTTCTCCAGCTCCCCTCACCTCTTTAATTCCGCCACCTCCTGGGCCTTCATCTCTGCCAGAGTCCGGTTCAGTTGTTCCTCCTCCTCCTCCTCCTTGGAGGGCTGCCTCACGGTCCTGCCTGTTGACTCCTCCTCATCACCTTCTTCCTCTTCCTCTCCCGAGCTGAGGCTAACAAAACATTCCAAGGAATTTGTTTATCTTCCCAGACGCCTCCCGTCAACTCCCAGTCAACACCTACCATGGTTTAGTTTCCTCCTCACCTGATGTCCAGGGCCTTTGCTTGCTCTTTCAGCTTCTTGGCCACATATCGCCGAAGCTTCGTTCTCCAGTTCAGTATGGACCTGACCCAGAAATACCATTACTGACCTTACTGGCTCCCTTTGTCCTTGCCCCTTCCTCTGTTTTAGGTCCAGATTTCACTCTTGAGCCACATAAACCCTAGGGCTCAGGCCTCCACCCCAAACCTCTAACAGCGTCATCCTGTTCCCAGAGATTCAACGTCATGGTCTTGAAAGGCCTTTCCCTGCCTTCAGAGTTCCTGGCACCTACACCTGCTCCCACCACATACCTAAGCTCCTTGCGCCCCAGCACTTTGATGTCCTGACAGCACACCCGTATGTCCTCAGTGGTAGCTGGATGCTGTGCCAACTCTTCATCATCTAGAGAGATCTGTTTGGGAGGAGGGAAAGGAGTCAGGAGAGATTCTCAGGCCATGTTTCTGGGGCTCTCTTACACCCCTCAAGTTTGAGGACTCACCTCACTGGCTTTGGAGAGGAAGTCAACAGGGTTGGCAGCTCGGAGGAAGTCAGTGACTGAGGTACGGTGATAGAGAGTGAGGTCGCCCTCAGCATAGCCCTCAGCCTTAGGGAGGGAGATGAAGGTTAAGCAGTCCCTTCTGGGGTGTCTGTACAACCCACCAGGCCCAGCCTCCCTATAGTTCCAAGACCTGAGGGTGGCCCCATTTCCCAAACACACCTTTGGCTTCTTCTTAGTGACCAACTCAGTAACAGTCTTGGCCTGAACTTCAACCTCCTTGAAGGCAAATTTGGGGTCAAAGAATTTACTGTCAACCTTGTCAGGAGCCAGGAATCCTAAGATGATAGAACATATAAGAAAATGTGCTTTGGTAGTTGTGAAATGAAGTCAAGAGAAAGAAAGAAGTGATGCCCACCCTGGCAGACTACAAAGATCTCTGCAGATTCATGGCGGGAGGCTTGGGGCTTGGTGGCCTGGACACGGCGGAACAGCTGCTGGAAGATCCATAGTAGGGGCTGATAGTCACGGGAACGGAAAACCTTTGTAATGAAGCACCCACCACGGGCCAGAAAATCACAAGCCAAACGCAGAGCCATCAGTGTCAAATGGGCTGTGGGAGACAGAGAGTTAGCTGAAGATCTCTGCAGCCTGAGAGGGCATGCCCACCTCCACCTCCACCCTTATCTCCATGCCCCCCACTCCCAGCACCTTGTGAGTAAGCATCGTGGACCCAGCTAGCCCCAACATTGGGGGCTCCATCATTAAGCACAACATCAACTTTCCAGGTCTTCAGCTCCTTCCTCAGGGCCTACAGAGAAGACAAAGCATTACAGCAAGAGAAACACAAGAATGGCTATGAATGGAGTCCCTGGTTCAGCCATTTGTCCACCCAGCCATTTGTTGAGTGCTCACCACAGGCCAAATCCTGCGTCTGGCACAAAGGATACAATAATAAACAAAAATAACACTTCCCTGTATTCACAGAGCTTACAGCCTACTAGTGAGCCCACTGGAAAGGATTTCACTGCAATCTCTGCACTTCCTCCAATTCCAAACACCTCATTCCTGACTAAATAAAGGGTGGAGTGGACACTAGGCATATCACAGGGCTTGGCATACAGACATCTTTTGCATGCACTGCTCAAGGCGTGGTAAACAGCAAAAATCGTGCCTTCAGGGGACTTGGGGTGAGAAGAGGAACAGACGTGGATGTGTGCATATTAAGGGAACAGAGATTACCTGCCTACAGCGTTCTGTTGTGATGTCTTCCTGGAGTGTCACCACATTGGGAAGAGGCTTGATTGGAACCAGGTCCACTCCTGGAAGAAATCAGATCAGAGTATTCCAAAAGGCTGACTCAAGCAGGGAGGAAAGAAATGCAGAACACAGTACCTCATACTCTGAGCCCCTAAAACACCCAGGAGAGCCACCTGTCACTCACCCACAATAAGGCTGGATACAGGCATAAACTTGGCAGCCACCTGCAGCCTATAAAAGAGAAACAAAGATTAAAATACCCCGCATTGTCCCTTTTCCTCCCTTGGCAATGTGATCTCTCACCCCCAGTGTTAGGAACCTCTATCAAGTGCAGTGGCCAGAGAATGTCACACATACACGTTCCAAATCTTTCCTCTGCAGTCTAAGTTCTGGAAAGTATAAAAATTTGAGGTGGTATTACTGTATCCCTCCCCCAGTGCAACTCAGTCATCCAAGGCCAGAACCCAGACAGCTGCCACCAGGGGCGACAGGTGCCAGGTGTTACGCACCATCCCCCTGGCGCAGCACACAGGTCCAGCAAGGCTCGGGCTTTCTGCAGGAACTGAAAGCGGCGATTCAGCTGGATCAGCTTGAAAGCAGAGCGGGAACGGTAACCTGGAGGCAGCGACAAAATAATCAAGTTCGCGAACGCTCTCCCAGCGGGATTTCTGGGGCCTCACAACCCACCACCCCTTCTGCGGAAAAGAAACTCATTTTCGAAAAGGGAGGTGAACCGCCGATGGTCGCTCGCTCGCTCGCAGACGGCGCGAACCCCGACTCACCGGTCTCCTTCGCCAAGTGATAGAACTTATCCCGTCGGCTCTTCCCGACTTTGCCCTTTTTGCCCATGGTGGAAAGGGGGAGTGTCACTCAGTCTGGGGAGAAAGTAGAAATTGGAACGTCTTTTCCCGGAGCTCTACATTCCGCTTTCCGTTTCCCACTTGCCGTAGCAACCATACTCTGCGCCTTGCTCCACACCACTCAACCCTGCACCACTCACCTCCACCCAGCGCCGTTTTCAACCTCGTTGGAGCCGCACATGTAGGCAGCAAACGTACTTCCGCTTCTGCTTGCGCAGCTTGCGTCCCTGGCTCCAAGTTTTCCGCCATTTTGAGTGTGGCCATATAATTTTTTCTGTAACTACTCTCTCCCCAGGTCTTAAAAGCTGGAAATTGGGAAAACGAGAGAAGATTACCTGAACTAAAACAGAGTTTCTAGGGAGTAACATTTAGGAGTTCTGTGCCCTTTTCATCACCTTCCAATTCTCTGACCGCGGGAAGCCCCTCCCATCACGGCCCCAGTTGTTATCGTCTCTCTGCACACTCCGCCCATTGACCCGGAACTCTTCTCCCGCGTCTGCGGTCTCCAAGCCCCTGCTTCTGCGCCTGCGCGCCAAGGCGGTTTGGCTGCCGGCGGTCTTCGCAGAGGAAAGAAGATGGCGCTTGACGGACCGGAGCAGGTATGGCGGCGGCGGCGGTCGGGCGGGGACCAGGGCTGGATGCGGAGCAGGCTGGATACGAGGTGGGCAGCGGGCCTGGGCAGGAGGGTCAGGTGGGTCGGGAGTGGGTGGACCAGTCCAGACGGGGCCCTGCTTGTGACCGGATGTGCTGTGTCAGCGCCGCCCCCAGCGGGTCAGGGCAGGGACGGGAGTGGAAGACACGGTGGAAGCGGAGTGAGTGAGAGGAGCGATGGGAGTGGGAACCGGCCCGGCCGCGAGTCGCAGGAAACGGAGCGCCCGTCCCTCTGCCTGGCTCCGCTTGTAGTAATAGTACTTCGAGTTTGTACGGCGCTTGATTCGGTACAAAGCGCTTCCGCTCTCTTGATTCTCCCGAAAGTCTTATGAGGTAGGCAGCATTCTCATTCTGTTTTTAGTTTAGTCATGGGGAAATGAAGGGTTCTGAAGAGATGGCGTGAGGGATTAGAACCCAGATCTTAAACCTCCAGAGTCCAAGCTGGAAGTGTCTTTATTCCTTGGATGTTTAGCCTGTTGTTTAGTAATTACTCTGTGTCTTCAGATGGAGCTGGAAGAGGGGAAGGCAGGCAGTGGACTCCGCCAGTATTATCTGTCCAAGATTGAAGAACTCCAGGTGAGGACAGACTCCAGAGGTCCAGAGGGAGCTAGAAGGGGGATGAAGGATTGAGGAGCAGATTTCTACAAATCCATCTAATTCCACTGGGGGCGCAGCGAAAGAAGTAACAAGCCAACGATATAAAGTATCTGAATTTGTCTCTTGTTCCCCTCAAATCCCACCCCTTTGAAGGTAATCAGTATTCACAGTTTGTTACACATCTTCAAGAGTCAAATTTTAACAGAAAAGGTACCGCTAGCCAAAGGCCATTCCTTTTGGAAGAAGCCTGAATGGGAGGGTACCTTATAAAAGGGAAGACAGATTCCGGAGATGAGATTTATCAGAGAGGGGTTGGGGCAGAGTGAGAGTGTGAGGAAAGATGGAATTGAGGAGTCTGGACAATGCTGATTCCATGGGACTGAATGAAAAGGAATTGGGCTACCCGGTGCTCTAGCCTAAAGAGGGAGCAGGGACCATAGAGATAAGGAAAATAACTAATTGGATGGAGGAAAGCCACAAGGAAAGTTTTTGAACTCTAGTTAACATTGTAGGTGTTATGTTTGGTTTATCATTTGTGAAATGCTTTTATGTGTGATTTCATTTGTTCCTCATGGTAGTCCTGAAGAGAGGCAGGGTAGGTGATGCTATATTTACTTGTAGTTCGGTAACAGATCTAGACCTTTTAAGATTTTATTTATTTATTTCCCCCCAAAGCCCCAGTAGATAGTTGTGTTTCATAGCTGCATATCCTTCCAGTTGCTGTATGTGGGACGCGGCCTCAGCATGGCTGGAGAAGCGGCGCGTCGGTGCGCGCCCGGGATCCGAACCCGGGCCGCCAGCAGTGGAGCGCGCGCACACCTAACCGCTAAGCCACGGGGCCGGCCCAGAGCTAGACCTTTTAAATGGCTTTCTTGAGCTTTACCTAGCTGTTAATTGGCAGCAGTAGGGCTAGAACTTAGGAGTATCTTCCCACTCTCCCATGTTAATGCCCTGCAAGAAATTGACTGCCTGAGCCAGCTGTAACTTTTCTCCATTAGGGCTTGTGATTCCTAGACCAGTGTTTGACCAGCAGCCTTTTTTGGTGGCTGCCCTAGGTTCCAGAGGGATTCTTGGAGGACAGGAAGGGTCATTAGGATCATATTGGAAAATCTGAAACAACATGCAGGTGCCCTGTGCTCTTCCCTCACTCAGCTCATAGCAGCCTATGAGGGTCTTGGCCAAGATCTTAACCTTGGACTATTTTCTGCTCTTTGTTTGTTGTCCTCCACAGCTAATTGTGAATGACAAGAGCCAAAATCTCCGGAGGCTGCAGGCACAGAGGAATGAGCTTAACGCAAAAGGTGAGAGTGGAAGGATGGGAAGGCTGCATGTGGGCAGTTTGTCTGAGGTCTGACTGTTCAGATCTCCCTGAAGTGAGTCTTCACATTGGTACTTATTGTTTTCTCCCAGTCCAAGGTGATACTTTGCACTGTTATACAGTTGTGCACATGCACATCTCTTTCTTGAGCCCCACTGTAATCTCCTTAAAGACATGAATTTTTACTTTCTTTTTGTGGCCTTCCCTTCAAAACTTTAAAATGGGGCTTAGTTCACGCATATCGAATTGAGTCGCGGGGGAGAGGAATACTAAAAAAGCTGGGTGACCACTATGTCTGTTTCGCATCTAGTTCGCCTGTTGCGGGAGGAGCTACAGCTGCTGCAGGAACAGGGCTCCTATGTGGGGGAAGTCGTCCGGGCCATGGATAAGAAGAAAGTGTTGGTTAAGGTAAAGGCAGCATGACTCCAGGGACCAGCCCATTGCCTACTGTATTTCCATAGCTTTGTGTGGAGGACACTGTTCTGTCATGTTATTCGAGGACTCATGGGTCTTCCTGGGTGAGGTTGGTGATTTGGTGGCTGTCAGGGAAAGTCACGACCCCTTGTGTCTTTAGGTACATCCTGAGGGCAAGTTTGTTGTGGACGTGGACAAGAACATTGACATCAATGATGTGAGTGCAGCAGGTGAGGTGGGAGGTTGGGGTCAGCGCTCACCACACCACTTCCTGAAATCATCTCCCCTCGCCCAGGTGACACCCAACTGCCGAGTGGCTCTAAGAAATGACAGCTACACTCTGCACAAGATCCTGCCCAATAAGGTGGACCCACTGGTTTCATTGATGATGGTGGAGAAAGTGCCAGATTCAACTTACGAGATGATTGGTGGACTGGATAAGCAGATCAAGGAGATCAAAGAAGTGATCGAGCTGCCTGTTAAGCATCCTGAGCTCTTTGAAGCGCTGGGCATTGCACAACCCAAGGTGAGAAGCAGGGCCTCTGTGGGAGGGCTGTGCTGTATACCTCCTGTCCCAGGCCAGACTGAGCACAGGGTTTGAGACAGACTACAGCCTACTTGAGCTGACCCTCCCCTCTAAAGAGGGGCTAGGGGAGAGATGTTGCCAGGGCACTGAGGTAGTTCAGATACAAGCTCCAGAAGGGACCGGAACATTCATTTTTTGTATCTCTAGTATCTAACATGGCATCTAACACAGAGCAAGCCTTCAGTAATGAGGGGGCTGGCTTTCTGCCCTGAGTCCTGCTGTTTCTCTTTAGGGAGTGCTGCTGTATGGACCCCCAGGCACTGGGAAGACACTGTTGGCTCGGGCTGTGGCTCATCATACAGACTGTACCTTTATTCGTGTCTCTGGCTCTGAATTGGTACAGAAATTCATTGGGGAAGGTAAATCATGTGGCTAGAAACATGAAAACCAAGCGGAAGTGAAGGGGTGGAGGTGAAGGGTTGGGAGCTCATCAACTCCTTAATGCCAGCTTGGCCTCTGCACAGGGGCAAGAATGGTGAGGGAGCTGTTTGTCATGGCACGAGAACACGCTCCATCCATCATCTTCATGGACGAGATTGACTCCATTGGCTCCTCACGACTGGAGGGGGGTTCTGGAGGGGACAGTGAAGTGCAGCGCACAATGCTGGAGCTGCTCAACCAGCTGGATGGCTTTGAGGCCACCAAGAATATCAAGGTAAGGTGACGTCTTAGGATGAGCCAAGGGAAGGGCCTGGGTGACCTGCAGCCTGAGGAAGGGCCTAGCTGATGCCACCCCCTTTCTCCACTCAGGTTATCATGGCTACTAATAGGATTGATATCCTGGACTCGGCGCTGCTTCGCCCAGGGCGCATCGACAGAAAAATTGAATTCCCACCCCCCAATGAGGAGGTTTGTGATGGGCAAGTGCTGGGAGTGGCTCTGGCTATGGGGGTAAGCTTTGGGGCTCAAACCCTTCCTCTCCCATCGCTAGGCCCGGCTGGACATTTTGAAGATCCATTCTCGGAAAATGAACCTGACTCGGGGGATCAACCTAAGAAAAATTGCTGAGCTCATGCCAGGAGCATCAGGGGCTGAAGTGAAGGTAATTGGAGTGCCCAAGGGAAAGGGGGCAGAAGCAGGAAGCTCTGGGTTCAAAGGCACAGCAATAGCGCCTGTCTTCCTTTCCCTTCTCAGGGCGTGTGCACTGAGGCTGGCATGTATGCCCTGCGGGAACGGCGAGTCCACGTCACCCAGGAGGACTTTGAGATGGCAGTAGCCAAGGTAGAGGCCTCCATCTTTCCAGAAGTGTCTGCTGATGGTGGTTCTGGAGCAGTGGGGATAGGGCATGTGTTCACCCAGTTTATAATTTAATGCTCTCTCTCTCCAGGTCATGCAGAAAGATAGTGAGAAAAACATGTCCATCAAGAAGCTATGGAAGTAAGGTGGACATCCTTTACGTGGATCCCTCCAATAAAGCTCTGCAAGACAAGTCCTCTAGGATTTCAGTCTGTTAATGAGTGGCCGCACTATTCAATGACCAGATCTGGAGATCATCAATAAACAAGGATTTATTTGGAAATTTCCAAACCTGCCAAAAGTGGCACTTGCCAAGCCCTGGGCCCTCCCCCTTACCAATCTCCAAAGAGCAACAACAGTCCTCCCTACTTCCCCTGCCCTCCACCAAGTACGCCCATACCTCAGGCCATGCCAGAGAACTGGAGTCCCCTCCCTCAAGGAGGCTTTACCACCCTGGGCCCAACAGCTGGGGTGGCAGCCCTCTGGCATCCCAGGAGATGATGGCGGCCAGAGCCGCTTGCATAGATTGAGAAAAGAAAGTAAGGAAGGAGGCACCAAACCGGGCTCCCTGAAAAACCCCAACTTACCCCTGTACAAAAAAAGTGGCTCCCGCATAGAAAAACCTGCTCCCCAAATAGTGCAAATACCCAAAGGAAAGGAAAAAACCAGCAGCAAGGCTGGGCTGGTAGGAATGGCAAAGAACTTTGGTTTAGAAAGGCTAGGAAGAGGGTGAGCTGTGCCCCTCTTCCTTGCCCAGCTCCCCAGAGCCAGCTCTGACACTCGCCCCAACAGGGAGTCTGTAAACAAGCAAAGCCAGCGGCCTTTGGTTCTGAAACGTCTCCGTTACTATGTCAAAGCACAGTCACCAGCAATCCTACTTGGGCCTGCCTGCAGGGGCAGAGGAGGCATCTGTTGTGAACCCAATTAAAGCCAATGTGTAAAGTAATAAGGCTTTGGGGACCAAGCAACAAGGAATCCTATCACTACATTTACGAAACTAAAGCTGGGGAGCAGAGGGTGACAGGAGACACCCCTCACCCCATCCTTATTCTACATGTCTGCCGCCCAGAGGGTGGTCCCCTTCCAGGCTGAGGACGGGATGGCTCCAAGGCTGGGAAAAAAGGAAGGCATCCCTGAGCAGTTAGGTCAGGCGAATTCCCAGCACCTGTTCCAGTTCCTGCCTTCGCTGCTGCACCTGGAGAAAGGAGCGAGCAGTGGCTCAGGCCTCTGCTGCTCACAACCACAGGAGGGCAAGCAGGGCAGAGCCTCACCTTGGCAAAGATGTGCCTCCCCACTGCTTCCTGGGCCCAGGGCTGGTGGTAGAAAGCAGCTCGTCTCTCCTCCTCAGGATTCCCAATCACATCAGTGATGATCTGCAAAGAGCCAGGAGGAAAGCTGTAGCATAATTCCCACCCCTGAGCCAATCTGCCCCTGAAACCAGAATAGTAAATGGAAGTAAAAATAACTCAGAGCTTAACATGGGATCAACCTCAAGAAAGAGGGCCATACCTTGAGGTCTCGGCGTTGGGAACGGAGCCATTCCTGGATGAAGTCCTGGGGGTCAGTGCTAAAGCTGAGCATGAAATCCCTCTGGGTCTTCAGCTGGTTGATGGACTCAATGGTCTCATGGATCTGGGGAAAGGGGGTGCATGTGTCACACTGGCCCCCACCCCCAGGGGGTCTGTTTCCAGGCCTAACCCCAAAGGACTTTGACAGAGATCCCATCCCAAGGTGCTACATGTACAGAAATGCCTAACAGAGCCTGCCCACCCCCATCTTGGGCCCCAGAAGAGGTTGGGGAAACAGAGGGCCCACCTTGACATCAAGGGAGGCAATCTCCTGCTGATTGGTGGTAGAGGCCAGAAAATTGCTCATTTGGGCCTTGAGTGGGTCATCCACCTCCACATCAATGTCATAACAGGCTGTCTTCTTCTGGTCATTAGGGTCCACACTGCAGGCAGCACAGAGGAGGGGAGGGGTGAGCACACAGCTGTATTCATCCCACCCACCTGGGCCAAACCTGCACACACTCAGGGAGCAGAAAACCAAACATGCTGTTGCTCTTTGGCTTTAGATCAAGCCAAAGGTAAACTGCTCTTGGAAGAGCCTTCCCATCCCCCTCTTTCCATTTACCTAATGACATGGTTGATGACAATGGGGTCTGGATGCTGCAGCAACCCAGCCAGCTTCATGGGAATCTCAGAGAAACGGAGTCTGCCACAACTGAAGATCTGGAGAGAGTACCAGAGGCTTAGTGATACCTTTGAGGGCACAGGGAGAAGTGGACCATCCCAGGGTCAGGGTGAAGAATGTGGCCAAGAACTAGCCCAGTGGGGCTCTGGAGCAGCGGGCAAGGCAGGGGCTGTGAGACCAGATGGGGGATGGCGTCCCAGCTGACCTGGCGGAAGTACCGGTTGCAGTTGATGTACTCGCGCTCGTGCCCGTCCTGCAGCTGGTTGTGTTTGATATAAAGCCACAGGGCCTGCATGATGGCGGCCCTCGTCTGTGTGTGCACCCCCAGCAGCCTTGCCAATCGGGGGTCCAACTTGTACTGGGGAGGCTGGGGATGGAGAGAGGGGAGTAAGAGGAGGGGTGCTTGTGAAAAAACAAAGCAAAAGAGTAGGGCAGGAACAAGAGTTTACAATAGGAACTTCCCCTTCTCTCACAGTTGAGTCCCTGTGGCCCCAGATGTGGCCCCAGGACATTTGTCACCTGATGATCTAGCATGAGCAGGAGGGTGCACTTGACGTTGAGGTCTCCAGGCCGTTTCACCTGGAAGCCATCTGTCTCCTGGGTGGTGGGCATCCGGTGCCACTGGCAGGGAGGAGGGGAGCAGAGCTCATCACCAAGGGGGTGGGCATGAAGATACACACCTGGCCCTCCAAGGGGACCAAGGCCATTTTTCTGCCCACCCTGCATGTCAGCCTGTGCTCCCCATGCCCCAGGTGCACTCTCACCTCCACCAGGTGGTTGTCAGGCCCATACAGTTCCTTGTCCAGCTCTATGACGAGGCTCTTAAAGAATGAAGAAAACTTCCTCTTCTGTTTGCTAGGCTGGGGATGGAAACGGATGTGAGATGGGGCTGCTGCTGAGCTCCCAAACCTAAGCTATGCTAAGCCCAAAAAAGAGGAGCATTGTTTCAACCCTGAAGCTCAGGGTACTGAAGACTGTTGGGCCCTGAAGGAAGCAGTTAGACTCCAGGAAAAGTGAGAGACTGGAGGCAGGGGAAGGGCTCTCTATGCAGCCAGCCCCACTGCTAGCCAATCAAGGACTGAATTAGAAGGGGATACCCTTTCCTCAAGACCCTTTACTGCCACCTGCAGGAGAACCGTTGTAATAACCACACAAATCCTCAACCTTGAATTGGCTTGGCGCTGGGCAGAGCATGACCACGAGCAGTGCTCTCTCCCTCAAGCAGGCCTTCTCCGGAAGTGGCCAAGTGTCTGGCCCCAGTCTTAAACCCACACAGGCCCCCTCCCCTTGAGACACCTCCTTCCCCAACTCACATCATCCAGCAGTTTTCCCTCCACTCGGAGTTCCCAGGAAGCCACCTTGTCCCCTGCTGGGGTTCCCCCGGGGGTCCCTGTGGTTCCTGCATTATCACCTTCTGCCTTGCTGGGACTGAACGTATTGGAAATATAGATCCGCAGCTTTCGTTTTTGCTAAAGAAAGCAAGACAACCAGCTAAAGGTGGACCAACATGTCGGAAAACAGTGTCACCCCAACTTCCCATCTGAACTCATTCACCATCAATATTGCATGGTGACTACGGGCCAGGCACCTTGTTAGGCACTGGGAATGGGGAGCAGGAAATCCGAGTCCTGGCCTTCAAGGAACTCACAATTTTATGGGGGAGACAAATGCACTACTGACAATTCCAACACAGCGGGATCAGTGGTGTGACAGAGGTACATACTGGGTGCTGTCAGGCAAATCAGAAGCCTCTAGCTCATATTTTAAATGAAACTCAAACACTCATCATGGCCCAAAATATACTCATCTCCTGGAAAGCCTTCACCACTCAGGGGACTGTTCAATATTATTATTAAAAAAAAAAAAGAGAAGAAAGCTTCTCTAGGGACGGGGGAGAAGACAAACTACCCTCCAATCTTGCCTTTCAAACTTCTGTCCACGATGCATAAGATTTTCATTTTAAATCATAACCCACCATCCACACACATATATATAAATATCTCAAAATGTGATGAAATAATACCTTTATTACTATAAGTACTACTCTGAAATATTATTATAATTTCTATTTTATATTTCATTAAAAACATGCTGGCCCAACCACATTAAATTGAGTTCATGCTCCGCTAATGAGCTGCATCCTGCAGCGTTAAAATCCTGCTCTAGCCCAATGCAGACCCTCACTTGGCCCCCAGAAAACAAGGCCAGGAAGAGGCAGAGGAGCTTGGGAATGCCAGGGAGTGGCCAGTGCTGTACATACCGTCAGAGGCTTTTTGATGGCCTCTTGGATCTCCATCCGCTTGCGAGCGATGGTCTGGTCCAGCTTCCGCTCAAAAGCCAAGAGATCCATGTATGCCTGAGACTCTGGGACAAGCTCCCGAATCTGGAGGAAGGGAAGAGGAATTTATCAGCTTGTTTCAGCTGTAGCTGTGGCTCCTTCCTCTCCCATCCCAGGGTTGGGGGAGACTGACCACCCGTAGCCAGCCAGCCACTGGGCAGGCCTCCTAGGCCCCCTCCCAACATACTTACTCGCTGAGGTAGAACCTTATCTGCCATCTTCCTCCTCTTTAACCTGGGGAGGACAGATTAACCCACTTAAGAGGTCAATGGTCCAAAGTACCTCCCCTCAATCTACCCCTCCAGTTCCCAGGACCCTCTCCCAAGAGAACTAGGAATCTTCCTCAGTCATCACAGCTCTTAGGACAGAAGGAAACCCTCTGTTACCACTAGAGCTGTGCTAGCTACGTAGGGTGGGAGAAACAGGACGGTCTTACCCCCGGCGCTGGGTGGGCATCGGAGGCTGGGCCTGGGGCACAAGTAGGCGTTTTCGGAATGGGTCCATCATGGTGGGTGGCATGCCGGGTCGAAGTGGAGCAGCTGTGCCAAATGGAGAGCCAGCAGGGGGTCCCACCTGTAAGCCAGCCATGGGCATCCGGCTCCCTGGTGACATGCCAGGCCGCTGGGGGAAGTGAGACAATGGGGGTGCATAGGTCAGCGGGAGGGCCCTACGGGGCCCATAGCCCATTCCCTCCATCTCTCTCCTCAGGCAGGTCTGGCCCTGAGCAGCACACACAGAGCACGGGCTGGAGTGCCAGGAACAAAGGGGAGCAGCCGCCTGAGAGCAGAAGTGTAAACCACACCTGCCCCGCCCCCTTCAACCGCCCTGGCAGCTGTGCCAGCCAATGAGGCCCACAGAGCCCAGGAAGGCAGGAGAATCCTGCCTGCAGGAGGAAGGGCCTGGGGGAGTTTTTTAGGGCCCATGGCCACCTTCCAGCCCCAGCACACTATGCCCTTGCTCCTTGGGACCAGCCAGCTTCAAGGCACTCTCAAGGCCCTCAGATGGTCCACAGGAGGCCTAGGGACAGTCATAGCTAGGAGGTGGCATGTAGTATGATATGAGCAGGCTGGCAGGGCAGAAAACACCCATGCCCTGTTGTGGTGTGACTGAGGGGAGAAAGGTAGTCCAATGTGCTAGCCTAGTGGTGTGACTGAGGGGAGAAAGGTAGTCCAATGTGCTAGCAAGCCCATCAGGCAGCAGCACCCAAGGGGAGCAAGCTGCAACAGGATGGCTTGGAGCGTGTCCCAACTGGTGGGGGTGGCCTCAGGCAGAGTACAGAGACCATCACACGGCCCTATCATAACCCAGAACTGGACCCTACCCCTACACCAGAAGACCCCAAAAGGGAGCTGTGGCTCCTGGGTGGCCAACGGGAAAGAGAGCAGCTAGCACCTGGACTCTGTCTGTGGTCCACACACCACCTGGCAGCTAGGGCTGGCTCAGGCTCAACGTAGCCCTCGCAATCCCAAGCTGGAAAATGGAGATAAGATTATCCTGGGATGCAAGGATCAGAGTCATAGGGTCAGCAGAGGAATGTGGGTGACGGAGATAGCTTCTTTAGAAGCCTGCAGAAGAATTTCCCACTGAGGTCCAGCTCCCCAACATTTCTGCTGAGCCCATCCAGAAGTAACCTCCGCCCTCTGCCCCCCTTCCCCATGGTTGCTGCCTGCAAGGCCTGTTTGGCAGCTCTGCCTCGCACACACTGTCCCTGGCAGCTTCACAGGGCTGGCCCTAGGGCCCAGATTATGCAACTAGCATAACTAGCCAACCAAGCCAGGCTGGGTGGGGACTCGCACCAAATGAAAGGACCCCCTCCCCCGCCCCAGCATCATCTAGCACTAAACCCATGTTCTCACCACAGAGGGTCAGATTCTTGACCAGATGCAGAGATGGAGAGAAACATGACCCAGAGACATAGGGAAGGGGAAAGGAGGAGGGTGGGAGGGAAGCATCTGGGAGAATAGAGAGTTACACATGGGGGGCTCCGGGACCTCAGGAGTCCTGCCACAAGTCTCTCCTCATCAGGAAGAGATTCATCCATGCTGTTGAAAGGCAAAAGACAGCCTGTTTCTCTACCCTAATGAGCTATGGCCAGAGATTACAGAAAACAAGTCAGTGTGGCCACAGCTGTAAACCCAGGCCCCAGACATCCTAGACTGGGAGTTTTTCCCACCCAAAGCCTGAGCCAAAGGGTTGGAACAGCTGAAGCAGTGGGACCTGCAGAGTGTGAGCTAGGGCCCTGTGGTCTCCATGAAGCTACTCACTAGGGTGTTCACAAAACCTCCTCAGCACCGCCCATGCCTCCTAGGCAGGCGCTCCGGTACAGAAACTCCCAAGACAAGGCAGCACAAGCAGGGCCTGGAATAGGCCCCTCCCAAACATCTGCTTCCGACTTCCCAGGCGTAGAGCCCCCAGCTCACCCAGGGCCCCAGGCTTCTCCCCAGAGCGGGAAGGAGCCCAGGGGAAGGCTGCTTACAGTTCCTTTAGTCCCAGCTTGGCCTTGCCAAGCTCCACACCTGGGCTTTGAAGTACCAGTTCCTCCTCCTCTTCCAAAAAACAACCCAAGAGTTATAAGGAAAAAAAAGAACACAGCCCAGAATTCTCAGGCTCCCTAACTCCCCACCTGCAGCACAGCAGGTTAACCTGGCTCGGTGCCCTGAACCCTAGAAGTGTGCGACAACCTCCTCTCCCTTAGCCCAGCACTAGCCCACATCCTAAGCTGGACTCTATCTCCACCACCCAGGAGAGCAAAGGCAGGAGGCTGGGCCTGATGCTGCCACCTCCAGAGAGCATGCTTGCCCTGCCTCAAAGCTGTGGCCCTGGTGCTCCTGGTGGCTGGCCCTCAGAGTCTAGCAGAGGAGAACATACTCCTCCATAAGAAAATATTTTGAACTCTCTGGAGCGAACCCAGCAATCTGGGTCGTTTTGTTTTGTTTTTGTTTTTTTTAAGCTCCTTAGTTGACTGTGATCCAGAGCTGGAACCACTGTCTAGAGGGAGAAGGGTCATCACTTCCCTTCGTTCAATAGGCTCCCCTATCTGCCCAACTTGGGCCCTGAAATCCTTGCTCTCCCAGCTCATCTCATGTGCCCTAATAGACAGAAACCCCTTTGCTCTTCAGATCTCAAGTCCCTTCTCCTGGAAGTCACACAACTGGACTTGGAAAGAAGCCAAGCAGGATCCTCCTCGAACTCAACCAAAGTGAACTGGGTCCTCCCTTTCCCCATCTACCTCTATTGCCCTCCCTAGAAGAGGAGGAGGAGAAGGCGATGAGAAGCTGGTGGGATGGGAAGCCCAGGGAAGCAGAGGCTCACTGCCTTCACCACTTTCCCCACCCCTAGGAGCCCAGGGCTACCCAGGCAGCCAGCTCAGCCTTGCCACCGGCCCAAGGCCACTCCCTACAAAGGGCTATGGAATCCAGTCTCTCAGCAGCTTTCCCTATGGCACATTTCCCACGGGTTGCAAGCTGAGGAAACTGGAGAGGCTCCTATCTGTTCCCTAGATCCTTCCCAGGCCAAAGGCGCACAGGGAGGCTCCCGGGCCAGGTCTCAGTTAGCTGGCCCAAAGACTGGAATGACCAATGCAGGGATCCCTCAGCGACACCTTGGGCCCATGAATCCCCAAGGGGAAGAGCAAGATGGGAAAAATGGACCCCAGCTGGAGTCCTTGGGACAGGCCTGTCTCTGTCAATACCTAGACCTTTTGTTTTCTTTCTAGGGAGGAGGGGGAATGAGAAGTAAGAGGGAAAAATCACTGTTCCTAGTTAAACATCTCTTTAGAAAGTGAGGGCCCAGGGGTCCTGGGGCCCATGCATACCCTACTCTAGGAATCCACTTCTGGGACCTCTACCTGGAGACATGAGGAGGGAAGAGAGGAAGCCCCAGCTTCCTTCTTTCAAACTTGGTAGAAGTCAGTGCCAAATGCTGGGGCACATGGGTTGCAATATGGCAATATCAGAATCTCAAAGCTAAATAAAAGTGGAGAGCGGGAAGGAGAAAGAATGGGTACAATTCCCAAGTATTCTGGGGCAACCAGAAACAAGGGACTGGGGGACTGATGAGCCCCACCAGCAGGGTCAGGCTGAGTTCCTCACACACTGACCCTAAGGACAGAGTCTCTACCTCTCAATGATCTTTGAAGCTGCAACCTGAGAAGCTCTCTTCGAAGCCAAACCCCAAAGGGGTCAGGACAGAACCCTTTGAAGCAACTCCCGCAGGCTCCTCCAGCCCCAGACCAGCAGGGCTCCGTGGAGCCTCTCTGCTCCTCCAGACTAATCAACTCCTGGACACTATGACACTAGGCAGAAAGCCAAAAAGAGAGTCTGCCCAGAATGGGCTGGGCTTTCCTCCTTCCTTAGGGATGGCCGCTACTGTCTCTGGTCTAACCCAGAGTCATCTGGGGTGAGGGTTCCTGGGCCTGATCCAGGAGTAGACTCTCCCCTGCACCAGCTGGAGTCCCCTTGCCCTATCCTCAGTCTCCCATGCCCGTGGGAAGCCAGGCCCTTCTTCTTCCTCATCAGCAGCTGGGAACCATCTCAGACACGCTAGAACTCTGCCAGTTCCCAACTAGAAAAAAACCAGAGCAGACTTGGAGTGGGACCAAGGCCAATGCAGGGTAACCCTGGTTCCTCAGTGAGGGCCCTTTTCCAAAACTTTCTCATCACTTCCCAGGACCCTCTACCCTAGGATCTATACACTAGACTTTCAACCCAGCCGCCCACAACTCACTAGCTCCCACAACTCCTCCATCTCTCAGTTACTCAGAATCCCTGTTCCACGGAAGCCCCCAGACCCTCCCAACTGCTTCAAACACTCCACCCAGAGTCGCTCTTACCTTCTCTCTCCCAACTCCTCCACCACCACCACCTAGCCGAGCCTGAGGATCCCTGGCCTTGCCCTCCACCGTGTCCTGCTCCGCATGCAGGGCCCCTGTGCCCTCTCTCCAAGAGGCTGCCCCAGGGCCCTCACTCGACGCCCCTCCACCTCCTGCACCCGGCGTGCTCGCGGCGCCACCCACCCGTCCGCCCTCCTCACCTGGTACTGCGCCGCGGGGCCCGCGGGGCCCATGGGGCGGAAGGCGGCGGCTCCGGGGCCCCCTACGCCTCCAGCCGGCCCTGGCCCCCTGAGCGCCGGTCCGGGCAGCATGCCGGGTCCCGCTGGCGGAGGCGGCGCTCCCAGGGCCGCGGCAACCGCGCCGCCGCCAGGGCTCAGCGGGGGCAGCGGGAACCCGCCCGCGCCACGGCCCGACATCGCTCCGTCCCGTCCGGCGGTGTCGCGATCCGGACTCCGGGCTCCGCGCCGAGTCCGCTCCGAGATCCGTGCTCCGGGACTTTCCGATCTAAATTCCGGGTTCTGCGGTTTGTTGATCCGAGTTCCGGGATTTCCTAATCCAAGTTCACGAGTTCCTCACAGACCCGGTTTGGGGCAGGGCTGATCCCGATTCCGGTCCTGCCCGGGAAATTCCGGATCCGGGATCTGCTACGGGCCCGCTTGCCGCCCCCGGCCTCCGGAGGTTTGGCCGCCTGAGTCCAGTTACCCAGAGGCGGCAACTAACTCCCTGCCCCGCCCAACCCAGCCCAGCGCTAGGCCTCGCCTATACCCAGCAGCCCAATGCTAGGGTGCCTCCTCAAATCCCGCCCCTCGCGAGACCCGCCCCTAACAGGCACCGTCCCTAACCGTCGGCCCCAGAGCCCCGCCCACACCCTTCGGCCCAACCCTTCGCGGGAGGGGCGGGGGCGGAAGCTGCGCAGGGAGACGCCGAGCAAGGCGCGGGGCCAGAGGTCGAAGGTCACTTAGGGCTTCGACAGTGCGTACGGTAGGTAGTTGCTGCTCTCTACTCGGCGTAGGCAACTCGCCAAGTTACCCGGCCACGCTTCTTGAAAATAGTTTTGTCAAGTCTGCTTTCTACATTTTTAACATTAAAGATTCAACTCAGAGCTGCTCTCGGGGGGCAGAACAGCCACCGACTTGACTTGCTTTAAAAACCCGTCTTGGTGGCTCTGACCTGCCAAGGCATATGGGCTGCTCCAGACCCGATCCAGCTGTGTGAACGGTTGACTTGGCCAAGAGCCGAGTTCTTATCGCATATTTTAAAAGTGGCTGTGCCTCACTTTAAGGAAGCCTAGGATTTGACTCCACAGGAAATGTTTCTAGGCGAAGGAATTTTTGCATGATGAGAAACCTCCCTGCAATTAAATAAGGTCTTTCTCCAGGATTTATAGCACTTAATTTTCAAAAATTTAATACCTTTCCGGAAACCACTGTCCTGTATCAGAAGGTATTCAAAATAAAGTGCTTTAGCTATGCCAGGGGTCTGGAGTTTTCTCATGATATAGACCAGTGCTTCTTAAAATTTAATGAGCATAACAAACATCTGGGGCTCTTATTAAAAATGCAGATTATGATTCAGGAGGCCTGGGGTCTGGGGTAAGGCTCAAGATTTTGCATTTCTAACAAGCTCCCCAGCAATGCTGTCGCTACTCAGACAATACTTTTGAGTAGGCAAGATAGAGACTTTTCCACTATATAAATCCCCTGCCTATGTTCTCATTTCCATTTCATTCTTGCACCATAGCACCCCAGATCCAGCTTATAGTACAGTCCTCCAACCGTTTTTAGAAATTAGTTCTGCTCATCTATACTTCCTGCTATCTTTCCTCCAGTGATAAACCCTGTTGCTGCTGCTTTCCTGCCTCTCCGTCTTCTCAGAGATCCCTCTCCCCTTTCTCCCTAAAAATGGGTTGTCAGTCTGAGAACAGGCCACTGGAATTGTTATAGTCATTGAACTAGGGCCCCTCCCCACCTCTGTAAGGTGGGTAAAGAATTCATGATAAAGCAGTTAATGTCCATTTCGACCTTTTCCAGCTCCTAGAGCAACAGTAGTGCTAGAGAAAGTAGTATGGGCGAATCCCCTGGGGGCTTCCAAAATTTCCCTGCCAGCCACATCCCTACACACACACACAGTCCAATGGCTCCCAGTGTTGTATTTTAAAAATAAGCCTCCCAGGTAATTCTGATACAATTCTCCCTGTAGATTTACTCTAGAAAAGAGGCAAGCTAATAGGTGCATTTAAAAATGGATAAAACAGTTAAATGTAATTTAAGTCTATTAATTTGTTGCTTAAAATGCTTCCCAGCTCCTCATTGCTTAGATTGAACATCATACTTCCTCTCATGAGATGTAAGGTTCTGCAGGGCCTGACTCCGGCTTACCTCCTTGGGCTCATTTTAAATCACCGCCTTGGGCCAGCCCCATGATGTAGGGGTTAATTTCTGTGAGCTCCGCTTCAGCAGCCCAGGTTCACAGGCCCGGCTTCTGGGCATTGACCTACACTACTTGTCAGCCATCCTGTGGCAGCAACCCACCTACAAAATAGAGGCAGATTGGCACAGATGGTGGCTCAGGGCAAATCTTCCTCAGCAAAAAAAAAAAAAGAAATCACTGCCTTTGGTTCTCTGAGAGTCAGTCCAGAGGTTCTCCTGACAATTTCTCAAACTGCTAAACCCCTTCCCACCTCAGAGCCTCTTTGCCCCCAGCTCTTCCTTAACTTTTCCACTGTCTCCCCTTAGTTTACTTCCCACCAAGTGATTATCACAATATGTAATTATTTGTTTATGTATGCACTGGTTTACTGTCTGATAAACTCTATGAAGGCAGAAAGTGTCTTTTTCTCTTTTTATTTTTTATTGAGGTGAGAGTCACATAACATAAAATTAACCATTTTAAAGTGAACAATTCAGTGGCATTTACTACATTCACAGTGTTGTGCAACTACCACCTCTAATTCCAAAACATTTTTATCACTCCAAAAGAAAGTCCCATACCCATTAAGCAGTTGCTTCCCATTCCCCCCTCCTCCTGGCCCCTGGTAACCACCAATCTGCATTCTGTCTTTATGGATTTACCTATTCTGATTATTTCATTTAAATGGACTCTTATAATATGTGGTTTTTATGTATGGCTTTTTTCACTTAGCATAATGTTTTTTAGATTCATCCACGTTGTAGCATGAATCAGTAATTCATTTCTTTTTATGGCTTTTTATTCCAGTGTATGTATATGTCACAATTTATATTTATCCATTTATCCCTTGATGGACATTTGGACTGTTTCCACCTTTTGGTTATTGTGAGTAGTGCTGCTATGAACATGCATGTACATATGTTTAAGTACTTGTTTTCAATTATTTTGGGTACATATTGTATTTTTCTTAATCATTGTTATAACCTGCTCAACAAATATATGTGAACAAGCGAATGATCTTTGAGGGTAGTGGGAGAGAATGATACACAGATAATGTCAACACAAGTTAACTGCTATGATAAAATATCCTCAAGGTGTTGGGGGAAAATAGAGATATCTAAGGCATGGTAGGGATTAAGGAATATTTCCTAGACAGTAGGCAGAGAATAGCTAACACTTATTAAGCATTTACTACACGTATTAGCTCATTTAATCCTCACAACGCATATGAGATAGATACTATTTTCACCTCTATTTTAGAAATCAAGGCAGAGAGATTCAGTTACTCGTCCACTCTCACCATTATGATACTGGGATTCAAACATAGTTCTGAGCTGGCTCTAAAATCCACAATCCAGGCACTTAACCACTATATATGAGTTCTTGTTGGTAGCTATTATCTCTCTGTTATTACCTCTGGTCTGTTATTACATGCAAGGAAACAGTGTTCAAACTGAATAGCAAATGTTGTGGCGACTCAGAGAAAAGGAGGTTGATTGGTAGCACCTGATTAATCAGAAAAGATGCTGGAGCACTTTGGATTGAAGGAGATAACATTGGTGGTCACCCAAGAGGCAAATGGATCTGATATCTCACTTTGGGACATGTCAGGACCTTGTGAAAAGAGACCACTGAGTTAACACTGAAGAATGGACAGAGGTGGGGGGAAGGGGGGCCATTCCCACTGCCACCCTCGTAAGACCTAATGGGCAGCCAATTACAGTACGTGCATGGAGGCAGCATTCCCATGCCTTTGTTCCTACAACTTGGAATGCCTTTTTCTCTTCCTCTTTTCTTCCCTTGATACTTATTCTGCTCGGTGACTGCTCTAGAATTTCATTCTTAGACCGTCTATGGTCTCGGAAGAGGGACTTTCCTGTAACCTCTGGGCCGTGTTGCAACTACAGATGTTCAGAAAGGCTGAATGGAACTAAAGTATTTAATTTCATAAAGTATTTAATACAGCCAGAGCCAAAGGGACAATTCCCAGTGTGGGCTCTGTGGTTCCTCTCCCAGCTATTTGGTGGGCAAAATAGCCCCCAGCGAGTTCACAAGAGAAAGGCCCTTGGAGCAAGCGCTTCCCAGTGCTTTCCCTAGAGCAGGCCAGCAAAGGATCACTCCTCAGTATGGATGGCCCTCAGGAGGTTGGAATTTCAGGAGAAGCAACGTGGATAGTCAGGTCATGGTGGGAAACATTTACCAAGATGGCAGCACTGCTGGGGCTGTAACAGGAGCCTCCAGGCAGCTGACGCTTTCATATTCCACATGGATGTGGTGGTGGGGCAGGCCCCAGGCACTGCTCAGTCAGAGCAGCAGAAGGGCTAGATGGTAAAGCAGCAGACACTATATTCACCATTTGAGTATGTCTACAGTCCTGCAGTCTACCAGCTGAGAGATCAAAGGACTCTATATTCACCATTTGAGAAGCATTTATTGAGCACCCTCTAAGTGCCAGTCCCTGATATATTCTAGTAGAGAAGATAATGCAAAAATAGATCATTTCCCCATGTTACAACTGCTAAGATAAAGAATTTATTCCTCAGCATCTCTTCCATAACCCACCCAACTGGTTTCTCTGCTAATAGGCCATTCTACCCCATCCCTCCCGCCAATTTTAGCCCCAGGCACCAAATCTGATCACATCTCTCCATTTTCCCATATTTGTGTGCCCTCCATTACCTTCAGCAGTGGGCTTTAAACCCATAGTGGTCCTTTAGGTTTCTCAGAGCTGTTGTGGAGAGCTGAGAGTGAGGTGAGAGGACAGAGCTAGGAGTTTCCCCTCTGTTCCCCCTGCCTTCCCATCCCTGCTTAAATCAAGGAGCTCTACTTTTATTGCTTTTTATATTGAATGACCTTGCAAGATTTCTTTGGCAGAAAGAGTTCCACGGCTCTAAAATGTTTAAAAGCCAATGGCTTACAGAGGAGTCTATATCTAAACTTCTTAGCATGGCATAATTCGCTCTTCATTCTGTCCTCCTCCTACCTATCTAGCTTTACTTTCCACCAACATCCTATGCATTCCACCATCAAGCCACACTGAACTTGCGCTTCCCTGAACACGCCTTTTATGCTGTGGTTCATTTGCCTATGACGTCACTACAATGTCAGCTCCTCCAAGGCTGGGACTTTGTCTTATTTGCTCCTGTGTCCCCAACTACCTAGAACTATACTTGGCACAAAGTTAAATTCTCAATACATATTTATTAAATGAATAAGTGTTCTTCCCCAGTTCTCTGATATGCAAGTGTCTGTTTATTCTTCAAGGCCAACTCAAATGTCACTGCCTCTGGAATTTTCTGTGACTTCCTATCCCCACCCTCCAACTGCCATCATCAATTTGTTGTTCTCTTTTCCATTTTCCAGAGCACTCAGTCTAAATTTCTGTAAGAGTACTCATATTGTGCTGTGGCTTTTGTTTGGGGCTCTGACTCCATCTATACACCCCTCCACTGTGAACTCCAGGAGGATGAGAACAGTGTAGAAACAATCAATGCCTGCTCAGGAAATAATTCTGATAAAAATTACGTCTGCTTCCCCACCCCAGAACTCAATTCTAAGTCGGTCCTGATCAGGAGTTAACCAATCAGGGCAGAAGGTTAAAACTAGCTTAACTGTAACAGTTAACTTGGGATCCCAAATCCTTCTTAAGCTTTATGCTCTCGCTCTCTTGGACTTATTGATTTGTGACCTTCCACCTGAATTCCTGGATTTTTCTTTGTTTATTCCTTAGCCCAGATCTTATCCTCACCTTGACTCTGATGGGCCAGCCAAGGTTGACTCACTTGGTACTAACTCCTGATTTTAACCCTTAATCTATCTGCTCTTCTAATTCTGGTTAAGACTGTACTGATCCTAACTAGCCATTTAGCCTCTAAAAACAACATGTTGCCTCTGAGTCATCTATTGACAGCCCCAAGAATAAAGAGCAGGTAAGGGAGAAAGTGAGTCTTGAGGGATCAGGGAAGCAGCACATTTGTGGAATCCAGAAACCAAGTAAAGCAGTCAAAAGAGAGATGCAACTTCAGAAGAGGATAGCTCTCTAGCTAGGGTTTCTCCTGCTTTTGTCAGGTTCAAAACTACTGCTTCTATAACCGAGTCCCGTGACTACCTGGGCCAAAGCAATTATCCATTTGAAGGAATGACTTCTTCACTTCCCTGGGAAAGCACTATTCACATAAAGAAATGAGTCAGCTAGAGCAAGCCCATCTGTTAAATTCAACTCACTAAGTGACCAATTTATTAAATTATCAGAACTTTCTAAAAACTATTTTTACACAACACAGCTATTTTATTAGGTGGGATTACATTAACAGCCTTAAAGATGTTGAAATTTAAGATTTTTTAAAAATTAATTAATTAATTTATTTTCCCCAAAGCCCCAATAGATAGTTGTATGTCATAGCTGCACATCCTTCTAGTTGCTGTACATGGGATGCGGCCTCAGCATGGCCGGAGAAGTGGTGCGTCGGTGCGTGCCTGGGATCCGAACCCTGGCCGCCAGCATTGGAGTGCAAGCACTTAACCGCTAAGCCACGGGGCCTGCCCCGAAATTTAAGATTTTGATTGAAGACATGAAAGTTAAGGCCAATATGCCATTGAGGATTAGAAAAAGGATAATAAAAATGTAAGTATATGACAAAATAGAAAGTGACATTTAAAAGTACCTAAAAAACATAAGCAGCTGAAAAAATCCTGCCAGATATAAGTGCAGAAATTTTGGTTTCTAGCAAGGAGGGATTAGGATGTTGATTTGGTAGCACTTTGCAGAAATATTTAACATAAATGAGCAAAACCTTTCAAAGCCACAAAAGAAAATGAGGGTGGCTCGAAGAGGTTACTATGATAAATCTTATGAACTAGCCACAGATTTGATGTGCATTAACCAGGAAAATGAATTTTTAAAGAACCAAAAAAACAAAACAAAAAGTGAACATGCTAAAAATGACATAAAGTCAGAAATTTACTCGAAAGCAACAGGAGCAACCACATCACAAATACATTTAACATACTAAAGTGATATGCAAATTGAGAAATTGGGAAAAAATTCCTGAAAATGCTAAAACATTCTGACATGAAACTGAAATTTTGGTTACTGACACTGAAAAATACTTTTATGAATATTAAGTATTTCTATAAAGACTTTTCAAAAACAGCTTTATTGAAATATGATTAACGTACAATCAACTGCATATTTTTATTTTTATTTTTTTAATTTTATTTATTTATTTATTTTCCCCCAAAGCCCCAGTAGATAGTTGTATGTCATAGCTGCACATCCTTCTAGTTGCTGTATGTGGGACGTGGCCTCAACATGGCCGGAGAAGCGGTGCATCGGTGCGCGCCCGGGATCCGAACCCGGGCTGCCAGCAGCGGAGCGCGCACACTAACCACTAAGCCACGGGGGCCGGCCGATCTGCATATTTTTAAATTGCACAATTTGAGAAATTTTGACATATACTCTATTTTCATAAAGATTTTAAATTACTCTATGACATCAGACAAACTAAATAGTCTTTAAAATATTACCATGAAGATAAAATTAAAACCTATCAATTAAACTTCCCAGAAATCTCCAAAAGTTTTTATTTTTTTTTGTGAGGAAGATCAGCCCTGAGCTAACATCCATGCTAATCCTCCTCTTTTTGCTGAGGAAGACCAGCTCTGAGCTAACATCTATTGCCAATCCTCCTCCTTTTTTTCTTTTTTTCCCCCCAAAGCCCCAGTAGATAGTTGTATGTCATAGTTGCACATCCTTCTAGTTGCTGTATGTGGGACGTGGCCTCAGCATGGCCGGAGAAGCGGTGCGACGGTGTGCGCCTGGGATCCGAACCTGGAGCCGCCAGTAGCGGAGCGCGTGCACTTAACCGCTAAGCCACGGGGCCGGTCCCAAAAGTTTTTAAAACTAGCCCATACAAAAGTAATTGCTGAAAACTTTATGAAGAGGTAAAAGAAACACCTTTTTTGAAAAATGCTATTAGAGGTTCTCCCCACTTTGCCCTTTTGAGTTGTTGGGGTTGGGATAAGTCGAGGGCATGTCTCTGACAAACATAGTTCCTCCATTCTCTCCTACTGATAGAGGATGCCAGTGGTGGCTGGAAGAGGGTGGTGGTGATGTCTTCTCTGGACAGATCCAAATTCTCATTCTCACCACCAACTTTGGGGACAAGAGGTGGAGAAGCAGAGTAAAAACGGAAAGCAGTCTAAGGAGGCTGGTGTCACAAAGCTAAGAGTCCTCTGAAGGAGCTATGTGATGCCTCCCCACAAAGAAAATTAAGGTGTGAAATCACCATTCTTCAGACTCTCAGCTCATTCAATTACTAAATATTTATGGAGTGTATACTATGTGTAGGCATCGTAGGTGCTAAGGGTACTGCAGTGCTAAGGATACTGCAATAAACAAGACACAAAAATCGTGCCCTCATGACACACATATTCTTTTTTTTTTTTTTGAGGAAGATCAGCCCTGAGCCAACATCTACTGCCAATCCTCCTCCCTTTTTTTCCCCAAAGCCCCAGCAGACAGCTGCATGCCATAGCTGCACATCCCTCCAGCTGCTGCACGTGGGACGCCGCCCCAGCATGGCTGGAGAAGCAGCTCGCGGGTGCGCGCCCGGGATCCGAACCCGGGCCCCCAGCAGCGGAGTGCCTGCACCCAACTGCCAAGCCACGGGGCCGGCCCCAACACACATATTCTAGAGTGAAAATAATGAGCAGATAAACATATATACAGTGGTATGCTGGTAAATGTTTACCAACCAGTTCTCCAAAAAACAATGCCAAACTCTAATTTGTAACCTTTGATAATTTCAGTGATGTAAATACTTCCACCATGGCTGTTTTCAGGCTACCAACCTGACCACTAAATGTAAAGTTGGGAAGAGAAGGGCTGGCCCATATGAGCCAGTCTAGGACATCACTGGATATTTAACTTAACACCAGGTAGTCATAAGTGCTATAAAAACGAGTAAAGCCCAGCAGTTTGGGGAGAGCAGTCAGAAAAGGCCTTTCTGAGATTGTAAAAGGACAACACAGACTACCATCTATGGAACACCTATTTAGCGTCAAAAACAACAGTCACTTTCACATATGTAAACTAAATGTCATTCCTTTTGACAGATGAGGAAACTAGAAGTTATGTAATTTCCCCAGTCCCAAAGCTAGTAAGACATTAAAGAGGGATTCATAAACAGGCTTGTCTGGCCCCGAAGCTTCTATTCTATCCAACATTCTCCCTCAAACTGTCAGTATGGAAGGAGACAAGGCAGTGGTACAACTAAGGTACAAGAAAGGCAGTTGCCCTGGGCAGCCCAAAGAAATCAGCATGAGAAGAAGCAGCACTCAGTCTAAAAAGAAAGAAATACAGTTCTTAAGACTTACACTGGACACCAAAATTGCCAACTACATTAATAATTTCCCTGCCTGTCACCCCAGAGAATAAGGAGGTCTGTTTCCTCATCCATATAATGGGGTTAATAGTAGTGCCTCCCTCTAAGGTACTTATAGTAAATGAGATAGTGGATGCACTTAATAATTGTCCTCCTGGGGAAAAAAAAATTCTCAAACCCTCAAATTTCACCAAGCACCAAGGAACTCAGCCCATGGCTCATGGTAAGGCCAGTGACTGAGACACAGCCAGGGCACATCAGGATGCCCATGAGAATGGCCTAATTTGGGCTCAGGGAAAGTGTTCTGAGAAATGACCGTGGGAAATCATTTACACGGAAGCCGAGGAAAGGAGTCCCCTCAGGCTGGAGAGATGCAAGGGGAGGATTTACTCGCTCACCCCCATTTTGATGGGTTACTGAGAGTTCCTGGGCCGGAGAGGGGAGCAAGAGCGCAGGCAGGTTGGGTAGGACGTGAGGAAGCCAGTGCTAGTTTCCTCAGGCGCGTTCCTTGTATGTGGAGAGCGGGAGTATAGAAATGGCCCAGGAGGCGGGAGGGCGGGGCACAAAAAGGACTTTCCGGATAATGGCAAAGCGCCCCGTCGAACCTATCTCCCCGCCCACCCAGGAAGAGCCCAGAGAGGTCCCGAGCAGAGCGAGGAACCGACGACAAACTCCAAGCAACCTCCGCGGCCGACGGCGCGAAAGCTCCTGCACGCGCAGCCCACCCCCGGCTCACGTGTTCAGGCCGCACCACGGGATGAACACGCACAGGGGAGGACAACCCCTTTCTTTCCCTATAGACTCATTATTTGCTACAACCACCCCTTTCCTTATGTTTCCACTTTGTTTTATTTAGTAGCGATTATTTTGAGTCAAATATGCGCTGTCTGCCAAGCGGGATCCAGGCTTCCCTACCCTCATCTTCTCCGTGCACCCCTCCTGTTGGTTTAGCTTCCTGCCCGCCGCTTGTCTCAGCCAATCCTTGCTAGGCTTCTGCCTGGACGTCACGAGTTTCTAGGCAGATCAGGAAACTCCTGGGGACAGGAGCCCCCTCGTGCGCTTCCGCTTGGCTGTGCGGAGGGAACCGTGTGAGCGTGTGGCGGTTGAGCGCGGATGGCGCGAGGCCGCCGAGTGACCCGAGTTGTGGTCGGAGCAGCGAGGAGCGGCCCTCTGAGGATTTAGGTCTTGTTTTGTTTGCTTAGGCTCGTGCTGGTGTCTCCTTAGGCTTTCCCGTCAGATCTGTGGAGGTCTGGCCTCATGGCGGGCTTCGCCTCCTCACGCTGTAGTGAGCCGGAAACCTGAGGAGCATTTATTGAAGTATTTTTTCCACATATTTTTTAATGTTTTAAATGCCATCCACCTTTAAAAGCCTTCCTGGCCTGTTGGGCTGGGAGTATGGAAGCCACGTCGTGTACACCCTAGACAGGAAACTCCTTCCGAGCAAGAACTGGCCTTCTGCTCTATATCTCAACAGTGGGCACAGCCCCTCACTTAAATATTTTATCTAGTTCGTTCGTTCGTTCATTTATTCATTCATTCATAGTTGTTGAATGCCTACAACCGTTCAGGGTGCTTGGGATCCATCAGCGAAAAAAACCAACGGCCCTCCCCTCATGGGGCTTCCAGGCCGGCAGGGAAGGTAGACAATCATAACAAGTCTAAGAAGTAAATGAGGGTGTGTTAGCAGGTGATGCTGTTACGAGAAAAGAAAACAGTAGCATGGATTAAGCGTATGCTGTGCTGCGGCCTGGGCACCCTGGGTTGAAAAAAGGATGGTCATGGTGGGCCTCCTGGCAAAAAGATACGTTCAACTGGGTGAAGGAGTATTCAGGGAGAAGGAAGCGGATTTCAGGCAGAGGGAAGAGGCAGTGCGAAGGGTGGAATGTGACTGCTGTAAGTGAAAGAAACTTCAAGAGACCTGTAATATAAATGGATAGTGAGAATCCCAAACTTGGACAGGAAGCCCAGTTCAGGTTACAAAGCCAAAGCAATCCAAGGGCATATCAGTGTTTGTGTCCTTCCATCACTGCCTACCACCCTCCCTGCAACTCTTTAGTGACTGGAGGATAGGCCTAGAATTTCAGACAGTTTAAACCATTAATTTGGGATATAATCTACATAATAAGCAAAAGGAATTTCAAAAGATTTAAAAATTATTTCTCCTTAGGGATGCTGCTTTGTTTCTCCCTAACAAAATGAATATAAAATTCCATGTTTCAGTACCTGATCATAACATGAAAACAAGAATGAATTATTAGAGCTGTGAGGATAGGGGTGGTTAGATAAGGGGGATGCGAGGGAGACACATGAAACATACAACAAAGTATGTGTCAGTACCTGAGTATGAAAACAAAAAGAATATGCCTCTTCCCTTTTCTTATACCTATTTTTGCAGCATGGACGTATACTAGTGGCAGCCACAAGGGAAAACCAACTAGCTTGGCTTACAGTGATCAGAGATGGGAAATCTTTTTTTAGCTGAGGCTCTAGGAGCAGAGCATAGTCTATGAGATAAATTCACCTCAAGATCTGGCTTCACAGAGAAGGTAACATCAGCAAGCTAAAGAGAAATGAATAAAATAAAAGGAGCTCTTGGATTAACCTCTATGGGGAATTGTTTGTGACACTGTGGCCCCATCAAAGCAGAGATAATAGGGATTGAATATAAAGAAGCAGTGAAGTGTTAAGAGCATTGCCCAGCAGTCAAGATGCTGGATTTGAATCCTGGCTTCACCTCTTAATTAGTTGTGTGATTTGGGGTAAGTTTCTTTACCTCTCTTAGCCTCCATCTCCTCATCTGTAAAAGTGGGGATAATTATAGGATTGCTGTGAGATAATCAAACACTCAGTATAGTGCCTGAAACATAGTATATGTTTACTAAAGAAGTTGTTAGACAAGATGTGATTGAGAAAGAGTCATTGAAATGAGATGCAGATCAGTAGAGAGTGCCTGGCCTTGGAGTAGGTGTTATGAAGAGAGCACTTTCAAGGAATTTGAAAGTTAATTGGGATTCTACAATGTACAAGTTAATGTGACTGATATTTTTAAAAAATCATACAGCTAAATGAATGAATGTTATGCATGCCCTTCAAACAGTGGGAAGGTCATTTTCCTCTGCCTTTCCCGTGCCACTTCCAAAATAATAATATTAGGTATGAACAATTGGTATTTTCTAAATCTTATTTAAGATGTGAAAAAGTATTTAGAACACTGCTATTTTTATTTATTGATCTGTAACATACTCGTTAAGTAAAACGAAAATGTTTACTATGCAAACATAGCCTCTAGCCCCCATTTCCAACCACACTGATATCCTCCCTCCCCAGCCCCAAGCATCTTCTCTATAGAAATTCTGCAGCCACCACTGCCTTCAGGCCCTAATCATATCTCCCTTGGACTGCTGCAGTAGCCTTCTAACAGATCTCTTGGCCATCAATCTTCATCTCCCCCCGCCTCCCCGCACACTGCCAGTTTTATCATCTTGAAAAATAAAGCTGATCATCTCACCCTTCTGCATTAAAAGCTCTGTGGAATCCTGCTTGAAATTGCATACCCACTTCTCTAACTTTATCCTACAACTCTTTTCCCTGTAAGCTACCCTCTACCCATATTGAGCTTCTCGAATTTTCTCAAATAAGCCTGGCCTGACCTCTTTTCCATATCACCCCCTCCCTTAATCAACTTCCACTCATAATAGAAAACTCAGTTCAAAGGGGACCTCTCTGAGAAACCTTCTCAACTCCTTCAGAGAGAAGTAATGATTCCCTCCTCAATGCTCCCTGATCAGTTTTATCATTATCAGCAGCATCAGCAACAGCAGCACCATCACCGTTATTACTAACATTTATTGAAGGCATGTGTACCAGGAGTTGGGCTAAACATTTGACTTGAATGAACTCATTTAAGTCTCACTTCACTACCTCCCAATTTTTATAATAACACTTGGCACAGTATATTTTTATTTTTATTTATATTTGTGTTGCCCACTAACTTCCAGGAATTCCTATGTCATAGGATACTTCTCAGTAACTTCAACACTTTACTAAGAGCCTGACATATCATAACCTTTTGCGGAAAGAATGTATGAATGAAAGCAGTCCCACTTGGGGCCTTTGTACTTTTTTCAATATAGCTGTTATTACTCAAAACTCATATTTTGAAATTTCCTCCAGAGTTTGGAGTACTTTATTTAGAATATATTTAATGATAGGAGATCTTCCTTGGGAAGAGACTTAAGTCACTCAGAGCTAAGTTTGGCGAATAAGGTGACTGAGTAATATAATTTTTGCTGAAAGAATAATAGAATAGTTTAATAAAGAGACGGACTTTTCTTGTATAGTTTAAAAGCCAGTTCTAAATCACTTCTAAAAATTTTTTTGAATGATGGTGTCATCACTAAAATAAGTTTGTAGCCTCCCAAAGTGATTTTCTTGAAAGGGTAACATTCACTTGGGAGTATAAATTTTGATACACCTAATATCTTATGCGTGTATAAAAAAGACAAAAAAACTCTTTCAGACCAGCATACAAGTAAAAGTAGACCTGTACAAAACTCAATGTATGAAAATTCAAATACAAAATTAGAGGGTAATCATTCATTCATGGAATACCCACAATATGCTAGGCACTGTGCTAGGTGCTGGAGATGCAAGATGAATAAATACAGTCTCTTGTCCTCAAGGAATTCCTAGTATAGTAATGATTACATCATTAAAATAATTTACTAAAATAAATTACATTTTAATATACATAACTTCAGAAATCGTGTTTGGCATAAAGTGAGGTACAGATAATATGTAATGAGTGAGGGATTGTGAAGTGGGACAGAATTAGTCAAAAAACCTTTCTTAGAAGAAATTATCTTGAATGGGGTTTTGAAAGAAAAAACTTGGAATAGATTGGTGAAAAAAGAGAAGTGGTCTCTTAAGACGTAACTCAGCCAAAGTAGTAATCCAAAGGTTGCTTGGTGAACATGGAGGCAAATCAGAACGAGATGGATTATCTTGAGGGATATTTCATAGAGGTCATGAAGAGAGAGGCCTGATGAAACATTTCTCCCTTACATCAGTGCCAGATAAACACGCTGGTTTATCAGATAAACATTGCCAGATTAACACTGCCAAATTTCATTCCGTTAAACCTCTTTTTTCATGTCTCTAGGCTAACAGCCTTCTTCTATTGACTCAATTAGATGGAGGCAAACATGTAAACAAGTAAGTGCAATACAAGCTTCTATAGGAATCTCACTTAATCTATTATCCCCTTCATTCTTTCTCATATTTTTCTATGTCTTTTTTGCTATGCACGTAAACCAAACTGAAATAAATAGATGCGAGAAGTTCTTTTAGTACACTCACTCTTCTGATGCTCTTGCTGCAATTTCTCCAGACTATGCAAGGTTTCAGGAAAGGGGCTGACTTTTAACAATATCAAAGAAAGAACTTTCTATATCTTTTGTTTTTTGTCACTTTCTTTGGCATTGCTGTCTTCTTTCTTTCTCTCCAGCTTTTGACCCTTCTCATAAGGATGGAAATGCTACTGTTTGTGTCTGGGCCCTGCTGGCCTTGATCTCTTGCCCAGGTGAGGCTATTTGGGGAAGTTCCTTTAGCCATTATCTGCCAGGGCACAAGTGGTTGGTCAATGGGGAAGAGGATAGGATTTCCTGAGTGAGACGCCACTTTAGTATTCACTCATCTGGACCCTTGGGAGAGAGTCCTATTTCTTGCACTAGGACGCAGAATCCTTAGGTGTCTCTGGCTTGTAATTGGGATAATCCAAATTAAGGGACAGGATAATAGATCATCAGAGAGACCTCTCCCTAAGAAATATGCCTTCTGTGCTTGGTTCCCTGCTGCCCCAGGACTGTCGTATTTTTTCTGCTCTCGAGGATATTTTTACTTCTTTGTTGCCACCCTTTGTGTGGCTACAATAGGATCTTGATAGGACAAGGCCCGTAGCTTAGTTGTGAGCAGTGAGTCCTCTGGATGGCAAGAGAAGAACTGGAGCTTCACTGGGTGACATTGCTACAAGGGTTGTGTATTCCCAGAGGGAACTGGTATTTAGGAGATGAAGTAGATGGTGGACATGTAGTAGCTAAAGTAGACCTGTGGGGAAGCTTTCGGGAGACTGTATCCTCACTTAACATCAGGCATGTAAAATTTACCAGATGTCTCTCTCACTGCACCTAAGAAGATGTCCCTAACAGACTAAACTCTTAAGCATCCAAAAACATCTTTTGCCTTAGCACCAAAGCAAAATGCAACAGTCTCACTTTTAAAAGTGGTGAAAAGTTCCATGGGAAATGAGTGACCCTGGGAGTCACCTTTAGGCCAGTGGTTTCATAATTTGGTGTGTATAAGGGTCACCAGGAGTGCTTGTTTTGTTCACTTGCGTATTTCCAGATCCCACCTTTACAAGGTCTTAATCTATTCAGTCTGAGGTGAAGCTGGAATCTGCAGTTTTACAAGCATTCTAGGTGAAGGCAATCCTTAGACCATAATTTGAGAGAAATACTGCTTTGAGGTATAAGAAACTCTTTTTCTCAGGGGTCTGCTAACCCCATGAGGGCCCTCAGCAGCCAATCCTGGGAGCTTCCAAGATTTCTGGAAGTTTAGGAAAAGAATGGTTTCCTGGGCACAATGTTTAACAGCTCCGTAGTTTCCATGGTGACACTAACCGAGACATCAAGATTCCAAGAAAGATGATCAGTGGAGGGAATGGTGGTGGAGTCAAGGTTCTAACTTGTTCATCAAGAGTTTTTTCCTTGTCTAGTCCCTTGTGCCTTTTTATTCATGGTAGCTTTCCTATTCTGTAACCTCTCACTAGGTAGAATAGGCTCTATATTTTGTTTGGGGTCCTCACCTGAGTCTTTGGCATATGTGGTTGATCATTTCAAGTGCCACAGAAGAGGCTTCTTTTTGGCCAGATCAGGCCCTGGTAAAGTTTGGACAGTCCCTAATGGTCAGCTGCAGCACCACCTGTGCAGACCTGAGACCCAGTGGAATTCAAACTGTTTTAAAGAAAACCCAGGTGGGCAAAAGGCCTTGGTGGAAAGAGTTTCTTCTGGATGATGTCCCAGAGAATTCCATTCTGCAGTGCTTCTTCTCTTGCACAGGGATCCACAAAGACACAAGCCTTGGCATCACCATATATCACGAGTGGGGCTGAGGGCTGAGGAGGAAGGGAAGAGTGGGAGAACATGACTATGTCTTATTTAGGGAATACTTAGAGATTTCTTTTGGGGGAGAGAATTAGGGCCCTTAATAAAGATTTTTGTCATACTGTAGGAATTCTAGAGCCAATTACTTCTATTTCCCTTTGGTGTGGGCTTTTAAATTAGGAGCAGACCATAGAGGGCATCTAGACATCTGTGCTTGAGAATATGTTCAAATACAGGAGGCATATGCTAATAATGCTAACTTATAAGTTATCAAAAAAGTATAAAATTAGTGCTGAATTATTTGCCACAAATTTTTAGAATAAATGTGGATTGGAGAAAGGAGGGTCTTTGTGGGCTGGGGTAGTTGGAGAAGTCTCCATGGAAAAGGAGGCTCTTGAGCTTCACTCTTGCAGAATGGTTAGGATTTGAAGTGATGGGAATGGGTGAGGAGAGTCTTTCAAGTGGGCAAATGGCATTGGCAAAGATATGGCCGTAAGAATAAGTGTGATCTCTGTGGAGTAAGAGCTTGGTTAACTAGTGTAGTTTTTGTGTAATGCTGAGGAGCTCCTCAGAAGCTGCTCACGCCTCTGAAGTACATCTGATAAGAGAGAAAAGCTCTCCAGAATGGCATCAGCAATCAAAGCAAGGGACCTCCTTTCAACCGTCACATTTTCTTGGCTGTGGTTTAGCCACCTTTGATGAGCAGAAGAACAGCTAGAAGGTTAACGCATCCCATCTAGGGCAGGGGTGGCAGAAAGTTGACACTGTTCATCGGATGGTTTAAAGGTAGCCGTCACCTTTTATCACAGGCTTCCTGTCCTATACCATTTCTTCTGGAGAGGTGAGTAGCCTTCTGTCATTGAGCCCGTCTTTTTCTCTTAAAGAGCCACCAGAGCAGGTGATCCTGGAGCTGCAGCCTGCCTGGGTGGCCGTGGATGAAGCCTTTACGATGAAGTGCTATGTGCCCAGTGTAGCACCGCTGGAGAACCTCACCCTTACTCTTCTTCAGGGTAACCAAGAACTACATAGAAAAAACTTTGTGAGCTTGGCTGTGGCTTCCCAACGAGCTGAGGTCACCATCAGTGTCAGAGCCCAAAGGGAAGATGATAGGTGCAATTTCTCCTGCCACGCAGAACTGGACTTGAGTTCACATGGTGGAGGGCTCTTTCACGGCAGCTCAGCCATCAAGGTACTCCAGATCTTTGGTGAGTCACAGCCCAGGTATGGAAGGAATCCTGAAGCTCATTTTCCTCGTCTTATCTTGGCCTTTGGGGTCTAGTTTCCACAGGGTTTAGGATGAGGGAGTGAGGGTAATTGAGCTCTAGCTCTGCTTGGGCTTTAAACTCACCCTGAGGGAGAAAGAGATTTTTGCCACACTCCCTTCCTGCATTGTGGGATCCTACCTGACACATGATTTATCATGACTTTTCTCCTTTCTTTCCTTTCCTCATTTCTTGGCAGAATTCTCTCAGAGCCCCCAAATCTGAGTCTCTCCATTTCGGGAGGTTGGGATGGCAGAGACTGAGGGTTGTGAGGTGGCTAGGGTGTTGCCAGCCGAAGAGGTAATGTTCCACGTGTTCTTGGGAGACCAGGAGCTTAGCCCCTTCCTCTCCTGGGAGGGAGACACAGCATGGGCCAATGCCACTGTTTGGGCCATGGAGACTGGTGATCAGGAGCTGTCTTGCCTTCTATCTCTGGGACCGATGGAATGAAAACAAGAGAGCCAGTACATGTCTATAGTAAGTGACCTGCCTCTTCCCTTCTGCATGAGGGTTCTCTGTCGTTGAAAACTTCCACAGTAAAGGCTTGGTGATTTGACTGCAAATATCCTGGCTAACCTTTGCTAGGTGTACTCTCATGTGAACGTTAGTCTTCATCTTTCTCTGATAAGTGCAGGCAGGTTGGGGATAGGCATTGAGACAGTACTTGTATCCAGCCTTCACTCTGTTTCCTTAGGTCATCCTACTTACACAGTGATTGTGGGTGCTTGAACTTGTTCCTAGGAACAATTATTTGAGGTGAGGAAGAAATTGGTAAGGTGAAAAGATATCTTGCTGTCCTTGCTGCAGAGGTATAGCCAAATGTGTGCACACTGCATTTGTTGTAGGAGAAGCTCTCAAGTTCCCAAACCATCTCCTTGCTCCTGCAAATCAACACAGAAGCAGTAATGTATCCAAAGTCTTTCCCCTGTTGTCTTCCTACCCAAGGGATACCACCAACAGTAAGAGTACAGAAGTGGCTGCCAGTTATGAGAAATATGTTTGGTTCTCTTTTTCCTTTCTTTACAGGCTTCCCTCTACCAATCCTGGAGATAAAAGAATTGTACCCATTGGCGGGGAGAGACATTAACGTGACCTGCTCAGGGCATGTATTAACATCACCCAGCCCTAATCTTCGACTTCAGGGAGCCCCAGATCTCCCTGCCCCCGAGGAGCCTGCCTGGCTTTTACTTACTACCAGGGAGGAAGATGATGGCTGAAATTTCTCCTGTGAGGCTTCTTTGGAGGTTCTAGGTCAGAGGTTCATCAAAACTGCTGTGATCCAGCTCCATGTCTTATGTGACTAGAGGCCTGATCTTGTGAAAACAAGGATTTTTAGTCTCCCATTTTCAGAGATCTTGGCCAGCAGCTTCATTATTAGAGTTGCCACATTTTTCTCATTAAAATAAAAAAATCAAAGGAGAAAATAAAATTACAGCTCTCCAAGATCACGTTACCTCCAGGAAAGTGAGTGGGGAGAAACCTGAGGGGAAACTGGGAACAGAAAAGAGAAAGTGGTTAAAGTGATCAGGAAGTATTAGTTGAGGGCTGATCCTGAGAACAAAGGAAGTGATAGTTGGAGCTTATGCTGAGGAGGGAACTTTCTACATAAAAACTTGTATTTTGAAAAGTAGAAAAATCCTCTTCTCTGGGTCCACTCCTACCCATATCCTTACTGAGAAGCAAAGATGAGAATCAGGGGCCCCAGAGGCACCAGTGACCTACCAGTTCAGATTATTTAGTCTGAATCCATTAAACTGCCCTTTGCTGCCTCTCAGACTCCTTGCCCATAGGAGGAAAGAAGAGTGGCTCAAAACAGGGAACTGATGGTCCTCCCCTTGGGAAAGAAAGCTGTTGGGTGGAGGGGACACAGCATTTGGGTTAGGGGAAGGAGAGGGAGCTGAGCATGACGGTGAGTAGGGAATGTGGCTCACTGAGCTCAGCTCCTCTGTGGACTCTCTTTTTTCCAGACAAGCCACGGTTTGAGGAATCTGGTTGCCCTGGCAACCAGACATGGGTGGAAGGGACAGAACAGATGCTTGCCTGCATCGCAGAGGGAAACCTGACTCCAACCTTAATGTGTACCTGGAGTGGAGTGATCTTTGACCTTGAAGTACCACAGGCGGCAACCCACAACCACACTGGAACCTACTGCTACAAACCAGCTGGGCTCTGTCAGCAAAGACATTGCTGTCATTGTTCAAGGTGACTGCAGCTCCCCTGCTGCCAGGCCCAGGATGGAAAACCTCCAGGGACTTGGGATTCTTATCCAAAAATGGAAAGAAGAAAGATTTCAGTGGGCTGGGGAGGGTGAGACTGAGAAGTGGGCTTGGTGGGCTGGGGTGGTAGTTCTTCAAGGGTAATTCTCTTGCCCTTGAACTCTCCCAATTCTCTGTCTTCTGTGCTTGGGCAGGCCTGGAAGAAGGAATCAGCTCCATTATCTTCATCATTTATTGTCACCCTTGAAGTGAGTGTAATCACCATGGGCAGTGTTTTTGAACTAACAGCCCTGCAAAATAGACAGGCGGAAATTGCCCTATAGGCAGAAAGGAAGAACAAAGAGGAGGAAAGCCAGTTTGCTGTTCAACAAACGGAAAAGTGCATCGTACATAATTGTTGAATAGAAACAGCTGTTTGGTTGAAGGTGACCTCTACTACTGGGGTTTCCTAAGGGAGGGAAGATCGGGTAGAGAAGAAGGGAAGAGACGTTACTCTTTGTATTCTGCAGTCCCATAAAAACAAGTGTTTCAGGCCCCCATGTCTTTTGTATCCAATGCATCCACAGACTTAGCTCCTCTGAATTCACTCTAGTCACTAGGAATTTCAGTCTGAATGTTCACCTCGTGAGAGGGCCTCTTGCTCCTTGCTGTGTGCTTAATCAGTCCACTCTTAGATTCAAAAAAGAAGATCCTGCCCTTACCTCATCATCCCCATTCCCACTGCCCTTTGCTCCCAAACATCAGACTGAAGAGATAGTCAGAAATATCTCAGAAATGCAATTCATTTCTCATGGTTTCCTCATGACTAAGTGGGAACCAGTTTCTTAGTCCGGGGACAGGACTTCAAAGGGAATAAGTACCAAACAAAGCAATAAGAATCAGAACCCTATTCCCGCCTACACATTCCCCTGCTCCCCTAACTTGGGGTTCTGGAATGCCGCTCCCAGAGCAGAGCTTGATGACATCATTAAGGGTGGCTGGTTAGGCTTCAGCTCACTAACCATTGTGTGCCGTGGAGGAGTATAAAAATCATAAGAAATTCCATTTTGGGTTATACAGGCAGGTTACCTACCTAGCCCAGTGATCTGTCCCTGAAGTAGATGGTAGAATTCTTCCATGAAATTGGCCTCATGGGTTAAGGGCTCCAAACATCTCTAAATTCCTGTTCATGATCCATTATAGAGTAATCATCTTTGAGTTCACCTTCAACATATTAATTTTTTTTTACCTATATAGGCCCTTAGGGTAGAGTTCCAATGTTTATTCTTCCTCTCCATAAGGAAGTATGTATTTTCATATGTCTGAAAACTATTTCCTTTAAGCTTCAGGAGGAATCCTCCTGTGACAATGTTCACCATGTGATTTTATGATTTAGCTTCCTTTGCTGTTCTTTGCAAAGAATATATTCACCTCTAGAGAAGACATGAGGAATCATAAAACCAGATCTTTTCTCCCCATCAGTCATGTATGGGCCCCTGAAATGTTGAATATGATAAAAATAAAAGTGATTTTATGATATCTGAAAGTGTTTCTCTTCTGTGTCATTGCTGAAAGCTTTTATTAAGCCACATGGTTGCATTTTGAGTACAATTTCTAAGAAAAGAATGTCAAGTTGGTAGCATAAACAGCCAGTCCGGGGCAGGTGGTTTTAGCTCAGGGCAGCAGCCTGTTTGACCTGCCCTCAAAACTAAAGTTCAGACTTCCAGTCAGAGAGAGGTCCACAGCCTTCCAAATTGTAGACAATAACTAAAAAGAACACAGCATTAGGCATCAAAGTGAAAAAAATTTCCCATTCTTCCCAGACCTTCCCTGAGTCTGGGTTATGGATCAGGTATAAAAATGACCTTTTCGTTTAAACCCAAGGCAGTGGGGACACAATAGTGAACAAAACACTGTCTCTGCCTTCTACAGGCTTACGGTCTATGAGGAAAGCTAGAGCAAGTCAACAGGAAATTACAATTGCACCCTAACTCCTATGACTGCAAGAATGACAGGATCAAGGAAGGCTTCCTGGAAGGAGACTGGAAATATCTTGTTAGGTTTGCAAAACAGCATCCCCCCCAAATGACCTTGTTGGCCTCAGTTTTTCCACTAAATATAGTAGCCACTGCTCTCTTATGTGAGTAATATAAATTATTCACTTTTTTTGTGTGTGAGGAAGACCAGCTCTGAGCTAACATCTATTGCCAATCCTCCTCCGTTTTTTCTTTTTTTTTTCCCCCAAAGCCCCAGTAGATAGTTGTACGTCATAGTTGCATATCTTTCTAGTTGTTGTATGTGGGATGCAGCCTCAGCATGGCCGGGGAAGCGGTGCGTCCGTGCGGCCCAGGATCTGAACCCCAGGCCACCAGTAGCGGAGAGCACGCACTTAACCGCTAAGCCACAGGGCCGGCCCTTATTCACTTTTCTAACTGAGCACCTGGGAAACAAATTAAGAAGCAGGTTTAAGAGAGAAGAGTGTAGAGCAGCCTAATCCAGGAATCTCCAGCTGTTTCAGCGTGTTGGGATCAGCTGCATCAGGTCTGTAGTTGTCTCACTGCGGCAAACTCCACTTCATAGCCCCAGTGCCCTGGGGCACGGTGAATCCTAAACAGGAGGGAGGAAGGGGGCCGTTTAGACTTCCTAGTTCCACCACAGAGAGCCTGGAGGCTTAACCTGCTCCTGCCTTTGCTTCTCACTGCCACATGGTGTCACTATTGACAGAGTGTCCTACAGTCCATCAAACCTTTCGGTTCTGGGGATCCAGGTTCTTGGGTCAGCTGCCATGGATCTTTCAGGGAGACCGATCTGCTTCCTCAGGTCTTGGTCCAGCTAGGAGTGACTCCTTGCATGGATTTCCAGGGTTACAGTTCTTAGAGCTCAGTAGTTTGGATTCACTGTCCTGCAAGGCTCTTCAGATTTGGGCTAGGCTCTTCCCCTTCCACTTGTAGACTTGGAACCTCTGTTCCCTTTACCTCCCCAGGGATCCACACAACCAGGGGTCAGGTGGGCCCCCCCCGCCGCCCAGTCCATACTTAAAACACATGGGGTCTCATTACATTCTCTTTCCAGAGTAATAGAGCTAGTCTGCCCACCCTTTTAAGAATAGCTGCCTTCATAGTCTCCAGGGGACCCCATCCCCTTAAAGGTTTCTGTCATACTCTTTTTCTGAACAGTAGAGCAACTAGCTCACACTTAAGTGCAGCTACCTGGATTATCTCCAGGGAAAGAGAGCTACCTTTAATATTCCAAAAGTTTATCCTCTTAAGAAAGTCAAAGTAACTTTCTGGTGTCTTTTTAGACCCAAGAAAACACAAGTTAAATCTTCAGTGGGGCTTCTTACTATAGGGATAATAGTATTTACTTATTCAAGAATTATAGTTGGAAAGAAATGACACAGTATTTGTAAAAACACCAGCGTGGTGTTGTATACATGCATTCACAGGGATTAGTTTTTATTATTACACTAATAATGCTGGTGGTAATCATAACCATAATTTTTAAAAATTATTTATTTATTTATTTATTTTTTTCCCCCAAAGCCCCAGTAGATAGTTGTATGTCATAGCTGCACGTCCTTCCAGTTGCTGTATGTGGGATGCGGCCTCAGCATGGCTGGAGAAGCAGTGCGACGGTGCGGGCCTGGGATCCGAACCCGGGCGGCCAGCAGTGGAGCGCGCACACTTAACTGCTAAGCCACGGGGCCGGCCCCATAACCATAATTATAATAAACTCAAAGCAAGAGTCAGAAGTCTGTGGCAACCATTGAGGGCCATCAAAAATACACCATTGATACCTCCTTTCTTATTTTCATTGTGCTCTTTCTTCCTTGTTTTCTATTCCTTTTCCTCCTCCTTCCTCTACTTTTCTCCTTTTTTTGTTCCCTGGGATTTAGGACTACTAGTAGGATGACCAATTGACACAGTTTGCATTGAGCTGAGGGGTTCCTGGGACATGGGACTTTCAGCGCTAAAGTTGGGAAAGTCTCATGCAAACCGGGACGAGTTGGTGACCCTAATATTGGTATCACTCAAAGTGCTTCTCAGCCTTGCCGGGGCCTTCTGAATTAAAGAAGCTGCAAGGAAAGTGTCATGTTCGCTTGGCCCAGAAGCTCAGGTCCTGTAATTCTGAAGAATACTTGTGCGGAAAGGGAAAAGTGTGACTTCTGCTCTCAACTGTGTATAAAGGGCCAAAACGCACTGCATGTGTTTCAGCAATGCTGATGGAGGAAATTCACAAGTAGTCATTTTAGGCTGGAGTAAATTTAAAAGATTACATGGAGTCAGAGAAGCATTATTCCAGGGGTCTAGGATGACTTGAGCTTTGCCTATTAACACTTTCTTGTGCAAATCTCACTAATCTTACCTTTGGCAAGATTTTTCATTAGAAAATATTTTTTAAAAATTTGAAATTGTGCATGGGGACATAATATACAGCATGGTGACTGCAGTTAATAATACTGTACTGCGTATTTGAAAGTTGCTAAGAGAGTGGATCATACAAGTTCTCTTCACAAGAAAAAAATTTTATAACTGTGTATGGTGACAGATGTTAACTAGACTTGTGGTGATCATTTTGCAATGTATACAAATATTGAATCACTGTGTTGTACACCTGAAACTAATATAATGTTATGTGTCAACTATACTTCAACAAAAAAATTAAACTGTGGTAAAATATACACAGCGTAAAATTTACCATTTTAAGTACAGTTCAGGAGTGTCAAACACACTCACACTGTTGTGTAACCAATCTCCAGAACTCTTTTCATCTTGCAAAACTGAAAGTGTGTACCCATTAAACAACCACTTCCCAGGCCCCTTCCTCCCTGCGCCTGGTAACCACCATTATACTTTCTGTCTCTATGAATTTGACTACTCTAAGTACCTCATATGAGAGGACTCATACAGTATTTGTCTTTTTGTTATTGGCTTATTAGAACTTTTTTTAAGGACTGGTTAGAATTAGAAACACAGCCACAACTGGCTCCAGTCTTTCATCTCCTTTGCACCTTTTTACCAATACAATGGTTATGGACACATGTATCTCATCTTTGTGGTCCCTAACTCAGTGGTTCTCAACCATGTCACCTTGGGATATTTTTAAAAATACTCTTGCCTTGATCCCATCTCAGGCCAATTAAATCAGAATCTCAGGGAATGGAGACTACTGCAACACCCCTGGTGTTTCTTGGTTTTTGTGTGTGTATGTGTGAGGAAGATCGGCCCTGAGCTAACATCTGCCAATCCTCCTCTTTTTTTTTTGCTGATGAAGACTGGCCCTGGGCTAACATCCATGCCCATCTTCCTCTACTTTATATGGGACACCGCCACAGCATGGCTTGACAAGTGGTGTGTCGGTGCGCGCCCGGGGTCGGAACCAGCGAACCCTGGGCCGCAGCAGTGGAGCACGCGCACTTAACCGCTTGCGCCCCTGGGCCGGCCCACCCCTGGTGTTTCGAATTTGCAGTGGAGGTTGCTATCCACTGCCTACTTGAAGAGCTGAAAGGCAGAATAACAGTTGGCAAATCAAAGAGTTTAGAGTAGATGATCTTTAAGGTCTTTTTAAATTCTAAAATTTTGCAAAAGCATCTTTGTAATTCTCAACCAGCAGGGGTGGAGTTGATTCAGCTATACCCAGAAGGAGCTGAGTGGATGCTCTCTGGAGTGTGGCTCCCCCTGCAGTCCCCTGCTGTCATGACAACCCCACTTTAGAATGCTCCTACTAGTAGCTGTAACACCCATCGGTAGACACCCCTCTCTTGCCACATTCATTCAACAAATACTTCTTAAGATGGCTCCCATTTCCTTTTAAAACACTTATTCAAGCCAAGAGATAATTATATTTGTACTCATTTCATCAGCTTCTAAAGACCACGAAATTCAAATAATTCTAAGGCTGAATGAGGGATATTACAGGGATATCGATTTCAGCTTAATGTAAGAAATACTTTTCTGAAACCAGAGTGGTTTAATAGAGTAAGTTGCCCTGTGAAATAGCAATCCCCTTGATGCTAGTGCTGCACAAGTGAATACCATCTATAAGGGATGCTATAGAGTAAGATTCCTGAATTAGAAGGAATTAGGATGACCTATGCGGCCAAAACTTCTAACTCCAAAACTCCATGATTTTAAAGTCAGAAAATAAAAGAATGATCTAAGGCAGACAAATGGTTTCTGAGCTAAGAAATAGAGCTCCAAGGTTCTGATTATTCCAACTTTCAACCACTCTTCAAGTTTACATTTACATGACTAAATGTAAAATATCCAAAATGAATACAGGTGGGTCCTGTTTTAAAGAAAATTCATTATAGCATATAAAAATCTGAACTTTTTAGGAAGATTAATTAGGAGGTTGGTTATTTGCATTGTAAAAGAATTATTGACTTAGTAAAATCATGTTTGAATAATAGAGTTACTTCGAGCAGCATCTAAGTATTGATTTACAGGTCACTAGTTACTTAGCCAGTGTGCTTGGGTGCCGGGAAAACTCTAAAGTGTTAACTATTACCCTTTTAAGTTCATTTGGAAATAAAAAAGCAAGAAACATTAGAGATGCCATTAGCAAAACAGAATATGATTAAATAACAAGTGTTTAAAATTTCATCAGAAAACATGGAACGCTCCAAAATTCAATGCGAAAGCAGTTGCAATTTCTTGAGTGCTGTAATGTGTCGATCATTTCAGGAACATCATTTCATTTAATCCTCACATAAGCCTTGTAAGGCAATATATTATTATCTCCATTTTATAGATAAGGAAACTGGGCCTCAGGGAGGTTACATAATTTATTCACGAACAAAATTCAAGTCCAAGTCTTTCTGATTCTTTCCTTTATATGTACCAAGTTATTCCAATCCATCATTCTTAGAACAAATTGCTCACTGACAGCTTGAAGACCGAATGTGTTTGGGTTAATTTTTGCCCTTAAAATGTTTTCAATATGAATTAGTTGCCAATGTTTAAAAATTAGATTTCACATGAAAGTCTGGATGTCCTGTCTGTCTCGAAGAATCAGAAGGTGTGGCAGCCCTGCTCCTGCAGTCTCGAATGGTGATAAGGCTGGATGGGCCCCACCTTAGCTGGGGCCTGAGTTCTTTAGGTTCCTCTGGTCCCTACTCCTCCGTGTTGTGTCCCTCAGCAGGAGGTTGAGTGTCAGTTGTGATTTATCCCTTCACATCCAGCCCTCCTTACTTATGTAGTTATCTACCTGGCACCTGTTGGCACTGAATATGCAACCCCCAATTTAGAATCTCTCCTCTACTTCCCAGTTCAGATCCCAAACATTCTTCTTTTTTTGTTTGTTTGTTTTGGTGAGAAAGATTGGCCCGGAGCTAACATATGTTGCCTATCTTCCTCTATTTTTTTTGTATATGGGACTCCACCACAGCATGGCTTGACGAGCGGTGTGTAGGTCGGTGCCTGGGATACAGCCTCTGACCCCCGGGGCTGCTGAAGCAGAGCTGTGAACTCAACCACTGCACCACCAGGCTGGCCTCTCCAAACATTCTGGTTCTGTTTGTCCCAAAGCCATTTTTGCATTGTTCCCATTTCCCAAGGGTAGGTGGGCCTAACATGTATTCACCTTAAATTTTCTGCACAGAAGTAATTCTATGATTTCTCTCCTTGTTTTCTCACATGTTGGGGCATTTTGCTTCTGTACTTCATAGCCTGTCTCACTTTCATTTCTTCCCATTCTTGGGGGCTAGGTTTGGTGGTGTTGTGCTGATGGGGGAGGGAGGAATGCTTCCAAGTACCTTCTGGGGGTGGTCCTGACGTATGACTGCCCAGCAAGCTGGGACCACCCACATGGGGAATGGATTTGGTGCCTAACAGAGAGGCGTGAATGGGTCAGGTTCTTTCTAGCCCCGGAAGAACTCAGTCAGTTATGGTTCAGCAGCTGGGTTCCCAACAGACAGCACAAGATCCTTACAGGTTGTCCTCTCAACCTGCCCCTTGTCCAGTTACTGCCCCTCCTCCACCCCATAATAGAACGACACCTACTCAGACAATATGATGCAACTTTATTTTATTAGGAAAGGTGGGTAGGCACTAGAGTGGCACTTTCCAGGGTCAAGGGAGGCACTGGGGAGGGTAACAGAGATGCCCAGCACTAGAAGGCACAGCTGCTTTCCACAAAGCGGCGACACTTCATGACCCGCAGGTAGGTCTCAGCCTTGTGCAGGTCCTTCTTGAAGCAGGAGAGCAGCCCGTAGTTCTTGAGCAGTGCGTCATCACTGCGCAAGTTTGTGTCAAACTTGTCGTAGGTTTGCTTGAGGATCTGCCCAGTCCGGGGGCTGCCATCATCCAGCTCCTGCAAAAGGGAAGGAGAGAAAGAGAAGCCGAGTCCTTTCAAGCTGCTCCCTCCTTTCCCCATCCATTTTCCACCTTCCCATCCAGGGCACAGAGAAAGGCAGGGAGGATTCAAAAGGGGAAACGAAGAGTAAGATTTTTGCTAGCTCGGGGCTAGATTGCTACAAAGAGGGCGGCAGGATCTCTCTTCCCCACCCCTTAGCTAAGCCGGCGGGGCCTCCAGGCTCAGGAGAGGGGGACCCGCAATGCCATCCTCACCCGCATCAGGGCTTGGATGCCTTCCTCCAGGTCCCTCAGCTTCTCATAGACGCGGTCTGAGGTGCCAAACACCAGGCTGTTGGTGAAGACCCTGCTGAGGAATTGCACAGGCCCGAGCCACGACTGGATGAGCAGCAGCGAGAAGCGGAGCAGCTCCACGTCCTGTGGTGAGGGGTGGGTGGTGGGCGTGGGCACAGGGCAGCTCCTCTAGGCCGGCCTCTGCCCGGTGGTCTTCCGCAGCCACCCACACCCTCAGCCCCGCTCCGCCACCTCAGGCAGAAGGCCGCCCAGGGCCCGAGGAGAGAAGGGGCGACCTTCTTAGAAAGAGGGAGGCCCTCTCCTTGGCCGGGCCGCAGCGGCCACTCACGGATCTCTGCTGGGCCTCGTCCTTGCCCGTGGGGGCTGGGATGGTCTCCGAGAAGCAGAAGGCAGCCTGGGCGTTCTGGATCGAATATCTCTGTCCCTCAGGGATGTAGGCACGCTCCTGGGAGAAGGAAAGCCCGCCCAGGTTTAAGCTGGTGCACGGTTCTCATCAGTGAGATTCTTCAGAGCCCCCCTCAGTTTTTGCTCACCTGACAGCATCTTCACTTGGATAAAATAACCCCTGAACTCATCAGTTTCCTCCCATTACGTCCCACGGGGGGAAATTCACCTCTTCCTGCCACCCTCCACAAGCACCCATCCCCGAGGAGCTTACAAACTCTTTGTAGGTGTCAGCAGCCAGTTGGTGTAGGTGCTGGGCCCGGAGCACAGCGTTGGCAAACAGGCTGGACAAGGGCATGGCCGGGAAGGCGCCCACCTCCTGAGGCCAGGGCAGGCAGAGCAGGGCGAAAGCCAGGAGCACGGAGGTACGAGGGCCTGGAGAGACACACGCAGGGTTGGGGGCCTCGGTCTCCTGCCAGACCTCTCCCTGCCTCAGGGAAATGTCTTTCTCCTCCTCCTCATTCCAGGGACTGAGAGCATTTTAAACTTGGCCAAATGTCTGGATGTAGACGTCTATGCTCACATTCAGGAGCCCAGGGTTAGTGCCCCCATGCATCTGCAGGGCGCCCATGTCACCCCTCAGTACACACCAAGGCCAAGGGAATTTTAGGGGCGCTTACCTGCAGCCATTGCTGCTGGGTGAGCTGTCCACAGGTCCCTGAGCGGTTTGGGGAGCTGGGTCCTAGGATCCTGGAATCGATCCCTTGCGGGCCCTTTTTATACCCAGGCTCCTTCTCTCTCCCCGCTGCCCCCACCTATTTTCTCTATACATTTATGCATGGGGCCACTGACGGGCATCTGCTGATGGATAATTTAGATCCTCCTCCCACTCATCCTGTACCCGCTCCTCTCCTGGGGTCATGTCCCCCAAGCTTGTCATCTTCTCCTCCCCACTGTCACCAGCCCTGTGAGGTTGTGCACACACAGTCTCAGCTAGAGAGACCACCAATCTGTCCTCTTTTTATTTATTTAATTTTATTTTTAGTTTTTTTGGTGAGGGAGATTGGCCATGAGCTAACATCTTTTGACAATCTTCTTCTTTTTGCTGAAGAAGATTAGCCCTGAGCTAACATCCATGCCCATCTTCCTCCATTTTGTCTATGGGACCCTGCCACAGCATGGCTTGATGAGCGGTAGGTATTTCCGCACTGGGGATCCGAATCTATGAACCCCGGCCGAAGCGGAGTGCGTGAACTTAACCACTACGCCACCGGGCTGGCCCCATGTCCTCTTTTTAAGGGCGAGGTGGCAGAAGGAGCAGTCTGAGTCCAGGCACGCTCTGGCAGAATATCACCGTGGAGTTGTCCATCAAAGTGAAGAGGTCCCAACCTGGTCCCCAAAAAGAGGGCTACGTTGGGATGGCTGGGCCTTGAGAGCTGTGTTGACCCCTTCCTCATTCTGTCCCTTTCCTCCTCCCTGCACTGCTCCCCTCCACCCACCAGAAAGAATGTATGTGTTGGGAAAGGGGGCCAAGAACACCAATATATTCTGTAGTTTGGGGGCCCAGTTCAGCTCCAAATTCTGCCTTCGCCTTTATCACCATCCTCCCACCAACCCACCACCTGGTCCTGCCTGAGGCAGCCGGATGAAGTGCTAACACTGACCACTAGAGGGCGCCGGCCCCACACATGCCCTCCCCTTTTCCTGAGGTTGGGGCTCCCAAGGCAGGTGGGGCAAAGGACCAAAATTTGAGGTATGGCTGCTCCTTGGACAAGGATCAGAAATCCCAGGAACAGACACAAACCACAAGTGCTTCCTCCCACAGCCCTGCCACCGTCAGAGAATCCCAAAGTTGGAAGAACCCTTGAGGGCTTGAGTCTCATCCCCAGTACTGGAACTCAGGGTACAGCACCCCGTTAAGACACTCTCTCCAGTCACTGTAGTCTCCTCCCGTTCTTTCTTCTCCTTTATTTAATATTGGTATAGAGCTTATCAGGCTGTGAAGAGCATGCCGATGCATTCTCACATTTGACCCTCACGACAATCTTGTGAAGGAGGTGTTATCAACCCATTTACAGAGGAAGAGACTGAGGCTCAGAGAGGCTGACTTGCACCAGCTACCTCTGCCAAGGAAGCAGATCTCCAAAGCCTTGCTCTTCCCACGTTGCATCATCCAAAGCCCTTTCTCAAAGCAGACTGGGTAGGTGTCACTCAGTTATTTTAACTTCTAAATTCCTCTGAACACAAACAGCCTGCCTCTAATCACAAGGGTCCCTTTGCCTCATTTTGTCCCCCCTAAAGAGCAGATTGTTGTCCCTCATTTCCCAGGTGAGAACGGCCTAGAGACACAGGGTGTGTGTTGGAGACCACAGAGCATGCCCAGACTAGGGCCGGGAAGGTAGGACAGCTTCCTTCCAGCCTCCTGGTGCTAGGGTCAGGCTATTTCAGCATCTGGAGGTCACCAGCCTCAAATTGCCCTCCAGGAAAAGGGCAGGAAAGAACACATTTCCCTCAGAAAGCAAACAAATGAACAAGCAAAGCCTTCTAGAGGAGGTTGGTTCTGGTCTTGACAACCAATGTTGAAAAGTCCCACTCCTGTGGTCCAGAATATGAATGCTTGTGCCTTGCTACTTCCCCCTTTTAGGACCAGAAATAGAGCTCCCTTTTTTCCCATCCTTCCTGAACCATTGTCCAACCATGCCCCTGATTCATTATCTGCCGGGAGGGCCCTAGGACCCATGGGAGCTGTTCTCCAGGCAGGACTGTGGGAAGATCAGAGAGGGGTGTCATCAAAGATACAGGCCCTGAGGAAGGTGGGGACATGGAGAAGGTGAGAACACCCCTTCCCTCTCCTCCTTCCAGCTCCATAAAAGAGGAGGAACCAGGCGGGAAGTGGAGGAGAGTCCCTGAGCCCCACACTGCCTTCTGCCTCCCCCACCACTCCTTCCTCCTGTGTCAGCTGGGGAAGGGGCACCGATGTGGAACTCCTCATGACAGGCTTCTAGCTAATTCTGGGGGGACTTGTATGCAAGCTGTGGACCTTGGGAAGCCTCAGGCCTCCCCTAGGAGTGAGGGTACAGGAGCCCAAGTTGGGGACTGCTCAAGAGCCAACCAAGGTGGGCACAAATGAGGTGTGGGTGAGGTTCCCCACCAGGCAGGTTCCTGCCAAGAACAGGTGGGACCAGCCAGGCGAGGGGAGCATCTCCTCTCACCACACCCACTTCTGTTGACTCCAGAACTAGGTTGGCCCACAAGACTCTGGGGACCCCTGGGGATACATTTTATAAAAGGTTACCATGGCAGCCATTGGACCCAAAGAACGAAGAACTGAAGGATGTAGAGGTGGATGTCAGTGGTTCCTTTCTCTAGTCCTGAACTTTTCAGGGCCTTTAGTCTTGAAGACTACATACAAAATTTATTCCTAGTAGAAGACAAACTTTGAATTAGACTTGAGATTTTCCCTCCAGTGTTGGGAAGTCATCCCCTTTCTCGGGGCATTACCTGGGGCCAGACCCCTGGCTTCTCCAGGTTCAGAGACTGCCCCACAATGGCCTCTGCATGGTGACCAGTGGGGACAGGCTGTGATTAGCATCTCTGAGGTCAGCCTCAAATGGCTTGGGATGAATCCCCCATTGTCTTGGAATCCATGAATTTCAGTGTGTTGGAAAGCCCTTCATATTTCCAGACTTGACCGTCTCTGAGGTTCTCTGTATCTGTTGTAGAAGCTTACAGATCTACTCTTGATCCGAGAGTGGCCTCTTTCAAGCTTCAAGAGCCCCTCTGAGATTCGAGTCCGTGGAGTTTGAGGCCATCTCATTATTTAGAGTCATACTCGCCCTGGTTTTAGGGACAGCCTAAGAGGGACTGGTGGCAGCTCTTTCCGTTCCCCCCGCTTTGGTCACTTGAGCCCACACTTCCCACCACTTGCTCTGTCCCGTCTTCCTTGAGGCCAGAGGCTGGGATTGCCCCCCGGTCATACTCCACCTCTTCTTTGCTTCCAACATGAGTCTTAGCACCACGCTGATCACCCAGCACACTGGGTCAAGATCTTTAGAGAATATTATATGAGGATTCCCAAAGGCTTTTCCAGGGAAGATGGGGAAGGAGATCGACATTTTTGAGTTCCCACCATGTGCCAGGCACGGTACTGGGTGATAAGAGGTGTAAGGCCCATTTCGTAAGAGGACACTCAGGATCAAAGACACAAAGTAGTTTTCCCAGAGTCTCTCAGCTCCTACATGATGGCTGCCCAAGGCCCTAGTCTCTCCATGTGCCAAGCTCTTTAGAAGCCTCATCTAGGAAAGACAGTGGCGCTGCTGGGCATGGACAGAACTTTCCTCATGTAAAGCTAGCAGGGCAGGGATCAAGTCCCCGCTCAGAAGATGTTCAGTGAAGCTGTGGGGAATTGAACGCAAGGAGCTTCAGCCCAGAATGAGGTCCACAGGCACCAAGAAAAGAGGCAGAAAAAAACAACCCGATGTAGCCCGATTTAGCGAACCAAGTCGCATCATCCTTCACATTTGTGTTGCACGTTTCAGTGTACATTGTGTTTTCACTTCCTTTATCTGGTTGGACCCTTGAGTTTGCCAGAGGGTTCAAGCATGGAGGAAGGGCCTTGGAGGGCTTGGGGGTGGGGGGAGGATGGGGGCAGGCACTCCTGTGGGTTGATGGGGGCGTTGTTTACACTGGTTGAGGATCCCTGAACAACCTGGAAGTGCATAGCAATCTACATAACTGGACCTACTAAGTAATTTCCACTTTGGGGATTATTCCCCAGGGAGACCGTCCCATTGAAAAAGAAGTAATAAGTACGGAGGTGTGTCCAGCAGCTGTGGGAAGTTGGAGGTGTTTTCCTGATTGGTGCCCTCAGCTGGAAATAACCTCTGCCTCCTTTTACCTTACTCTGTGGTTATTTGTGGACATCTTATTCCCCTTATGGGAGAGTAAGCTCTTTGAGGCTTGGTTCACACCTTTCATCTGTTCATTCATTCACTCATTCTCTTATTCACCCATTAACTGGTTCAACAAGTGGTTGTTGCTCCTTCCATAGGCCAGACATCGTACCAGGCAGATGGGTACCCCTAGATGAAGAAAAGACACAATCCTTTCTCTGCTGGCATTTACGGTCTATGGGGAAGAGAGATAGTAGCAAACAAATAAATACATAATGGTAAGATATAAAAAGAAATTTTACATTGTGAAAACTGCCATGAAGGAAATAGCTAAGATATAGACGTGAGAGAATAGCCCTGGGAGTGGGGGGAAGTGGCAGCTGGCACAGTCCCAGGCCCAGGAACTCAACAAGCATCTGCTGAGTGGATTGAATGGACGGAAGGATAGCGCCAAGGAAAGAGCGCCAATATCCACTTGGCCGGAAATGGCAAGGCAGCCACATTGTGTCTGAATGTGTTCCACTTAGTAGAGTGAATTTAAAATAAGTACAAAATAAAATAATAATAACAAATACAGGATCTTGTGATGCACAGCAATACACACATGAAAAAATTTTAATGAAAAAAGTAGACAAGGCAGTATGTGTATGCTGATTCCAAGTGCACACAAACGTTCTACGCAGACTCACAACTCACAGAACACGAGCCCTAAGCGGGACCTCATGCGGTGTCTGGCCCTCCCAGTCGTGCCATGTGAGAAAATGGTGTTAGGTTCGAGAAAAAGATCTTGTGTGTTTGTTTTAATTTGAAAATTGCACTAGGATCTGCCTAAACGTGTTTTAACAAACTGCACTGATTTAATGCTTGTTAATTTTTGTCCTCTGTGGAGTCACCTAAGTTCCCAAGTGAAGGCTTTTGGGTTGGAGAGGGCAGTGAGGTGTCCCAAGTGGAAGGTTTGTTGTTGGTTTTTTTTTTTTGGCAGCTGAGTCAACGGCAGGTCCTGAGGGTGCCGTAACCAGGTGCAGCGTGGAGAGCAGAGACAAATCCAAGAATTTCACAGATATGGGCTCTCACTCCAGCTACTGAGGTCGTCTGAAGAGAGCAGAGGACGCGAGAACAGAATCCGGGAATCCCAAACCCCGTGTTCCGAGATGGCCTTTGAGGCCCTCCGCAGAAGACCCGGCCAGGCTGACACCTGCTAAGGGATGAACGCTATCTGCCAGTAACACCCAAACAGCAGCAGCTTTCCGCGTTGTGTTTTTCTCTCACCTCCGATTCTGCTGGAAAAACACCCAAACCCTCGGGTCAGAGCACCCCAGCACCTGCAGTGAGAGGGCCGGAAGTCAAGCTAGAATGGAGGAGGAACCAGCCTGTGCTGACACCAGGGCCCCGAGGGACCAGGCTGGATTCCCCCAGTGGGCAGTGGGGCATGTGCCCATCAAGGGGCTTCAGGGCTGCCTTCTGGGGAAAGGGAGGACCAGAGAAGCCATCTAGAGCTGGACTCCTGGAAGGATGGTCCTACGGCACGACATGGGCCCTATTAGGAGGGAGTGGGGCCTTCGGGGCTTTGGGACTTGTGAACAGTGGGAAACTTTTGGAGATAGCAAGGTCGTGCCAGGATCCTCCCTCCTCCCCTCCTTCTTTTCTTCCTCCTCTGGTTCAAAGCCTCAGTCCTGCAAAGTCCTTTGAGGGAGGCAGCTGTGATATAGTGGAAAGAATGCTGGATTTGGAATCAGAAGGTCTGTGAGTGACTTTTGGCCAATTATCGTAATCTCCGTAGGCCTCGATTTCCTTATTTGTAAAATGGGGATAATACTACCCCCTTCCAGAGTTATGCTGGGGCTTAAGCAGGATCATGTAAATGAATGTGGAGGTGCTCAATAAAATTCTATTGGCATTTAAGAGGTGTTTGATATACAAATATTTTGGAGGCCCAGTAAAAGATTTCGGTTCATGTTCTGTATCTTGATTGTGGTGGTGGTTATACAAATCTGTACACGTGCTAAAATTCATTGAACTGTACACCAAAAGAAAACGAAGTCAATTTTACTGTGTAACAATTTTTTTTTTTAAAAACAGCATCTGGTTCAACTCCCTTCCCTCAGACAGATTTTGTGATTCCCATTTTGCAGATAAAGCAACAACCTGAGACATTCATCATCGCCACCAGCATCACCCAGCTTCGTTTCCACAGCTTAAGTCAGTTCTGGGGGCCAGGAACCCATGAGACAGACAGGATGACAGCCATAGTGTAAGCCCCTACAACAGGAAAATAGGCCAGGGAGGGCTTCTACATCATAACCATGAAGGCAGGTGCCCTTTAGGGGGTGTCTGCTGGAGGAGGAAGGCCTCACTACTCAAGTGATTCTCTGCCAACAGCACTTCAAAGTTAGGAAAACTCAGTTATTCAAAGGTAGTAAGTGTCTTTTGGTAAAGCCAAGGCCTCCCCCGACTCAGGGCAGCCCCAAGCAGGGGGAGACCCTGCTCTGGGGAGAAGTGAAGACTCCTCCCCACACCCAGCCGGGCTGCCCAGGGTCCCTGGTGGAGGTAGCAGGACAGAATTAGCGCCACTATGCAAAGCAGCAGGAGAGGAAGGGCTCCAGCTCAGTGGAGGCAGATGCCAAAACAAGCCAGTTCCCTTTGGCAGCCCAGAGACCAGGAGGGAGCAGGCCGGCCTGGCTTGGCCCAGCCTGGTTCCGTGTGGGCACCACTGAGCGGTGGAGAAATTGACTCGAGGCATGGGTACCTTAGCTGCCTGCCCCACCTGGAGTTCCAGGGGGAAGCTGGTAAAAACTGGTGCTGCTCTCACTGGTCCCCTCTTGCTGGCCTTTGTTCTCCAGTTTAATTGACAGCTCCCTGAGGGCAGGGATTTCTCCCGCCTGAATTCAGAACATGAATGGCAAAGAGGTGTTTTGGGGTCTCCCCAAGGTCAACAGTCAGCAGAGCGCAGCCTGGCTTTGCACACGGAGGTTAATTGCACTTGAGTTCCCAGCTGTGAGCTGCTCCCAGTTACTCCTGCAGCTGGTGGGTTGGAGACCTAATTTGAGGGCCTAGGGACCATTTTGTGGGGATCTTGGGACTCTAGGGGCCTCTGATATGATGCTGGGAAAGTCTGATGGGTCACCTGACTAAGGACCCTCAAAGTTCACCACCACAAACCCTCCCTGTTTAAGAATCTCTCTCTTGCATGACTCTGAGTGGGGGAAAAAAAAATTTCAGGCTTGGTGGGGGCCAAGGCTGGGAGTATGTGGTAGAGGTAGGGGAAGCCCTGCCCTCAGGGAGCTTCTAGTTTAACTGGGGAACAAGGCTAGCAGAGGCAGCAGAAGGCAGTAGCTAAGATAGAGGTGCAGAGGCCGGGGTCTGAATACGGATTGAGCAGAGACTGGGGCACTTCGGGAAGGCTTCCTGGAGGGATAGGGCCTTGAAGGACAGTAGGATTGAGATGGGTGGGGGAAGGTAACCCTGCCCTACAGAGCAGGACTCAAGTGCTGCTTGTTGACTAAAAGGAACACAAGATGAGGGCTTCCCTGCCAAGGAGAAGGGCCAGTCCTGTCAGCCTTGCTGCAGTTGCTCTGGGCCCAGCTAGGGTCCGAGCAGGGGAAGAAAGGAGGATGTGACCACAGGTCCCAACTGGCTTCAGACAGAAGAAACGAGAAGCCCAGGAGAGCTTCATGAGCCCCATGGCAGTCATCCACTCCCACACCCCACAGGCCCACGGGTACCCAAACACTTGTGCCCAAACAGATACTCTCATCCACCCATACTCATAAATGTCACAAGCCTGTGTGTGGTTTCTCAAGACACGTTGTTTATTCCATAGGAGAACGGGCTCAAGGCTAGCAGCCCCCTGGGGTGGGAGAGGGTGGGAGAGGGTAGGGGAGAGTGGAAGAGGGTAGGAAAGAGTGGGAGAGGGATGAAGCTCTCAACGGCTCATCTGTGGCCAAGTGGGGCTGGGCCGTGGCTCTTCCCGGGCTCTACAGGAAGTGAGTCTGCTCTGAGTCCACTTGCAGTTTCCAGACAAGTCTCTACCTGCCCCGTCCTGAACGTGGAATGGATTTCTGCATAGCACCCCTAGAAGGCTGGGTCCAGTCTATCCCCAGAGAACTCCCTGCTCCAAATCACTGCCCTGTGGCCCTTCTACTCCAGTCCCTTTGGCCAGAGCTGGGGACCAGGGGCTGGAGTGGCAGGCGGGTCTGGCGGGCCAGCTTTGGAGGCTGACAGGGGGTCCAGGGAAAAGGGGATGCGCTGGGAGCCAGGCGGCTCTGAAGCAGTCCATGGGGGCCCAGCAGGCTGTGCCCAGGGGCGTGGGGATGGCCAGCCCCTCACTCCTGGCCTGGGTGTTCACCCACCGACCACTTCACCTCCCCTGTCCGCAGAGTCACTATGTCCTCGTAGGTGGCCGTCTGGTCAATGTCCAGGCCCTGGAGACATGGAATGGATCTCAGGCCTTGGCCAATCCCCAGCCACACCAACAGGTGGTACCACTGACCACCTGGCCCTCCGAGCTGAGGGTCCACCCTGCTCCTCACCTCATATGTATGATCTTCCTCCATCCTAGCCTTGCTGTCATCCTGCGGGGCCAAGGATGGAGAATGTTAGCTTCCCACACCTAATCCACTGCTGGGCCAGGCCAGGGAGGGTGAGGGAGATTGGCCTGGGGTGAGGGGTGAGGGGTGAGTGGTGGCGGGGTGAGGGGATGAGGTGCACTTTGCAAGAACACACTGAATGACTGAAGCAGTGATTGAATGGGTGAGTCAATGAGCAGGCTCTGGGACTGGGGAGATGGAGATCCTGCCCATGTCTGGCCTGCCCTGTGGCCACCTCCCCAGCCCCCGTGGTCACCTTGTCCAGCAGCAGGAAGATGGGCACAATGATGAAGAGGATGATGAGCAGGGTCTGGATCATGATGATGCCATCCTTCAGTGTGTTCCGCCGCTTTAACTGTGCCAAGGTGCTGTGCCCTGGTGGGGAGGGGGCCAAGGATGGTGAGGCTGGGCCTCCCTTTGGGCCTGCACTCCTCAGGACCTGCTTTTCAGCAGCTCTCCTGGATGCTCTGGGGCTACCTTCACAATGTGGCCCCCCCACTGGTGGCAGGCTGGAGTGGGGTGGGGTGTGGATGGCTCCATGAAGACCCTATGGCCCTGTCCACTCCCACTCCCCTCCCTGGCTAGAGGGCAGGCCCCACACACACCCATGACTCGTAGCTCGGTGCCACAGCCCCACTCAGGGGGCCCCTTCGAGCAATTCCGCTGGCAGAAGTAGATGCCGTTGTCCTGATGTTGGATGCCTTGGATGGTGAGGATGAAGATGGTGTTGTTCTTGCTCATTTCGATGTGGCCCTCTTCCGGGTACAGCAGCTTGGGCTTCGAGTCCATATTCTGCCTCCAGAACCAGTTCACCTTGATCAAGTCCTCCCCGTAGCACTCTATTTCCACCTTGTTGCCCCGTCTCTTGGCCACAAAACGTGGGTACTGCCACATCCGGGAACAAGTGCTTCCTGTGGGCGCCAAGGCCAGGATCAAAATCCCACTTGGCATCTTCCTGACTGCCAGCCCGACCATGGGCCCCCACTCTGGGCAGCATTGAGCGCTGGCTCAGCCCACCTAGTCTGTCCTTGTGTGGGACAGTCATAAGGCAGAGGTGTGGGAGAGCCAAGCCACGTGAGAGGTAACAGGCCAAACCACTGGACCCTGCCCCTTCCTGACTAGCACCCAGCCCCTCCAATTTGATTTTCCTTTAGAAAGGCTCTGGAACCTTCTGATTCCTTTCCATGCTCATACAGTAGTCTGATCCACTTCTCACCCCCTGGGGCCCAGAGGCCTACAAGACAGACTCTCACCTGGTCTAGTGCTCTCATTTCTCCCTGCCCTGGGCCGCCCTGTACTAGTCTGAAATCCTCAGGGGCCCCCCATTGCCCCCAAGGATAAAGGCCAAATTCTTAGCCCGGCAATTGAGACCTCTGCATCTATCCCCTGCCCATCTTTCCTCCATCACCTTCCTCCACCCTCCTGCGTGGACCTGCTCCACTTTTTGTTCCCAAACCCTCTTTCTCAGCTTGGTATGCTCTCCCCACCTGCCTGCTCCAAGAAGCCTCCCTCCTGCCCCATTCCCAGTGAGTGGCCCCCTGGGAATCCTTGAGCTCTGGCAGCCTGGGCAGTCGTCAGAGCCCCTAAGGTTATGGGCTCCTTCAGAGCTGAGCGCAACTCCTCAGCTGGACAGACCTGGCCTGAGTCCTCGGTGGGACTCCCTGTGGCTCCCTACTCCCATCCTGGCTTTAGCGCAACCCTTCAGTCACTGGGACTGGAGCGCTTACGTCTAATGAGAATGACCTTTGGTGGGGAGGGGGCGCTTGGAGCCAGGCCTGGAGAGGAAGACCATAAGGAGACCTGGGGATGGGATTCTTGGGTGAAGAAACCCAGGAGGACAAGGGCACAAGGGGCAGCCATGAGGCAGCCCCCAGGACAGTGAACAGGGTTGGACACAGACATCCTTGCCCCTAGAAAGAGGCGGTGAAGTTGCCCACCTGTGGCATTCCAATCCTGGTCCTTTGTTTTGGCTGTCGGCACCGTCTCACCTCCTGGGTGGGAGGAAATAGGCGTGGCCAGGTCAGGGCCTCTCTCCTGGGAGCTGGTTGCCCCACCCCTGCACGCCCTCTGCTTTCCCAGATCCACTTCCTCCTCCCGGGATGTCAGCTTCAAGACCCCTCAGCACTCCCCAGCCCTGCTCTGGAGAGACTGGAGTGGGATGGGGTCACCAGAAGATCCGCCTCCCAGGCCCCCTTCTGCCTTTGAGCCTCCCCATGGCCTTGAGCAGGAACCTGGATGAGGCAGAAGGGAAGTCACAGTTGGAGGGCTGGCTCTCCAGTCTTCCAGACCAGGGTACCATTTCTGGAACATGCATGTCCCAGGGTCTGCTTGGGGGCAACCTCTCCCTTGCCTCCCCCAACAGAGTGCCCTGAGAGAGTCCGGGGGTGAACCACACTGCTCTCCTCTCTTCCTCCCGGGCCTAGCTCTGCCGCAGTCAGAGCCACCAACCCCTTATGCCCAGCACAGCCTGACATCCTTCAGGTGGGAGAGGGGCTGGCTGGGGCTGCAGACCCCTGAGCCCAACAGCATGGCTGATACCCACAGACTCAGGCCCCAGGGCAGTCAGAGGGAGAGAGGAAGCAGAAAGTGTGCGAGACAGGAGGAGGAGGTTGGCGAGAGCAGGATACAGAACCAGCAGAAACACACGGTGACAGAGAGTGAAACCAGCAGGTTCTTTGTGGGAGGCTGTACCTGAAAGAAGCAGCAGCAACACCACCAGCCAGTTGCTGGGCATGGGAGACAGTGCCAGCCCGGCCATAGTCACAGCTCTGTCTCTGACCCCAAGCCAGTGACGACGACGGATGGAGGCTCCTGGGGGGAAAACGTATAACTGCCTGAGCTGCAGCCTGTCCCCTCCCCGCCTCTTCCCCACCAGGCCCCTTCCTGCCATGCAAATCGAGACCCAGGGGAGGCACCAACTCTCCGGGGACCCTGGGGGAGGGCGGGCTCTCTTGTCAGCTGTGCTGCTAAGGCTCAAAGGTCACCCCAGCTTTGGCACCACAGCTGGGGTCCACAGTGGATGCCCTGGGAGGCAGGGTTCTCTGAGTCTTCTGAGGCAGCCTGTGCTTCCCTCCCTGTGTCCTCACCCCACTGAAGGTCATGCCCTGGGGCTCGCCAGCCTCCCATCCCACAGTCTAGATTCCCAGGCACTTAGCTGAATACACGTGGGTCCTGTGGATGAATGTGAGCATGGCCCTTCTGCCCTGGACCAGGCTGTACCCCGTGGAAGAGGAGCACCAAGGAAGGATGGTGCAGGGGTGCTGGGGGGCCGCTATGGGCCCAAGCCAGGCATCCAGAGGGGCCCAGAGCACAGCCTCTTGGCTGGAGTGCAGGCAGCCATGTTGGAGGTTGATGAAGATTTGACCCTGTGGAGGAAGGGAGCCACAGAGTTTCTTGAGCAAGAGCAGGCCAAGTGTGGCAGCCACTTGGGAGAAGATTTGGTTCAGGCCCTCGCAAGAGGCCTCCCACCCTCACTTGGTGGAAGAGTTTGCTGGGAGCTGCCAAAGGGAGTGGACTTAGGTGGAGATGGCTTGGAGAAAACCCCCCACTCAGCAATCAGGGGACTCCCAGGGCACTGAAGTGTTGTCCAGAGCTCCAGGGGTCTCGGGTGGGGGACAGGGGGCTAGTGTGGGGGAGCCTTCAGGTTCTGAAACTAAAAGGCTCTCTGGCTCTATTTCGCCAGGCAGCAGAGTGGTGGACGGAACCATAGTGTTCAGGAGCTTGTCTAAGCTCAACTTTGTGCCCCTGCCCCTGGGGTCAGACACAACTCTCACTCCTTGGTGGTGGCGGTGGTGGGGGGTGCCCTTGTGTAGTGCACAACCTGCACAGCTGCACACAGCAGGCCTACGTACCTCAGCCCCACGGCCGAGCTCACTCTGAGTTTTATATCTCCCGACAGCCTCTTTTTTCTTTCTTGTCCCCTTACTCTTTCTCTTCTCCTGACCCCCAGGAGGGGAAGAAAGATGCTGAAGCCTACATGTCCTCTACCTCCATATCGTTCTCCCCACTAACCTCCATTTTTCAAACAGCTTGTGCTGCTGGCAGGCTTGTTGCGTTTAGGGAGATGCAGTGAGGACGGCAGGGGTCTTGAGTGCTGGCCCTCAGTCCTGGGCACAGGCCTCACCTGGTATGGTGGGGGCCACCCATGAGGAGTGCCGGCCAGGACTGAAACTATGGACAGCAGGGAGAGGAGGGTTAAGGTTTCATTCAAGGAAGAGCTTGTTCCTGGCAGTTCCAGATGTTCTTGCTGTTTCCAGATGTTCCAAATGAAACAAAACATTTCTCTGAAAAGTGTCAGATGTTCAGTTCACAGAACAAACAACCCGGGAATATAAACATCACCTGAGGTCAGCTTGGGGCCCGCTGGCCCCTGGCGCTGGTGTGGGTGGTTGGAGACCCCGCAGAGGAATAGGGGAAAATCCAGGGGTCTCCTCTTTTAGCAAAGTACCTCCTGGTGATGGAGGCCTTGGTTAACTTTGGGGCTAGTGTCCCCCCAAAGTTGGGAGGATAACTGGGGAAGGCTTGGGGCGCACACGTGTAGGTGGCATGTATATGCTCACAAGGTGTGTTGCCCGGGCTGTGTGGTGTGGTGCCAGCTCAGGAGCTGGTCCTGGGGCCCAGGGTGACTCTAGGGGGCATAAAGGATGGGGGGTGTTGGTATCCTCCAAACACACACACATCCTTATCCCCTGTGGGTGGGGATGCAGATGTGTCCTTTGGACTTCATGCCCATTCATGCCAGGCAGGGATCCGTTTACAGGAGGGGGTGGGAGTGGGGGGGCCCCCACCGCCTGCAGGGTTATTTGTCACAGTTGGGACCGTGCTGTTCCCTCCTCAGTGACAACAGTACCAAGCTCTGTCCAGGCCTCATGACGCGTTTTCTTTCCTGGAACAAGAGGCCCCGTGAGCCCATGCCTGCCTCTGCCCCTGGCAACCTTGGGCTGCACACCCCGACATCTGGCAGCCCCCACCCCACCTTTCCAGGAAGGCAGCATCAAAACAAGAGATGGAGGTGTAGGGAGAGGGGACAAAGGGCTCAGCGGTTTGGGGAAGCAAGAGAGCAGGGACCCCCTCCCCCGCAACCCTGGGAAGGGTGGGAGATGGCAGAACCTCAGTGAGAGGAGGGCTCAGACCCCTGTCCCTCCCCCAGTCCCCTCTGACTGGCTCCACTGGGCTTGCTGTCACCAGGAGGAGGCCTCTGGCTAAGAAGGATGTGAGTCTGAATCCTGGCCCTGCAGTGTACCAGCGGGATAGCCTCCGAAGTGACCTGGTGGTCCTCAATGACAGGTGGTCCTGCCCCACCCCAGGAGCATTTGGAAATGTGCCAGGGCCATTGTGATGGTCACGATGACCAATGGGCCCAACTGGCATCCATGGGCCAGGGGCGCTAAGGGCCCTGCAGTGGGAGGCACAGGGTTTCCAACAGAATTTCCCTGCCTCACACGCCAACACCAACAGGTTGAGCAACACCCAGCCTTAATCCCTTAGAAACCAAGTTTCCTCATTTGTGTAAAATAGAAATAATTGTAATAATATGTTCTTCACAGGGTGGTGGTGAGCCTTGAAAGAGATCTCGTATCTGAAGCGCTTGGCGAGGAACCTGGAAGCACAGTCCACCCTCAGGAAGGTGGTGAGCAGCATTGATAACTGCTGAGGGGGACGGTTCTGAAATATTAGCCTGTGGTATCTGTGTTTTTCACCCAGGACTTTGTCTTTTTTCTGCTGCCATTCAAGGCTCAGGGGACAGACTGGCCAGGACACTCTGCAAGCTCTCCTGTCCTTGGGGCCAGAGAGGGACCCAGATGTGGTTTGGAGAAACCTAAAGTGAGAAGGAGCTCCCCATCCCAGGGAGGGAGGTCAGCACCCTGGTCGGGGCTCAGAGACCTCTGCAGGGATGCTGGACTCCTCCCCCATACACACAGAGAGCAGCAGGGCGGGGAGGGGCCTCGGGGTTGTGACTGAGGGACATCAGGGGGGCCCGTGGTGCCCCTCCCCAGCTCAGGACCCAGGAAAAGGGGGTGCATAAATCCTGAAAAGTACTAAGTGTTTACTAGTTTAGAGGAATACAGCCCTGGGGTCAGAAATCAAGTTGTAGAAAACAAAATTATATATCGCATTATATTTCACCCACTGGGATTGTGGCCTGAGCTCACTACAAAATATCGCTCTGTCATAGGTCCATGGGACCCTGGGCTCTCTGGTGTCAGGGGTCAGAGGTCAGGTCCTGGGGGGGGAGTACTTCTGAGGAGAGGAAGGTGCACACACACACACCGTGTGCCCCACAGGCACCTTGGGGCTGCTGGGGCGGCAGAGAAGTGAAGGGGCTTCCAGAAAGGAGGGGCTGGGGACGCAGGGTCCCAATACCTATTTCTTGGGTGCTGTGGGGAGAGGGAGTGTGGTGGGTCTGTTGGGAAGGAGGGGCACGACTCCTGACCTCATCCGGCCTTTGGACTCCAGCTAAGAGGAGGCCAGAGAGCAGCTAAGATGCTGGAGTCCAAGCCTCCTTTCGGAGGGCAGGAGAGAGCTGGACTGGGCCAGAGGGGGAATGGGCCCTCCTTATGCTGCCCTCCTGATCCCATGGAGGCTCCCCAAGTCTTCCCCACTTGGCTCCAATCCTTCTTGCTTCTTGCTCCCTCAGACCCGTCCACACGTGGAGGTGCAGAAGGAAGAAGCCCACACGTCAGAGGCACCAGGGGGAGGTTTATTAAGAACCATACAAAGGAACTCGTCTGCCGGCCTGGCTTGGGCCTGTTCCCACCCGGACAAGGTGTGAATGGGTGTGGATCTGCAGGGGGGAGGGCCACAGGCAGGGGGAGGATCTGCAATCTGTACACGGTCCAGTGGAGGATACCTAGTCCAACAGATGCTGAGGCTCTCAGGGCCACTCCAGTCCGGGGCCGGAGGAGGGAAAGGCAGTGGGCAGAGTGCTGGTCAGGGAGGACGCTGCCCCTGTAGGATGAACCTTCTGCTGGAAGAGACAGAACCGCCGCAGGAAGAGACGGAAGGAGTAGAGGCCTGCTGCACAGGACACAGGCAGGAGCCAGGGAGCAGGGCTGGGGCAGTGGGTGTGATGAAGAGACCCAGAGGGAGGGAGAAGAGGGGACTCATGGGGAGTGAGGGAGAGGGGTGCCCAGGCAGGGCAGCGAGGAGGGCAGAGAGCAGGGCAGACAGAAAGGAAGGCTCTGGCCTCGGGTGTGCACATACACAAACACACACACACATGTTGTTTTGGAGGTTTTGCTGTTTCCTGAGTTTTAATCAAATGTTCATGAGAAACAAGAAGAAAAAGAAGAGGAACTGCGGCCAACAGGGACTCAATGTGCAAACCTTGCCACATGTGTTCACACTCATACACACACTCACAACACAGGCACACCACATGGACAGGCCTGCACAGAAGACACACACACACCAGCCAGACACTGCAGGGGCACAGTGACACGCATATATACAAATATAACCATACACACAGGCGTATGCAGGCATCGGAGGATGTGGTGGTTCACACACCTGAACACACACACACACAGCTACACACATGGCACAAAGCAGACACAAAGGCACACACACAGGTGAATAAACCCAGTGACCCCTGAGCTGGTCTCTCACCCCCTCCTCCAAGCTCGGCCTCTGTCTGTTCTCCAGGAGCCAGCAGAGGCCTGGCACTGCCATGCCCAGATCAGCCGTGCCAGCAGACATGCAACCCGGCTTTCCAGGCAGCAGGAAGCTGGAAGCTTGGGCCTGAGCCAGGTGAGCCGTGCACGCCCCAGTGTTGAAATCTCTAACGTGGGCTTAACTATAACATTCTTAGGATCACTTTGAGGAGGGGGAGAAAAAGATGAAGAGAGAGGACGAGATGGGCGTGGTTGGGGATGACAGGGTGATCTTGAGGCTTGGAGGCTACAAGGAGCCCCAGTGGTGCAAATGGAGGAGTGAGGAAGGGAGGGAGGGAACAGGAACCTACCTCCTGAGCGCCCCCCACCCCAGGCCTGGGTGCTCAGGCCAAGAAAGCCTCTAGTGCAATGACACAGCTGGGGGGGATCCAACCTATACTACCCATCTGTGCTTCCTAGAAAAAGACAATTCCCAGTAGAATCCTCCCTTCTGCTCTTCCCCCAGGGGCTAGCCGGGGGAGCCGGGGGCCTGGACAATGGACAAACCGGGAAATGGTTTCAGGGGCCACAACCCTAGCCCGATGCGTCAGGATCCAGTGGCCCAGCAAGTTCATGGAGCCACTTCTGGACCAGTGATATTTCCCTTTCCCAGGGAATTCCTGAGCTGGCAGGGTGAAGCTGCATCCCAGAGTCGGGGCCTGGCAGGCCTTGGGGTCAGGTGCCTGCTCTCACTGAGGTTAAGACATCTTTGTCTGGGAGGGGCTGGGGACCTAAGCCATTGCCTGGGGAGAAGCCAGTAGCCCTTAAGACTCTGGTGGCAGGAGGGCAGCCAATCCCTCCATCGTAGGCCGGCTCCTCCTCAACTGGAGGGCAGAGATTCTGATATTCTGACCATCCTCTCTGGGCCAAGGGGAGGGGCAGCAGGGCCCATGAGGAAGTGAGAGCAACTTGAAGATGAAATCATGGAGGCAGGGGCCTCAGGCCCAATTTGGAGCCTCCGAGAGCAATTCCCATTTTCCCTGGCCTGGGGAGGCAGGTGCTCTGGTCTGGGTGTCAGCCCCAGCGTGGCCAAATCCTGTCCCTGACAGGGAGCCAGATGGGTCCCAGACTCAAAGCCCTGCTTCCTCAGCGAGCGGGCACCACAGGGGAGATTTATGGCTATGCCAGGCTCAGCTGGCCACCTTGAGGCAGCCTGCTAGACAAGAGACTCTTTGACCCCTGGGCGCACAGTCAGCCCCGGGGGTGGGGAGGGAGGGAGGGCAGCGTCCAAGGGGCTGATGGGTGCCAGCCCCATGGCAGGTCCGGCGTCTCCTGTAGAGCCCCTCTCCTCACCCTTGCTCTGCACACCACTGTTCCCGTTCTCAGGGCCGTACATCTTGCTCATGGTGGTGGCGATCAGCCCCTCCTTCTCGGGACCCCCGTCTCCACTGCCGTCCTGGCTGTGGCGGTACATGTAGGACGCCTGCTTCACAGAGCGCTGGAGCAGATGTCGGCGGTAGGCCCTCTGGATCTTGATGGCGCACACCTCCTCCTGCTTCCTCTTGAGGGTGGTGGTGATGGGCTCGTAGGAGACCTTGGACGGGTTGGCTGCCATGAACTTCTCCTCCATGGTCTCCTTGAGGGCATCCATTTCCCCAGAGTCGCCCAGGACCTCTTTGGTCAGGGCAAAGAGGATGTCCAGGCAGTGGATCTTGTCGCCAGGCACCATGGGCAGGTCCAGCGTGATGAGCTTGATCTTGTTAGGCTTGGCGATCCTCAGCGGTTCCTGCAAGGTGTCTACGAAGTCAGAGAGGCGGCTGTAGTCGATGAACTGCGTGGCGTCGGGGTCAAACTTCTCCCACGTCTCATAGAACATCTCAAAGTCATCCTCACCCAGGGGCTCGCTGCTCTCCTCAGTAGCCACGTTGAAATTCTCCAGGATGATGGCGATGTACATGTTGACCACGATGAGGAAGGAGATGATGATGTAGCTGCAGAAGAAGCAGATGCCAATGGAGGGGTTGCCGCAGTCACCCCTGACACTGGTGCCCGGGTTCTCTAGTGTGGGGTCACAGTCAGGGGGCCCGCTGTTGAGGATGGGGTTGAGGAGCCCGTCCCAGCCAGCCGACGTGGTGATCTCGAAGAGGCAGATGATGCTGTTGCCAAAGGTCTCAAAGTTGAACATGTCATCAATGCCCGACTCCTTCTTGACGTAGGCAAAGTTGGACATGCCGAAGATGGAGTAGATAAACATGACCAGGAAGAGGAGGAGGCCAATGTTGAAGAGGGCAGGCAGTGACATCATGAGAGCAAAGAGCAGCGTCCGGATGCCCTTGGCCCCACGGATCAGCCGCAGGACGCGCCCAATCCTCGCCAGGCGGATCACACGGAACAGTGTGGGTGAAACGAAGTATTTCTGGATCAGGTCGGAGAGTGCGAGGCCTGCAGGGAGGAAGTGGTGAGGACTGCTGCCTTCAGGTGGGAGGTTGGGGCGGTGGTGGGGGCAGGGCACGCGGGGCTCAAGGGGGCCCAGCCTGGTGTGGTCTTCCCCAGAAATGAGCAGCAGAAGCTCAACCCACAGAGCACAGCCCAAACGGCCTGACCCATCAGGCCGGGCTCTCCCAGGGTCTTGGGGCCAGGGGTGACCTCTGTGCCCTGACATAGCTAGATGGAGGTAAGCGATGTCAACGTTGATGGGGTGAGAGTAAGGCCCATTCCCAAGGATGTTTGCAGATGCCATAGACAAGACAGAGAGGGAGACAGGGAGGATAGCTCTGTGTGTGTGTGACTCTGGGCATGCCACTTAACTTGCTTGTGACTCAGTTTCCTCATCTGTAAAATGGAGGTGATAACAGTACCTGCCTCGTGGCATTGTTAGGAACAATTAGTGAGCTAATGCCTGTGAAGTGCATAGCATAGTGTCAGGCAAATAGTAAATGCTCAATAAATGATAGCTAATTACTATCATAATTACACACGTGTTCATGCACTTCTCCAGTGCATATGGGTACTGGAACTGTCTTCTTCTTTTTTTTTTTTTGTGAGGAAGATCAGCCCTGAGCTAACATCCATGCTAATCCTCCTCTTTTTTTTTTTTTTTTTTGCTGAGGAAGACCGGCTCTGAGCTAACATCTATTGCCAATCTTCCTCCTTTTTTTTTTTCCCCAAAGCCCCAGTAGATAGTTGTATGTCATAGTTGCACATCCTTCTAGTTGCTGTATGTGAGACACAGCCTCAGCATGGCTGGAGAGTGGTGCGCTGGTGCGCGCCCGGGATCCGAACCCGTGCCGTCAGTAGCAGAGTGTGCACTCTTAACCGCTAAGCCACGGGCTGGCCCTGGAACTGTCTTCTTATGTTTTTCACTAAGCACATGGGGACCTAAGTGTGTATCTACTGGCCAGGTAAATGTTTCTTGAAGTGTATTCACGTGTGTGCAGGCGACAGGCTGCCTGTGAGCCCACCCTTATGTGCCTTTGTGCATTAAGTGTGAATGCCAGGTGCACACGTGTGTATGTGTGAGTGTGTGTGTGTGTGAGCATGCCAGATGCATGAGCAGATGTGTGTACATGAGGATGGGAGCACTGGGCCTTCCTGAATGACTCAGCCCAGGCCGGTCCTACTCACCCACAATGGACAGGATGACAACCACAAAGTCGAAGATGTTCCAGCCGACGGTGAAGTAGTATTGGCGCAGGGCAAGCATCTTGAGCACACATTCCCCCGTGAAGATGATGATGAAGATCATATTGATGTTGTACAGGATGTCCACCTTGAGCTGGCTCTGGTCGTCTGTCTCCACCATCATGGTGACCATGTTGAGGCAAATGAGGATCATGATGGTGATGTCGAACACCTGCTTCGTCACCAAGTCGTACACCATGCCCTGGATCTTGTTCTGCAGCGTGGATGGGAGTGCAGGGATGTGCATGGGTGGATATGGAGGGGGAGTGGTCAGGGCCCACACAGGACATGGACAGGCAGGAGACACAGGGTGACACGACAGCATGACAAAGAGGAGAGGGAATGAGAGAGGGAGAGGAGGTATCAGGGCTTGTGAACTTGCAGGGTGAAGGGCAGGGAGGGGAGACCTATCATACCAGGCCATTCTATGGGGTCCATGGGCATCCTTCCTCACTCTGGGACCCTTCCTCCTGTCAAGGTCCCCAGCAACCCGTCACCATTCTCCCAAAGCCACTGCTCACTGAGAGAGTGTCTGGACATCCTCTTCCTCTCCCTCCTAGGGGCCCCTGGCCCAGAGGCCACCAGCTGAGAAGGTGGATGGCCATGGGGGGGCCATGCAGGGTGGTGTGAGGGGTGAACCAGCGACTGGAGTTTAGCAGGTAGCTGGTGCTCACGCGTACCATGCCCTTGTGCAGTTACAAAGAGGCGCCCCTCCTGGCAGGTGGACCCAGCCTCACATCAGGGACACAGCCTGGCAGGCAGAGCACAAGCTGCATTTTGTCCCCATCAGCTCCCTCAGGCAGGAGCCTCACACAGGCTGCAGGAGGAGGAGTCCAGTGGGCCATACCTGGGGCCGGGGAATTGGCTTCTGAGGCTTCTTGGAGCCAAGCTTCTTCATAGCGTTATAGTATTTCTTCTGTTCCTCTGTCATGAAGATGTCTTTCCCTCCAAGGTATAGTGGAATGCAGCCCGTAAGGTTAGGGGACCCCCTCTCTGCCTCCAGAATCTCCCTACCTCAGGCACCACCCTTAAAGAAGCACCCACCCCAGCAGCGGGGCCTGGTGGGAAGGGGGAACCTGGAGGGACCAGAGACAGGGGTTGAGAGAAGAAGGGGAAGGGAACTGAGGGGTCCAGAGACGGGAGGGGACCAGTGCCGTCTCACAGCCTGTGTTCGGGACGCTTTCCTTCAACGTCTCATTGGGTACTTAGTATGACCCAGCGAGGTAGGCAGCATCCACCTCATTTTACAGATAAGGAAACCGAGGCTGGCGGAGGCCAAGCCACTTGTTCAAGGTCACCCAGAGAGACTTGAACCCTGGCTTGCTGCCTCAACCATGCCACCAGCGACAGCACGGTCGGTGCTGAGGCAGCGTTTTTGAATATTTGAAGGAATGAGCGGAAGGAGGAAGGAGGGGGGAGCCTGGCATAGGGAGGGCCCGGGGAAGGCCGGGCTGAGTACTCATCTTCTTCTTCTGCTGGTTGAAGTTGTCAATGATGACGCCGATGAAGAGGTTGAGGGTGAAGAAGGACCCAAAGATGATGAAGATGACAAAATAGAGGTACATGTAGATGTTCACCTCATACTGCGGCTGCTCCTCTTGCTGCAGGGGCCACAGGATGGGGTAGGGTTTGCTGGGTGGGCTTGGGGGCATATGCTGGCTTCTCCCCGCTCCCTGGCCCACTGTGGGCAGGAGAGGCCTGAGGCCCAGAGGTGGACCCATCCACCCCCAGGCTGCTGGGTCTCAGAGGCTCCTGAGGAGGCGGCATGGAGGTGGGAATGGGCAGAATGTGCCATTGTGTCTCCGATCTGAGTCCTCTCCCCTGGCTTGCTCATCAGCCACATCTCAGTGACCCCTACCTACCTCCCGGGAGTCCACGGCTGCATACATGATGTCCATCCAGCCCTTGAAGGTGGCCTGAGAGAGCGTGGTTGAGTTTGAGGTGAGGGGGCTGCTCCCTGCCTCCATCATCCATGAGTCCCTCCCCCCCAAGTTTGGTCCTCCCCGGAGGCTGCCTGCCCAGAGCCCCACTGCGAAGGCATGAAATAGAGACCAGAGAGGTCTAGACACTACCTCAGGGTCCCACAGCCCCAGAAGCAGGGTGGGCAGCTCCCTAACAAGGAGCGGCAGTGGGTTCAGGTACAACGAGAGACTGGGGGCACCTCCATCCCAGTTCCATGCCAGTCAGTGAGTCACACTCACCACCTGCAGGAGGGAGAGGTAGCCCAGACCCACGTTGTCATAGTTGACCTTGACGTTGAGCCAGCGGACCTGGCCTGTGTGCATCAGGCTTTCGCACTCGGACTTGTTGTTGACCTCAGAGATGTCGAATCTCTCGGACGTGGTGGTGTTGATGCAGTAGTAGAACTTGCCGGCAAATAGGTTGACGCCCATGATGCTGAAGATGAGCCAGAAGATGAGGCAGACGAGCAGCACATTCATGATGGAGGGAATGGCTCCCAGGAGGGCATTCACCACCACCTGGGGGGCCGGGCAAGAGGGTCATTGCCAGATCTTCTCCCAAGCATGTGGGGGAGACCTGGTCTCCTCTGGGAGAGGGATCCCCACCTACACTAACCAGAGGACCAGGCAGGGCTGGGCATCGTTATTCAGGGAAGGCTTCCTGGAGGAGGGCCAATCTGAGCCAGGCCAGGGGGAGAAGTCAACTGGGCTGTATGTGCGGGGGAGGGGTGGGAGTGAGGAGCAGGGGTGGGGGGCTGCCGACCTGGTGGTTGGAGAAGGCTCTCTGCTTGGCTGGAGCCAACAGCCCAGAGTAGGGGTGCTTGGCTTCTTTGGAAGCAGCCCGGCCACGGGTCACCGGGCAGGAGACAAACACTCCTTCCTCGGCCCCCATAGGAAACTCAGCTCCCGTGACCTGGCCCCCTGCTCATCTGCTCACAGCCATTAGAGGCACAGACACAGAAAAGGAGCCACTAGCATCTTCGAAGCAGCAGGACCCTGGGACTGGAGCCCTGTGCCCCACCAGTCCTGGCCACATTTTTCAGGCTGGGCTAAATCTGAAAATTATCCCTTTTCAAGGAGAAGCTGTTTCATGACCTTCAGACAGAGTGGGTGGCACAAGCCTGGTGATGCCCAGGGAGCTCTGTTCCTGGCTGGGACATCACAGTGGGGCGAGGTCCCCAGCTCTGGGGGTGGGAGAGTCCAGCATTAGTTGGCTCCTTGCATGAACAGGAGGGAGCCAATCCTGCAACCAGCTGCTTCACAGAGGTTTGTCCCTCCAGAGTGGGTCTTGTTCCCAACGGACCTTCCTTCGCTGGGGAAGTCCCATTGTCTTGCCCAAACCCTTTATTTATCTGTCACTTCCGCTCTCAAGGGCCTGAGGGGAGGGCGCACAGGCTCAGAGCCTGGGTACAAGCACCTCCTGCTTGCGCTTGCTGGGGTCTCAGAGCCCTGGGGGGGCCCAGTCTGAGGCTGGAGAGGGAATCTGTAAACACACATACCTGCCCTCCTCCCTCTTCTCCTCCCGCCTCTCCTCCCTCATGGCTCTCCTAGGAGCTGCTGCAGCCTCTGCTGCCCCCGAGTGGTGGCCGAGTTGAGCCAAGGAGAGGGCCTGACGGCGGGAATGGGCACTGGGGCTGACATGGGAGGATGTCTGGGGACCCCCAAGCCTGGCCTTCAGCAGGGCCCTGGGTCTGAGCTCTCTGCCTCCCCCGGCGGTGGCTGGAGGACAGTCATGCGCCCCCTGCACCTTGCCCTGTGGTGACTGCTCCCCCAATCCCTAGCCCTACTCAGAGCCCCCTCAGCACCCACCCTCATGCCCTCGAATCGGGACAGTGCCCTCAGGGGACGTAGGGCCCGCAGCGTCCGCAGGGATTTGATGGGTCCCAGCTCGGAGTAGCCCAGCCAGTTGGCCACCAGGCTGATGACGGAGACCTGCAAAGGGAGGGTGGGGTGGTCAGGGAGCACAGGGCCTCAGGACCACAAGGACAGCCGCTGGACCTGGCTGTGGGGCAGGGGGCAGGGTGGACTCACGTCCACGATGAGGAAGTCGAGCCAGCACCAGGCGTTGGTGAAGTACACCTTGAAGCCGTAAGCCACCCACTTGAGCAGCATCTCCAGGATGAAGATGTAGGTGAAGACCTTGTCGGCGTACTCCAGGATGGTGCGGATGACTCGCCGCTGCTCGATGTAGATGTCCTCGAAGGCCTAGGGGCACCAGCACAGCGGGGGGTGGCCAGGGCCCGGTAGGCCAGGGCAGCAGCCACATCCCATACCCTGCTTGATGCTGTGGGTTCCCAGGGACCTGGCATTGGGGCCAGGCCAGGGGCAGGCTGTTGGTGTGTTCCAGACTCCCCACGCCCATCGTGGGGATGAGCAAGTTTCCCAGTGAGGAGAAGCCCCTCGGCTCCCCTTCTCCATGCCTAAGAAGAGCAGCACTCAATCATCTGCTAGGGGGGTTCACAGTGACACAATTTCAATCCTGCCCCCCCACCCCAAATTCCCAGGCCCCTCCCCACCTGCCTGCTAGTTGGGAGCTGTCCCCACGGGCGCACACGGAGTCAGAGCCCATCTGTCGCTTTAAGAAAATTAATACGTTCTACAACATATCCTGCAACCGCAGGTGGGTTCCTTTAGGATTCTCTGGGTTCGGCACTGTCCAGGCTGCATCCCTTCCTGGTATGGAAAGGAGGGAGCGCCGGCAGGGCCTGCTTTGGACCTGGCGCTGCTCTGCCCAAGCCCATCCCCCGGGGCAGTGCCTACCAAGGCTCCACTGCTGAGCAGGATCATGAAGACAATGAAGGTCTCAAACCAGTTGTGCTCCACAATCTTGAAGCAGGCCCTGCGGAGGGTCCACCACATCTTCCCGTGGCCCTGGGAGATGTCCACGTAGAGGCAGGGAAAGCGCTGCACACAGGCTGGGGGAGGGAGGGGGCGGGGCACTGCATCACAGGCCTGGGGATGCACAGTCAGCATGTTCCCACCACCTTCCCAGGATGCCTCTGCCAGCCCTCCAACTCGCTGGCCCTCAGACCTGGGACCCCCACCTCTTCCCAACACCTGGCTCCACGTCCTCCACCGCTGATTGGAAATGGGTGCGAAGTAGGGCGGTCCAACCCCACCCCTCGCGTGGGGACCTCAAGTCCTCCCTCCACGGCCCACTCCAACCATGCATTAACTGCTGCCAGGGATGGACACGCAGAGGAAAGACACAGGGGTGCAGGCCACCAGCCCAGCTTTCGGCTGCCCCCAACCACCCCCATTCTGCCCATGCAGGCTTCACCCTGCACAACCTGGGCCCTTTGGGCAAAAATGTTCCTGCAGGGCTGTCTCCTGAAGGGCTGGGCAGGTCTGTCTCCTGGAGACGAAGCCGAGGAGCAGGATGACAGAGCAGCCATTCCCGAGCACTTGCTTCACAGCCCTCAGGGGCCAGTGCTGCCATCACCCACTGCACACACTTGAGGCTCAGGGAGTCAGGGGCTGGGAGGCACCCTCGGCTCTGACACCCCTTCCCAGGGTTGTATTCTCCGGTGGTGGTGTGGCAGGGCAGGGCGGGGTAGCCTCAGGGAAAGAAGGCCCTGCGTGCTTTTGGTGATGCTCGTGTTCTCGAGGAGGCAACGGGCTGGGACTGGGCCAGGGGTCTGCTGGGCTGGGGGAGGTACCCAGGAGAGGTGGGAGTGCACACACGCGGGCTTGCCCTCACCCTCAGTGAAGCATTCTTCAGGCTGCTCCCCCTCGGGGTTCTCCTCGGCCTGTTCCTCAGGGTCCTCCTCAGGGGGCTTGTAGTCAGCCGTGCTGCAGACGGAGGAGTTCCCGTCGAGGGGCTGTAGCGGCTTCTGCAGGGGCCACAGGGTCACATGACCCCGGGGTCCTCCCACCAGACGGGGCAGAGGAGGTCAGGATGGAGACCAGAAGGGAGAGACCAGAAGGGAGAGGAGAAAGAGGGTGTGGAGGGCTCTCCCATTCATTCATTCATTCACTCAACCCTTGATTACTGAGCCAGCACTGTGGCCCTTGCAGAAGAACGACAGTGACTGAGGTAGCCGTGGTCCTGCCTTCGTGGCACTTAGGTTTGGATCGAGGCAGGGCTGAGGCCTGGGGAGGGTGGCAAGGGCACAGGAGACATGTGAGGGCCTCAGGTTAGGGGGGAGGCTGGGAGAGAAGCAGGCTGGGGGCTGGCTGGGGTTGGCTCAGCCGGGCTGGGGGTTCTGGGAGGTGTGGAAAGGCATGAGGGGGGCAGCAGAGGAATAAGAGGCTTGGAGGTAATTTTGAGGGGGCGTGTAAGGGGGTCAGGACGGAGCTGGGGCTGCCACAGCCCACAGAGAACGGCATGCGGTGTCCCCAAGATCTGAGCCTTCCACCCCCAAGGGCTGCTTGGCTGAGGAATCCAGAAAGGATGGAAACTTTCCCCCAGCCGAAGCTCCAGCCTGGGGCCCAGGGACCCTGATGGGAGTGGGGTGGTTGGGGGAGGCTGGTGCTCCACTTGCCAGGCTTCCCCTCATCTCCTCCTGGTGCTGTCTCAGCCTCCCAGCCCCAGCCTCCACTCCTCAAGGGGATCCCTTCATGGCTGGGGGTGAGACCCATGAAGGGGAAGATGGAGAGGGCAGCTTGGGGTGCAGCTCTGGATCCAGAGTGGTCACCAGAAAACCAGAAAACTGGTCCTTGTGCCCAGTTGACAGAAAGGGAAACTGAGGCACGGGGCATTAGGTCAGCTAGGGCATTCACTGAGCCAATTGCCCTGCCTGTGTGCTCCAACTCCCACAATCCCCCTTGGAGCCGTGCTTGCCCCCCTTTAAAGAGTCCCCAGCCTTGGCCCTGGGCGCTCTCCAGCCCTCCCCCACCCCCGCTTCTCATACCGAGGTCGGTGCCACATTTCCCCAGGTATTTATAGCTTGGCAGGCACTCGGCCCCCTGGTAAGTCAGTGCGCCACATATTTAGGGGGAATAAGAAATCAAGAGCTTTCAGGGCAAAGTTCAGCCAGGCTCCGGTGCCCAGCCAGGCCCCCCACGATAGATAGGGCGGGAGTGAGCAGGGGGTCCTGCCCTGGCTTATGTGCTAGTCCTTCCCCAGCCAGAGCCGGAGGGTGGGCGACGGGGCTCAGAGTCCGCTCCCCTGGGAGGCCCAGGCAATCCCCAGCCTCAGCATGAGCTTCTGGGAGTGACCACCAGTGCCTCCCCAACCCTCGCAGGGGAGGGCAGGAGGAGGGCATCTCCGCCCGGCACTGGGCCCCCTGCATGGGCTGGGGGGTGGGTCAGGACTCCCGCTGAGGCTGTGCCCCAACTCTCTGTTCTCCCAACCCCATTGGACCCCTGGCCCTCTCCTCAGTCTCCAGCCTGGACCCGGCACTTTGGCCCACACTGGGAGGTTGGGGGCAGCCCTGGGTGGGGTCTAAACAGAAATAGATGATAATGGCAAGGACCTGGAAGGGGCTTCAAGCCCAGAGGCAGTAAGAGAGGCCTCTTGGGTCCCAGGCCTGGAACTGAGGTGCCCAGGTAAGAACATCCTGTCCAAGACTGCCACCTGCTGGTAAGAAGGGGCCCAGGTGGAGCTGAGGAGCGGGAGTGAAGGGAGGAGAGACTAGGGTGTTAGGACAGGCGGGGCAGATCCTAATAACCGTACTAATAGGGGTAATAACAGTCACCATTCACAGAGAGCTTGCTATGTGCTTTACACACAGCATCTCATCTAATGGTCACAACAACGCCACAGGGTGCGTACCATTACCCCCATTTTACAGACAGAAAAACTGAGGCTTGGAGAGGCTTTGTGACTTGTCCAAGGTCACACAAAAATGTGAAGCCATGTCTATCTCACCCCCGACCCCTCAAGCCGGGCCCTGTGATGGGCTCACCTTGCTGTCCTCAGGCTCCGAGAAAGTGTCAGTCTCCTCCTCTGTGGGCATGTCTAGGTCGGACTCCTCGGAGGCGATGGGCACGTGGATGGTCAGGTATGGGTTGTTGATGAAGTTGAGGTGGTCCAGCTCGACGCTGTTGGGAGTGCCATCAGCCAGGCCCATGTGGTTCAGGATGTGATTGTCCTTCTTCAGGTCTTTTTCATCCTCCTCGGGCGGCGGCTCCTTCTTCTCATCCTCGGGGGCACTCTCCCTGGCCTCCCCTGCCTCCTCGGCCTCCCCAGGCCCCCCGAGGCTGAGCATGATATCCTTGGGCCTCAGGATCTTGCCATGCAGCAGCCCCAGGAGGAAGGCTTTGGCGAAGCCAATGCCCCACTTGATGCGCCAGATGGCGATCTGCAGGTTGTTCATCTCGCCATCTTCGTCCGAGGCCGCCAAGCTGTCAGCGCTGAAGGAGCTCAGCAGCAGGGCCAAGAAGAGGTTCAGGACCTGGAGAGCAGGGGTTGAGGGGAGGCTCAGCTCAGCCTCCGGGCTCCTTAGGGTGCCGCCTTCAGCCACCACGAGGGTCCTCAGGCCTCCAGATCAGACCTACCACATGTTGGGCATTTAAAAGGTTGTCACTAATGGAATCCTCACAACTGCTCGTGGAGGTGAGGAATGTTACTATCATTCCCACTTTGCAGATAAGGAAACTGAGGCTTGGGCACATGATAGGACTCTGCTGGCCAAGGCAGAGGCAGGGTTTGGGGATGCCCACTGGGTGACAGGGACTCTCTCCCTGACTCCACCTCCACTGCCGGGAAATGCAGAACTAAGAACAGGGCTCACGTCTCTGAGCTTCCAGGACTTATTAGGAAGCCGAACTGTTTGAGCCTTCTTTCTTTTCTAAGTGGGACTTTTAATAGACCCTGTGCTTCCTGGTGCTCAGATGCACATCCCGTATTGTTCTGGAAGTGACATTGACCTACTGTTATTTACTCCCTTTTCTCCCCTTGGGGTTCCCTGGTTCTCTTCCCATATCCCTACTGAAAGGGACTTAAGAGACTACTGGCCTACCCCACCCTCAACTTTCTTTTCCAGTGGACATTTACTGAGCGCCTCTCACTGTGTGCAGGAGCGAATGGCCTCAGGGAGCTCCCAGCCTAGCAGAAACAGGCATGTGATCAGACAAATACAGTGCAGTGGGTCTGCACAGCAGTAGAGACTGGGGTGCACAGGCTTTGAAACCATGCTGCTTGGCTTTGAACCCCAGTTTACCAGCTATGTGTCCTGAGGCAAGTTATATCACTGTTCTGTGCCTCATTTTCCTCATCTGTATAATGGGGATGATTCTAGTACCTACCTCCTTGCACCATCATGAAGATTAAAAGATCAATACAAGTAGAGCACACAGCAGGCACTCAAATCATGTTGGCTGTTATGTGTGCAATAAGACCATACAAAGTACAGGGAAGAGTGTGATTAACCCTGGGGCCAGCTCAGCATTTTATTAATAAGGAAACTGAGTCCCAGAGAGGTGAAGTGACTTGCCCTAGGACACACAGTACAGTCAGGACTAGAACCCTGGTTTCCAGTGACTGCACAACTTTAGAGGACATCATTCATTTAGACTACAATGTGAAGGGCAACCCTAGAGGTTGTGCAATACAGTACCCTTGCTTCCACCAGTCCACCCTGCACAGTGAGGAGGAAGGTGAAGCCTGGCTGGGTGCAGGTCCTGGCTTCTGTCAGCCAGAGACAGGGCCAGGTCTTACCATGGGGGCCTTGGGTTGGGGCTGGGTGTGTGACAGGACACGAGGGAGTAGGGGAGTCTGTACATGTGAATCAGCCATCCTCGACCATCTTCTCCACATGTCTCTCGTTGGCATTCACCAGTATACTCCAAGGTCTTTTTGTAGTTATCTTAACTATCATGTAACCATAATATCTTTAAAATATATATATTATATATTGTATATATTCTTTTTTTGGATGAATGTGCTGGGGGGATTCCTCCCCACATCCATGCCCCCTAGCTACTTTTCTGCCTTTGCCCCCCACCAAAATTTATTAGTCTTTCTTTCCCTCCCTCAGGGGGAGGTGTCCAGTTGCCAGAAACACATCTGAGATGGGAATTAGCTGCTCTCTGGGTCAGCAGGGTTTGCACATGGCTCCTGCCTGCGACAGAAATAGCCGCCTCAGGCAAGGGGGGGGGTCGGAGGGAGGGGGGATGGACATCATGCTCCCCGGGGGGCTCTGAGGGGTGGGATACCTATGACTTAGTCATTTCCTCTTCTTCACAGCAACCCAGAGGACGTGCCCAAGTGCCATGGACGCAGGGGACATGGGTCCCCACACTCCTGACAGGGTGCCCCGGCGCCCTCTGGCAGACTCTTGCTTCCAAGAGGCCTGGGAGGGCGGTGGGCGGGGACAGTGTCCGAGGACCTCACAGTGCCGCCTCCCTTGGCTGCTCTACTTCCTCTGAGCAAAGTGGGAGAGCCACAGAGCCGGGCCAGAAAAAGGTGTCAGTGGTGTGTGTGTGTGTGTGTGTGTGTGTGTGTGTGTGTGTGTGTGTGTGGGAGATGGGAGGGTGGGGTGACACGCCCACAGAAGCAGTGCAGTGCAGTGGTTCCACACTCTGGAGCCTGACTGCTTGAGTTCAAATCCTGCACAGGTTGCTAATTTACCTCCCTGAGTCTTTGCTTCCTCATCTACAAAACAGAGAGAAAACAGCACATCCCTCATCGGGTGGTGGTGAGCCTTAAGAGACGAATACTCGGAAAGCGCTCAGAATGCTGGACTAACATAAACACAGGTCAGCCGTCATCATCATGATTGCTGGTGTTGACGTTATCATTATTATCATGCTGCTATTACTGATGTTACTGTCATTGGAGTTACACAGACCCAGCGTCTAGTCCGGGCTCAGGTTCTCACCAGCTGTGTGGTTCTGGGCAGTACCTCCTTGGAGCACGGAGCCAACATTACCTGCCTGACAGGGCTGTTGAGAGCACTGGGGATAATGCATGTAAAGCCCTTGGTGCAGGGACCAGCACATGGCAGGAGCCCAATACTCAGGAGTATGACTCCAGTGGCAGGCACCTAAACAATTACTGGCCCCCACAGGCCTTAACATTTGAACTTCCATGGCCTCGTGGGCCAAGTGCTTTGCTAAGCACTTAGAAGTGTGTCATGTAACCCTCAGGACCACCCAGTGAAGTACGTCCGCCATTAGCAAACTCATTTTACAGATGAGAAAAACGGAGGCCAGAGAGGTTAAACAACTTGCTCAAAATTTCCCAGACAGTAGTGGCAAAGTGGGGGCTTGAAATGTTGAGTTTATACGCATACAGACAGAAACCCTCTCAGTCACTCCCAGGCCCTGAAACTTACGTTCACAAACTGCTACTCAGAGCCTGCTAGTCCCACCCCGATCCTGTCCCAAAGTTCTGTCACTCCCCACACCCCCTCCCAGAGACAGCCAGCCTGGGTTCTCCTGTACAGCTGTCCCTGGGTGCTCGGGACCTCATCCCACGGTCTCCTCAGTCGAGGTGACACCGCCCCCCCACCCCACTCCGCCCCTGCCCCCAGCCGGAGCTCGGCGATATCCGAGAAGCGCTGACCCAGCAGCCCAAGGATTCCACAAGCCTTTGTGGAACGTGGGGACGTGAGTCTTCCCACCCCCTGTTGCCCAGGGCAGTGTCGCCCACCACAGGGCACAGCACTCCTGGCAGGAGTGAACCCCATCCTGAGAAGGGGAGGAGTCCGGGTCGGCAGGGTGAGGAGAGGCGCCTCCCCAGACCCCAGCCACAGAAATTCTGGTCAGCTGGACCATGGCCCATCCCCCTGTTTCTCATTGCGCCCTGCACCTCCTCCCCTGCCTCAGCCCCACATGCCAAGCTCTAAGCCACAGAAAGTGTCAGGATGCATGCAGGTTATGCCGTCTCTGGATGCCTCCCAACTCCTGGGGCCCGACTCCCAGGAACAGAGGAGGGTGAGAGGGTGGGAGAAGGACAAGAGGTCCAGCAGTTCCTGGGACCAACCCCACACCGTGCCTTCTTGCACACTCTCACAGTCAATCCACCCAGCCACCCTATGAGGTACCTACCATGCTTCTTCCACATGAAGTTAAGAGAACCCAGCTGACCAGAGGGCAGTCAAGGTCACACAGATGGCGAAGGAGCTGGGATCGGAACGTGGGTCTGTCTGACTCCAGTTATCATGTTACTTTACCCAAAACACTAGGCTTCAACAGTACTACTCACAGTGTGGTCCCTGGACCAGGGGCAGTGACACGGCCCAGAGCTCGTTAGAAATGCAGATCCCTAGGCCCCAGCCTGGAGCTGCTGAATCAGACTCTGGGGGTGGGGTGGGGCCAGGAATCTAGGTTTTAAGAAACTCCCAGGTGATTCTTAAGCAGGTTGAAATTTGAGAACCACTGGGTTAAACCATATAAAATTGTTATTTTGACGGGGGGAAGGGTAGACAACAGTCAAGTATCAGTGATTTCATACAGTTCAACCTCATCGGTAAAAGGCCCTCAAATGGCAGCCTGATTTAAAAGGATGTGTCCTACAAGCTTGGGTTTTCTGGGCAAGGATGGGGAGCCACCTGGCCAGCCTCACTCACCACCAGGTTGCCGATGACCATGACCATGAGGAAGACGGTAAGGCACATGGCCTGGCCGGCCACCTCCATGCAGTCCCACATGGTCTCGATCCACTCCCCGCACAGGATGCGGAAGACGATGAGGAAGGAGTGGAAGAAGTCGTGCATGTGCCAGCGGGGCAGGCTGCAATCCGAGGCGATCTTGCACACACAGTCCTTGTAGCTCTTGCCGAACAGCTGCATGCCCACCACGGCAAAGATGAATACGATGATGGCCAGCACCAGCGTCAGGTTGCCCAGCGCCCCCACCGAGTTGCCGATGATCTTGATGAGCATGTTCAGTGTCGGCCACGACTTGGCCAGCTTAAAGACGCGCAGCTGCAGGGCAGGGGGAGGGCAGGGGGAGGGCAGGGGTGAATGAGGCCCAGGGAGCCCCGGCCCAACCTGAGGGAGCCCCATCCTTAGGAGAAAGAACTATCTTGTATAGCTTGAACCTCTACCCACTGAGTGATCGGACGCCTCAGTTTGCCTCTGTTAAATGGGAATACAGTAGTCCCTCCTTATCCGCGGGGGATATGTTCCAAGACCCCCAGCAGATGCCTAAAACCGTGGATGGTACCAAACCCTAAATACACTACGTTTTTTCCTATACATACATACCTATGATAAAGTTTAATTTATAAATTACTCACAGTAAGAAATTAACAACTACTGCTAATAAAATAGAACAATTATAACAATATACTGTAATAAGAGTTACCATAGATCTTAGCAACCTCAGCATACGATTTTTTTTCTTTCTTTATTAAGTTGAGAACTTTCATCTTTTCACTTAAAGGAAGCACTTTATGGCTTCTCTTTGGCATATCCAAATTGCCAGCATCGCTAGTCTTGAGCTTTGGGGCCATTATTAAGTAAAATAAGGGTGACTTGAACACAGGCACTGCGATACTGCAACAGTCCATCTGATAACTGATGGCTACTAAGTGACTAATGGGCGGGTAGCATATACAGCTAGATAGTGGATATGCTAGAAAAAGGGATGATTCATGTTCCAGGCGGGATGGTGTGGGATGGCAAGAGATTTCATCATGCTGCTCAGAATGTCATGCAATTGAAAACTTATAAATCGTCTATTTCTAGGATTTTCCATTTAGTATTTTTGGACCACAGTTGTCTGCAGATAACTGAACCTGTGGAAAGCAAAACCATGGATAAGAGGGGACTATCGTACTCATATCCTACCATCTCATCCTCGTCATGTTCAAAAGAAAAAGAGTCCTTCTCTCTTAAAGATACAGACGACAGTATCTACAAGTGAAATTGTATGTTGGGATTTGCTTTAATGTATACCCCCCATTAAAAAGCGGAAGGACGGGTGAAACAAGAACTGTAGAAGGTTGTTGGTTGTTGGGGCTGGGTGATAGGCACACAGAGGTTATTATGCTTTATACTTTGGGGATATGTGAAAGGTCCCACAATAAAGTTAAAAAAATTATAAACGTGCTCCTATGGGGTGGTGGAAAGGACACTAATTCAGAGTCCCAATTCCACCACTAATGAGCTTCCTGAGCCTCAGCTTTCAGGTCTGCAATATGGGGCCGAAGTCCCCGCTCCACTGCCGCCCAAGGTGACTAAGGAGTCAAGCCCGAAAGTCAGCTCCTGCGGCCGTAATTTTGGCCCCCAAGCAGCCCTGTATGATGAGGGGTAGGGCCCCTTTTCTCCCTATTTGTAGTAGGAAAGGTTCTGAGAGGTGGAGTGGCTCACACAGGGCAGAGGGGCCTCACTTTCAGCCCTCTGGCTTCTTGGGGGTTTCTCCTCCCACCCTCCTTAGCACCCTCAGCCCACCGCTCCTCAGCCCTGGCCCTGGGGCCGCACGCACCAGACGGAAGGAGCGGAGCACGGACAGCCCCTGCACGTTGGCCAGGCCCAGTTCCACCAGGCTGAGGGTGACGATGATGCTGTCGAAGACGTTCCAGCCCTGCTGGAAGTACTTGTAGGGGTCCAAGGCGATGAGCTTCAGCACCATCTCGGCTGTGAAGATGCCCGTGAAGACCTGCGGGGTGGCGTGCGTCCCCGTCACAGAGCCTCAGGGAGCACAGGGCCTTGGCAGTCTGCCACCTCCTCCCGGCAGAGCCCGCGGAGCCCAAGGGGAGGGGTCCAGAGCCCTGAGGGGGCAGGCAAGTACCCACGCCCCGCACGCGTGTGTATGTGAGTGGGTGAGGAGTGGAATGGCCATGCCACAGGGCAGGGTGAGTACCACCCAGAGACCTGGACCCATCGTTTCTGGCCTCATCACCATGGGCCAGTCACTTAACTTTTTGGAGCCTCACCTCAATCATAATAATATACAACACTCATAAAGTGCTCTGTGGTTCACGTTATGACCTCAGTGGTGTCCCGACCTTTATGAAATTGGGAGGGATTATCACGCTTGTCCCAGAGATGAAAAATTGAGGCTCAGAGAGGTTAGCGGCAAGCTCTTGATCATGCCGCCCATATGGGAATGAGTCAGGTCCCAAACCCAGGTCTTGGCGTGCTTAGTTCAGTCTCCTGTCTCTACACCCTACAGCCTCTCTACCTTGGTTGGTGGGGGTCCCAGGACTCAGAAAATCTTGGTGGACTCGAAATTCTAGGGCAGGGGCCAAAAGGGGGCAAAGTCGGGGGTCAGGGAAAAGGCCAGAGCTGTATCCTGCAACTCTGGACATGGAGTCTGAGGGCTGCATAGCCCCTGAACGCTCCCTGGGCACGGCTCCACCTCCTGCCGGGCACCAGCTGCCCTGGGTCCACAGCCTGCCCGGGCACATGCTGAGCCCCGCCCAGGAGCTGTCCCTGGCCATAGCAGGTGCCCAGACGGCATGAGGGTGTGGGCAGGGGGTGGGCAGGCGGGGGGCCGGGCCCTTCATGCACACCCCAGCAGCTGCCCTGTGAGTCCAGATCACGCTCTTGCCCCTCCAGCCCATCCTGGCCACGGCTGCCTCCGGCATCTCCACGGGATAGACAGGCCTGCCTTCCTCACAGGCTGGGGAGTCCAGGGCCTGATTCCCGTGCCACCCACCCAGTTCTTGTCCTGCTGCAGGCCCCAAATCTTACTCTCCCTGGGCTCCCCTCACGCTTGGAGTGGGGGGAGCACCTTGCCCATCTGCCATCCTGGAAACATTGCAAAGGGAATTGGGAAGGGTGGGGCAGGGCTGGAGGAGGAGGCGGCCTTTTCCCTTTGTCAGGCTCCACCGGGGCTGGAAACGAGGTGCTAATGCTCCTAATGGGCAGAGATAAGCAGGCGGATCAGTGTGTGTCAACAATAGTGAAGCAGGAAGGGCCAGTGAGGGGAGCTGGCCTGGCCATGCTGGAGAAATGGTAGCGGGCAGGTGGGCTGAGGGGTGGGGGATATGCCCTGGGGCCTCCAGGGTGAGCTAGGGCCCCTTGGGCCTGGGTACCCATGGCTCTGTGCCCCACTTCCAGGTCCCTTGGTCCCTCTTAGGCCCATAACAACCTCTGAAAGTAGAGAGACTTGTCACCCAGCCGCCCTCACTCCTACCTCCATGCCCCCACTCCGCCACCCTGCCTCCAGGGCATGGCCTGGACCCCAAACCCTGAGGAGTCCTGATCTTAAGAAGTCCAGCACCTCATCCCCACTCTCTCTGCCCCCAAATTCCCTGAAACTCAAATTCCACATCCCATAGATCACTCCATGTACCTCCCTTGCACATCAACCATTCCCTGCATACACTGGGAAAATAACCACAGCCTGTCCCCATACGCCCCCCAATAGTGTCTCGTATTTCCACACAGCCCAGACAACCCTTCAGGCCCTGTGGCCCCCCTCCTGACCTGCCCTAGAATGACACCTGTCCCTTGTCGCCTCCCTACCAGGTTGCCCACGCTGAGCACTCTGTCAAAGTGCTCCGTCATGGGGTAGTGTTCCATGGCCATGAAGAGGGTGTTGAGCACGATGCAGATGGTGATGCCCAGGTCCACGAAGGGGTCCATGACGATCAAGTGGATGATGTTCTTGAACTTCATCCATGGGGTGCAGCAGTTCCATATGAGCACTGTGTGGGCACACTTGTACCACCATGGCGGGCACTTCTGGTGGGCCTCTTCCAGCTCTGGGAGTAGGGTGGAAACAGACAGCTGATGAGGAGCCCCCTCACGTGCTCCTTTCTCCATCTAGATCTTTGGTCCCACCTTCCAAGCCCGGCCCCTTAGCGCTCCACACCTCAAACCCCATCCCCTCAGCGAGGACTATTCCAAGCCCCGCCTCTCAGTGCGTCACCCTCCAGACCCCATCCACACGGCTCTACCCCTCAGTGCCTCTCCCCCAAAGCCCGGCTCCTTAGTGCTCTGACTCTCAAAAATCCACTCCCTCAGGGAGCCTTACCAAAGCCGCTTCTCTCAATGCTCCACTTCCAGCCCTGCCTTCTTGACACACCCCGCAAAGCCCCTCCCTCAGTGTCTTCCACCCCTGCCAGTCGCCCGTGGCTGCAATCCTATCCCCAGGGAGAGGCAAGAGGCCATGCAGGGGGTTGGTCCCTGTTCCACTTGCTGCCGGACAGTGCCACTTGGGAGCAGACTGAGATTCCCCTGAGGGCTCTTCCTCCCATTGCCAGTAATGCTGGCCCCTCCAGACTGTCCCCAGCCAGTCCATCCTTTCCCACCAGAGTGGCTTTCTGGAAACACCCCCTGTCCTTGCCAGCCGAGCTGTAAAGCCCTGGGGCTCTGTAAGGCTCATGGATGAAGCTGCTCCTCCTGGCCGTCCAGGCCTCCTCTGCCTGTGGGAGTCCTCAGCCTAGGCATGATCTCATTCAATTACCACCAGAAATTTATCAGGTTAGTACTGTTAGAGCCCCCATCTCATAGATGAGGAAAGGGGCTGGAGTGGGGGACAGCCCCAGGGAGACGTGAGTGTGAGTGCATGATTGGGACACCCCAGGGCTGAGAGTGGCTGACCCTCACCTCCACCCAGGAACTAGCAAACTGGACCTCTCTCAAAGGCTGCAGGTTCTAGCCTGACTGTAACACCCCCAGCTACTGTGTGTAGCTACCATGTGCTACTGTGGGTGACTCCAACAGTGTCTGAGGCCCCAAACTTCTCGCAATGGTCCCAGCAAGGGCAGCATTGAGTAACCTCCTCGGCCAGCTCTGCCCAGCATTCCCTGGGGCATTCTCTGGCTGTGCACACAGACACCGGGATGCCGGTCATGCAAGGTGCCCTCTAGAGGTTTGCAAAGTCCTCTAGGACCTCCAAGTCCTCCCTGGGACAAGGCAAGACGCCTGGGAAGGGGACCAGATCTCTTGTATGTCAGATATCCTTTCTTCCTCCCTCCCTCCCCCTCATCCATACGTACACCCATCTGCCCCTTTCCATCCATTAACCTTTCAGCCCATCCATCCATCCATGCATCTGTGTATGTGTCTGTCCACCTCTCCTCATTACCTCATCCTTATTCTCCTCCTGAGACTCAGGGGTAGCATGGGGATTTGAGGGAGTCGGTGACTCTACCTGGGCAGAGTTTGACCTTTCACTTTTAACTTTTACCCAGAAGGCATTTTAGGAGCAAGATCTCCAGTTTCCAGAACATTAGACCTTCCTGGTTAATATTATTATCCGGTCCTTCCCCGTTGCCTTGGCAGCCCCCAAGGCCCTCCCGGAAGCCCCCAGTTCCCGCAGCAGCCCTGCCTTGCAGCCAGAACTGGGCCAGGTTAAGCCAGGACTATATTTATCACAGCCATTTCTTCGATGCCAATATTAAGTTACTGTCCTCCTGAAGCCCAGCCAGGTCCCTCCCCATCCCCCCCACCCAGGAGCCTGAGTGGCCTGATGGGTGGGACAGGCAGAGTGGGGTGGGTACGGGGGTGTCAGGCACTCACCTCCCATAGCATCTGAGATGCCGCTGTCTGCACTGCAGCTCTGCCTTGGGGGCCCCTTCTCCCCTGATGACGTGTCCAGGCTGCCGTTACAGTCTTTGCCGCGGGCTGGGTCCCTGCCTGCCTCCCCACCTTCCAGAGCCTGGTCAGTCTTGGCCTGTGGACCAGCAAGGGTGATGGGCATGAAGTCTATCTCTGAGCCAGGGGGATGGACTAATCAACTCTCAGAGCTTCTTCCAGTTCCTATAGAATGGGGGCCCTTCTTGGCCTGCACTGAGCCTAGCGGAAGGGACAACCTCGGGGTGGTGGGAGTCACTGGGAAGGAACCAAAGTGACTGAGGACCCTCATCCCTGAAGACCCTCCACTCTCTGAAGCCCTGACCCTGCACTTCATGAGATGATGAGAAAATGGGCAGCTGCTCCCTGAGGCCTCATCGAGACCTGCCTCTCCCTCAACATGGACCCATGTGCTGCCCAGAAAGAATCTTAAAACCATAGATATTTGAGCTGGAGGGCTACTTCAGGTTTAACTACTCCAGATTCCATGTTACATATGGGGAAACTAAGGCACAGAGCTGCAAAATACTCTTTCTACTGCCTGGATGCTTCCCACCCCACCAAGGCCCCCAGCCTGGCACCTTCAGCTCCCCCCGCCTCTCAGCCCCTACCCCATGCCTCTCCCTCACCCTCAGCCTTCCCAGGAGAACCCAGGCTGAGGGCCAGGGAGATCCCTGGATCCTTGGCCTCTTCTCCCTGAGTCCAGACCTTCTCCAGCTCCTCCTGCTGCTTTTTGAATTTCTCCATCATCTGCTGAAACTCCTCTTCTTTCTCCTGATCCTCGGCCAGGGTGGCCTCATTCTGCTCGGCATATGCCATGGCCACCACCGCCAGGATCAGGTTGATGAGGTAGAAGGAGCCCAGGAAAATGATGACCACAAAGAAGATCATGTAAGTCTTGCCGGCTGCTCGAAGAGTCTGGGAGTGGGGGGAGAAGGAGAGGAAGCGTCACACGGCAGCCGGACTCCTTTTACTCACCACCTCTCTCCACACTCTCATTGCCCAGATAGGTAGAGAGAGAGGGTCCCTCACAGAGCCTGGCGATTTGAGGACCTTTGAGGCAGAGTATGGCTATCCTCGGCAGGTGAAGCCACATTCTGGGAAGTTTCAAAATATGTACTTGGGACCCAGACTTTCCTGGTCTCCTGGCTCAGAGAACCCTGAGGACCCCAGCTGGACATCCTGAACTCAGAAAGCCAGGATAAAAAATGGCAAGTATGGGCTTTGGGGTCAGCTGGAATCCTAGCTTTGTCACAGTGCCTGGCATCTAGTAAGAACTCAACAAATAGTAGTCACTAAAGCTACTATGACTATTATTATTATTATTGCTATCATTAACATCATCAGTGTTAGAAACACCACCAGGGACCAGAAAGCACTGTCGCTGCAGACTCAACCTGCCTGCCCTGCAAACAGTAGAAGATAAATAATTGTGTTGGGGGAGAGTTGAATTTCTAAGCTGCCCTCCCGGTTACTGTGAGGCCTAGGGGTCTGTGCCAGGCTCCGATCTCAGCTCTTAAGGCAAAGGTGGAGAAGGAAGAGAAGTTTATGGCTCAGATCTGGGCAGATGCCCAGTGTCAGAGGGCTCCAAGAACCATATGTAGGACACTGAGGGGGCCCCATGGAGGAGATGGTCCTACTAGGGGTCCCGCCAGGCCTTGAAGATCCTGGAGGATAGAGGGAGGTGGCTGTAGGGTTGAGGGGCAGGGGCAGGGCAGCTGTACCAGCTGGAAGAGGTTCTCCCAATAGTCCTGTGTCATGAGGCGGAAGAGAGCCAGGAAGGCCCAGCTGAAGGTGTCATAGCTGGTGTAGCCATAGTTGGGGTTCCGCCCAGTCTTGATGCACTCGTAACCCTCGGGGCAGTGCCTAGGGATAGGATGGTTGCTGGTTTTAGGGAGGGAGGAGACCTACAGCTGGCGTACAGATGGAGGGACTCCACGGGAAAAAAATCTTCCTGTTTTGTCTGTGTCCCGAAAACAGGAAAGTTCCATCCATGCCTGTGGGTTTTCCTTACATTCTCATCCACCCCAGGTCCTTGTCCCTAATCAACCCCCATCTTATGACACCCCTGGGGCACCTTTTTCCACCCCCCAGCATCACTCACCCAGCATCACTGCTGTTCCCACAGAGCAGGGCGTCATTGGCACCCTCCAGGAAGTAGAAATTCCCTTTGAGAGTCAGAGGCCACAAAGGAAACACGTCAACCCATGGACACACTGGGGGCCCATGCACCCCTTGCACACCTGTAGATACATCTGTGTGGGCCACATACACCAAAGGAATGCTTCCTGGGTGCCTCCTTTAAGGGCAGCCCAAAGTTCCAAGGTCTTTGAGTAGATACATTGTAGGGAGCTCAGCTCCAAGCGGTGTGAGCTCAGTGCTTAGTGTGGTTGTACATCGAGATGCAGCAGAGAGACAGGCAGAACGTGTATGTGTGTGCATGGGCTACCACGTACCTGTGCAGGAACTCTGACTGAGGGGTGAGTGGGGGGCTAGAATCCAGGGACCCGGGGGAAGAAGAGGTACTTTTTTCTAATTTGCCAGAAGGCACTGTGTGGACCAAACTGGCAATATGAGAACATGTGTCTTGTGTATGTGTGCCTGGGAAGTATGGGTATATGAATAGGATGTGGGTGCATGGGTGCCTGGTGGTGGTCCTGCCAGGGTGTGAGCACATAGTGTGACGGAGGAGAACAAGGAGTGTGTGGGTTAGGGAATAGAGACTGGACCAGTGCTTTGCGTAGTGAAAGCTTCAGGATTTTCAAAGCAGTTTGGCATTTGTGGTCACACTAACCCTTTGAGAAAGGTACTGTTGTCTCAGTTTTATAGGTGAGGATTCTGAGGATCAGGGAGATCAGGTGACCTGTTAGAGGCTACCCAAGCTGGTAAGTGATGGATTGAAGCTCAGGTCCTCCTCATGCTATTTTTTTTTTTAATTTTATTTATTTATTTTTTCCCCAAAGCCCCAGTAATAGTTGTATGTCATAGCTGCACACCCTTCTAGTTGCTGTATGTGGGACACGGCCTCAGCATGGCCGGAGAAGGGGTGCGTCGGTGCGCGCCCGGGATCCGAACCCGGGCTGCCAGTAGCGGAGCGGCGCACTTAACCGCTAAGCCACGGGGCCGGCCCCTCCCCATGCTATTTATCTCACAAGGGGCTGCCCTAGGGGCTGGGACAGGCCCCATGGCCTCCCCACCCTCCATTCTTACCTTCGTCATTGATGTAGGCCTCCCAGTCAAAGGTGTAGTTGCTGGCCCAGCTCTCATGGCTGTTCCACGTGTCATTGCCATACCAGGTGTCATTGCCGTACCGGGTGTCATTGCCATACCAGGTGTCATTGCCGTACCACGTGGTGTTGGTGTCGTTGAAGGGTGGGGGCCAGCGCACACACTTCTGCCGCAGGTTTCCCATGAAGAGCTGCAGCCCCACCAGTGCAAAGACACTCAGGCAGAAGACGGTGAGGATCATCACATCCGACAGCTTCTTTACCGACTGGATCAGGGCCCCCACAATCGTCTTCAGCCCTGACCATGGTGGGGGGGCGGTAGTGTGGGGGTGGGCAGGGCAGGGTGATAACTCACCTCCCAACCCCCAAAACTTTGCCTACTCCATCTCCTTCAAAGCTTGACTTATTGGGGGCCCCGCTGCCCCAAAGCCTTCCCAAATCAGAGAAGCCACCCTTCTCTGGTCACATCCTCAATCTCAGCCACTAGAAGAGCAGACTATAAAGACTTCATGGGCTGTTGCCTGACTCAGAGCAACACACAGGCACACAGTGGAGCTTAATAAGTGTCGCCAGGTCAGCACTCCCAAAGTGTGTGTTACAGAACACTAATCTCCCAAGCTGTGCCCTTAAAAAAACGGGTCCAGGTGCTGGCCCGGTGCTGTAGTGGTTAAGTTCGCGCGCTCTGCTTTGGCAGCCCAAGGTTCCTGGGTTCGGATCCCGGGCGCAGACGTACACACCACTCATCAAGCCATACTGTGGCAGCATCCCATATACAAAATAGAGGAAGACTGGCACAGATGTTAGCTCAGGGCCAATCTTCCTCACCAAAAAAAATAATAATAATAAGTAAATAACGGGTCCCATAACGTTTGGGAAGGCTCAGCTCTCTGTTCTGTTCTTGGAGAGCTGCTAGGTAGATTATCCTATCAAAGGCTCTAAAAAGTCCTGTGGAAACAAAGACTTTAATACCATGGTTCCTTAACTTATCTGACCACAGACCCCTTTTTCTTGTCATGCCTGTTAACACCCGAGGAACAGCAGGGTTCACTCTGAGGAGCTCTAGACTGACTGCAATGTCATTGCCTTCTGCCCCTTTGGACCGACAAAGGCATAAATGACTCTGGAATTCCAGGGATGGATTCCCATCGTTTATAGAAGAGCTATAACTTCTTCCTTGGGCTTAATCATAGTGTCTCTTACTTCAATATTAATTCATTTTCTTTTCTTATCTTGATATGGGAAACAGATGCTCAGCAGCCTCCTTATAAACTCTCTCAAGCTCTGAGGATGCTGGAAGCGTGGCATCAAGAAAAGGTGTTTTGGCCTTGATGCAGTGGCCAAAGGGCAGTGTGGCCTTCAGTAAGCACTGCCCTCTCGGGTCTCTTGGGGTCTCCTTTCTCAGCTGCAATATGAGGGCTTTGGACTAGAAGAGAACTAAGGGACTTTCTGGCATGAAGATGGAACAACTTTCTCGTCCTCCCAGAGCCTGTTCTCCATCCCTTTTCAGATCATCTTTCTCTCCTGTAATGAGCCACCTCCAGTTTCTCCACCTGCTTTTCCGAGGGTCTGGATGAGCCAAATTCCATTTATTTCATGCTTCTTGATGCATTACTTTGGGATTGCCCCGGCCTCGTTGCTCAGTGGGTATGCGGCGTGTTCCTTATTGAGCCCTCAGGGCTGGCACTTTCCATCACTGGTTCCCTTTGTGTCTCTCTCAGGTGGAGTCTCTGCTCTGCCCAGTCTGCTTATTTTATTTAACTCACATACCATGTGCCAGGCACTATTCTAGGCACCTTATTGATATTAAGGGATTTAATCCTCATAACAACCCAATGAGTGGTACCATTATTATCCACATTTTACAGATGAGGAAACTGAGGCATAGACAGGTTAAGCCACTTGCCCAAGGTCAAAGTTAGGAAGTGATGGAGTGTGAATTGAACCCAGGCAGTCTGGCTCCAGAGTCTGTGCTCTAACCATCTTGCTATGCTGCCTCTCACACACCCATGCTCCCACCTGGGGCCCCTTCCCCTCTGTGGCCATGGGGCCCCTCTGTGTCCAGGCTTTGGTGTGGGTCCTACACAAACAGAGCCTGGGAGTGTTGTGACCCCAGTCAGGCTCCTGGAACTTGAGTGTCAGGTTCCAGACTGAGCACGGGGGAAGGCCTGCTGACCTGGGTGGAGGGTCCCTGTGCCTCCGCAGTACCTGGGATGACCGTGATGGTTTTCAGGGCCCGCAGCACCCGGAAGGTCCTCAGGGCTGAGATGTTGCCCAAGTCCACAAACTCCGTCAAGTACCTGGAGAGGGGGTGCAGTTTGGGGTAAGGGCTGTGTCAGAGTGGGGGGTGGGTGATAGGGCAAAAATCAGGGGCTTCTCCAGGCCCAGAATGAGGATCCCCAAGGAATCCTTATAGTTGAGGTTCCCAAAGGAGGCTGAGGGGCAGGTCAGACACCCGCATTGTTCCTATTGGGGCCTGAGAGTTGGGAAAGACAATGCAGGTGCTTTGCTGGGGAGTGGGGATGGGGAGGGTAGCTCTCCCAGTGGCTGAGGGCCTGTGGGACTGGGTCCCAGGGCTGCTGTGTGTGGTTGTACATGGTATGCGGAGGGGCATCAGGAGAGCCTCCAAGCTAGACCCTAAGAAGGGTAGCTCCTAGAATTGTGCAGCTCACTGTCTGCACACCTGACCTGAGGCCCCTGCAGTCCACTCCTCTGAGAGAGAGGGTCAGCCCACTCAGCTGCCCTCCTTGAGGCCTGGCCTCCTCCCTTCACCCCTGACTCCCAGCCTCAGGATGCCTCCGGGGCCCTGCTCACGCCATCATGATGACGCTGAAGTCCAGCCAGTTCCAGGGGTCCCGGAGGAATGTGAAATCATCGATGCAGAAGCCTCGGGCCAGCATCTTGATGAGGGATTCAAAGGTGTAGATTCCTGTGAAGGTGTACCTGGCGGGGAGAGGGCCGGCCAGCGCCAGGCATGTCACACCCAAGCAGGGGGGTGGGTGGCAATGATGGACCTCCCAGGAGGGAGGGTCACAGAAATGAAATATGCCACCCAGAGGGCTGAGGACATTGGTGAGAGTGACAATATACACCACCCCGGGGGCTTTGGGTGTTAATGGGGGTGACAGTGACAGTGTGTGTCTCCCTGGAAGACAAGAGCAGTGTCTTGAGTGCAAGAGCATCCTCAGAGTGCAGACACCTGGGATGGGCTGTGTCCCAGGACCAGGGGGCTCAGGGGAGGGAGAGACTTACTCCACGTGCTTGGACCAGGGGGGCGGGTCGCTCATGGTCATGAACACGCAGTTGGTCAAGATGGTGATCATGATGAACATGCTGAACAGCGTTGGGGGGGGGGGTCAAGGAAAGTGAGGGAGCAGGTCGGGAGGGGAGGTGGACAGAGGGCCTCCTTGCCCAGAGTACCCCATTTTGCCCACCCCCAACCCCTCCCTGCCTCTCCCCACCCCTGTGCTCGCTCCACTCAGGCAGGATATGAGTGGATGAGCACCTTGATGGCGCAGCGTCTGACGATGCTGAAGGGACTCAGCAGGTAGAGAGCGGGCGTGGCGGAGAAGCGGAAGATGGCCTTGCCTTTATTGAGCACGATGAAGGTCTGAGGCAGGAAGAGAACTGTGAGGCCTAGGGCCAGGCAGACAGATGGACAGTGGACAGACAGGTAGAGGGAACCCCCCAGACCCGGACCTTCTTGTCACTGTAGTAGGGGTCCAGGTCCTCCAGGGGGATGCCGATGACCTCCGGTGGAGGGTCCCCATAGACGAGGGGCAGGTTCTTGCCAGCCTCCAGGTCACTGCGCGGCTTCCGTTCAGTCTCCTCGATCTCCATCTGCTTGTTCCGCTGCAGCCGGGCCTCTTCCTCCGCCACCCGCCGTTCTATGGCTGCCAGGGACTCCCGGGTGAAGGGGCGCAGGCTCTCAGGGCCCAGAGGCACCACAGTGGGCAGAGACGAGTTGGCCATCCTTGCATCCTGGGCTCAGGGGCCAGGAGGGTGGCAGGCAGCTGGGGCAGTGCACAGCCCTGGAGGTGCTGGGCAGCCACCCCACCCTGGGGCCTGCTGTCTGCTACTCACCTCCTGCCTGCCCAGGGGCCAGGCTGGGGTGGTCAGCGTGCAGGCCCTATCGGATTGGGAGATGTGCCTGCAAGGCCTGGGCACTGCTGCTGCACAGGTGCTGGCCACAAGAGCATCACCCCTGAGCCCTGCACCACACTCTCCCCAGCAGGGGGTTGGCTGCCCTCAGGACTGACAGCAAACCAGCCAGATCCTCTTCAGCCTTGCAGACTTGAGGCCAACACCCCAGTGCCCTCAACCGCCTCCTGGGTTCAAGCTCTGGGAACCATGTGGCTTCAGCCTATGGGGACAGAAAGAACCACAGCTGGCTATGCCCACACAGCCTCCTCCCCACATTGAGGTGGAAAGGAGTCAGGTGTGAAATGTGCAAGTGGGCCCAGAGGATGGGCCAAGATGAGGGGCCTGGTGGGATCACTCTACAGCATTAATGGCAAATGGATTTCATCTTATGGGCCAACTTGCATTGGCTGCTATTGACGGCCTGGAGATGTGGGCATAGACCATCAAGGTTGCAGCCAGATTCAGTGCAGAAAGACTGCTTTGATTGATTAGTGATGTCTGCCAGGGGTATGAGACAGGAGAATGTGGTGCATCTGCCTATATTTGCCATCCATGGTCTGGAGGGAAGGGGAAAGGAAGAGGTGGGGTGTGGTGTGCCCTGTGCTGAGCTTTGGTGAAACATGATGTTGGGCTGGGAGATGGAAGAAGGAAGGGCCCTGGGCCCTGCAGGGGGTCCCACCAGCTCCCACCCATGGGACCTGTGGAATCTAACCCACTGGGCAGGCAGGGGGTACTGGAGCAGGAAGATGCAAGTTGTATGTGTGGGTCCACATCAGGAGAGCCTGCAGATGCTAACGTGGAAAGGTAGGACACAGGAAAGGTCATGGGGACAAGGAGATGCATAGTTTCAATGGTGGGGGGAGGGCTAGAGCTCCCAGAGACTGTGGCTGGTGGTCCCTGCATGAGCTGGGTGGATAAAGGGGCACCCACCAGGAGCCTTAGAGGCCTGTGAGAACTGTGTGGACTGTGTCTCCTAGGCTAGTCCCTCCGCCTCTCCTGGCCCCTCCCCCTCCTGCCCAGCCCTCCTGAGCCTGTTCCCTGTGGAAGGGAGGTAGAGGGTCACATCGCAAAGGCCCTGGGGAATGACCCGCATCAGCAGGCAGGCACAGGGAGACCGCTGCAGCCCAGTCACACGCAGCCGCTGCTAGTCCCGCACACAGACAACCCAGAGCCACTCCTCCACCACAGGGGCTCAGACAGACCTCCCAGAGCCACACTGGAGGGCAGCCCCCCTCACAGCAGGCCCAGATGCCCAAGCAGTACCCCTGCCCCGGCCAGTGCGGGCACTTCTTCAGGCTTGGTCAACAGGTGGGGAGGGTGGCCCAGGGAGAGGCTGGAGCCATTGGGCAGAGCTGGCCACGCCCCCTGTGCCTGGCTGCCCAGCTGCTCCCTACCATCACCCAGGGAGTCGTGTTTCCACGGGGATGACTCTGCTCATTCCTGCTGACCTCGTCCCTCAGCTGCTCATTGGCCCCATAGGATGCGTGGGAGTGTGTGTGCGTGAGCCCACACATTTACACAACACAGACGCACATGCCCAGCCTGAAACCATCCCTCATGCGGACCCCACAGTTGTACCCTACCACTCATCACACACCTTCCTGCCTTCATCCCCATCACTGATCCCACGTACACTTCCATACAGAAGACACTGACCTGCCAGATGGCCCTGGAGGGACCCCATATCTGCTGGGCACCCTTCCAGGTCACAGGCTCCACTTGGCAAATCCCGTGGCCTGAGATGCCCATTGTCTCCTTCACAGGAGCCCAAGTGGGACCACAGAAAGCCAGAGACGAACAGTCTGCTCCCGCCCCAGCACTCGTGGAAACTGCGCTCCCTGGAGTTGCCAGCGGCCCCCAGTGGACAGATCCAGTGGTTTCTTCTTAGCTGGCCCTCCTGGCCCTCCCTCAAGCATTTCTCACTGCCACTGCCTTTCTTCTCGAGAGAAGAACGTGGCCTGCCCCTCTAGCCACTCTTTCCATCTCTGCTCTGTGAGTCCTCCTTCCTGCCCTTGGAGGATGCTGCTTCTCTAGGACCTGATCTAGAGATGATCAGCACCTCTCCCCTTGTGTCCTTCTCCTCTGACGTGGAAACAACCACCACCCACCTCCTTGCCGTGGTCCCTACAGCTTTGCCACATCTGTTCCCACTTCCCCGATGGCCCCAGACCAGTCAAGTCGCGGCTGCCTTTCATGCGCAGCCACAGCCTTCGAAGCTCTTAGGTCAACAGTGATTCATACTCTGCTTGCGCGATTGTCTCCAGGTGTCTGTGCCCCGACTAGACTCCTCACAGCCCGGGACGTGGGGGTCACCACTGAATCTGGTGTCTGGCACATTGCACAGGGCTATTTAAAGACTGCCGCGTGGTCCCCACATCTCTTCTCTAGCCCAGGCCCTCCCCTGAGCTGCAGACCCACAGATGGCACAGCCAGGCTGGCACCTCCTCCTGCTATCCCCCAGCTGGCCCCAAATGGACTCATCTCTCTCTTCAAAATTTGCACTTCATCTAAATTCCTCTCCTCCTACCCTCTTTACCAACGCTGAAGCCACTTCACGTCATTACACACGGTCAGATCTACAGAATTATCTTCACTGCTCCCGCCTCCTTCTTCTTCCAACCTGCTGTACAGAACCAGAGGCCAGGCCTTCTGCTGGGCTCAGGCCCCGACCCCGCTTGCCTTCCCAACAACCTCATTCTCCAGTTATCATCTTTCTCTACCACCATCAACCTCTCCCTGTCTATGAACAGGCTCTCCCATCTTAAAAATAACGGCAGTGGTGACAAAAACTACCTTCTCGGCCTCACATCTCCCTTCATCGATTGCCCTATTTTTTGTCCCTCTTCACAGGTGAACTTCTTGGAAAGTGTCTACACTAACTGTCTTTACTGCCTTACCTTTCGTTTGCTGTCCAACCCATTCCAACCTGGCTTCCGTTACCCCCACTCAACTGAAATGGCTTTTGTCAAGTCACTAGCACCTTCTCTGCTGCCAAGTCCTCTGAACACGTTTCTGTCTTCACCCCTCTCAACCTCTCAGAAGCATTCAACCCAGTTGGCCACAGTGCCCTTCTGGAAAAGTTCTATTCACTCAGCCCCCGTGAAAGCACACCCATGGGTTCCCTTCTACCTCTCTGGCTGCTCCTTCCTTGGCTTGTCCTTCTTTCTTGACCCAATCTCTAAAGTTTCTCAGGGCTCAGTCTGAGTCTGGATGGCATCATTCCTATGACTGTAAATAGCATTATAGGAATATGATAAACCTCTCCTTTGAACTCCAGACCAATATATTCCACTGCCTACTGGACCACTCCATGTGGATAGCTAACAGGCATCCCACTGACAGCATCTGGAATGAAACATTTGTGTTCTTCCACTGTCCCCTCCAGTCTTCCTCAACCCAGGAAATGACACCACCATCCATTTGGTTGCTTAAGTCAAAAATCGTGGTGTCAGGGGCCAGCCTGGTGGTGCAAGTGGTTAAGTGCGCGCCCTCCGCTGCAGAGGCTCGGGGTTCACCGGTTCAGATCCTGGGTGCGCACCGCTGCACCGCTTGTTAAGCCATGCTGTGGCAGCGTCCCATATAAAGTAAAGGAAGAATGGCACAGCTGTTAGCCCAGGGCCAGTCTTCCTCAGCAAAAAAGAGGAGGATTGACATTGGATGTTAGCTCAGGGCTGTCCTTCCTCACACACACAAAAAAATCATGGCCTCTCCTTGGATTCTCCTATATCCTCATCTTCTGCATCCAGCCCATCCGGAGTTCTATTAATACCATCTTCAAAATCTCCCTAACCTCCCCTTTTTCCTCTGGTCCATACCACAATAATCTCTTGCAATAGCCTGTTTCCTGCTTCCTGTTTTGCCCTGCCCCCTCCAAACAAGTCCCATAAAGCAGCCAGCGATCTTTAAAAAATTAGAAACTAATCATGTTGTTTCTTCAGCTTAAATTTCTCCAGTAACTTTTCGTTGCTCTTAGACTAAAACCTAAACTTCTTATGGTGGCCTACAAGGCCCTGGTGATCCAGCCCTGCGTACTTTCCTCCTCTGTCTCCTGATCTTTTCTCCCTGTCCACTCTGGCCCAGTCCCACTGGCTTCCTTCCAGCTCCTTGAGCACTGGGCTTGTGCCTGCTTTCAGGCCTTTACCTGGCTCCGTGCTCCCCTCCCTCTTCACGTGGCTGTCGCGTCCCATCCTGTCCCGTCCCATCCTGTCCCGTCCCATCCCGTGTCCATCCCCCTTCACCCCCCTGCCCCAGCTAGGCTCAAATGTCCTTTCTCCAAGGGGCTTTATCCTCCCCTACTCTCTATCGCAGGCCCCTGTATTTTCCTTGACATCATTTGTCATAGTTAGTAATTACATGTCTATTTGCCTAATTCATTTGTCTGTCTCCTACACTAGATTGAAATGCGAAGAGGGCAGGAACTGTGTCTGTTTAGGTCACCAGGGCCAATCCCAGTGCTGAGCACACAGCAAATCCTCAATAAGTGTTTGCTGAAAGAATGTGTGGATGAGGCCTTGGATACAGACTGTTCTAGGGATAAAATGAATTCTGCTATGTTTCATTCATTTATCCATCCTTCCATCCATCCATTCTGTTCATAAGCCAGAAGCTGAGTTAGCCCTGAGTAGGACACAAAGATGCACCAGTTGGGCATCCTGCCTTCTGAGAGCTGGTTGTTGGGAAGAAGGTGGACATGGGCACACGTAACTATGATATGAGGAGAAAGCAATGCCCTCCCTAAAGAGGAGAGGTGACCGTGCTATGGGAGTTCAGGTGCATGAGTGGTTACTTCCAGGTCAGGAAAGGAAAGATGTGGCTCTTCAGTTGGGTCTCAAAAGATGAGTAAGTTATGAACACAGAGAAATGGAGGGGAAGGACACGCCAGGGAAAGGGAACAGCCAGAGCAAAGACAGGCAGGATGTAGGGAACTACACTGTGTCAGTCTGTGGGGCACAGACTCTGTTTTGGGATTTGGGGAGGTAGGTTGGGCAGCTGGGCCAGGGCCTTGAGTAGCAGGCCTGGGAGCCTGGGAGTCTGGACTTCATCCTGCAGCCTTGGAGAGCTCCTCGCAGGGGCAGTGGGTTGGGGTGGGGCCATGACTGGCCAGCATGTATGTGCCTTCTGCCCACTCTTAGAACGTGTCTGGGATAGATGGGACAAGCTGTGTTGTATTCACTGGGCACCAGGGGAGGAATGAAAGGACATCTGGGATGCATGCACAGCGGCTTCTTGGCAGAGACAAGCACTGACAATGTCCCATATCACGTGTTGGGTGACATGCTGGCAGACGGAGCCACAGCTCAGAGTAAAAGAGGCCAGTGTGACAGCTTGAACCCTCCTTCCACCAGCCAAAGATAAGACTCTAGCCTCAGCCCCAGCCTGTTCCTGAGATATGGCAGCTGAGGACCTGGGGGTTCCAGGTGACCTCTTCCCACTGAATTTAAGAATGTTGGAGTTGCAGGGACCTAAGAGATCAACAAGTCCAACTCCCTCATTTTACAGATGAGGAAACTGAGGTGCAGAGAGGAGCAGCAACTCTCCCCAGATTACATATTTATTCATTCAACAAATACTTCCTGAGCATCTGCTCTGGGCCGGACTCTGTTCTTGGAGCCAGGGATATAGCAGTGGCAAAGTCCCTGTCCTCACTGAGCTTGCATTCCAGAGAGAGAAGGCAGATAATAAATAGGGAAGCAAATAAGATAATTTTAGAGAGTGATAAACGAGAGGTCGAGCCAAGACTAAAACCCAGCTCCCCGGGCACCAGGGCCAGAGTCCATTTAGTAAGTGAGAAGCCCCATCGGAACCTGCGTTGAAACGGAAGTTTGGGCGGAAGTGGTGGGTAAAAGCAGGCTGTCTTGGGAGCCTGGAGGTGGTGAACAGACAGGGCCACGGGCCGAGGAGGAAAGGCTGGGAGTCAGGGAGCCAGGCTGGGACCAGCTGTCCACAGGCAGGCAGCCGAGGGTAAGGACACAGGAGGGCGAGGCTGCTCTTCTCTGGAGCAGGTCCAGCCCAGCATTGTCTCTCTCTGTAGGGCTGCCAGATCGGAACACCCAATTCCAGATATAGTCTGACCACAGAGAGAGGCCTTTCTCCCTGGCCTGGACACCCTTTGTATTCGTTCATCCCAAGATGGCATTTGCTTCTTCAGCAGCCCACTCACAAGGTGGAGTTTACAGTCGCCCCTGGGTCTTTCTCTCATGAGCTATGGCCACATTAGATCTTCCCCATCCTATAAATTGTGCAATTGATTTTTCTCTTTTAAATCTAGGTGGACCTCAACAAAATATTAGCAAATAGAATCCAACAGTGTATAAAAAGAATTACACAATATGACCAAGTGGGATGTATCTCAGGTATGCAAGGCAGGTTCAACATTAGAAAATCAGTTAATGTAATCCATCACATCAATAGGCTAAAGAAGACAAATTACATGATCATATCAATAGATGCAGAAAAAGCATTTGACAAAATCCAACACCCATTCATGAAAGAAACTTTCAGCAAACAAGGAATAGAGGGAACTTCCTCAATCTTATAAAGAACATTTATAAAAAACCTACAGCTTAATGGAGAGAAACTAGAAGCTTTCTCACTAAGATCAGGAACAAGGCATGGATGTCACCTTTCATCACTCCTTTTCAACATCATACTGGAAGTCCTAGCTAATGCAATAAGACAAGAAAAGGAAATAAATGTATACTGATTGGGATTGGGAAGGAAGAAATAAAACAGTCTTTGTTCACAGATGACATGATTGTCTATGTTCAAAGTCAACAAAAAAACTCCTGGAACTACAATAATGATTATAGCAAGGTTTCAGGATGCAAGGTTAGTATGAATCCAGGTGTAGGATTTTACAGCTACCTCTGCCTAGGATCCCCTTATTCATTGCACTCTTCACTCTAGGGCACATTCCCAAGGACGCAGAGATGTCTTTTCTGCAGGCTGTTGGATCTTGATTTTCCCTCTCAGTTCAAGGCCATCCCTTACAACTGGGTGTCTGTGATTCTGATTGTCCCAGATTATTTGCCAAACAAGGCTCAGGACAGACAGACACCTCCACCCCACCTCCAACCACCATATGCTTCTAGAACTTTCTCTCCTGGGACACCTATGCTTTCAAGGAGTGTCCTTCAAACATCCAGAAACTCACCTGGCTGCACTGCATTGGCCTGAAATCCCCCAAGAAGCCTCAGTCATAGCCCCACCAGCCTGGGATTTAAAAGCCGCTGTGAGAAACTCTCCTGGAAGATTGCGAACGGATGTGACCTGCCCCTCACAGCCTTCCGTGTTCACTCTAGGGCACATTCCCAAAGACACAGAGATGGCAAGTAACTTGCTGGCCTTGCTCAGGCCCCAGTCACCATCCCACTTGCCAACTAAGCATGTCCTTCACGTCCAGCAAAGCTGCAGTCCAGGGTCAGGCTATTTTGTTTCTCTGTGTGTTGGGAGCAAAACTACCCAGAGCTGCATGCAGCCAGTGGAGACTCTTCCTCAAGCTTCACCTGCAGTTGGGGCTCAGACTCAGAACTTTCTGGGAGACTGAAACAGATCAAACTTTTTCTGTCCTGGCCAAAGACAACACCAGGCATCTGGGTGGCCTACTTCCCAAATTCCTGCATTCCCGCTGTGGACCAGCTCCAAGAATGCAAAATGGATCCCCATGTCCCCCTAGTTGTAAATCTCAAGTCACAGCTTAGTCTCACCCAGGGCAGGCTTGGGGTGGGGATGGGAAGGGGGTAGCTGTGTTGTTTCTCTGCCAGCACTTAGGGCTTCAGCCTTGGCAGGCCAGGGGCCAGAGGAAGTCACCCCAGGTGGCCCTCCCCTCCTGGTCTAACACTCTCTACAGAGGAAATCTGCTCCAAGAGGTCTTGGAAGGTGGCCTGGAACCCAGAGCCTAGCGCAGAAACCTCCGGACACTCAGGAAGCCTGAGAGTTCTAGAAACAATCAGGGTCACATGGGCGTGCTCCTGGGAGGGGTGGGCTAACGCCCATTGCATTTTCCATGTGGGGCTCACTGGGTCAAAACAAGCCTCCCTTTTTTAGGCACCTGGTGCAACCAGCCTGATGATTTGTCTTCCCTACAGGGTAAGAATGATAGTGGTAGCCACATTTATTTTGCACTTACTGTATGCCAAGATTGGCTTCCTGTTCAAGATATATTGGCAGCCCTTCCCCCTACAATCAGCTCTGTTCTCTGCCAATCCCCAAAGGCTCTCCAAGAACATTGGTTAGTTTTTCCCCAACCTGCCTTCTCCTCTTAAACCTGACCCTTTTCTTCTGTCCAGAGTGCTCCTGGCTGGCTAGGGGCCCAAAGAAATAAAAACCCACAAACAGGCTGTGTTTGGGTTTTGTGAACTATGCCTCTTTCCCGCTAACCCCTCCCAGCTCATCTCAGCCCTTGGAAGGCTTTTCTTTCCAGAAGCAAAAGCCTGAGAGTGGGTTTCCCCTCCCAAGACTGAGCCTTAAATCAAAAGAATTTATCTCAGCACAAGATGTAGAATCCTAGGCCTCAGTCGGCTTGGAAAAGAGTCTCTTTGAAGTGGGAGGGGGTTGGTTCCTCTGGAACCCCCATCTCGGTGCAGTCAGCTGTCACGCTGATGTGCGCAGACCTGCGAGGTGGAGGCTCAAGAAATGTTTCTTGATGAAAAGCAGTCACGGATGTTCATTTGGTGCTTACTGCGTGCCAGACACTGTTCCAAGTGCTTCACATTCGTCATCCCAGCTAACAAGTGGCAGAGCCAGGATTTGAACGCAGCTCTCTGACGCCAAATCCACATGCCTGCTACTACAAATGCCACCTCCCTCCAGCCCTTTGGGGGACTGGGCTGGTCACCGCTGCTCCCCTTCCAGCACAGGGCACGCCTGGGTTGAGGTCCCATCCAGGTTGTCCCCAGGCTGGCCTGACCCTCACCTTTCTGTCCTCTTTAAAAAGCAGACCAGAGGCCATGGGCCAAGCCCCTGAAAGGCATGGGCTGGGGGGTGTCTGGCAGGCCCTGGCAGAACGGGGCTCAGGCCTCCTGAGGCCTCGTGTTGGGAATCGTGGGTGGTGGGGACCACAGGTCAATAGTTTGGTACGGAGCCTTCCTCGAGGTTTGGTTTTTATTTGTACCAATCGACTCTCACATACCCCCAAATCCCCCTGCAGCCCACTCTTACACACACACACACACACACACACACACACACACTCATTGCTTCTATGAGTCACTTGCCAGCTGTTCCAAGGGGTAGGTGGGGGCTGATTAGTTCCACCCAGGCCTGGGGCTTCCTGCCTCTGCTGGCTGGGCTCCTTCTAGGGAGCCCCCAAGAAAGAGACTCCGTGGATGCCCCTCACTCCAACTTGTGCATGCACACCCTCTTCTACATGCACGCCTAGGCCCACCTCCCCAGGCCATGTGCAGATCCACCCCCTACACACAGGGCTGCCTTCTCTCACCCTGCCTTCTCCTACCTGTGGTCCACCCCGGGGCCTGCCTGCCTCTGTTCTCTTCTCTCTCGGGCCCCCACCCACGTCCCTCCACAGCTGGCAGGACTTTTCCCTGCCTTGGGGCCACAAAGAGGCTAACAAGAGGACTGTTTAAACATGATCCTGAGCCTGGAGAATTCCAGGGCCGACCTGGCTCCCCATTCCCTCCATCAACCCCTAACTATCGGGGTAGGGTGGGCTCTGAGCTCTCCCCACTCAGGCCTCAGGACCCTGCCAGGCCCTGGGAGTTGGGGTTGCAGTCAAGTGGCCCTCTAGCTGCCTGCGGAACCTGGGCCTATAACCCGAAACCCCAGGAAAGGCTGAAGGACTGTGTCCTGCCCCTTCAGCCAGCCTGGCCCTGCCATTCGCTTGGAGAATTTTGTTCTACCTCAAAAACTGCTCCAGTGATGTTTTCTCACTAACTACTCTGGTAAAAGATCCTTCTCCAAAATTAGGCGGATCAAGAACTTACAAGCCTCAAAAAAGACACGAGTCACCGGCAGATCTCACTCAAATGTGAGCCGCAGGGACTCGGCTTTGCTCTTTTGGCTTCTCATGGCAACATTTGCAAACTGCAGACCGTCATGGAAGGGGCTCTGCCATCCGTTTCATAAAAGGATCTTCCTCACCTGAAGGAGATCAGCTGGGAAGAAAAAACACACCCCCAGTGCCGGCCCGGTGGCGTAGCGGTTAAGTGCGCACACTCCGCTTTGGTGGCCCAGGGATCACAGGTTAGGATCCCCAGTATGGACCGACGCACCACTTGTCAGGCCATGCTGTGGTGGTGTCCCGTATAAAGTAGAGGCAGATGGGCATGGATGTTAGCCCAGGGCCAATCTTTATCACACACACACAAAAAGAAAACACCCCCCCACTGCCACCTACGCAGGGCACCCCAAGCCAAATAAGGTTGTCCTGCTTGGGCAGCCCACCTTCCCATAGCTCCTTTCCTCCTTCTGTTACCCACACCACGAGACATTCATTTCAGAGTCACAGCCTGGTAATAGCCGTCATAATTAACTATTAGTTAACACTTATGTAGAGCTGACTACTTGCCAAGCACTGTTCTGAGCACCTCACATGTCATGAGCTCATTTAATCCTCACCACAATCCTATTGTTACCACTCCATTTAACAGATGAGGAAACTGAGGCACAGAGAAGGTTAGGAACTCACCGGGGGTTATTTATGCAGTAAACTGGGGCTGGGAGCCCGGCCCACGAGGCTCTTGAAAGAGACCTTGGCTCCTAACCACTCAGCTATATTGCCACCCCAGTCTGAACTGGACCGTGACCTTCTAGCACCTATCTGGTGGTGCGGGGCGGGGGTGGGGGGCGGGGGCGGTGCCTGGTTTCACAAACCAGTTCAAAAACAGAGTAGGGTCCCGTGCCTTTTCGGTTTTGCACTTTCCATTTATGCTAGGGTTCCTGGCAGAGGGCAAGGAGGCCTGTGAGGAGGGGGGCAGCCTGCCCTTTGAGGGCCACAGTGGCTCCCCTGCTGCCTCTGCTGCCCGTGGGTTCCTCGAGCCCCTCCCGCTCCTTCTGTTGCCCCATCCCCCCAACAAGGGCTGTTGACTGAAAACTGCAGGGAATAAAAATAGCTGTTGCTGATGAGGCAGAATGGGGGCCAGAGCACATGAAGGGCCTGGGGCAGGGGTGGTGGAGGTGGACGGAACCTGGGATTCCCCAGCCCCAGAAGCACCTTCTGATGGAATCAGGGGGAGGGGCGCGCTGGCCTGTTCCTGCTACCGCAGAGCCAGGGACCCCTGCAGGAGGCCCAGCACCTGCCCCAGCCCTAGGGCTGCCCCCTAGGTCTCAGGAGCAAGCTCTGCCCCCACCCAGCCCTGCACTAGCAACAGCTCCTCCCTAGGGAGTGGGTTGGCCACTGTGGACAGAGCCCCAGCCACTCACTAGCCATGTGCCCCAGGTAAGTGACAGGACCCTCTGACCCTCTGAGCCTGAGCCCTCCCTATAAGAGGAGTTAAGGAACCAAAAGTTTGTATAACCTGTACCGTGGTTGTTGACATCCACCCTTCTCCGGCCCCTCCCTTCTCTCTACCTGCTCTCTGAGGCCTTGGGGCTCAGATTTTTCTTTTCCTTTCAATGTATCTCTCTCCCATCGCCCGGAGAGAGCCTTTCGGTCCTCTCTGTAATGTCCAATATGCTCTCTCCACTCTGGCTATGCCTCCCCCTGGGAGCCTTCTCTGAGCCCCACCACCAGTGGTGCCCCCCACCCCCGCTTCTGCCATTATCTACCCCTTTCTCTGTTCTGGTGGCCAGAGTTGCCCTAAAGGCAGGGACCTTGCCAGGACCACCCCCAATATCTGGCCAGGAGTTCTATGCCTTTAGCACAGAACTCAGGGCTTCCCCTTGACCTGGGCCTGGGGTCAGGGCACAGAAACCCTGGTGGGGGAAGACAGTCGGGCAGGCCACACTGAGTGACACTTGACACTCAGCCTAGAGCTGGGAAGGTGACCCTGAGTCCTGAACCCCCACTCCATGCAGGTTCCTAACCAGAAATGACAAGCAAGGCCAGGCTGGGATGGAGCCACCTAGCAAGGACCCTTAATTACCTTCCCCAAACCCGCTAAATTCCCAGCCAATCCCTTGAGAGATGCCTGGAATGGAGATGGGGTGGGCCCTCAGGTTATGTCTGGGCGCCTGCATCGTCCCGCACAGGTGATGTGGCTCTAAATACTAGTCCAATGACCACCACTGTCCATGCCACTGCCACACAGAGTGAGGCTGCTGGCCATAAGCAGGGTACTGGGGAAGACCCCAGAAGAATCCGGAGGGTCCTGGGAGAGCCAGCCCTCTCTGCCCCCAACCCCAGCCCTGCACACCTGTGTCTAGCCACCACCACCCCTGGGGTCTCCTTAGCTCAGCTCAGGGCGCTGGGGGGCAGTCACAGCCTTGGTCACAGATGAGTGACAATGTCTGCCTCTGGCTCCACACCTCCTCCTGTCAGCCCCTTCCCCTCTCCAGACTCGCCAGACTGGCCCCAAACTTGTCTCTAGCTACTCTCCCCAAGCTGGCTCATCAGTACGGCCTGAATTAAATGGGCTTCAAGGCTCCTTTGGTCTCTGGGGTGATTTATTTCTGTGCAGGTCCCCGCTGCAGGTGGTATGAGTGGGAGGAGGACACGTCTAGTCTCCACCTGGAGGGCCGTCTCCCCACAGTAGGGCACCGTGAGCCCTCATCATGACCTGGCCCCCTGCCCCAACCCATGCTCAGCAGCAGAGACACAGTACTTCACTGGCTGGAGTGGGAAGGGGCTCAGGCCCTCCCTCCCACACCAGTGCACTCTTGGAAAGCCTCAAGCAACCTCTACCCCACCCTCAGGGCCCTCTAGATGGGGACTTCCCAATCTTTTGAACAAATGTCGCCTCTCCCCGCCCCGACCCCACCGTCTGGTAGGCAACAACCCTCACACCACACCATCTTCAGCTCCACGAGCCTCCAAACACCTCCCATCTCTGGTCAGACCATTCTGCCTTCTCCCCTAGCCACTGCCCACCCCCGCCCCACCCCCGTCCCAGTGTCCTGGGTGCCCAGCTCTCGCAGCAGGGAGATGGGAGAGGGGCTGTGCTCTGCCCTGGCACCGCACCCCTGCCCCCACCCCAGCCCTGAGTCTCTTCCTGAGTCTCCCAGAGTCCCCTCAGTGCTGTGGCCCCATCTCCTTCCCCTCATGTCAGGCTTTCTGTCTCCCCATCCCCACGCCCCCCTGCGCTATGTGGGGCCGCTCCTCTGGCCCCCTCTCCTTCTCGGCCTCTCCAGGCAAGGAGCCCAACTGTGCCCCAAGCACGGGGAGAAGCAGGGGCAGTGGGCAGAGCCCGGGCAGGCGGCGCAGCCTGAGATGTGTGCTCTGCTGGCATCTCTCAGATTCCTATTTCAGCAGAGCAAAGGAGCCGCCCGCCACCCTCCACCCGGCCTCCTGCCCTCCTCCCCCACACTCCTGCCTTCTGAGCCACAAAAACAGGCCGAGCCGAGTCACTGTTTTGACTCCTCCACTCCCCTCTCCTGAAGAAACTCAGCCCAGTGTCTGTCCCTCGGGTCACCCTGTGCCCGTCCAGAGCAGAACCTTAGCCACTGGGCCATTTGTGACCAGGGTGAGGACCCTCGCTGAGGGCAAGGACAGCCAGCCAGGCAGGGGCACAGAGAGCAGATGCCGGGGCAGAGAAAGGCAAGTTTGGGGACAGAGGGTCAAGGCCCAAGGAGCTTCGGCTGGGGCAGCCACCGAGCAGGGCCCCGTGTGGGCAGGAGGACAGCGGTGCCCAGAGCAAAGTGGCGACTTCCTCGGAGCCAGGCTGGGCTTGGGGCCAGGGCGCCCTGCCCTCAGGGTGGACTGGCCTCGGGGTGCCCGGCCGGGGCGGGGTGCGGAGGGGCGCAGTACTCACTGCTGGACGGGAGCGGAGTGCCTGCGGCGAGCCCGGAGTGGCGTGCCCACCTCGGGCTGCGCTGGGACTCTGGGGGACTTGGCCGGGGGGCCGGGCCGGCGGGGACAGCTGCTGCCGCTGATGTCACAGGGTCATGAGTGAAACCTGAGGACTGGGCCAATCTTCAGGTGGGAGCCTCGGCCACTTCCCTCACCGGGCGTGCTCTGGGCTCAGCCTGGGACCGCGGGGCTGGGGGCCCACTGACTGGGCGTGAGGGAGGGCAACACACTCGCACACACACTCACACACACGCGCACTCACTGGGGCACACGTGTGAGCCCACACATGCAGTTCCTCTCCCTTCCTTGACAAACTTTCACAGGCTCCTTCTCACACGAGAATCTCCTTTCACACTCCTTCCCAGAAGCACTCCCGTGGCACGCACTGGCTCACACTCACACACACTCTGGTACACACTCATGTACATGGCCCCCCCAACAAATGCCGCACTCACACACGCTGAGCCATATATGTAAATCACCCTCATAAATTCACAGAAATGCTTCCATTGCGTGTTACTTCCATTCACACACACACCTACTGCTCACGTGTACAGACACGCTCCCACACGCACATCAGGCTCGTGCATATATACGTGTTATTATATACATACAGCCATACGCACTCCCTGCCCAGATGAACACAAATGCCACACATCACAGACACTAGACTTTTATCAAGGGTATGTCTGTGTGTACACACACCCACACCATAGTCATGCTATGCATCCATGCATTTCCACGCTGGTTACTTATATCCATGCAGTTGTCTGCACCTATTGTCTGCACCATGACATGCTCCCATTCACATGTACACAGGGCCACCTATATGTATCTATGGTTACTAGATTTTTATCAAGTGTATGCCTATCTGTATACCCACACCCACACATCACGCCCACCCAAACACACACATACACACACACACACACACAGCTGTTTAGTTGGACCACACAGCAGTCTCGAGGGTCATTTCTCCACCATCACTCCCCCCTACCCCACTGGCTAGACACCTGTCCCTCAGAGCTTGGGGAGGGGATTTGGTGGGGGAGGGATGAGGTTAGTTTAGCACCCCCTACCCTTCCTCTCTGGGGCTGTGGTGACCCCTAGTGGAGCTATTGTGAAATGACCCACCTCATAGCTGGCCCACCAGCGCCTGCCCCAGACAGGCAGGAGAATTCCTGGGTGAGTCCAGAGTGACTGTGCCCCAGAGCTCCTGCATTGCTTCCATACCCACCGCTGCCACCATCTCTCTGGAAGCCAGAGTGGTTATCCTCAGCCCAGGTGGTGGGCACGATGGTGCCTCTCCTCCCAGCGACTCTCTGTGGATCAGGCCTCAGCACTGTCAAGGCCCTCCTCGGGCACCAGGCCTGTCTTTGAGAAGTCCCTGCCATGCCAGGACTTCCCACCTCTGGCCCCAGTGAGTCACCTCACACCCTCCGAGGTGTGTCTTCTAAACCTACGTGTGAGCGTTGGTGTTCTCAGTGCAAGGAGCTCTATCCTGCTTTGCTCACTGACCTTTCTGACAAACAGTTTCCAGGTCGTTTTATTGGTAATGTAGTCTGGTGCCTGCCTGCCCCTGCCTCTTCTTGCAAGGGTCTGCTGCTTCTAGCGTTCAGAGGAAAAGCAAACATTTTGTCTCATATCCTTCCCAAGTTGTCACCCTGAAGCTGCTCCTTAGGGTCTCTTCATTCCTCCCAGACCTGCTGCAGCTCCAGTTTGCTTTGCTGCTGGCCACTGTCTGGAACTCCTGGTCACTGTTTCCTTGACAGCACAGTGCTCCCTGTCTGCGGGCACTGGAGGAGAGGCGGTGGGAGGCATTCCCATTCACAGCTCTGCCCTTTTGGTCTCTGCCTCACCACTGCCCAAAGCTCTATGGGGTAAGACCTTCTTTAATGAGGGATTGAAGTAATGGAAGGGAATTACAACATATGAGGGGGCAGGGCTGCTGCATTCAGTTGTATGGGTGGTACACTGCACAATTCTGGGCACCAATCACATTTGTAGTCATTATAGGTTAGTATATTTAAGATGATAATTTTCTAGTAGATGGTAGCAAAATGTCTAGAGAAAGGGGCTAATTTTCTAATTTGCACAAGGTGTCATTTGGATTAGGGATGGGGCTGATTAGAAAACAAAAGCTGCATGTTAAATATGACCTTTTTCCACAGCCCAAGGGGAATAAAGGCCTCCCTCTCTTGATAGCAACATTCTTCCTTCCTTTGGGGAACTGCTCCTCCCCTACTCCAAATACGTGATTCTGGTGGGGCTGCTGATTACAGGACAGCCACCCTGCCCCAGCCACCAAGATGGATGTGTTACCCACGTCTGGCCAGTCCTCTTGGCCGCGGAGGTTGGTCCAAAATCTGGGTATGTAACTCAAGCGGGCCAATCATAGTTCTTCCCAGGAATTTATACGTATTGATTGAAAACAAAGATAATCTCTCTCTCCTCGGGATTCTCTTAAATTTGTGGAGAGTAACTGAAGTAAGTCTGAGGGTGCCTGGGGTGTGTCTCCCACCGAGCAGAAGAGCCTGTCTGAAGGAGGAGGGACTGAGAACACCACACAGGGGGAGAGAGGAAGGAGAGGGAGAGAAGGAAAGAGAGAGCGACCTGAAGACGTCTTTTGACTCCTGAGCCGGTTAAACTCTAGACCAGCTGCATCACTGTCCTTCCCTGCCTCGTGAGCCAAAAACCTACCCCTTTTCCTTAAATGAGTTTAGGGTGGGTTTCAGTGGCCCACAAACAGAAGAATTCTGCAAAATAGAACCACCTTTCAGAAAATCCCACCCGACCTGCAGGAACTGGCCTCATCACACCCCACCCCAGTCCCCACCCACCCCCGGCCTGAGCAGAAAGTTTCTTCCCTGAGTCGTTCGGTTGTGGTGATTTTCTGGGAGCTTCAGCAGGGGCTCCCCATGGTTGGCAGCACCCCAATTCCAGGGAGCCCAGGAAGGGAGGGCTCTGGACTCCATGCTACAGCTCGATTCTGGTGGGGGGGAGGGGTGGCCTTGAAACTGGGTCCCCATCACAGGGCATCCCACTGGTGCAACCTACATGTTTATAAGTCCCTAAAGGACTGCCAGGAGCCTGTTGGACAAAACCACACATACATCTCACAAGGCTAATCGTGATTTGCAGAAGCAGTGTAGTCAGCGCCTCTAAGCAGAAAAATGGAATTTCTTCACTATTGTGTTTTCAAGGCTCCTTCTCCCCACGTATCTCGTTAGTCATGTAATTCTGCAAAGCTGTATTTAGCTCCTTTCCTCCAACCCTCATATTCTAGCTCCTTCAAATTCGTGCCTCTGGGTCCAGGAAAAGGGCCTATTGCTGGGTCATCTCCCTGTTCAGTGCTTTCTCATCTGTACCAAAAGCAGCACTGAACTTCCGCTTACATCCTTAGAAAGGCTCCTTTTCTCTCCATTTCTATGTGAAGAGAAGAGGAGGGAGATCATTTTTCCAGGTCTACGGTTTTTAATGACTGCACCCTATTCCTTTGAGCGCATTGCCTTCATTTACATAACGATGCCCCTATTGTTGGACATTGGGTAATGTTCAATTTTCAACTCTTAAAAATAACACTGTGATGAATACATTTGACTAGAAGTCTTTTTCCATGTCTAGCTTATTTCCAGAAATAGATTTACCAAGGCAACAGGGAGGACTTTGAGTACATATTGTCTTGGGATGCTAAAGAAAACCCCAAAAGACAAAAAAAAATCAAAGATGCAAACGAGGGCCGGCCCCGTGGCTTAGCGGTTAAGTGAGCGTGCTCCGCTGCTGGCGGCCCGGGTTCGGATCCCGGGCGCGCACAGACGCACCGCTTCTTCGGCCATGCTGAGGCCCTATCCCACATACAGCAACTAGAAGGATGTACAGCTGTGACGTACAACTATCTACTGGGGCTTTGGGGGAAAAAAACAAAAAAAAAATTAAAAAAACAAAAACAAAAAAACATAAAGATGCAAACGAGAGTCCCCATTGAGGAAAAAAATAAAAAGGGAATAGGTGGAGTGTTCAATGCCTCAAAAAAAACCAATAGTGGCAAGTAGCCAGAAAGTCACCTCCTCCACTGTTGGACTGATGTTAGAGCTTCTATAGCAAAATAGCTCCTACAGATAAGGGTGTGGCTTTTCCTTTCTCCAAATGGCAAATTCTCCAGTTCCTTTGACAAAGAACTCTAATTGAATACCAGAAGCTGGATAGTTTTTACCGCAGCCAAAATCCCAGTTTCACGCAGGGCTCACAAGCAATCCTATATCTGAGGTAGTAAAATGGTCACCTCCTCCTGCCTGTTTTCCACAGACACCTCCAGCCTGCTCTGGGCTTCCTATAGAAGGATGAGGGTGGTGGCCTCCTTGCTGGCCTCTCTGCCTCCAGCTTTGCCTCAGTTTAATCCATTGACCATCATACTCCCAGACGAATTTTCTTCAATGTCTATTTTGGTATTTCACTTCACTGAACACAAATTTATCATAGAGCTGCTAGAATAGCTTTTTCCAAGAGTTTTCAGTAGCCTGGGGGCAGATGTGGAAAAAGTGGGAGGCTGGTGTCTTAGTTTGGATTCCCCCCAAAGCAGAGCCTGAGACAAGGATTTGGGAGCAAGTAGTTTATTTGGAAGGAGATCCCAGGAAGCACTGTGAGGGAGTGGAGAAGTGACAGAGAAAGGAGAAAAGCCAATAAAGTGTGCATTCATGAGCAGGCTATCACTGGGACAACTGAGGCACAAGGCCACAGGGATGCTGCGAGTCTGTGGGGAAGAGCCCTCAGAGTTGTCCCACCAAGGCCAGCAGGCTGGGGAGTTTACCAACAACTCCCTTAATGCTTCAGGGTTGCTCCTGGGACAACTTCTGGCCTACCTCACCTGTGGCCAGAAAATGTCCCCAGGTGGAGAGACTGTAGGTGAGGGCAAGAACCAACAGGAGACCCCTGGGGGAGGCTGGGGGGTGGGCGGGCCCTGACATCTTCTCTATAATTGCCTCTCTCTCCGTCTCCCTCCCTCCCTTTCTCTGCATCTGTCTCTGTCTCTGTCTCTGTGTCTCGCTCCCTCCCTCCATCTCTCTCCCTCCCTCTCTCCCTCTCTTTCTCTCTCTACACACGTATGCATACATGCACATATATGCATATGATTTTTAAAACAAAAATAAGGGGCCAGCCCCGTGGCGTAGCGGTTAAGTGCACGTGCTCCCCTTCAGCGGCCCGGGGTTTGCAGGCTCGGATCGTGGGCGTGCACCGACGCACCGCTTGTCAGGCCATGCTGTGGCGGCGTCCCATATAAAGTAGAGGAAGGTGGGCATGGATGTTAGCCCAAAGCCAATCTTCCTCAGCAAAAAAGAGAGGAGGATTGGCATCGGATGTTAGCTCAGGGCTAATCTTCCTCACAAAAAAACAAAACAAAAATACTATGCTTCCTGATTGTTTTGCTCAACTCTCTTGGACATCATTCCACATCAATAGATATATTCTATACCAAAACTGTCAATGGCTGAATAGTATTCCCTTGGGAGGATACTTCCCTATCAGACATTTGTTCTTTCTAATTCTGGTTGATGTGAACAAAGATGTGAGGAACAAGATGAACCTTCCTAAAACATAGCTGTGCACACGTCACCCCTTATTTTTCTCCTGCTCAAAACCCACCAAGAGCTCTCTATTACCCATGGCAAAGCCTAAATTCCATAACTTGGTCTTCGAGTAGGCCACTGGAACTTCTCTCTGCCCTGATCCTCCACCACAGCCAGACACTGGATCGTTACAGGCCCTGTCCAGTCCTGCATCTGTGCCTTTGCTCAGGCTGTGTCCTCAGCCTTGGGCTGCCCTCTCCCTCTCACCCTGCTTGGCCCCATCCCAAGGGCCTCCACCTCTCTCAGAAGTCCAACCCTCAGTGACTCCTCTCTTTTTCATGATCCCTTCTTGTATATCTCACTCATACAGAACTTTGCACAATCTTGTATTTTTGCTCTCTTCCCAGGTACGTTTTTACTTCCCAACAATGCTGGAAGAAGCAAGGATACACTATTGTCTCCAGTGTTCAGAAGGGTGCCTTGCACACACAGGCACCTCCTTGGTCAAGATTTGCTGATAGTGAGCACAAAGATTGGTTCTGCCTTTCTACCTGGAATGAGGGTGGAGATGGAAAGATGCACTTCTGTGTCCTTCCCACTCACGGGGAGCTTGTGACAACAGTGCCCCATCTCAGCTTGTTGATGGCTGTTGAAGCCATAAGACCCAGAGGGACAGCTAATGCACTGCCCACAGGGCCCCTCCCCTGGAGACAGGGACTAAGGTGCAAAGGAGGTGGTGAGAATGGTCTTTCTGGTTCTAGACACCCAGACTGCTGGGAAGGGGAGCTGAACAGAAGTGGACGGTGGGGGAAGGGCACCTCAGGGGGTGCTAATCCCAGCTTCCTGTCCGGATTTTCCTTGACTGCTGCTCAGAGCCTATCTTAGGAAGGTCACAGCTGCCGAAATAGATCTCTCCCCTCACCTGTTCTTAAGCAAAGAAGACCTTGATAACTTCCTGTCAAAAAAGAATGCCTGCTTTGGTTATTTTTCCAGGATGAGGGACAATTGCAGGCACTGGTGCTGAACTTCCCAGGCTTCTCCACCTCTGCGGAGCAGCAGCTCACCGTGGCCAGGAACCAGGGAGCAAACAGCTACAAGCGCGGAGCTAAGGGGCCAGGCACCTGTTTCTGGCCAGGGCCTAGCCTTTTCTGTGAACTTGGTTGGTGTTTCCTTCCTTGGTCTCCAAAAAAACCACTCCTGGCCTGCAGGACGCCCCTCTGATTCAGAGTGACAGGGAGCAGATCCTCTGCCCTTCTCACCCACCTGCCCCTCGCCTCCAAGCCTGCTCCTACAGATTTCTCTATTCCTGCTTAACTCCTCATCCTAGTCATCTGGGCTTTGGGACCTGAAAACCAAGTGTCTGAGTTGGGGCCGGCCTCTCCAGCCAGTCACTCATTCACTCAACAAACAGGGGCCCACCAGGCCCGGTACTGAGTATGCACAACGGTGGGAGGTCCAGCGAGGAATAAGACGCGCTGCCCAGGGAGCCCTGGCGGAAGGGGATTGGAGGGGCCTCCTGGGGGGCGGGGGCTTCCTCGGCGACCCCATTACCCCGGAGGCAGAGAGAAGAGGGGAAGAGAGCAGAAGGGCCAACGCCCGCAGCTTCCGGAGCCGCGGGCGAGCTGTGCGCATGCGTGGGAGGAGACTTAGGCGTCGCGGCGTCGCCTAGGTAACCGCGACCTGTGGCTGCGGGCCATGGCTTCCAGGCGTGGAGGGAGCTGGGGTCGCCCCCCACCACAGGGTGCAGCCTCGACGGTGAGTGCTGAGCCGGGAGCAGAGCGGGCCTTTACCGGGGAGGCCTGGGTTGGGGGGTTGGCGGAGTTAGGGAGCCGTCCCTGGAGAGGCCAGACCCTGGAGGGAGTGGTAGGGGGTGAAGAGAGCTACCCCAGCCGGAGAGGAAGACACCTGACAGGGAGACGGGGCGCCGTGGGGGCGCGGAGGGGAGAACGCGGCCCCTTCGGGGTTAGGGAGGCAACTCGCAACGCCCCCCCACCCCACCCCCGATCCCTTCCCCGCCTAGCCTGGCTGAGTCTCCCCTCCCCCAGCCCTGGGTGACCGTCTTGCAGCCCCTCCCGTGGGCCGTCCCACCGCCGCCCCCGCAGCCGGGCCGCGTGAAGGAAGGTGAGACACCAGGCTCACCCGCCTTGTGCCCTGCTCTGCCCCGCACATTCTCTGGGAGTCCGCGCTGCACGCCCCCCCCCGCCCCCGCTTCCGCGCCCTGGCGGGTGGGCGTCCGCGAAAAGGCCCTGGGTTCGGGGCAGAGGGCAGGGGAGACCCGGCGCGGGCCTGCTGAACCCTACGCCCTAGACCTACTGGAGCTGATGATGCTGCAGAACGCGCAGATGCACCAGCTGCTGCTGAGTCACCTGGTGGCAGCGGCGCTCAACCCCAGGCCCGTCTCGCCCCACCCGCAGGTGCGTGGACTGGGGGTGAGGAGGTGGGCGGGGTGCACGGGGTAGCCCACCGGCAGGTCCAGGGGTGGGGATCCATCTGGGGTCCCTGCTTTGAGAAAAACGACCAGGCGAGGCGACAGAGGAGCGGGAAGGCAGCCCACACCTATATGGCTGGGTCTGTTTGCCATCTGTTATATGCCAGGCCCTGCCTGTGTCAGCCTCCATGGGAGGGGGGTGGGGGGGTCTCAAAATACAGACCACTCAGGTTTTGTTTTCAAGGAGGTTTCCCTGCAGTGCATCCCCCACTGGACTGCAGGCCCAGGAGGGCAGGCACCATTGTACCCTGGGTCTGCAGGGGCCTGATACTTATTAGGGGCTCAATTAACATTTGAATGAATAAATAAATGAAAGACTTTGAATACAAGGCAGCTTTGGCTATGACGCGTGCACGGAGAGTTACAAAGTGTGAGTACACACTTGGTTGGGAGATGAGGAAAGGCTCCTGGGAGGAGCAGGTGGCCTTAGAACCAGCCTTGACAGCCAGGTAGGATTCCAATGCTGGGAGGTGAAAGGTGTGTCCACTATCATGGCTGGCAGGAGCTGCTGCCGCCCCTCACCCCCTGGCCCTCAGACAGCCCCTGGGGCGAGTGCCCCACCTGCTGATGGGGCGGAGTTGGGTCCAGGGGCTGGAGAAGAGGCCTGAGGCAGGTTGCTGGACTTTCACCCCAGCTCCGGAGTCACACCTGGATTCTTCCAGTCCCTGCTCGGCCACGTATTAGCTGGGTGACCTTAGACAAGTTGCTCAACCTCGTTGAGCCTCAGTTTTCCCACCTGCAAAATAAGGAAGAAATGTCTCCAGAGTGCCTTGCTTGCATGTAGTTAATATTCAATAAACAGAAGCCATTTTCTGATGCGTATCTGCAGAAATAACTTAGAGGGATAGAGGGGCGGGGGTAGGGAGAGCCTGATCCTGCGTCACCATCTCCCCTCCTCCTTTTGCACGATCCCCAGGTCTACCTGGAGGGCCAACAGGAGGAGTATGAGGAGGAGGAGGAGATGGAAGCCCAGGAGGAAGGGCCTGTGGTGTTCCACCACCACTACCTGCCCTGCCCGAGGCCCACTCTGGGCGCCCCCCTACCGTGGCCAGGCCCTTTCCTTTCTCCTCCCCCACATCAGCCCCACTTGCAGGACACGGCCAGGATTCAGCACCGCACTCCTGCCTCCAGGAAAAGGGGGGCGTAAGTGAGGCAAGGGTTTGGGCGCTGGCCAGGGGCTGGGGGTGGGGTGCAGAGATTTGTGGGTAAAACCCCAGAAACCACTTCTGATGGGGGTTTTTCTTTTCTCTTCCCCATCTCAGGAGAGCTGTGCCCCCACCCCCACCCGCCAGTGCCACAGGGACTCTGGGTGTAGATGTACCCCCAGCTTCAGGTAGGGGCCGGGTGGGTGGGCAGCAGGGCCCAGGCCTAGGGATGGGTCAGGAGGCCAGGATGGCCAGGTTCCCTGTGGGGACGGGGAGGGGGCTCCTACTGTCAATGCTGCAGGCAACTGGCCTGTCCTCTTCCCTTTCCCTCCTTGGGGTCCACTGAGGCAGGAGGAAGTCAAGATGAGGGTGCTGTCTCCCCCCAGACCACTATGATGCCGAGAGCCTGCCATGAGGACAGACGCTGGCCCTGGGACCCGCACCAGCTTCACCACAAGGCTGAAAACGGCCCTGGAGCCCCCAAGTGCCCCTCCAGTGCCTGCCGGCTCTGCGCCCACACCTGGCCACCATTCTCTCCCTCAAACCCAACCAGGCCTCTCCTCCCGGGTGAATCAGTCCCACCTCCCCACCCACCCCCACCATCCCCCCCTCCCCCGCCCCGCTCCTCCCCACACTGAGACCTTGAACTGGCCTGATCTCTGTTCTGGAGGAAGAGCTCCTTAGAGCACTGTCCAGGGCCTGGAAGCCACGTGGAAGCTCAACTCTGCCACACTGTTTTCTGCTCAGGCTAGGGGAGGCCTGGGAACCAGAGCACTCCCTTGACCTCCTCCCCTCAGCCCTCTCTCTGGGACGGCCAGGGCTGCGGGGCTTGGTTTGGCCTAATGACGGAACAGGAGGTGAGAGGGGAGGACTGCTTTTGTTGTCCACAGCTCTCTGAAGGCCCAGAGTGATGGAGGAGAGGACTGGCTGGGAGGGTCCTGGAGCTGAGCCAGTCCCCAAGGGGCCCCCACCCTCACCACAGGAAGCTGACTCTGTTGACAGAAAGGAGATGTCAGAGCCATGTCCTGCTCCTACTGGGAGTGGCCTGAGGTCCCAGGGGCCATGTGGGAACAGAGCGTCTCTCTGCCCCGCCAGCTGGCCAGGATGCATCCCCTCCACTCCCTCAGAAGGAATTATTCACTCAGAGCCTGATGAGGGTGGGTCTGGTACCTGGGCTGGTCAGCATCGGGGCACCCCAGGGCCTGGGCTGGCCAGAGCTCTGGAAGGCCCCTGTGAAGGAGAGGGCTGAGGGAGGCTGAGGAGACATTTGAGGAGAGAAGTCCAGGCCTGGTGGGTCCCCTTCCCAGCCACTGAGTGTTATCCCAGGAGGAGACATTGAGGCACAGGCTTAAGTCCAAGTGTTTGTATTCAGATTAGAAAAAGAAATGTCCCCAAAGGCCTCTGTTGCTTGTCACAGTCCTTCAGCCAGGGCTGGACCACAACCCTGAGGAGCCACGTCAAGTTCCAGTGGCTGTTGTGGCAGTGGCCATGCCGCTCATGCAGGCTGTATCTGGTAGGCCCATCTCAGGCCCTGAAGCACGCCGCTGCACCCTGCACCCTGTAGTTCCCCGTCCGATGCCGGTGCCAGTGCTGGCCGAAGACAAAGCACAGCAGAATGGATGTCACAAACAAGAACAGCAGCACCGACACGACCGTGATGATGATGACCATCTGGTTGTTCTGCATGGGCTCTGGGGAAGGAGACAGTGGTCTTAGAAGTCCTCTGGTCCCAGGTGCCAGGGCCCAAGAGGGAGTAGAGGTCCACCCATCACCCAGCCACCCCTCATCCATCCTGCAGTCACCCTGTGTTGCAGAGATGAGTGGCTAATGGGGTATTATCTAGGGGAAAGGTGGGAGGGGATCCGGGCCACCAGCCAGGCTTCTATGAGATGGTGAGGGCAGAAATCCCCCTGGCACCAGCATGTGGTTGCTGGACACCACAGCCTGGACAGTGGCGTGGTCCACGCCAAGTCTCTCCCTGGGCAGAGCTGACTGAGCTTCTATGAAACTCTCTGAAGACAGGGAATGCCTTGGCTATCTAGAGTCACAGAACAGTGGAGCTCCAGGGCACCTTAGGGGTCAGTCAGGCCAAACTTCTCATTGTAGAGAGGGGCCGAGGCCAGAGAGAGGAGTTGACTTGGTCAAGGTCACACAGCTCACTAACAGTCAAGCAACTAATCGGGGTCCAAGCCGAGAACTTGGAGAGAGCTTCAGGGAAGAGGGGGAGCAAGAGAGAGCCCTTGGGATTAACTGTGGGGGCCCTGGATGCCCACCCCCTGAGCTGGCAGAGAGTGGAGTGAAGGTCTTTTCTTCCCCCGAGGGGCCAAAAGTGAGTGAGTGCCCTCTCCTTCCCCATTCTGTCCTGGGGGCTCCCCCTCACCGTAGACCTCAAGCTCCCGGGGCTCTGAGACATAGGAAATGATGTGCCCGCCACGAGACCGCAGGTCCAGTTCGGCTTTGCAGTAGAAGTTGTGGTGGCCGTCTTCCCTGTGGGCTGTGGCGCTGTACATGGCCATGGCCTCTTGGGGGTCAGGCATTGTCTTCTCAAAGGTTTTATTGTGCAGAGTCTTTTTGCCACGGAGCAGGGTGAGGGTTAGCCTCTCAAGGGGTGCCACAGCGGGCGCTCTGCACTCGACGGTGAATGATGTGCCCAGAACCACCCGAGTGGGCTGCAGCGTCAGCAGCACCTGCTCCGGAGGGTCTGCAGGGAAGAATGGAAGGAGGTCTGGTCAGGACGGAGGTGCAGTCCCAGCAGCCCCCACCCAGCCAGGACCATTCCCTGTCACTGCAGTGTTCACAGGTCCCTGGCTGGACTTGTGGGGGAGGAAGTGGGCTGGGGCCTGGCCTGCTCTAGAGTGTAAAGAGGAAGAAGGAAGCAATTTAGGGTGAAGGAGGTATTGGGTGACAGTTTTATGGACATGATGGTTTCTGGAATGGACAAGAATGGAGGTGGTCATATGTCGACAAAGAGAGAAGGTCCAGAAACTGTGCAGCCGACTAGACAGAAAAAGTTTGGATCTGTCCCCTTCCTCTCCAGAAATTAAATACAAATTTCAAAAATTAAATAGTTGGATAATGTTGAGAGAGATGTAGAAGAGAGTGCTCATTGGAACTGGGCCAGGAACTGTGAAGTTCCTCACTAAAGAGGTGGGGGCTGGAGTCAGACCTGCCTGGTTTCTCCAGGATCAGGTTCATAGCCACCTCAATCCCTTATCTATGAAACAGGGCCCTGGATTCCCTTCTGAACTAGAATACCTTGCCCCCATCACTCCAGGATGATATGTTAGATTTCACACATCTTTCTGTTCATTTGATCCACTGATGTCGGTAATGGGGGGGACCCAAGTGACACCCTTGGTGCCGAGATGTTGAGAGAATCCCGGCCAGTGGAAGGTGTGTGCGTGATGATCCCACATTTGCCAAGAGCCCTCAGGGGAAGATAAAAGCACCGGGTGACGCCTCAACCTTCTCTCCATGAGGCAAAGGGGCCACTGGAGAGCGTGCCAGCCCTCCTGCTGGTGCCCCTGCTACTTGTCATGGGACGTGGGGTGTTCCGGTGATGGGCTGCTACTGAGCTGGGAGGAGGCTGTGAGCGGTGCGCAGGAACCCACTTTGAGATTTGTATAAGCCTCCCTTGGATTGTCCTCCTCTGAGCAAGCCTCAAAGCCAGGGTTGCCAGCGGGCTCAAGGAGGCCAGTGAAGGGTGTGAGCAGATTCTGAGCCCATAGCCTGAGTCCTGCTCCTTGTCACCCCGGGAGCCAGGAGGTGGAGGCCATGGCGACAGTGCCTAGGGGCAGTAACTGAGTAGCTCTGCAGACATTCAGCAGGCGCAGGCCCTGCCCTGGGGGAGGAGGGTCCCACAGCGCAGCACTCACGGAACACACTGATGTTCAGAGACTTTGAATTTTGTCCCCCGGAGCAGAGGAAGTAGCAATAGACGCCAGTGTCTTGGGAGGCACTGGAGACCAAGTACTGCTTCCACTGAGTTTGATTGACCAGCAGAGTCTTGTTTAGGGTGGTCTCCAGACCACCCTTCTCAGGCTGGGTGCAGTTGGTACTACAGTTGATCTTCCAGGACATTCCAGGCTCCACCACCAGCCGTTCTGACGACATAAGTACCTCGAACACCTCACCAGACCCTGGAAGACCAGAAACACTGGGCAGCAGATGTCCCCGCTGCCCTGCCCTGTGGAGCTGCCCACCACTGGCAGTCTGATTAAGGGGCAGGGGCCTGAGAAGAAAGGCCAGGGGTGACCCTCTGCTCCTCTCCCCTCATTCATGGCTTATTGCCTCATGTCTAGACCAAAGAGGCTGCTCCGCAGCTGTCTCCCTGCGTCTGGTTGCTCTTCCTCTAGCCCACCGCCTCTAGATTAGTCTTCCTCATGCACATCTTCCATCTCCACGGAGAGGGATCCTACTCGACCTTCAAGTGCCAGCCCAAATGTCCCCTCCTCCATGAAGGCCTCTGTGAGGTGGAGGTAGACTGTGTCCTCTGAGCCCCTGTGGCCCTGGGTTCAACACTTCCCTTTTCCTTTCCTTTCTTTCACATATACTTTTTGAACACCTGCCCTGTGTCAGGCACTGTACTCGGCTCTGGGGGTATGGCAGTGACCAGAGCAGATCAAACCCTGCCCTTGCAGAGCTCACATTCTAGTGAAGGAGACTGACAATAACAAACACATGAAATATCCAGCCTGTCAGATGGTGGTAAGTGCCTGGGAAAGAAAATAGGGAGCGAGGTGGGATTGCCATTTTGAAAATGTGGTCAGGGCCGGCTCCGTGGCTTAGCGGTTAAGTGCGCGCGCTCTGATGCTGGCGGCCCGGGTTCGGATCCCGGGAGCGCCCCGAGGCACCGCTTCTCCGTCCAACGTGAGGCCGAGTCCCACGTACAGCAACTAGAAGGATGTGAACCTATGACATACAACTATCTACTGGGGCTTTGGGGGGAAAAAACTGAATAAATAAAATCTTTAAAAAAAAAAAAAAAGAAAATGTGGTCAACACAGGCCTCACCGAGATGGTGACATCTGAGCAGAGACATGAGGGAAGTGGAGGTGAGCCCTACAGATATCTGGGGGCAGTGGTCCAGGGAGAGGGAACTGCCGTGCAAAGACCCTGGGTCAGGAGTGTGCTTGGTGTGTCTGAGGAACAGCAAGGTGAACAGGATGGCCGGAGCTCAGCGAGGAGGAAGGCAGGGGGACACAAGGTCAGGAAGGTTATGGGACCACCTTGCAAATGACTCATATTCATGCTGACTCTCCCTTAGACGTTTTGAAGGTTCTAGAAGGCAGGGCCCAGGTTTTGCATGTTTCCCTTTGTGCTTAGCACAATGCCCTGTGTGTGACACATTCAGGAAGTACTTGATGCATAAAGGTTGAGCACTCAACACTCACCTCCCACTCGGCAATGACCGGGAAGGTCCTTGATCCCAACCAGCTGGGCCCAGCCTACGTCCTGTGCTCCCACCACACCTGCGTGCCCCTGCTCTGCCCTCAGCTACTGGCATATAATGAAGTGGCAAGAGAGGGGCTTTCCAGGTGGACAGATCTGGATTTGAATTCTGAGTTCACCATGTACCAGCTGTGTGACCTTGGGCCAGGTGCTTTCCTCTCTCTGAGCCTCAGTTTCTTCATCTGTCAAATGGGCTAGTAATCACTTTTCTACAGGGCTGTCATGAAAGTTCAGTGAGATAGCACTTGAAAAGCACCTGGCAGGTTGTCCAAAACAGTGCTCGGCACATGGTGGCATTTTCCTTCACAGTCCCCTTGACCCACTGGAAGGGGATTCATTTTTGCTTTGACCATGGCCAGAAGGTGATGCTCTCTGCTGCCCCCTGCTGCCCCCTAGGCCACATCTGAAGACCTAGGCGTGCCCTCACCTTCCCTTGAACCGCAGCATCCCTTCACCTCCTGAGGTCCCCATCCAGCCCACCATTCAGCCTCTACAACCTGCCACTTCCACATGCCATGAAGCTGTGGGGCCTGTTCAACCTGGTGTCCAAAAGGCCAGGACCCCTACCCGCTTCCCCAGGGTCACGGGGAAGCCAGGCTGGCACAGCATCCTGTACCCACGGCGGTCAGCCGCTGTGTTCAAAGCCTCAGCAACATCGGGACTAGGACCCTTCCCTGGCCTGAAGCCAGGGGAGCAGGCAGCCCACCCTCTGGGCTGGCACGAGCCAAGTCAGGAACCCCAGGCACCGGCTCACCTGGGCAGCACAGCAGGGCGAGAAGGGCCACAGGCAGGCCCCAGCAACCAAAAGGGGACATCTTGGGTGGCGTCCACGGGCTCACAAGGAACAGCCGAAGGTCGCCTGGAGAGAGATGGAGGGTCAGGAAACGATGGCCTGGTTCCTGGTGCAGCCCAGAACTCCCAGCCGTCTGTGAGATGATGACCGCATTTCCTCTCATTATCTGAGTGGTCTTTGAGAAGCCACGTGGAAGGCCACATCCCAGGCTCCAGACCTGCAAGAATCCAGGCAGAGGAAGCTGGGAAGCCACTGAGAAGCTGGTCCTCCTTGCATGCTCCCGTGCAGGGGGCAGGGCCGGTGAGGGGTGTGCAGGCATGTGAGTGAAGTGCGTGCACACAGGACTCCGCCGTGCTGTGTGTGCACGGAGGACAGGGATGCATACAAGCTCCAGACCCGGAGAACCCCAAATCCCACAGGATGCATTGTCGGGGTCCCCTTTGGGCAGAAAATATCCTGAGTCAGGACCTGTCCAGCACACATGGTCACCATAGCAAAGTGGCTAGAGAGCTGGGTTTTCTAAGGAAAACTGGGCAGGAATTGTAGGTGCTGCACTAACTGCCCAGCACAAGTCTACTTAAACCTCAACACCGCTCGGCTTTCAACCTCAGCCTGTCCCTGACTCAGCTGATACAGGGACAACTTGAGGGAAATGCTCCCACCAGAGTCCCCAGCAGCTCAGGCACAGACAGAGGTAATGGGGGTCAGTCTGGCAGTAGCCCAAAGCCCCAGCCTCCATTTCCTGGGCTTCGATTATGGTGTCCCCGCCTCACTCCAGACAGGGAACCTTGGTCAGTGAGGGGGTGGTTAGGGCCTGAGGAGTTGCAGTGTACTTCTAGGGAGGCTCTGTCACCTGTTGAGGGATCCCCAGAAGCAGTGAACGGGTGAGAGGGGGGTTCTGATGGTCAGGAGGGCCTTCCCAGGAGGCTTCTGATCATGACACATCCAGGCTTCTAATGCCCCAGTTAGGCCTAGGAGCCCCTGGACTAGCAGGGCCTGGGAGAGGCCGGAGAGGAGCAGGTCTCCTCGCCTTCTCAGGGGCACCCCAGATGGGGCCTTTCCAGAGGGACACCCCAGCATTTTCAGAGCTTAGGCCAAACTCCATTTCTGGGTTGGGAGGGCAGGGTGAGGCTGTGCCCTTCTCTTTGGCTGCTGAGGCCAAAGGTTGTTGCCATTGTGTGCAGTTGTCAAGCGCGGCCATTGTCAGTCCGGATCCAGGGAAGTCCCTGGACAGCGCCGCTGGCCTTCAGAAGGATGCAGAGAGAAGATGGAGTGAAGAGTGGAGCTGTGACCCCAGCCCAGGGATCTGACCCCACGTGGGGCTGCAGGAAACACTCCCCCAACCCAAGCTAGAGGCCGAGGGGGCAGTCCCAGGGGCTCAGACAGCGGGCGCTGCTGTGGTGGGGACTCTGTGGTCTCCACTGGGCCAGAATAACAATAATAATAATAACAACAAAAATAACAACAATAATACAATAGTGAACATTTACTGACCATAGGTCAGGCCCTGTCATACCCACTCTACAAATATTAGCTAACTAATCCCCCAACTCTATGAGGTGGGGACTGTGACTGCCCCCATCTTACGAATGAGGAACCTGAGGCACAGAGCAATTAAGTTACTTGCCCAAGGTCACATATTTAGGAGACAGTGACGTCACTATGAGCGAGAGGCAGCCCTGGTGACTGCCGAAGCCCCCAGAGCCGGGGCAACAGAAGGATGCTTAGGGGCTCGATCCCCAGGGGACCCTTGGGAGGGAAATGCAAGAGCCCAAGGCCCAAGGAAATTGCTGAGGTCTCCCTTGCTGTGAGGGGCTGCAGGAAGGTGGGATGGCTCATGCCCAGAGAGCTCCAAACAGCTTCTGGAAGGGACAGTGCCTATGAATTCCAGCTGCAGACACAGCCGAGCCAGCCTGACTCCATCCCCACTGGTGTCCAAGTGAGGCTTCCGGGGGCCCGCAGGTCCTGCCCTGGCCCTGCCAGCTCCCGTCCACCACCTCCTCCTTTGATCTCTCTCCCACCCCACCTGGACAGGCCCTCCTTGACCCGGGCACACCAGGCATGTGAAATGGCTTTGTTAGACATGTGGACTGCATTCTGATAGCTTACACCTCAATCTCTCCTCCGTCCCCACTGGCCTGTCCACCCATGAGGGCAGAAGCCAGATCTCACACACTGCTATACCCATCTCAGATATGACACTGCCTGGCACATGGTAGGTGTTTAATAACCGCTCATCCAGTAGATGGACGGATGGATGGATTAGCGAAGGAAAGAAAGAAAGAGTCTGTCTTGGTTTACAACCCAAACAAGCTTGGATGAGGGCTTTTCTCTTGGGTTCACCCAGCAAATCTCTCTCCTTCTACTGATGTCTCCGCTGGCCCCCAGGCCACAGAGCTGGGCCCCATAACCAGGGCCAACCATGATTCCTTACTCCCCGAGGATGGGCACTCAGAGTTAGGCCTGGGCAGGGTTTTTCCTGGGACTTTCTGAACCGGAGCTCATAGGAACAAACCCTTCCCCTTCTGATCCTAAGAACAGGCGCCCGTGAGCCAGCAGCTGTCTGTGCTCGCACCAGTGCAAGTTAAGAAGCCGATAAAAAGGAAAGCCGACTCAGTGGAGGAGGGAAGGTGATCCAGAATTGTCACAGATAACGTGCTAGCTGAGGGGTGAGATGAGGTGGACTCTGGAGGGGGTGGGCTGGGTTATGTGGCTGGTGATGATTCTGTGTTGTAGAAATGAAAGAGCTTTCCAGGCTGGACATCAGCAGAAGGGTCTGGCCCTTCAAACCTGCCCATGGGAGTCAGGGCTAGATATGTGTCACTGCAGAAGAGGAGTTACTACAAGGTGGGTTCTGCCTCACAGAACTTTCAGGCAGGATGTGAAGTTGGGGTGTGGGGTGGGAGTGCTCTATTTCCATGAGGCCCCGAGACCTTCTGGGAAAAAGAATGAAGAACATTTGGGGGCCTGATGATCAGACCCTAGAATGTCATGATAAATGCTTCTAAACAAAGGGAGGAGACCAAAGCTTCCTGACACCAAGAAGTTGCCCGGGGATGAGAGGAAACCGACCATCACGTAGAAGAGAGAAGAAATTCAGGTATTCCTTCCCGGAATACTGTTTCACCAGCAAATACTATCTCACTTATTTTTTAGGTCTCTGAGTTCTTCAGTGAAGAAGACAATAAAACTGGACATGTTAAGATACTTCTGGAAGGTACGAAAGAATTTGAGGGAGGCGAGGTTGGAGTATCAGTTCAGGAAGTGAACTCGTCTTTCCCACAGGGCTTTGGAAGCTTAACATCCTGCCTGAATCTTAATCCAATGACTTCTCTCTATCACTTATATTCCTGTTGAAAGAATTGTCAGCGTAGAATTGTGTTCCCAGCAAAACCGTCTTTCGAAAACCAAGGTGAAATAAAGACACAGATAAAGACTGAGAGAATTTATGCCCACTAAAGGAACTTTTAGAGATGTGCATCAGGAAGAAGAAAAAAATGATTGCAGGACAGTTTTCCATGTAAGAAGAAAGAGCGAGAAAATAAAGTGGCAAATCAGTATGTACCTCCAACCACCATCGTCTGCAATAATAATATTTATAATATTTAATTTGAGAAGTTTTAAAAAGTTCAAAACTAAAATCCTGGGCAATGCTCTATAAGGGAGGAGTACAGTTAAAGCATTCTAAACTCCTCGTGTTGTTTAGGAGGGAGGGGACACTTTAAATTATACGAGCATGGTAAAATTTCAAGAAAAACTGGCAGAGAGAGAATGTATAAGTTTTAAACCACTAGAAAGGGTTAAAATGGTATAAAACCAACCAACCTTCAATCAATCAAAAAAATTAAATAAGAAGAAAAGGAGAGAAAAAGTGAGACGTAAATTTTTTAAAAGACAGTATGAAAAAGTCCAAATTTATTGATAATCACAATAAAGATGAAAAATTTAACTACAGTTAAAAGACAGATGTTGTCAGAGAGATTTTTTTGTGTGTGCTTGTTAATCTATTTCTGTCTGATGTCTGGATTTAATGCCAGGACAATGCCTCGTAGTCATGAATTGGTCACAACAGCACTGCCGGAAGAAGAGGAATGGTGACTGGGCCTATTATCTCTAGAAATCCTCCCTTTTTTTTATGGAGGTCATAATAGTTTATAACATTGTGAAATTTCAGTTGTACATTATTATTTGTCAGTGACCATATAACTGTGCCCTTTACCCCTTATGCCCACCCCCCAAAGCCCTTCCCCTCTGGTAACCACTAAAGTGTTCTCTTTGTCCATGTGTTAGTTTATCTTCCACATATGAGTGAAATCATAGAGTCTGTCTTTGTCTGGCTTATCTTGCTTAACATAATACCCTCAAGATCCACCCATGTTGTTGCCAATGGGACAATTTTGTCTTTTTTACGGCTGAGTAGTATTCCATTGTATATATATACAACATCTTTATCCAGTCATCAGTTGATGGGCACTTGAAATTGCTTCCACTTCTTGCCTATTGTGAATAATGCTGCAATGAACATAGGGGTGCATAAGTCTCTTAGAATTGTTGATTTCAAGTTCTTTGGATAAATACCCAGTAGTGGGATAGCTGGGTTATATGGTATTTCTATTTTTAATTTTTTGAGGAATGTCCATACTGTTTTCCACGGTGGCTGCACCAGTTTGCATTCCTACCAGCAGTGTATGAGGGTTCCCTTTTTTCCACATCTTCTCCAACATTTGTTATTTTTTGTCTTGGTGATTATGGCCATTCTAATGGGTGTAAGGTGATATCTTAGTGTAGTTTTGATTTGCATTTCCCTGATGATTAGTGATGTTGAATATCTTCTCATGTGCCTATTAGCCATCTGTATATCTTTTTTGGAAAAATGTCTGTTCATGTCCTCTGCCCATATTTTGATCGGGCTGTTTTTTTTTTTTTTTGTTATTCAGTTGTGTGAGTTCTTTATATATTTGGGATATTAACCCCTTGTTGGATATATGATTTGCAAATATTTTTTCCCAGTTGCTGGGTTGTCTTTTCATTTTATTCCTGGTTTCCTTTGCCTTGCAGAAGCTCTTTAGTCTGAGGAAGTCCCATTTGTTTATTTTTTCTTTTGTGTCTCTTGCCGAGTAGATATGGTATTCAAAAAGATCCTTCTAAGACTGATGTCAAAGAGTGTACTGCCTATATTTTCTTCTAGGAGTTTTGTGGTTTCAGGTTTTACCTTCAAGTCGTTGATCCATTTTGAGTTAATTTTTGTGTATGGCAAAAGATAATGGTCTACCTTCATTCTTTTGCATATGGCTGTCCAGTTTTCCCAACACCATTTATTGAAGAGACTTTCCTTTCTCCATTGTATGTTCTTAGCTCCTTTGTTGAAGATTAGCTGTCCGTAGATGTGTAGTTTTATTTCTGGGCTTTCAATTCTGTTCCCTTGATCTGTGTGTCTGCTTTTGTACCAGTACCATGCTGTTTTGATTACTATAGCTTTGTAGTATATTTTGAAGTCAGGGATTGTGATGCCTCCAGCTTTGTTCTTTTTTCTCAGGATTGCTTTAGCTATTTGGGGTCTTTTGTTGCCCCATATGAATTTTAGGATTCTTTGTTCTATTTCTGTGAAGAATGTCATTGGGATTCTGATTGGGATTGCATTGAATCTGTAGATTGCTTTAGGTATTATGGACATTTTAACTATGTTTATTCTTCCAATCCATGTGCATGGAACATCTTTCCATTTCTTTATGTCATCATCGATTTCTTTCACAAATGTCTTATAGTTTTCATTATATAGGTCTTTCACCTCCTTGGTTAAATGTATTCCTAAATATTTTATTCTTCTTTTGTTGCGATTGTAAATGGGATTGTATTTTTGAGTTCTTTTTCTGTTAGTTTGTTATTAGAGTATAGAAATGCAACTGATTTTTGTCAGTTGATTTTGTCCCTGCAACTTTGCTGTAATTGTTGATTATTTCTAATAGTTTTCCGATGGATTCTTTAGGGTTTTCTATATATAAAACCACGTCGTCTGCAAACAGCAAGATTTTCATTTCTTCATTGCCTATTTGGATTCCTTTTATTTCTTTTTCTCGCCTAATGGCTCTGGCCAAAACCTCCAGTACTGTGTTGAATAAGAGTGATGAAAGTGGGCACCCTCGTCGTCTTCCTGTTCTCTGAGGGTGGCTTTCAGTTTTTCCCCTTTGAGTGTGATGTTGGCTGTGGGTTTGTCATATATGGCCTTTATTATGTTGAGATACTTTCCTCCTATACCCATTTTATTGAGAGTTTTTATCATAAATGGATGTTGGATCTTGTCAAATGCTTTCTCTGTGTCTATTGAGATGATCATGTGGTTTATATTCCTTGTTTTATTAATGTGGTGTATCACATCGATTTGTGGATGTTGAACCATCCCTGCATCCCTGGTATAAATCCCACTTGATCATGGTGTATGATCTTTTTAATGTATTGCTGTATGCGGTTTGCCAATATTTTATCGAGGATTTTTGCATCTATGTTCATCAGTGATATTGGCCTGTAATTTTCCTTCTTTGCATTGTCTTTGTCTGGCTTTGGGATCAGGGTGACGCTGGCCTCGTAAAATGTGTTAGGAAGTGTTCTGTCTTCTTCAACTTTTTGGAATAGTTTGAGAAGGATAGGTATTAAATCTTCTTTGAATGTTTGGTAAAATTCTCCAGAGAAGCCATCTGGCCCTGGACTTCTATTTTTTGGGAGGTTTTCGATTACCGTTTCAATCTCTTTCCTTGTGATTGGTCTATTCAGATTCTCTATTTCTTCTTAATTCAGTTTTGGGAGGTTGTATGAGTCTAAGAATTTATCCATTTCTTCTAGATTGTCCAATTTGTTGGCATATAGTTTTTCATAGTATTCTCTTATAATCCTTTGTATTTCTGTGGTATCCGTTGTAATTTCTTCTTTTTCATTTCTAATTCTATTTATTCTTATTCTATTTATTCTCTCTTTTTTTGTTGGTGAGTCTGGCTAAGGCCTTGTTAATTTTGTTTATCTTCTCAAAGAACCAGCTCTTTGTTTCATTGATGCTTTCTACTTTTTTTTTTTTTTGCTTTCAATTTCATTTATTTATGCTCTAATTTTTACTATTTCCCTCCTTCTGCTGACTTTGGGCTTCGTTTGTTCTTCTTTTTCTAATTTTGTTTTCTAATTCTGTTTAAGATTGCTTATTTGAGATCTTTCTTGTTTGTTAAGGTGGGCCTATACTCCTATGAATTTCCCTCTTAGGACTGCTTCAGCTGCTTCCCATATGAGTTGGTATGGTGTATTTTCATTTTCATTTGTCTCCAGATATTTTTTGATTTCTCCTTTCATTTCTTCAATGATCCATTGGTTATTCAGTAGCATGTTGTTTAGTCTCCACATATTTGTCACTTTCCCAGCTTTTTTCTTGTAGTTGATTTCTAGTTTCATAGCATTATGATGGGAAAAGATGCTTGATATGATCTCAATCTTCTTAAATTTATTGAGGCTTCCCTTGTTTCCCAACATATGGTCTATCCTTGAGAATGTTCCATGCATGCTTGAGAAGAATGTGTAATCCGCTGTGTTTGGATGGAGTGTTCTAGATATATCTATTAAGTCCATCTGGTCTAGTTTTTCATTTAAATCCACTATTTTCTTGTTGACTTTTTGTCTGGATGATCTATCCATTGATGTAAGTGGGGTGTTATGGTCCCATACTATTATTGTGTTGTTGTTAATGTCTCCTTTTAGGTGTTTTTTTTTTTTTTTTGTGAGGAAGACCAGCCCTGAGCTAACATCTGCCAATCCTCCTCTTTTTGCTGAGGAAGACTGGCCCTGGGCTAACATCCATGCCCATCCTCCTCTACTTTATATGGGACGCCGCCACAGCATGGCTTGACAAGCGGTGCATCGGTGCGCGCCCGGGATCCGAACCGGTGAACCCCGGGCCGCCACAGCGGAGCACGCGCACTTAACCGCTTGTGCCACCTCGCCAGCCCCCTTTCAGGTTTGTTAATAGTTGCTGTATGTACTTTGGTGCTCCTGTGCTAGGTGCGTATATATTTATAAGTGTTATGTTTTCTTGGTGGAGTGTCCCTTTTATCATTACATACTGCCCTTCTTTGTCTCTCATTGCCTGTTTCTTTTTTTTTTTAATGAGGGAGATCAGCCCTGAGCTAACATCCATGCTAATCCTCCTCTTTTTTTTTTTTTTGCTGAGGAGGACCGGCTTTGAGCTAACATCTATTGCCAATCCTCCTCCTTTTTTTTCCCCCCAAAGCCCCAGTAGATAGTTGTATGTCATAGTTGTACATCCTTCTAGTTGCTGTACGTGGGACACGGCCTCAGCATGGCCAGAGAAGCGGTGCGTCAGTGCGCGCCCGGATCCAAACCCGGGCTGCCAGTAGCGGAGTGCGCGCACTTAACTGCTAAGCCACGGGGCCAGCCCTCTCATTGCCTGTTTTATCTTGAAGTCTACTTTGTCTGATATAAGTATGGCAACACTTGCTTTCTTTTGTTTGCCATTAGCTTGGAGTATTGCTTTCCATCCCTTCACTCTCAGCCTGTGCTTGTCTTTAGAGCTGAGATATGTTTCCTAGAGGCAGTATATTGTTGGGTCTTAGTTTTTAATCCATCTTGCCACTCTGTGTCTTTTGATTGGAGAATTCAATCTGTTTACATTTACAGTGGTTATTGATATATGAGAACTTAATGCTTCCATTTTATCAATCATTTTCTGGTTGTTCTGTATGTCCCCTGTTTCTCGTCCCATGTATTTTGGACTACCAATTCAGTTTGGTAGCTCTCTATGATGGTTTTCTCAGTTTTCTCTTTGTTTGTCATTTGTATCTTTGTTCTGATTATTTGTTTAGCAGTTACCATGAGGTTTGCATAAAAAATCTCATACATGAGATAGTCCATTTTCTGATAGCCTTTTATTTCCTTAGTCTAAGCCAATTCCATCCTGTATCTCTTCCCCCTGTAAGTATTATTGTCACAACTCATTCCATCTTGTGTTGTGAGTTTGTGGTTAAAATGATGAGATTATATTTATTTTTGATGTTTTCCTTCTCTTTATCTTTAATGTTATAATTAAGTGTTTGCTAACCTGTTCTGATAGAGAGCTGCTATTTTCTGATTTTGTCTGCCTATTTATGTCCTTGCTCAAGGCTTTGTAAACTCTTCCTTTTTTTTTTCTGGTATGAGGGCCTTCTTGATCATTTCTTGTGTGTGTGTGTTGCGGGGGGTCTTGTGGCCATGAACTCCCTCAGCTTTTGTTTATCTGGGAAAGTTTTTATTTTTCCATCACATCTGAAGGATATTTTCACTGGATAGAGTATTCTTGGCTGAAAGTTTTTGTCTTTCAGAATTTTGAATAATCATTCTGCTCTCTCCTAGCCCGTAAGGTTTCTGCTGAGAAATCCGCTGAAAGCCTGATTGGAGTTCCTTCGTAGCTTATTTTCTTCTGCTTTGCTGCCCTTAATATTTTTTGTCATTGACTTTTGCCAGTTTTACTACTATATGCCTTGGAGAAGGTCTTTTTATGGTGATATAATTAGGAGTTTCATTAGCTTCTTTTACTGTATTTCCAGCTCCTTCCCCAGGTTTAGGAAGTTCTCAGCTATTATTTCTTTGAAAAAGCTCTCTGCTCCACTCTCCCTCTGGAATACCTATAATCCTTATGTTGCATTTCCTAACTGAGTCAGCTATTTCTTGGAGAATTTCTTCATTTCTTTTTAGCCTTAGGTCTCTCTCATCCTCCGTCTGAAGCATTTCTATATTTCTGTCCTCCAGACTGCTAATTCTGTCCTCCATAATATCAGCTCTGTTATTCAGGGAGTCTAGATTTTTCTTTTTCTCATCCATTCTGTTTTTCATTTCCAACATTTCTGATTGGTTTTTCTTTATAGCTTCAATCTCCTTTTGGAGAATTCCATCTGTTCATTAATTTTTTTCCTGATCTGATTGAACTGTCAATCTGTATTTTCTTGTAACTTGTTGAGTTTTTTTATGGCTATTTTGAATTCTCTGTCATTTAGATTGTAAACTTCTGTGCCTTCAGGATTGATTTCTGGGTGGTTGTCATGTTCCTTCTGGTCTGGAGTATTAATATATTTCTTCATCCATTTGATGGTGTGGATTCGTGCCTTTGCATTGTGATGGTATCTGGTCACAGATTCCACCTGCTGCCACCGGGGGGGTTCAGGAGTTATACATTCTGAGCCCATGGTGATTCCTGGCATCTGTGCCTGTCCTTAGGATCTATGCTGACAGGGTCTGTCTGTGGTTTCTGGCTCGTTTGCTCACAGCTACTGCTTTTCTAATCTATGTGTGGGTGCTCTGGCTGATGGAGTGAGCTGGAGCGCCGGGCAGGGGGAGAGGGGCTTTCTTCCGCACGTGCGATCCTGGGGGCATTCTCGCTCTGCCCTCGCTATCTGCTCTGCTGGGGTGCTGGCTTGATGAAGACACCCCCGCAATAGCTTAGCCACCTCTCTGTGGGGCTTTCCCATGGGCTGTGAGGGAACTTGGAGAGTGAAGGTGTTCTTGTGGAGAGCCCCCCTCTTTTCTCAGAGCCTTGTGTAGTCCCATGCCCTGGGTCACTGCCACTGGGGAGGGAAAGGGAAATCCTCCCATTTTTAAGGTGATTCTGGTTGATTCCCTTTGAGAACCACAAGATTCGATGTGACTAGCAAATGGGTGTGACATGGATCGTGATTCCCTCTGGTGCCCCCACTAATAGCTGTCCTTCACACAAAGCTCAGTTCTAAATCAGTTTAGCTTCTGGAACAACTTAAAGGACACAGGGTGATTCTGTGTATTTGTCAGGTGTAGGCTGAAGGTGTTGAACTGAGAAAGTGGATGCATATGGATTTTAACACTCCAGACAGAAAGCAGAAAGGGAGGGATTTTCCAAGTTGGAAAGAGGATTTGGGAGACAGGAGTTGGAAGTTCTCCTTCTTCCTCTTCCCTCCGCTCTCCTGCTCTTAGATTTCTGGGGGTACACACTGTCACCTTTTCTCAGCAGAATATGATCAGATTACTAAGAGAAGGAGGAAGGAAAAGGAAAGTAACGTGTAGTTGATGCCTGTTCTCTGCTAGGGACTAAGCTGAGGTTTTAATACATTATTTTATTTAATTATCACACCAAATCTATAAAAAGAAAGAGCCATTCTAATTGTGCATCTGAGGAAATAGGGGTTCAGGTGAATTAATCACCTGCCCAAGTCACAGACCTATTAGGTGACAGAGCTGAGATGAAAACTCAGGAATGGCTCCTGCCCTTCTCCGCTTCTCCGGCTCAGCGCCATCTTGTCTTTTCCCAGCTGACTTGACATTGTTCGAAGTTGAGAGAGAAGGAGCGTGAGTCTCCAAAATGGCGTTGGATGGGGGCGCTGTGGCTCCCTATCTCCTGTTCTCCCAGCATCTTCAGAGGGAACGGCGCCAGCGGGAGCAGGACAGTTTCCGCCAGGCAGCCCTCCATGGGCACCGGCTGCGCGCAGGGCCCATGCTTCTCCTTCCTCTGGTTCGCCCAGGCCTTGTCAGAGGTGTGTGCCAGCAACTGTCTGGCCGGGACAGTGAAGCAGAAGAGGAGGTGGGGATGGCGAGCCCCATTCCGGGAGAGGGCAGCGTCCTCATCCCCCTGCAGGGCCCAGCCTTGGCAGCCTCCGTGAAGCGCAGAACCCCGGGGTTCCCTCCCACCTTACTGCCCCGAGGGCGCCACCTCTGGGCCAAGGCCCGCTCCTCCTGCACCTTCTGTGACCACATGCTGAGCAAGGACTTAATTAAGCATGGCCCACCCAGCACCTCCCCTTGGGAGAGCGCACCTTGGACTACCCGGCGGGAGCGATGCCTTCAGCCACCCGGCACTGGGACACCAACTCCCGGCCATCCCAGTGGAGGGGGGCCTGGCCATCACACTATGGCGGCCAGCTGCCTGCTGCGAGTACCACGCTGTCGAGCAGCTGTTCAGTGACCCCCGCACCACTGTCTGCGAGGTCATACGGGATGTCCACGAAGCGGAGTGGGGCTGCTGGGGCCCTGCCACTTGCGGGCTGCCCTCAGTGGGGTGGGTCTCCAGGTCCTGGTGGCTGCTTTCTGTAGCCTTACAGGGCTCCTACAACCAGAGAGGCCCCATTCGGGCCCCCAGCGATTGCACCAAGGCCTACTATAAAGGGGGGACTGGCACTCAGTGGTGGTACAGGCTATGGCTGGCTGGGAGGTTCTTTCTAGAATCTGGACACTGGCTGCCACTGACCACCACTAGGTACACCACCACTGGGGACATCAGGGTTGGCTGGACAGTGGCCCAGGCTGGAGCCATGTGTTCCTAGGAGCGCCGAGGATGATTGTAGGTGAAGGTCAGAGTATCCACTGCTCCCATGGTTGATGAAACCCTTTGCAGATGAGATAGGAGCATTCCAGATGCAGTGAGGGTTTAATCAGGCTGTTCAGCTAGCCCTGGGCACGTGGGCGGGGCATTCTTGTGGTAAAGAGCCACTGGCACAGCCTTTGGAAATGAAATGATAGAGATGTGACTTCCCCCACTCACTCATTGCTGTTGCTCCTTGCTTCACCTGTAATGGTATATGAGGGTTGAGAAGAAGACGGCTGGGATGGGTGGCTCCAACTGGATTGGAGGGGAGGGGGATCTGGAGCAGCCAGGGGCCCCAGAAGAGGAGAAATGGAGGGGAGGCAGATTCAACACCAGTTGTGCCAGGCTTTGGGAGATGAACCATGGGGGCATTTGGTCACACATTGGCATTTTCATCCCTCCTCACCGGCTGTTTCTGGCTCCCTGAGACTCAATCATGGAAGGCACAGAAAAGCATGTGACAAGAAACTCATAGCTTTTAATCCTGGCAGGAAGGACAAGGAAAATCAAGGACAAAGATTTGAGTAGGTTTTACTATTCTCCCTCTGGGGATGGGGGAGGGGGAAATCTGTCACATTTAATAAACACCCCCCCCAATCTCTAAAAAAAAAAAAAAAAACAAAACTCAAGAATGACGAGTGGTTGGCTGGATGATCAGTGGTTGACAGGGGCTGGGGAGGGACGAATAGGCAGAGAACAGAGGATTTTTAGGACAGTGAAACCACTCTGTATGATACTAATATGGTGGATACACGTCATTATACATTTGTCCAAACCCAGAGAATGTACAACACCAAGAGTGAGCCCTAATGTAAACTAATGGATGTATATTAATATAGTGTATTAATATGTTATGTAGTGTAATGTGTATGCAGCGTATAATGCGTAATGTAGTGTATTAATGTAATGTAATGGACTTTGGGGGATAATGACATGTCAAAGTAAGTTCATTGAATGTAACAAATGTACCACTCGGTGGGGGATGTTGACAATGGGGGAGGCTGTGCATGTGTCGGAATAGGGAGTATATAGGAAATCTCTGTATCTTCCCTTCAATTTGGCTGTGAACCTAAAACTGCTCTTGAAAAATAAAGTCTATTTTAAAAAATAGCTCAAACACACTACCTCAGAAGAGAACATTCTGGGTTATGGTTCTTGCCAACCATGGACTGCTATTGAAAATGCAGGCTTTTAAACTCAATTCTTAGTCAGCAGGGTTTAGTGGAAGTTATGGATTCAGTCATTCCTAAATTCTCATCTCAGATTAGATTTTAAAAATATTAAAACACAAAACCCAGTTCTATGTTGTTTATGAGACACACCTAACACATAAGAGTATAGAATGGCTGAAAGTCAAAGGATGAAAAAAGATATACCAGGCAAACACTAACCAAAAGAAAGCCAGGAAAGTTCTGTTCATCTCAGACAAAGAGGACTTTTAAGACAAAGATATTTATTAGGGAGAATGAGGGCCTAGATTAAAGGGTCAATTCAACAGGAAGTTATACTAGTTCTAAACTTGTAAGCACCTAGCTTGAAAGAACTACAAAGAGATAAAACCACCATCATAGCAAAAAATTTTAATACACATCTATCAATTATGAATAATGAAGTAGACAAAAAAAGCAGTAACTGAATGCAAGAGCTGAAACACACAATATAAAAGCTTGATTCACACCTATAAATTAGAGAACACGAATTCTTCAAAAAGGTAAGTTGAAAACCCCACATACTTGGTAACGTAAAAACATAATCTAAATAACCCACGGGTCAAAGAAATAGCAGTAATAACACATTTTAAAATTCTTAAACTTGAGTGATAATGAAAATATCATATGTTAAAATTTATAGGATGGATGAACAGTGGTACTTAGAGGGAAATTTATAACCTTAAATGCTTGTATTAGAAAAGTGTTTGATATAAGTATCCAATTTAAGTAAGTAGTCAGGAAGTTAGAATTAGAACAACAATGTAAACACAAAGGGGAATAAAAAAGAGCAGAAATCAGTAAAATAGAAAACAAAGATATGGGAGACAGGACCAATAAAACCAAAAGTTAGTTCTATGAAAAAACTAACAGAATGGGCAAATCTCTGGTGAAATCTGTTTGTAAACAAAAGAAAGCACAAATAAACATTATTAGGAAGGAAAGTGGGAACATAACTACAAGGTTGAAAAGAACACAATACAAATTCATAGAAACAGAAAGAAGAACAATGGTTGCCAGGGGCTGGAGTGAGGGGAAACAAGAAGTTGTTATTTAATGTGTAGAGCTTCAGTTTTGTAAAGATGAAAAAGTTCCAGAGATTGGTTGCAAAACAATGTGAATGTACTTAAACACAACAAAATGTACACTTAAAAATGGTGAAGATGGTACATTCTATGTTATGTGTATTTTACCACAATTAAAAATAAAAAAGAAGACTATAAATAACCTATGCCAAGAAATATGAAACAAAGTAGACCAAATATTAGAAAAATATAACTTACCAAACCTGATTTAAGAAGAAATAAAAAGCCCTAATGGTTCTTAACTGTTAAAGACATTGAATTGGTAATTTAAAATCTTCCCACAAAGAAAATACAAAGTCCAGATAGTTTTACAGAAGTTTAAGTAGAAGTAATTCTAATCGTATAAAAAACTCTTTCTGAGGAGGGAAAAATCAGGAACATTCTCTAATTCTCTCTATGGGGCCAGTGTAACCTTAATACCAAAATGAGACAAGTATAGGTTGAGAAAGAAGAGGCCAGTCTCACTTGTGAATATAGATGCAACAATTATAAGAAAAATGCTAGCAAATCAAATAAAGTAGTGTATTAAAAATATAAGACATCACATCCAAGTTGGGCTTATCTCAGGTATGCAAAGGTGGTCTAACAAGAGAATAAAAACCTACAAATATCATTTATTACATTGGTAATAGTAGACTCGGGTGCTCTATGTCACATGACTTCTGCCCTCCTCTGATATCGGCTTGTTATGAGAGGTTCGGGGATTCGATCGGAGATGTAAAAGACACTTTCCACTCCAAACAAATGGACTGAAGGTATATTTTATTATATAGAGGATAGTAAAGGCGATAGTCTGCAAACAGATCCAAATAGGTCAAATATTAAGAGGGAAAAACATCAGCCCTACTGGAAAGGGAAAACACCCACATCGGCTGAAGAGATATGACACAAATCAACCGGAAAGAGAAACATCAGGTTGACCGAAAAGAGAACACATCAAATCAATTACTTCATATCAAATCAATTACTTCACATCAAATCAGTTACTCATAATATCCACGCCCCACTGCCGGGAGAGCCCTGTCAATCGACGTGGCTGGGCAAGGATCACACGTCCTGGGCAAAGTGTCCCTTCCACAGGTGGAACTCTCACCGGGGCTCAGTTTCTAGCAGTTTTTATACCATCAGTAATTTTCAGAGTAAGCAATTACAGAGTTTGCAGAGCAAGCATTTAGTGTTTCCATGCACAAAATGGTTATCAGTGGCGTACGTGCACTGAGCCCCCTGGCTAACGTCCCAGCCCAGTAGTTGTGTACGTGTATTGTTCTCTTTGGTTATCGTCTCAGCCCGGCACAGATGGCCAGTCCATTCCGGGCTACGACGCTCCAAGAGCCTTGAAATGTTACAACTTGCAACTCTCTCCGTGGGAGAAAGGCCAGTTCCCGGGAAGAGGCCGGTTCCCACCACACAGAAAGCAGCTTTTATATTTCTTTTTGTGCTGATGGCTGTAGGTCAATGGAGTGGCCAAACATGGCTGTACTCGTGTCAAGACACGGCTGCACTTACAGTGGATAATTTTGTGTAAGCTTAGACAAACCTTACCCTCCCAGTGTCCCACTTCAAGCTTATACCATGTTTCTTTTCGCTTTTTGCCTCAGGGTCTTCTTCAATGCTTTAAGAGCCACTTATCTGCTTGCTAGTGTTTCCCAGAAGTGTGGGAGAGTTAAGTTCCCTAAGATGCAACCCTCAACCAATGAGGGGACAGGAGCTGGTGGAAACGACCTTCAGCCTCCTTCTTTCAGTGGGCAATCCTGGGGGGCATCTTGTAGGCTTATCAAAGGTCCAGAAAGAACTGAGCTCCCTTTGCCTACAGCTGTGACATCAGTCATGCACCTTCAGTTGGCTTTTCCTCCTTCCCTGTTTCAGTCTCCCTGCTCCTTCGCTCCATGCTTCCTGGAATCACCTCTTGAAGAACCTACCTGAACCTAAGTCCTTGTTCCAGGCTCTCCTTTTGAAGGAGCCCAAACTAAAAACTTTCATTAACAGATTTAAGAAGAAAAAACATATGATCATCTCAACAGATCCTGGGGGATAAAATGGTGACATTCAACATCCTTTCCTGATAAAAGCTCTTAGCAAATTACAGGAAACTTCCTTAACCCAATAAAGAGAACTTACAAAAAGCTTACATATATATTATTTTCCATGGGTAAATCTTAGGAAATAAGTAAATCATTTCCTTTAAAATCAGGAACCAGATGAGGATGCCCACTATCTCTGCTTCTATTTAACATTGCACTAGAGGTCCTAGACAGTGCAGTAAGACAAGAAAAAAAAATTAAAAGAAACCTCCTAAAGATGGGAAAAGAGCAAAACCATCAGTATTTTCATATGATATGAATGCCTAAGTAGAAAATCCAAAAGAATGATCAGACAAGTGATTCAAAATAATAAGAGATTTTAGCAAGGCAGTTAGCTATGAGATCAATATCTAAAAATAAGTTGCTTTTGTGCATATCAGTAACATACAAAAATATAATTTAAGAAACACCCCATTTATAATGGCAAAAAAAGAGAAATAAATCTAGCAAATCGTGTACAAGACCTAGAGTAAGAAAGTTATAAAACTTTATTGAAAGACATTAAATACAATCTAAGTAAATTGAGAGAAAGCCCATATTCATGGATAAGAGATTCAATATTATAAAGATGTCAATTCTCCCCTTACCAATCTACCGATTCAATGCAATTCCAATTAATCTCAATAGAGTTTTTCATGGAAATTAAAAGCTGATTCTAAAATTTATGTCAAAGAACGAAAGGACCAAGACAACCCTAAAGGATAATAAGGCGAGAGGATTTGCTCTATAAGATATGAAAACTTACTATAAAATACGGTGTTAGTGTAGATGTAGGCAAATTAACCAATGGAACAGAATAAAGAGCCCAGAAACAACTTGTATGAAATTTTGACACATGACAAAGACGGCATTGTAGAGCATTGGACGAAAGAAGGGTCTCTCAAATAAATCATGCTGGATCAATTAACCATATGGAGAAAAGGGGGGAAAATGTATCCCTACCTCACACCAAAGGTAGAAATCAACTCCATCTGAATTAAGAATTTATATGCGAAGGAACACTTTAAAAACTTTTATAAGAAAACATGGGAGAGTATTTTTATGTCCTTGGGGCAGGGAAGGATTTCCTAAGCAAGGAAATCCTAATATCACCAACATACAAGAAACAATTGATAATTTTGATTACATTAAAAATACATATAAACATTTCAAAGAAAAGGAAACATGTCTAAACAAATGAAAAGACGCTTTAACTCAATGGTAGCCAGGGAAATTAAAATTAAAACCACAATGGGATACCATTTTATATCTACTAGATTGCAAAAGTTAAAAAATTTGACAAGACCAGTTGTCGGAGAGGTCATAGGTCAATAGGAACTCTTATAATTGCTGGTGAGAGTGTATACTGGTTCTCTAGGAAATAATTAGGCATTATCTTGTAAAACTGAATATTCTTATACCCTATAACCTACAATTCCATTCTTACACATATGCCCTAGAGAAATTTTTGCACTAAGAACCAGGAGACATGTTCCATGCTCACTCTTACTATCTGTGTGACCTTGAGCAAGTCACTTAATCTTTCTGTGCCTCAGTCTCCTCTTCTGTAAAATGGGATTAATAATAGTACCTTCCTCATAGGGTGGCCGTGTGGATTAAACAAATTAAATGAGCTAATATTTTTAAGTATTTAAAACAGTGCCTAGGGGCCGGCCCATTGGCCCAAGCGGTTAAGTGCACGTGCTCTGCTGTGGCGGCAGCCCATATAAAGTAGAGGAAGATGGGTACGGATGTTAGCCCAGGGCCAGTCATCCTCAGCAAAAAAGAGGAGGATTGGCATTGGATGTTAGCTCAGGTCTGGTCTTCCTCACAAAAAAAAATTAAAAAAAAAAAAACAAACAGTGCCTAGCACACAGTAAATGTTATATAACTGTTTCATAAAATAAAATAAATAGGCATGCATATGTGATAAAGCTCTAAAAAAAAACAAGCAAGGGAACAATAAACAAAATTTGGTAGGGTGGGTACCTCTGCACTAAATGCAAGATTTAGTGATATTTCATCCTTGTGCCGAGTGGTGGGTTCAGGGCTGTTCATTATATCATCCTGCTGTATGATGTACTCGTATGTTACATATGTGTACAATATGTGTCACAAATTTTACAAAAGAATACAAAGAGAAAAGAGAAATTCCTCTATGTCTAGACAGAAGAGGCTCCATGGGAATGTGAGCCGTCCGCCTCTAACAGAGGCAGGAAGGATTTCATCACGAACCCCAGATGCAATCCCCAGGCGAAGAGGACTGTGCCTCCCCCTATGCCTCAACTGGGCCTCAGCTCCGGCCCCGCTCAGCCGGCTCTGGTGATACCCACGTGGGACCAGGAGACAACACCACACTTCTAAATCGGTCACCCAGGTGTCACAGCAGGAGAGGAAGGGAGAGGACAAAAACAGGAAACAACCACAAAAGCAAGGCCTGTGGCCCCGGAGACGGCAGGCGGGGGCTTCACCGGGCAGGAAACATCCCCCAGGAGGAACTGCGGGGATCTCCAGCCCCCGCGCTCGCCAGGGGAAACAGGCCCAGAGAGAAGGGACTAGAACTCCAGCCTTGACGCTCCGACCCAAACACTTTCCGCGCTGCCAAGAAGGAAGAGAGAAGCATGACCTTACCTGTGGTCCGGTAAACGGAGCGACTGTGGTGGGGAAGGAGGGCGGCAGGAGTCCCGCGCCCCCAAGAGGTGGGAGCCAGATGGGCTGCGCCCTCGCTGGTGCTGCGGCTGCCCCCTTGCTGCGAGTGTCGGCTTTCGGTTTCTTGTTCCCCACACAGGAGTGACCACGTGCTTCCTGTGGCAGGCTACCAGCCTCAGACTAATTTCATTTTCCATCCACTCCGTCATTTTTTAATTGTGATAAAATATATACATAAAAATTTGCTATTTTTAGCCATTTTATGTGTACAGTTCTGTGGCATTAAGTACATTTATATTGTTGTGCAACTATCACCACCATCCCTCTCCAGAATATTTTCATCTTCCCCAACTGAAACTCTGTCCCCATTAAACACTAACTACCCCCCCACGCCGCCCCCCGCCCAGGCCCTGGCAACCACTGTTCTACTTTCTGTTTTATGAATTGGACTAGACTAGGGACCTCATATAAGTGGGATCATACAGTATTTGTCCTTGCGTGACTAGCTTATTTCACTTAGCGTGATGTCCTCGAGGTTCCTCTATGTTGTAGCATGTGTCAGAATTTCCCTCTGTTTTCAGGCTGAATAACATTCCATTGTATGTGTGTATCACATTTTGTTTATCCGTTCATCGGTTGATGGACACTGGGTTGCTTCCACCTTTTGCCTACTGTGAATAACGCTGCTATGAAGTTAGGTGTACAAATAAGTCTTCAAATCCTTGCTTTCAGCTCTTTGAGGTGTGGGAGATCAAGATTTGGCCAACCTGAAATATATCTCTTTACCTTGATTGTTTTCTCTGAGGGACATTTGACCTCCCCCACTAACTGCCTAAAGAATTTGACATGGTGGCTCCTTCCTGGAACAGATCTTCTATCATGATGGCTGTAAAGATAATGTAAGATAGAGGTTACAATAGGAAAGGCACCAAACCTCTTTTATCAAAAACTCTGTCTCTCCCTGACCACATTATCTATAGATGACCCTGAAAAGAATTGTCTTCCTGCCCTCTAAAGTCCCAGGCCACTACCCGCCCCCAACACGCTCCTCGCCTTTAGCTGTAATACTTAAGCAAGCAGCTTAGACAGAGGGACGAGTTGCTCATTTCTGAGTTTCTCCCATGTATACATGTTATTAAACTTGGTATTATTTTCTCCTGCTAACCTGTCTTATTAATTATTTGGCCAGCCATAAGAACCTTAAGGAAAAGGGCAGAGGAAGATTCTCCCTCTTCCCCTGACAGCTTTGGCGTAGTCGGCAGGATCCACACTGGCTGGCACGTTGCCTTCTCTGGCAGGAAGACCTGCCTTCTCCCTGGACTACTGCAGATGATGAGATACGGGAACGCCTGACAAAAGCTGGCAAAAGGAGGGGCCAGCCCGGTGGTGCAAGCGGTTAAGTGCGCATGTTCCACTGCGGCAGCCCGGGGTTTGCCGGTTCAGATCCCGGGTGCACACCGATGCACCGCTTGTTGAGCCATGCTGTGGCGGCGTCCCATATAAAGTGGAGGAAGATGGGCATGGATGTTAGCCTAGGGCCAGTCTTCCTCAGCAAAAAAAGAGGAGGATTGGCATTGGATGTTAGCTCAGGGCTGGTCCTCCTCACAAAAAAAAAAAAAAAAATGCTGGCAAAAGGTAAGACTTCTTAAAACATCAGCCTCCTGGAATCTCTATCTGTGGGGTCCGGCGGAAGGAAGTGGTGAGAATTTTTTCTCTTTCTAAATTTAGATTGGCAGGAGAAAATATTTGGGAAACTAGTTTCTTGTGCTTTTAGTGACTCTTGGTTTAAATTTGGTAGAGTACTCTTGGTTTTGATCTTGATCCCTTTTCCTCCCAGAGTAGTCTCTGTCTTGTTCTGTGTCCTGAGAACTTGGCTTTGTGACCAGTGAGAATATTCTCCTTGGTCTCCACCATACAGAAGGTGCATTTACCAGGGTGCACCTTGGTGGCCAGTCGAGTAGACTGGGGTTCTGAACTGTCTTTTTGTCTGGCTGTGCCAAGCTCTCAGGGGAGTTTGTCATAAAGGGCCCAGTCCATAAGGGCTTTTGTCGTCTTAACCTTCGTTGCTTGTTAGTGCTAGAAAAATCCCATTCCCGTATCGCCTGCTCAGTGTCACAGATTAGTGGGTCTGTGACTGGAGGCGTCCCACACTATTGTGGGAGACCGGAGACACCATTTTCACTACACCATCCTTACCGCCTGTGCAACGAAGGTCTTTACTTTCTCTGAATATCTTTGGGAGTAAATTCTGTGGATCATGGGGGCTACATCATCTGCGCCCTCACCAGGGACGCCTCTTGTGACCATGGTAAAGATTTATTCTAAGTGTGGAAAGTTACCTCTGGGTCTTTCCTTGAAAAGGCTTGTTTAATTGGTACCTAAGAAAAGGCCAGAAAAAGGAAAGGAAAAATTTGACTAGCCTTAAGACTTGACTCAGGTTACAATTGAATTGAGAACATGTAAAAGTTTAAGTGTTGATAAGATTATAAATGTTGGAATGTTTGAGGTAATTTTATATAAAGAGATTATACCAGCTTTGCCTGAGTATGTTTTAAAATGTCTGACTGAGAACGCTTCCCTTGTCCAAAATTAGAAGACCAAGACCTATTGATAGAAATCTTAATGATAATTATGTTTAGAGGTATAAGAGGTGATAAAATTTACATGAAATTTTGTAGAAAAATAACTGATGTTATTTCTATTACAGAACTGGTTAACAAAAGTAGTAATTTAAATGATGGCTAATTTTATCTGAAGTCTTATGAAGTCTTGTAGGCAATCTAAATAATTATTGGGAATAAGTAACTAAATAGTTGTGAAAAAGATGAATGTTGGGTGAACTTTAAACAATAATTATGTGTTATGGTGGTTACAGCTTCCAAACTCTTTTTGATGACTTAAAACTTTAGAGTTTTGCTAAATTTTATGATAAAAATTCTCTGAGTAGATCATTTCCAAATAAGATAAGATATTAGACATTAATTGCTAAACTTACATTTGTCTACTTTTGGCTTTTCATTACAGGAAAACTAAAAGGTGTTTTGGGTCTATTGGTAAACGTGTTTTATTAAAAGATTGTACTATAAAGTAACATATTTCTAGAAATTATGAAGTGTTTATAAATTTTCCAAGCCACAAGATACTAATGTAAAAGAAAGTTTATAATTGTTTACTTAGTTTTTACTTACAAATTAAGGTTTCTAAGGGTTAAAATTTCTAATTAGTATATGTGATTGACGCTACTAAAAATTAAAAAAAATATGTCTGTGTACAAGAAAAGTAAGATATATAAAGAAGGAACAAAGAATGGAAATATTTTGTTTGGTTGATTAAGAAAGATAAATTTGTCCTCAAGTACTAGGAGGGAAAAGAAAGACATGGGACAAATTCTGAATGTAAAAAGAAAGTTATAGGTTTGTGGAAGAGGAATTCTGGAAAGGGAGTTTTTGCATGGTCAAGTTGGCTAAGATTAAAATAAATTTAATTAAGTAAATGAGTTTTAATATCAAAAGTAAACTGGTACAAAATTATAATTTGGTTTTATTTCTCTTAAAAGGATAATTTTCTTGAACTTGATAAAGAGGTTATAAAAGATTTTTCTTTACCTTTGAGTAAGTCTACCTAAAAGACAAAAAATCCATGTTTTGTTAAAATAATTTCCTGTGTTCAAAAGACTGAGGTCTCTCTATTAAGGCTTTTTGGACTGTTAGTGCTCTGTTTGCATTGACTTGACTGTTTATATTTTTGACAAGCTCCCCCAAAATTCATATCTTAAATAAAGTCTTTTTTTTTACTTTTTTTTCTTTGAGAATTTTCAAAGGGCCCTAGAACTTCTCAAAGAAATTTTGCTCTCTTCCTATAAGGAGAAAGATACTAAACTTATTAGGCTTGTTCAGTATGTTAAATTACATGGGAAGCATTGTCAGACAAGTGATGATAAGCCTGCTTAGGTAGTATTATGTGGGTAAATGTTATTGATATAGGTGTTTTAAAATTGTATAACATTACTGAAATTCTGATCTGCCCTGGTTATCAGTTATAATTCTGGTTATTATTTTAACCTGTTGTATGTCACAAAATTAACCAAAATTCTTTGTCAATTGCCATTTTGAGGTCTTGCTGTTTACAGACTTATTTCTTTGCTCTAATGCTTTTGCAAAATGTTTCAACTTCAGAAAAATTCATGGAAAGGACTCTGACATTTACACTGGAGCACAGATTTCTGACAAACTTTCTGATCATAAAACTGAACTGGGTAAGAAATTATAGAAATCTGATAGAGAGACTGATAACTTCATAAAGCTGCTAACAAAAAGATTGGGATCAAGAATAGATTACACAGGACTGAATAAACTGATAAAGATGATTATAATTTTTATGACTTTTCGTTTAAAGTATTGCTGAATTTTTAATGTTTTGTTTTTTCAGATTTAAGGAAAACTTTTTCTCTTTTCTCCTGACTAGCTATGACTTATAGCAATTTGGTAAATGATATTTTTGTAAGTAAAATTGAAATATTTATCTTTTTCTCTCTATCTGATCCCTCGAATTTAGAAACTCTTAGTGAGTGAGTATTGTTGTTTTCATGACGATATAGTTATTTGCATAAGTTCAATAAGAATCTGTTCTCCTTATAACAGGACACAATTAGAAACACTGGTTATATTACCAAGGTTGTGACGGAAACATCATATTTGCGATATAACCATACAGCTTTTGAGAAATAAAGATTGGACTTTATGGAATAAAGCCACGTGGAAATATTGGCCTGGTACCTTATGTTCCAAGCAGCACTTACCAGGATAAATAAAGAATGTCACTTATCTGGCAGGTACAAGGAACCTCAAAATATTTTGGGGGAACCTCGGAAGAGAGAAATTCACCCAAATCTGTAGGTATTGCAGGCAAAGTCTGATGACAAAATCCTTGGCTTGGCTTTCCTGGCCTCGAGAGGCCTTTAAGTTCAATCTGAGATTCCTTATAAAAAGTTCCAGCAAAGCAGATTTAAAAGAGCCTATGTGATCAATTGCTATTCTTGCTGTACTTAAGTAAATAATTGGGCCAACTCTATTGGAACTAGACTTATTTTACAAACTAGTTAGTTTTAATTTGGCTATCTTAATAAAAATGAGGCTGATTTTAGAGAGAAAAATTATATTTCAGTAAAAACTATAGTATACATTTGCAGATATTAGATCCTAGTTTTGTTAGTTGTCTTTTGAGGTTTTTGTTTTATATCTGTCGACTAGACTGGATCCTGATTTCTTCTAGTCTCCTGAAATATCTAGCTACAGATATCCAAACTAACATTTTTTATTTTTTCCATCATTTTCATTTAGAATCACTGAAAACTAAACCTGCCCTTTTTCCTGAAGCCTTACAAACTCAAGCCGATGGCCTTGATATAAACTGGAGAAATTACCTGATGACATCATCAGGGACATTTAAACTGTAAAAGATACTTTGACGCTGACATCTAAAAATCTTCTTAACTGGCTGTCCTCTAAACTCAGAAACTGCTTTACAACTTGCTCCAACCATTAACCTTGTTTTTCTTTTGTTTACATAGAAATGCTTCTATTAAATACTTGATTGCTTGCTTCCACAATATAGGCGTAACCTTGAGAGCCCACCTGCATCACCACCTTCCAAAAGGAACTTAATTAAACTGATCTATTATCAGGACTAAGAAATGTGTTCAGTGAGATGAAACAATCTACCAGCTCAGCTTATAGACTACGAAACTTCTTTAAGTTTCAAAAGGACTCTGAAACTTTTAGTTTCAAAGGCGGGACTGTGGGAGATCAAGATTTAGCCACCCTGAAATATATCTCTTTACCTTGATTGTTTTCTCTGAGGGACATTTGACCTCCCCCACTAACTGCCTAAAGAATTTGACATGGTGGCTCCTTCCTGGAACAGATCTTCTATCATGATGGCTGTAAAGATAATGTAAGATAGAGGTGACAATAGGAAAGGCACCAAGCCTCTTTTATCAAAAACTCTGTCTCTCCCTGACCACATTATCTATAGATGACCCTGAAAAGAATTGTCTTCCTGCCCTCTAAAGTCCCAGGCCACTACCCGCCCCCAACACGCTCCTCGCCTTTAGCTGTAATACTTAAGCAAGCAGCTTAGACAGAGGGACGAGTTGCTCATTTCTGAGTTTCTCCCATGTATACATGTTATTAAACTTGGTATTATTTTCTCCTGCTAACCTGTCTTGTTAATTATTTGGCCAGCCATAAGAACCTTAAGGAAAAGGGCAGAGGAAGATTCTCCCTCTTACCCTGACAGAGGTATATACCCAGAAGTGGAATTGCTGGATCATATGCTAGTTTTACATTTAATTTTTTGAGGAATCACCATACCATTCTCCTTCAATGTGCAGTTTAGTATCTGCACTACTGGGGGTCTTTGATGAATGAGACAGTTCCAAGATGGGCCACCTGTTGTCCCCCTGCAGTAGGCTAGTCAACATCACAGAGCTGTGTATTTGACATGCCCTGCCACAAAAAAATTGTTTGTGAATAAGAACCACCGCTTTCTCGGAACTTTTCACACCTGCTACCTCCCCTAGCAATTTAAAAAAACTACCCTAGTGGCTTTCTGCCAATAGGCAGAAAGTCTCAAAGCTGGGTGCAGAGGTGGGTGCTGGGTGGCCAGCTAGGTTCACCCACAAGCAGGGGATCTTGCTCCCACAGGCCAGCCCCACAGCACATCCCATTTAAACTCCTTGCTTAGCAAAGTCACAAATTAGATCATGTCAGGGACCAATAGGACCAAATGCTGAGGGTCTGCTGGGCTCTGGAGCAATCTCTCTTCGTACTTCTGTGCCTCAGTTTCTTCACAGAAGTACTTCTTTTGGGGATCTTCCGGTCATACTGCTGGCAAAACAAAGCCAGTGTAGAATGTTGGGGTGGGGTGACATTAGGGCCCAAGGCTTTGAGGGGCCCATGTGACTTTAAAGTTTTGATAGCGTCTGTCATAGACACAGATTAGGGTGCTTGTCTCATTCACAATTTCCCCAGGAGTTATATCTGGACCTTTTTTTTTTTTTTTTTTTTGGTGAGGAAGATCAGCCCTGAGCTAACATCCATGCTAATCCTCCTCTTTTTGCTGAGGAAGACCAGCTCTGAGCTAACGTCTATTGCCAATCCTCCTCCTTTTTATTCCCCAAAGCCCCAGTAGATAGTTGTATGTCATAGTTGCACATTCTTCTAGTTGCTGTATGTGGGACGTGGCCTCAGCATGGCCGGAGAAGCGGTGCATCGGTGCGCGCCTGGGATCCGAACCCAGGCCGCCAGTACCGGAGCGCTTGCGTTCAACCGCTAAGCTACGGGGCCGGCACCCAAGGACTTGTCTTTTTTTGAGGGGAACCCCTTCTTTCTCTGCTGTAGACAGGTTTTCTGGGGAGCTTCTGTCCTCCTACTTGACCTCACCTTCCTGGCTAAAAGATTGCTCCAAGGTTGGCATCATGATACCCCACCTTCAGATCTTTCCTTCAGTTGTGTTTTTTCTTAATGATTTGGGAAAGAGAGCCTTTTCTTGCCTGGTTGCAGAGGTGGGAGGACAGACACTGCCTGAGGCCATGCCCCCCGTTCGCAACGGAAGTGGGTGTGTAGGAGCTGAGAAGGTCAAAATGCACAGAGAAGAGGTGAGTGTGTTCTGATGGTGTTCCAGCCCCTGGTTCCAGACATTCCTGAGGCCCATTCCTGCAGGTCGGTTTCCATGAGCCAATCCTTTTGCCCTTTTTACTTAAGTCAGTTTCAGCTGGTTTCTGCCCAGTGCAACCAGAGTCCAGGGTAAGAGACCATGAATCATGCCAGAGAACCTCATCAGTCAACAATGGAATGTTCCAGAATAAAATTGCACATTGCTTGGACTGGCCCTGGCACCAGTGGCTTAATTTGGTGCTAGGTCTTCAGGACAAGAGAGTGGGTGACAAGGCATCAGTGTTTGAGAACATCTCCGCACATATTTTGGTCCAAGCTCTAGGAAGTAATACAGCATTTTGATAACTGCTTTTCTAATTCTTAGTTGGTGGAAGCCAGATTGCCTAGCCCTGAGGAAAATACAAATATGTGTGCAAGCAGTTCCCCGTAGATCGCTGTGCCTGGCCACTGTTCCCTGCTAATTCAGACTTGCTCTGTTTTGTCAGAGACAGCATCTCGCTGCATTTGGGCACTCCGGGCCAGAAGAGTAAAGAGAGGAAGTCATGGAAAGAGACTGTGGATGCGTGAGGCCGAGCGGCAGGAGCCCCTGCAGGGTGCCCCCTCGGCTCACTTGACATCAGGTCTCATAATCACTAATCAGAGCCGGGACTGCAATAACCTGGGGCTGTGGGGAGAGAGCAAGGCCAGCGAGACCTCCCTGCTGGCTGGGTGTTTCCTCGGGGGCTGGCCCCAGCCGGCTTCTGGAGGGGGGCATGGTGAGAGAAGGGGCTCGGGAAGTGGGCTCAAGCCCTGGAATTACAGTGGATCTCACTGACCGGTCCCCTGTATGGGGGGAGTCTAGACTCTGTCATCAGCACTACTTCTGACTCTCCTAAAATAAAGGGCACCCAGTTAAATTTGAATTTCAGATAAACTGTTTTTAGTATGTCTCAAGTATTGCATATTGCAATAGTTGCATATTGTGTGTGCATATATGTATGTATGTGTAAGTATGTATATATGTAGATGTTGTGTTTTTTCATCACTCCAGGTGATTCCAATGTGCACAATGCTGAGAACCAGCACGCGGGGAGGGAAAACCGAAAGGTGGGTGAGAACTCGGGCAGTAACCCAGGGGCAGAGGCAGGGAGGAGGCCTCTGGTTTGGTTCATTTGGGATGGCAGGGGTCAGCTGTGGGCAGAGAGCACAGAGGGTGCATGTGAGGGACGGAAAGGCTAAGGGGGTTCCTCTTCAGACGGGAGGGTATGGTCTTTCATATTGCAAACCTGGATGTCTAAGCCTGATTGCAGCCCAGCTGCAAAGCCCCAAAAGCTGTCTATAATAGGGTGGGGTTCCCATTCTTGACAGCAGAACTGCCTATGCAGCTTTTAGCAACAGAGGGTGGGCCCACCCCAGAACTGTCCAGTTATAACCCCGCGTGCTCGCTTTAAAAGTGACACAGACAGTTCTGACGCAACCTTTGCGCCAGTCCCCCCTCCCCAACCCCTCTGTCCTCCTCCCCCCATTTCGTGGCTTCTAGGCGGATCACTTTCCACATCTGCTTATTTCTTTCCTTTCTCCGCTAAGTTTCTGGTGCCTTTCTCTTTGAACCACCAAGAGCATGCTCAATAAAAGTTTATTGGACTGCAGCTAGTGGCTTGGTTTTATGAGACACGTGTTTTACAGCAAATGTTCTCAAACTTGAGCGTGTATCAGCATCACTGTAGGGTCCCACCCCCAGATTTTCTGATTCAGCGGGTCTGGGGTGAGGCCTGAGAATTTGCATTCCTAACAAGTTCCCAGGTGATGCCGATGCTTCTGGTGCTGGGACCACACTGTTTAGCAAGAATGAGACAGTGTTCTCAATTTAAATAAAGCCAAGGTAATCACAACTACAAGTGGAAACCAGAGATTCGGAGAAGAAATGCTGACTATTGGAAGGCTGGTGCTTCCCAGGCGAGCTATAGGCTCACTGGCCTATAGACTGAATGATGGAGACTGTGGGGTCAGTCTGGCAGAGTGGAGGGAGTTACATGGACCTGTGCTTGAATCTCTGTTCAGCCTCTTGCCGGCTGTGTGACCTTGGGCAAGTTGCTTAACTTCTCTAAGCTTCAGTTTGCTCATCTGTAAAACGGGGGTAATAGCCAACATTTCTGTTGTGCTGACTATGCACGCACATTGTGTTGAGGAGTTGGTGAGTAGCAGTTGAGCAGGCACACAGCAGCAAGAGGCCGGGCCGAGATTCAAATCCAGGCAGTTAGGATCCCACATATAAGCTCCCAGGTCCTCTCGCTCACCTCAGAGTCCCCTCGAAGGGCTTCTAGGAGGAATAAATGTGATGATTTGTAAAACCTTGACTCAGAGCCTGGTACACGGTAAGCACTCAACCAAGTTTAACTGGTGCCTGGACATGCACCTGTGTCCTTGTAGGCTGTGCTTAAGGACACCCTAGTATGTGTCTTGACTATTGCATGGATCCACAGAATGTCAGACCCCAAGATCATCCCCATACAGGGAGGAGCTTGTGCATATTATAAGTTAATCCTCGAGTGAGAAAAGTTTGTGAACATGCATTACTTAGAAAACTACTGGCTCATGAAGGACTTGAGTTGCTTATACAACCAGGCTCCTTGGCCTTCTTCTTGGACCCCAGCCTCATCTCGTGCAGAGCTACCCTGCAGAGTAGGGAGGAGGAGTCATAGCTAGGTGGGTGACCTGGGTGAACATAGGACAGTGGGGGCCCAGGAGGAGCAGAGGCTGCACATGGGCGCCATCTAGTGGCCAAAGTGAGTGAGCGTCCTGCCACCAGTCTAAAAGGGACGACTATTAGGTTCCGCCGGCAGTGTGGCAGCGGTAAATCAATTGCTCTATGATCACAAGTAGGTTTGGAATGAGCCGGGATCCTGAGAGTCTGTTTTTAAGGAGGGTGATCTATGTAGATGCAGCAAATCTATCCATAAACACCCAACAGCCAAAGAGCCGAGGGAGGGAGAGGCTGAGAGGGACTCTCACAGGTGGGAGAGCGCCTTCTCTCTGGAAAACACGATGTCCAGGTAGCCAGCTGCCCTTTACTTCCTTTATTGCAAGGGGGAGAATAAGCTGAGATGCTTTACTAGGAACTCAGACGGGAAATAGAACTGTTTCCTTAGGAAGATGCCAAAGGCAGCTCCCTGGCTTATTAGAGAGAGCAAAGGCAGAATCCAAGAGGTATATTTTGAGGTTATTTTTTGACTTTTTACTGTGAGGCTGTTCTCTTTTGGGGCTTGAATGTTAGATTAAGAAATATTTGCGTATAGTTAAAGATTAGTTTTTAAAAAGCAATTAGATACTATCTGGTGTTTATGTTTTTTAAATGGCTCTAATCTTATACTCTTTCTGCAGCCATAACCATTAGAGTATGTGTCCAGGGTTAGAGGTGACAGCTGCAGGGTCCGGGCCCAGCGGCAGCAATGGGGCCTCATCAGGCTAGTTCTGGGGCTTGAATCTGGCTTCCCTGTGCCCCCACCTGTGCGCAGGCTCTCCAGCCCGAACGAGGCTGCCCAGCCAGAGGCAGGTTCTGTTGCAACAACAGAACTGCCTCATTTTCTGTTGGTGTATAAACGGCCTTGGCAGCTGACAAAGTCAAGGCCTCAGCAACCTTTTGGAGCCCCACATTGCTTCTGGCTTCTGAGCAACTTCCCGTAATGTCCCAATCAGAATCTGACGGCGAGTTAATCCCCACGTGTAGAGTTCTGGCCTCCTCAGTCTGAAGTCCAAGCTACTCGGGTCCCACCAGCCCCTGAGCTTCCACCCATATTTGGCTTAGTGCTTCCCATGGCTCCAAGTCTCCCATTTGCCCTCTGAAACCTGTTTTCCTGGAGAGAAATCTGCCCACATCCCCCACCTTGTCACACACTCGCCCTCTATTTCCCTGCCCTGACTGCGGCCTGGCCCTCTTCTGAGCATGCCTCTTTCCCCACATTCCTCTTGAGTGGGAACATCCCATATCTCCGGGCTGGGCGGGCATTTAGTATTGCTGGTTCCTCATGGCTTCAGCATTCTGGAAGCGAGCCCACCCTCATGTGCTGCTCGTCCCTGAGGTCCATGCCATCTCCCCATCTCAAGGCCATTCCCACTACCTGGGATTCATGGAGGACTTTGCCTCTGTCTTCCTGTCCCCCCCTACTCTGCCACCCTCGACTCTCGCTGTCATCCTGGGCAACCCCAGCATCTACCAGAAGGCCCAGCTACACCTGAGCCTCAACATCCACTCACTTCCTCAACTACAAAAGTCTTTACCTCCACTCCACCACCCACCCCTGCAGCCAGATCTTACCTTGTCACCATGCAATACTCCTCCACCTCCATATTCTTCACCTCCAGCATCTCCTCTGACCACATCCCTGTCTCCCTCCATCAGTCTGGACCCCAAAGCCAACTGCTTTCCCATCAACTCCTTCAGTGTCCCCTCTTTGCACCTGCTGTGCCCACTGGATAGCCCACCCCCATAGGCTAGGTTTCCTCTGCAGGCTGCAGCCCTAGCCCAGGGCAGTTGCCTCCACCTACAATCACATATGAATGAGATGGAGCTGAGGAGGGCAGATCTGCCCAGCAGAACCAGAGCAAGACTTCAACTTGGAGCCTCAGGGAAGGATGGTGGAGGTTGAGAGTGACATGTGGGAACTGAAATTAACCAGAAGTTGGTTCATAGAATATGTGACCTTTATCTACCCCTGATGCAGAAGGACAGACAGTAGTAGTCAATCCCCAGGCCGACGATCAGAAGATTCTTCTCCACAGACATTTAGGAACCCAGAGCAAAGACCTCTGCATTCTGGTGTTCCCATAAGTGTTCCCATATGATCACCTAAAAACAGGGCTTACCGGATGACAAGCTCTACCCACCAACATGGGGCCTCAGTCAGCTTTTTATGGCCTCGTTTTTAAGTACGTATATCCCATCAACGACCACCAGACATTTAAGGAAATCTGCAACTTGGAAAAGAGAGATCAAAATAGACAAAAATGACCCCAAAGGATACAGAGATAATACAAGGAACTGAAGAAAAGGTAAACAAAAAAAGTCTAAGTAGTATCCTCAAATATTCATTTCCCCATAAGAAAGGGACCAAGAGCCCTTGGAAATTAAAAATGATTCATGAAACTAAGAAAAGTGTCATAGAAAGTTTGGAAAATAAAGCCAGGAAATTTTCCAGAAAGAACAAAAATCAATGAAAGAAATGTAAAAAATAAAAGACAGGGCCAGCCCTGGTGGCCTGGTGGTTAAGTTTGGCATGCTTTGCTGTGGCGGCCCAGGTTTGGTTCCCGGGCATGGACCTACGCCGCTGGTCTGTCAGTGGCCATGCTGTGGCAGCAGCTGACATACAAAAAAAAAAAAAAGAGAGGAAGATTGGCAGCAGATGTTAGCTCAGGACGAATCTTCCTCAGCAAATAAATAAATAAATAAAATATAAGTGACACAGAGGATCAAACCCAGAGTTCCAGCATTCTACTGTTAGAAGTTCCAAAAAATAAAAACAGAGAAAATGAAGGAAAGAGAATTATCTTAGAATTACACAAGCGAATTTTTCATAGCAGAAGGATACAAGCCTTTGGGTTCAATTGTGATGAACGAAAAAGATGCACACCTAGACATGTCATCATGGACAAGTGTGAGGGACCATCCCTGTGTTTCCATGGAACACACTCTACTGACTGGCGGGGGTGGGAGTGGGTGCCGGGTCCCTGACTGGGGCTTGGCCACATTCCTTCAGGGAGCCAGTAGCTAAGGAAACAAGATGAGCTCTTGCTTCACCGCTGCTGCAGTAAGAGAACCCCTTGCCATGGAACTGGATGCCCAGCGATTTCTTAGTCCCAGGGACTGGCTTGTGGAAACCAGGATTTTAAAAAGTATATACAATATCATTCAAATTTGGATTTAAAAACTGACATTTATTTTTAACAGGTAAAAGGCACACCAAGCATTAATGATGATTACCTTGTGAACTTCCTTTCTATAATAAGCAGTATGGCCTAGCTCAATGGTTCTCACACTTTGGGGTGTGTCAGAATCACCTGGAAGTTGATCCCGTGGATCTTCATCTGGAAGAATGCAGAGGCCCAGGCTTATTGCAGCAGGATGGGGCCTGGGCCTGTGTATGTTTACCAAGTTCCCCAGACCATGATTCTGATGATTCAAGTTTGAAAACCACTGACCTAAAAATGTTAAGAAATAGAAACAACAGCACTGGGCTTTGTCATCCTGGTTACAGCACATCCTATCTAAGAGGGCTTCCTTTTCAACCGACATGTTCTCCACTATCTGCCCGCCCTTTCACTCCCTGTGACAGCCACCCAGCCACTTAGAGTGACAAAACATGGCTCCCATGTTTTAAGGGGAAGTGCAGATTTGCTGAGCAATAGCTGTGGTTTTATTATTTTTTTCCTTTTCATCCTGGTCCTTTATCCCTCAGTTTCTTCCCTCTGCAGCACAAGAGAAAGAAGGTGGGCTTCTGAGGTCAGACCCTCAACTCCACACTTCACGGGGCCTGGTATAAATTATCCATCTTCTGACCTTCTGACCCTTAGTCCCCCCTCAGTCCCCCTAAAGTTTTTCTGAGGAAAGAATCTCCTTTCCATCTTTGCACTCCACCCCCCTGCCCCTGCCAAGCTGGACATCCCAAGCCCTGGGAGAAGACCACCACAAACCCAGCAGACCCTCTGGTGCCAAAGGCAGGCAGTGGGGGGATGTGCTATTGCCCTGCCCCTCCCACCTTCCTTGTTGGAGTCTGCCCACATCATGTCAGGTGTCACCCCGAGCACGGCTCATTTATGGTCCGGGTAACCGTCAGGGCCAAACAAGGTATTCACGGATGGGAAGAGCAGCGTGTGTGTGGGTGACAGAGCAGCAGGTGGAGAATCCCTCTTCTTTGCCCCATTGGACCGTCTGAAAGATGAACTTTTGAGCTGACTGAAGGTGCGCACAGTTCAGCACTGACCCTCCCTTTCAGGCACAGTGTAATGGCCTTTTCCCTTGACATTGTTTACCTAAAGCCTTAGTCAGGATGGGCTCAGCTGTTCTGCGGTAATGAACCCAGACATTTCAGTGGCCTGACACTAGGGATCGTTTTTTTCCTGATGAGAAGTCTGTTCTGAGTCAGGTGACTGCAGGGCAGCTACCTTCCTGAAGGTGACTCCACGGAGTGGAGTGCCATCTCACTATGTGGCCTCCACCATCACCATGTCAGAGGAAGATGGAGCGGAGGGTTGTGCCCCAGCCCTTAAACCCTTTGGCTCAGAAGTCACACATGTGACTTTGACGCCCAGCCTACTGGCCAGAATTAGCACATGCCCCAAGCTAACTGCTAGGGAGGCTGGGAATGTTGTCTTCTTGGGTATCTGGAAAGAGAAAAATGAAATAAGATTTGATGAAAACATAGCATTATCTCTGCCACTCCAAACATCTTTCCTTTTTTTTTTTTTTTAATTAAAGGCATTAATTGGATAAGTGTTTGTCCCCTCTTGGAGATATTCTGTTAGCATATGAAAGGCTTCTGAATGGCAGTAAATATGAAAACTTTATTTAATCCAGCATTTCCCAAATTTATTTGGCCACTTAGCCCTTTTTTCTAAGTTTAATATCCCTTGGAACTAGTATTCTGAAGTGCAAACTTTGGGAAATTGTCCTAAATGAGTCAACTGTGGCGCTTGGTTCTCTCACCTCACATAGCCAACTCTTAGAGCACGTGTGTCCTGAACATGAGACACCGCTGGCAGATCCTGGAGAACCGACACCCCACCCCCACCCAGTCTTGAATAGCTCTTCAGGGTATCTCCCTCCCTGCTTCCTGTGATTCACACCCCCCCAGACAGCACTTTTCCAGGAACTTATCACGGGGTGGGGTACCTCGGTCATAAATGCTTATTTGGAAGGGACCTGAGTCCAACCTCTGACCCAAGGAAGAATTTCTTTCTAGTCTGTTCGGGATGAGGCCCTTCCCCATTGCTGGATTCCTCCAGAGACCACTGACGCACTCCCTCCAAAAGTCCCCTTTGGTGCTGCTGGGCAGCTCAAGCTGTCAGGCAGCCCTCCCCTCCGGACCTGGGATCTGCTGTCCTGGACCCTGCTCCCCCTATTCCAGTTTAAAGCCAATTTCTCATCATCTGACAGATATCTGAGAACCCAACAGCTCTCCTGTCTCTCCAAGCCAAACTCTTCTGGAATGTCTGTGAGTTTCGAAGCCCCTCACAGCCCTGCCCTCCACCTCCAGCCCCATCATTAATGTCAAGGCAGGACTTCCCATCACCCTTTGGGTTTAGGCTCAGCATTTCAGTTTCTCAGTACCTTCTGGAATCTTGATTGGGTCATGAATTCTGTTGGTGATTAGTCACTCTTTCCAGCTTTGTGTTGCTTGCAGGCTTTATTCAAATCACTGAGCTGGGCTGGGAAGGGGAAGCTGCATTTGGAGAGGCATAGGGAGGAGGGGGCAAGAACACTTGCTGGGCTCACCTACCAATCCCGCCAGAGGCCAAGTTTACTCAGTGTCCTGCCGGCCCTGCCTCTCCTGTTTCTGGAAACTGCCCCCTCCCACCCCTGCCATCTTTCAATATGGTTTCCCAGGGCTGCCCTGTTGGTACCAGCCCTGCTCCTCTGTTCACAGCCGACTGGCCCAGACATGCGCTCGTGATCTGAGTTTTGACCTTGGCAAAGGGTCTGGTCAGTCACTCACTAAAGTGAAGGATACTAAATGTTTTTGATCTTGAAGGAAATACTGGTCTGCAGGGAGAGAGGAATGAGGCCAATGTGTGATCAGGGCACAGGAGGCCCCAGCACAGAGTCTGGCCCCATAGGAAGGGCAGACAGGCAGGGCTGTTATCTTCACTGTTATCTCTAGAAGCTAAGGCACACATCTAGCACAAATGACACAAATCGGACAGAAATAGTGCAAATAGGTACATTCACTGATGGAATACAGTTGTGTATATAATGCATTTATTTAATGAAATGTATCAAACACTCAGAAAAAAGCAGCCCAAAACTGACTCAGTGTGCAAAGCGGCAAACCCTACCTGAGTGCCCCGAACCATGGCCCCGGCCGTGCCAGCGTCTAGACCACCTGCTGGCCTCCTGCCTGATCTCAGAGGCAGCTAAGGGTGCTACCAGCTGCCTCCCTCCCTGGTCTGGGCCAGTTCAAGACGTGGCCCCAGCCCTGGTCTAGTAGCTGTATGGGGAATCCAAGAGTTGTCTCTGCTCCCGCATCAAGAGACAGGAGGCAGCAAGCAGGTGCCACAGACTGCTGCAGCCCCTCATGCTCCCTTGGATTTGGCTGCACCCAAGACCCAGTGCTTCAGAGGGAGAGCATGTCCATGGTTTTCAGGGACGCTCCTGGTGCCCAATGAGGTGGGCGGGATGGGAGGGTGGTGCGCGGAGCGGAAGGAGCCAGTCTCAATGCTTCGTGAGCGGCCCCTGGCTGGTGGTGCAAGAGGAAGTGGAGCCTCCTCCGATTTCACCAGAGGGGATGGGGCAGGGGAAGGAGAAAGCACAGTGGCAGCATCCTAAAATGCAATCAGACTGGCGCTGGGCTCACTCCTTGGCACGTGGGTGGACATAGTACGTGCTTCTGACTCACAGGTCGTGGCTTTCCCACCACCGTGTTGGCCGAGTTACCTCATGGTTTTTCTCCCCTTGTGGGTTCCTTGGTCCAGTATCCTCTTCACCGTACACATGCCCCAAACTCTGCTGAAGCCTAATTCTCACCATGAAGCATATCTGTCCCAACCTGGCCCCCTTCCTGGAAACCAGCCCAAATCAATACTTTGGGGGACTTCTTGCAGTGTTTCAAAGAACCTTTCCCATAGCCACCAAGGAGGACATTCCAGGCCCCTGGACCCTGCCATGGACACCAGCAGGCAACTGCACCCCACCACCCATCTTCTCACCCACTGAGCCAGCTGCTCACCCTCACCATCCAGACCCCTACCCCGGAAGAGCCGAGAACGACCCCCTGGTCTGAGAGTGGTGGTCAAGTCTTTAAGAAGATGAAGCTGGCTTCCAAATCTAAAACTACCTTTATTTGTGGTTGGCTCAACATTAGACGCCTTCATCAATCAGCAGAATTATAAAACTGTACAGGAGGTACAAAAATAGGCCATTTAACTTAGATAATTACCCTCACATCATCAAGCTTTAAAAATACACATAAAAATTATACAATCTGGCAGTTTATAAAATATAAAGCTAAAAAGAGGATTTTAGGTTCCACAAAGAGGATTGTATCACACAATTAACACATACCCATTAAACAATTAACCGTCCACAGAGAAGACACAATGGCACAGAATTTTTTATAAAATCACTTAAAAATTAACATGTTTACCCTGACCAAATTAATCACCCTTTAATGACAAAACTACTGTAAGGCATCCATCCCATGGAAGGATACAGTATAACTTTTCCTTTTCCAGTTTTAAAATGGTCAGGGGTGTTGTCCAAAACAAATCTGATGTGCTTTAAGCAAGTGCAATTGTAACTGGAAACACTTCAGAGTAAAAATTAAATAAATATAAATAGGTTAAATAAATAGGTCATTGCAAAAAGAACACTAGATAAGGTTTGCATCTGAGAATGCCACATAGTTGACTGGTAATGCTTTCTAGGTAAGTGGGGACTCCCCCGTCACAGCTTCTGGGAGACTGAAAAGGAATACTGTACCCACCAAACACACAAAGAGCACAGGGGGAGGCGATGGGTGGGGACTTTGGCCGGACATGTTGGTTAAGGCTGCTCCAGTGGGAGGCTCACTGCAGATTCCTTGTGGTTTTCCAATGAATACAGAAAGGATTTAAGTGCCAATATACAAACTGGAACTAGAGTTTCTCATTGGAAATCACTGCTTCATACAGAAAACAAAGGACAGGAAGATGAGACACTTTGGTTTAAAAGACAATGGTCCAACCCTGGAAGGTGGAATTTTGGCTCATCTATATAGGACACCTGATGACTTTCTTCAGGAAACGCTTATGCCAGGCCATATTCAACTACTCCAGGATGGTGAAGGAATGACCAAGGAAAAGAAACGCTGGGAAATACGAAGAAAAGGGATTTCAGAAACTAAATGGGCAGAGAGAAAGCTAAAGAGAACTAAAAGAGGCTCTTTACAGGTGTGCTGTGCTGTGCTGTCTTTTCCAGCTCTTCGGGCACAGAAGGCTGTAGGAGCAGAAGCCGCCCACCTTCTGCGAGGACCTCAAGGCTGAGAACAGAGATAGAGAAGAGGAACAGTCTCGGGAAATCCAAACCTGCCTGGAGCACAACTTCTGAAAGGGCAGCAGCCGAGAGGAGAAATCCCTACAAGCCACAGGCCCCCACATCTGCGAGAGAGGTCAGATCAGCAACCAATTCATCTCTCTTCCTGCAGCGAGAAAGGACTGCAATGGTAAAGGAATCGCATTCACACGAAACCTTACCGAAGGGATCAGGCTTAACTCTGCTAAGAACCTTCCATCTTGAGTTGGTGGGAAGAAAATATTTTGCTGAACCCACTAACCTGTGGATCTTCCAATATAACAAATGTAACAGGTCAGGGCCACGTCTCACTGGAAAGAACCTATGACGACTATTGCACTGAGATTGGGGGGATCATACCTTTGCACCCAGGATTTTATAGGTCAGCCACTAGATGGTTCAGTGACTTATCAAGTAACACCAATGATTCCCCAAAGTGCAAATGCTGATGCCCAGTGACATGTGGAGCTCCTCATAAACTGAAGTTAAAAAGACTCAAGAAGCAACAAGAGAAATTCTGGAAAGGTATGCCAAAGACAGATTCAATACAAGATTGAATAAATTTAAATAAATCACAGTGTCCTTGAGATTCCTCACAGATGTAACTAAATTCTGTCTTAAAAATGAAGACAGCGTACTTCTAAAAAGTTAAACAGCCTTCCAGGAATTGTAAAGATCACACTGCTCAGCTTCAACAGGATGCACCAAGTCTGCAGAACCCTGTTCTGGCCAAAGAAAGACACCCTCCCACTGTGCTGAGCACAACAGGAAACCAGAATTCTAGAGACTAGAACAGGATAAACAGACCAGATGACGCCCAAACTATTTTCATGACAAGTGCCCACATGAGACCTTGTCAAACCACTGAAGGACTGACTAAAGGTGGGTTCCTAAAGGTGACGGAGAGAAGATGGACAGAAGGCGACCTGACCACATCTGAGGGGTTCTGGGACGTGGGCAGCTTTAAGACAGAAGAGGTGCAAACCCCAAATGCATGCCCTTCCCTACCCCCTGGGTTTTCTTTGTGGCACTGAGAATTTATTTATTGTTTATTGTTGTCGCTCTCACTATAAGCTCTTACGAAAGCAGAGGTTTTGCTAACTTGTTCACTTCTGTGTCCCTAGCACCCAGTATCCTGCTTGGCTCATATGGTAAGTGCTCGGATAAAATACATTGAATAAATGAGTTTGAGAAAGTTGGGTCGTTAGAAACTAATAGGATAAGCAGAAAAGGCATTTTTAAAAAGTTGTCCCAGAAGCAAGTTGGGCCAAAACAGAGATGTCACAAATACTGGGCAGCTAGAAATGACCTGGCTACTCCCCAAAAGAGAAATTCAGCGATGAGAACGAGGTGAGGAGCAGTCCCCCGGCAGCACAGAAAGCTGACAGCCCCATTAAGTCACTCGTGGCACCTTCTCCACCTCTGACTCTCTGGGGCTACCCCAGGCAGGCTGCGCGGCAAAGTGGCCCGCAGAGCGGGGGAAGAAGGGCAGTGAGGGGGGCGCAGGCACGGGGCATCAGAGCGGGGACAGGAAAACCCTGTGGACAAGTTCCTGAAAACAGACAGCATGGGAGAAGATGCGCAATGCCAACCAAGGACACCAGGGTTCCAAGGTCTAAATGAGGTAATTGAGGTTTAAAGATGTAGGATAATATTAATTCAAGAAATAAAAGTGACTTTAGGCATTATGAAAGGAAAGGAACTGGATTCTACAAAGGCAGAAGGGGAGCTTTTGATGAGCGGCCCTCATACACATACCCCACTAGAAACCATCTCACAAGAAGAAGAAACAGTGATTTCTGATCAGTTAGTAAAACCCGACAATGACATTCAACTGCTGAATGGAGTCTCTGAGTCCCCAGGACTGAACCGCCATGATCGTTCACCCAGCTGGAGAAAGTACAGGAAAAAGGCTTCCTTACACGGTACCCTGACTGCATAACCTCTAAGGCTCTCGGTGGAGAAAAGACAGAGGAGTTTTTTACTGGAACTAAAGTTAAAAATTATATTAATTTTAGGAAAAAAAATACCATGTGATTGACCTAATTTAGAGAATATTACTTTGACATTGCTTAATACATGTGTATAGTGTTGCTATCATGTTTTACTCTTCAGCATCAGAGAATGTTCTAAATATGAACATTCTCTCTGGAGGGGATGGGGACTTTTGGTACCACAAAAAATAGAAGATTTATCATCTTGCATTTCTTCTTCACGAGTAAGCTTCAAATTTAGCTTACTTACGCTAATGTAGCATTCTACAGTATGATCAAAATATAAAGTTATTAAAATCTGCCAAGAAAAACATAAAAGCCTGCCTATGAAGCACGTGCTGACCCTGGCCTTGGCTCCCAACCCCCTGGTCCGTCCTGCTGGCCCCAGGGACAGAGGAGCCTCATCACCTACCCACTGGCTCAGGGCTCTCCCAGGGCGGCTATGTGTCCCATTCAGCCTGCTCCCCTCCGGTCCTGAAGACCTGTGCCTGCCTGGGCCTCAGCTGCTCTCCTTGATGGCCAGGGAACTTATCATATCTTGTCCCCAAACGCTCCATAATATCCCCAAGTGGCCCAGGGCATAAATCCACCAAAGGCCACCATTCAGGCCACCCGGGCACTGGGCTGCAGCTGCCTCAGAACTGCGCTCTTCGTTTTTGAGACCTGCAGACCTGGCCTCACCTTCCAGCATGCGGTGCCGACCTGTCCCAACACTGCGCTCCCATGCTCAAGGCTCTTGCTGTCCCCAAGGAAACAGTGGTTACAGCGACCTGGGAAACTCTGGGCGCATTTGTGATCAGTGAGGCATCGCCAATCCCCAGGGACAAAGCCCTCTGAACGTCTTCCTCCTCCTCGGCACCCTCACCTCTCAAGCCCACTTCTGGCAGAGGCTGCCCTTAGCACATCTCAGCCTAGCTGGTCGAGGAGAGAGATGCTCCTGGTCCCAGCAAGTAGGCAAAACTTAGGATTCCCTCTTCTCTCTTCCTTAAAGGCCCACAGGCTGACATCAAACGGGAAGTTTAAAAAGAAATGTAAGTCTAAAGCCATCTTATCCAAGAGAAGGAGGAGGGTGCTCCTTTCGCTGCCTCTGGAACGGGCCCTCCTTTGCAGACGTCCCCCAGTTGTAAAGCTTTCGTGGCTAACATCTTCCCAGCTCCCTGCAGGTCAGGAAGGGTCACCTCTCCCACTTCCTCGAGCCAGCATCCTCCTCTGCTGGCTGCAGAGCGGGCAGCTCAAGGCACTTGGTTTGGGAGCCTGGTTTCCCTGCTAAGCCGGGAGGCTTCAGGCTCTGGCTTGTAGAGACCAGGCCCTCAGTCAAAGCTGGGGCCACCAGAATGGAGGCTGCCCTGGCTCAGAGGGCGTCTTGAGTCACTGGGGGCTGGGGCTCGGGGGGCTCGTGGGAGTAGTAGGGCTGGAAGAGCCTCTCGTGGCTGCACAGCTCCATGGCCCGGTAGGTGTGCAAGAGGAGGTGGGGGAAGCGCGAGGTGAAGTAGCGCACGAAGTCGTCAGGGAGGGAGCCCAGCGTCTCCTGCACCTCCACGGGCAGCTCCCGGTAGTGGTGCTTCTACAAACAGGGTGGACACACAGACACAGGGGGTTAGCAGTTAGAAAATCTATGAAGCGCTGGTAAAAGACCCTTCTATTATTCAAGGAAGACAGAATATTAGTCTGTTCTCTGTAAAGGAAAGGAAGACAGGTTTATGTGGCCAACAATCTATCCCACTCACCTGGCCTGCTTCCCTTATTCAGGAGGAGGCCTGGGAGCTGAGCAAGGCCCCATTCGGGGTGAGCAGGGAGGAGCTTCACTGCCAGAGTGGCCTCCAGTGCCAGGGACCTAGTGAGATTCCTGGCAGCCTCAAGTGGAATAAAGTTGCCTGGGACTGAAGTGTCTTTCCCAATGGGCTTAGAGGCCTCGTCGGTGCCGGGGCCCTGTTTGAGGACGGCTTGGTGACAGCACAGGCCAAGAGCGCCCCCAGGTCCCTGCTCTGAGGCCCTAGTGACCAGGCCCCTGTGGGAAGGTGCCAGAGGGTCCCCATTAGACGGAGTCTATACGGTGCTAAATCAGGCAGGTAGAGGGCACCATACAAGTCAGCAGAGACCACAAAGGACACTGGCATCAGAGAGCCTGCTTCCCAGAGTGAAACTCCTCACCTCAATGTCCCTGAAGAGAAAACCCATTTAAAGGAAGAAACAGCCTCTAATTTGTCAAGTCCTGCTAAGGACTCCCAGCCTCTTAGAGGTCAGAATTCCAGTATGGATGAAAGGACCCACAGAGAATGGACATGAGGAGGGTGGCTGTGCTGCTGCCGCCTGGCCCCACGCAGTGTTCACAACCCTTACCTTATTTCTCATGGCTCGGAGGAGATCTCTGACGGAGCCGCCTTTATAGGTTCTAAATTTACGCAGATCTAGGGAAAAAAACAAGGAATGCAATGTAACAACACATTCCAAAAGAAAACAATCCCTGAGGCTCCTGGGGATTAAGTGATCAGACTGAAATGCAACATAACTCTCTACTCATAGTTTGGGGGAGCATGTTCCCCAAATTGAAACTGAGAGCAGTGTTAGTCTGAATGCACCTCCTGATTGCACCCATGATCAGAAATAACCACTGAGAGCACAACACCTCTCACTAACCTGTCACTCTAAGAGACGAGAGTGAAACACACATCATGCTAATGGTCTGATTTGCATCTGGACCACAGAGGACACACCCACAGAAAGCCTCAACCCCACAAGTGGTATCTGGAGCCCGAACAGCCTCAAGTTGCCATTTCCATGTTTGCTTCTTAGAACCAGCTGCCGCTTCTGAAACATTCCTGCCAACATTTACAGGGGCTCCAGCGTGGTCACCTGTCTGGAGGGGGACGGTGATGTTCTCCCTCCAGTCCAGCTTCACCACAGCTCTCCCGCCTCTCTCCAGCTGCTTCACTATCGGGCCGTCCAGGGCTTCCTTTTCTATTCGGTCACTGATGTCCTGTGAGGGAAACAAGGGCAGCAGAGGGTGGTGAGAGCGCAGAGCAGCTGAGAGCTGGAGGATCGACACACTAGGTAACAGAGTGGTCAGTGCCACATGAGTCGTAGAGAGACCGATGGCCCTCTTAGGCCCGGGCTGAAGCCTGCCTCACTGCCCATCCCCAATCCATTAACCTTTCCCCTGTGAGCAGCATGTCTGTTGCTCACTGGGGAGAGGCCCACAGACCGTCTCCCTGACAGAAAGAAGTGTCACAGATACACACCTGTACACAGACCCTGAATGCCTCACCTGTTTTTCACATACACATACGCACACTACATTCCACACAGAGCCATATGTGCAATCTATATTCGTCAATCAACCAAAAAAGCTCAATTTTGATTTGCATCCTGTGCTTTTTGTCTACCCATTAAAACATCCATAACTGGTGAAGGGTTGTTACTCCTCATCGAACATTAGAAAAGACAGATGAAGGGAAGCCTTCTTTTTTTTTTTTTTTAATTTTATTTATTTATTTTTTTCCCCCGAAGCCTCAGTAGATAGTTGTATGTCATAGATGCACATCCTTCTAGTTGCTGTACATGGGACACAGCCTCAGCATGGCCGGAGAAGCGGTGCGTCGGTGCGCACCCGGGATCCAAACCTGGGCCGCCAGCAGCGGAATGCACGCACTTAACCACTAAGCCACAGGCCCGGCCCTGGGAAGCCTTCTTTTAGAGGAGGAAACCTGCTGACAAGAGTGTGGGCTCCAGAGGCCCCTGCCCTGGATTCAAACCCTGCTCCGTGTTTGATAGATGAATGAATGCCCCTTGAGCGCTGGTCCCCACTAGTAATACTAGACGGGTCCATTGACAGCTGAGGGAACAGAGTGATGAGCCCAAACACATTAACACTGAGTAGCCTTATAAGACCCATAGTCTTTTCTTTCTTTGATGAAGATGAAGCCAGACTGGCTGACCCTCTAACTTGCAATTGCTAGAGGAAAGCCTTGGAGGGATTAGATTGTCAGCTCGGGTACACTGGGGATACATGGTTCTGAGCTGCAAGGCCGATACAGCTAGTTGATACAGATGGAAGCCAGCTGTGTTTGCAAGACATACCACTTGGAAATACTACGAGTTGAAATCCTAACCCATGGTGGGGTGAAGGTCTCTTTTGAGCTTTACTCCTATTCTATATTTTGTCTTCATCAGAGTGACCTGGCTAGTTTTCAGAAGTCCCCTGAAGACATCTGACCTCAGAATTTTAATGTTATGTCCTGTGGAACACAGTGATCAACCTGATGTTGTACTTACCCACTGCTGCTGTGGAAGATGGCATTAAACCGTCCCCCTCCCAACCCAGCCAAATAATTACTAAGCATCTGCCGCGTGCCAGGCAGTGTCCCAGGTGGCAGGGCACACAGCAGTGACCCCAGCAATCAATCACTCCTGCCCTCAAGGAGCTTGTGTTTTGGGGGCTTCACCACAGCCACGGCTCTAGTCAGAGTTCAGGACAGTGTGATGGTCACTTCTGGATCACGGCGCTCACCAACTCCACTCGGGCCCAGACCCAGGAGGAAAAGCACGGCCCCGTGTGCCTGCTTTCAGAGTGGGCGTGCTAGCAGCAGGCATCTGGACGAGCGATGCTGAGCTCACTCCAGGGAAGACTTTGAGAAACACATCACCTTTCCACAAAGCCACCTGGCAATGTCACAAAGACTTCACACAGTCAAACTACTAAAGGAGTTCATATCCCTTGATCGTATAACATAACTTCTCAGAATCTATCTTAAGCAAGAAAAGATCTGGGCAAAGACTGAGTAAAAGATGATAGAAAAAAATCCAATATAAGGAAATGTTTAAATTTATGAAACTGGAATGAAATTATATGATGCCTCAGATTTGCTTTAAAATAATCTGGGGTGGGGAGGGGTGGAGAGAGGGCAGAGGTTGAGTTAATAATTGTCAGAGCTGGCTGATGGGTAAATGGGAATTCATTATAGTATTCCCTCTACTTTTGTGTGTATTTGAAAGTTCCTATATTATAAAGTTTTAAAACTATGGTACATCCATATGATAGAATACTATAGTCATTAAAATTCTCAAACTTTAACATGGAAAAATACTTAAAATATTATGTATAGTAAAAAAAAAAAGCAGGATACAAAACTAAATACATTTTGATCCTAATGACACTTTTATGTATATGAAGAAAATATATTAAAACGTCAACCATGGTTATTATGGGTCATTTGTTTTATTATTTGTCCTTTGTTATATTTTCAAAATCTAGAAAAAGCTAAATGAAGATTTTTGATAAAGAAAACAAAGGTCTCTACCTGAAAGAACTGGAGCTGCTTTTCAAGGCTCCAGAAGAACGGGTGTTTCAGCACGTGCTTCGCGGAGGGGCGCTTCTGAGGATCCATTGCGATCATCTTCTCTATTAATTCTCGGGCAATGACATCTTCTACAACGGAGGAAAATAAACAAGCAACCCATTACTACCAGCCTCAAGCCACAATGAAATACCAGACACCTCAACAACCTGCATGCCCTTGACTCAAGAGTCTACTGACAGGAATTCATTCCAATAACATAATTAAGAACTTGCACAAAACGTTGGCTAATAAGGAGAGTCCTCAATGCCCAGTTTGTGAAAAGGAGCAATTGGAAATACCCAATATCAGAGGCCCAGGTAACATTGCCGTGCCTCCACATACTGAACTATGAGCCATTAAAATGACACCATGGCTGAATACAGATAGACATGGAGAGAGATTCAAGATGAAGTTAAAAAATGAGCATGTTGCAAAATAGTATGTATTATTTAATCCCATTTTTTATAAAAATATGCATACATGTCTAAACAGATGATTGGAATAATGTATATAAAAACACAAAAGTATTAACAGCAGTCACTCAGCACTGTATAATGGAATTATGGGCCTTTATGCTAATCTGTTTTTTCTACGGAGAATAAGGAAAATCACTCATAAGCAAAACAATAAGTTAGTTTTAATTTTTTAAAAAGGTGGCACTGGGGTGTCATGGGCCAATTATAACACAGGAGACCCTGAAGTCAGGGAGAAAGACTTGTTGCACCCGCGCCTGGAGAGCAAGGACCAAGCTCGTCTGTCCCCAGCCCAGGCCACACCCACTGACCGCTGGCCTGCAGACAAGAGAGTCCAGTTTCTTGAGCATGGACTATCTATCTTCCCAAACATCCGTGCAGGAAGGGACCTCAGATTATTTAACCCTCACAAGTTATAAGCTGGGAAACAGAAGTCCCCAAAAGGGCCCTTGCCCAGGTCATACCAATAACTGGATAACCTGAAGGAAGCTCAGAGCTTCTTGGCTTTAGAAGGAGGTGCTCCAAGAATAACTCTACTCAGCCCTCCACCAGCTCTGGAATGAGTCACCAATTCACTGAGGCCCACAGATGAGCAGCTAGAAAGAAGGGGCTCTGGGAGCACAGAGCCAGCACCATCCCAGCCTGGAGGGGCCACTCGGGCAGCTGAGGAGTTGGCCTGACCCCTCCCGCCCACTCACCGTGCTTCTCGGGGTGCAAGCAGTCAAGGCTGTAGGCGCCCAGGAGAATGTTGGCCTGCCGCTGCAGGGATTTGCCAAAAGGGTGGCTGCCCTCAGATATCACGTAGTAGAAGACGCAACCCGCAGAGAAGATGTCCACTGTGTAGGTCTGAAAAGAAACATGACGCGTGAGAGGGCTTCTGGGGCAGGATTCTCATTCTCAGCAGCCAGGGAGGAGAGGAGCGTTCCGGCTACTTCTTCCACCTTGAAGGTGTCTTGGGAGAATCGGCTAACATACGGGAATTGCTCAGAGCAGTGCTGCCCACCCTGGAGGTGCTGTACAAGTGTCTGCGGTCACAGTGAAGAATGTGGGCTCTGGAGCCGACTGCCCGGGATGCTAGCTTTACCACTTGCCAGCTGGAAGCTCCTTATCCACTCTGTGCCTTGGTGTCCACGAATGTAAAATGAGGATAACAATAGTATGCTCCTCACAGGGTGTTGTGAAGATTAAATGCGTTAATATGTGAAAATGGTTCCTTAAACCAGTGCTTGGCCCATAGGAAGCTCTCTCCTGGCCATTAGTTATTCTTTACCCAACCAGCATGTAGGTCCTTGTAGGCAGGGATTTCTGTGTGTTTGCTTCCCTGTTGTACTCACAGGGCCTAGACTGGTGCCCACACACGGCAGGTCTCAAAACTTTGTTAATAAATGAATAAAAGTTTTGGATTCAAAAACAGCCCCACAAAGAAATTATTTGACAAGTTTCCAATGATGTCTTTCATCTTATCTGATAATGACTCTCACTTATCCCATGACACCATTTCATGTCTATGGTTGAGCTTCTCTCTAGGGAATGTGCACATGTGATTTCTAGTTTGTGCTACTTGGGTTGTAACACTGGGGTGGTCCCAAGCATGGCTTGGGTCCCTATTACTAGGCTCTATCTCTTAGATTCTCCACTAGATGACATGAGGATCTAGTGAGAGAAAGCCAGGAGCTCATCACTTTCAACACTGGAGAAACACAACTTTAACAATACTATACTGTCACTCAGCCTCACAACAGCTGTGTGAGGTGAGCTAATGTCATCATTCCCAGATGAAGACACAGATAGAAAGATTCAGTGACAAGCCCGGGGTCACTGCTGGACAGTGACACGAGGACAAGGCTCAGGTCTTCTAATTCCCACACCCAATCACCTTTATTCTACCTCACCAGAATTCTCCTTAGGTGGGTAACAGATCCGGGACAGGAGGAACAACCCCCCACAGCTGAAGCTGACTGCCACCTCTCACCTACTCACTGCATCATTAATGCGCTCCGTTTTGTAGCTGCACTGCCTGGCCTCTCCAGCACACTCACTGCTGAAGCTGGGCGCTCTTGTCCTGCCTGCCCGGCTCCCTCTGCTCCCACTCGCTCCTCTCCACGCTCAGTTATCTTCTTTCCCAAACTTATTACTGCACTTGTTCTTGCAATTTAAATATTCCATAAGCTGATAAAATATACATGCCACCAAGTCTGAGGTAAGCTGAATCTTTGCAAAGCCTCAATAAAAGGGAGTGGCTACAAAAACTGCTGTGATATTAGAAGTGGGAGACTCAACTGTAAGGGACTGGGACATAAATAGTTAAAAGCTAGGCTTCTGCTCTCAAATTGCTTAGACGAGTTTGAAATGTCCAAGTCTCAATCTAGAAGTCACAGAAGTGCCCTGTGAGTGTGCTTCAGGCAAGAGAGAAAATGAACAACTCCATTCAGTTGGACCCAAATTCAAAGAAAAGACACTGACCTACATCAAAATATTCCTATTACTTAAAGAATTACATTACTTGCTTTAAGTTAAAACAAACTGTTTAAGATGTTTAATAAGGTGCCCAGAATTGGGTAAGAGGGCTCTGCTGGATCTAATCTATTTTAGGATGGCTGAGCCCAGCCAGGTCTGGATCAGGGAAGTATGAGGTAATCGTCTGATGTCTTGTTCTAGAAAGCAAGGTGCTCAAACACAAGTGGGCTCTTAGCAAAAGGGTGCAGAAGCCAGCCTGAAGGGCTCCCATTGGTCAAATCTGGAACAATCTATGAGTATCAAAAGGAGTAGGGACAAAAAAATGAAAGAAAAAAATAAGGGCTACAATGGATTCTAACACTATATTTAAAATCCATGAGTCTGTAATGATAAAAAAAAAGAGAGAGAGAAAGAAATAGAGAGAAAGGGGATAAAAATAAAGCTCTTCTTTACAGAAAAATGTCAGCTAATAAATGTGGAAGAATTTCCACTGAGTTAAGTGATTCAGGTAAGGACTGCCAATGGACGCCGAACCATCGGGTGAATGACTGTTGGTTAACAGGATATTCACACTGTGCCAAAGCATCATCCCACACAGTGCTAACAACAAAGGGGGGAATGTACCTTTGTGGTGGAGAGATCAGTGGTCACCACCTGCGCCAGGGGAGCCAAGTTGGCATCACTCATGGGGGTACAATAATAATGGTACAAGCTGCCATCTAGTGCCTCCTGATGCTGTGTCCTGTGACTGTTCTTGCCAAAAACATTTAACTTGAATTTAATTGAGCCTTTAGAACTAGTTCTGGTTCTACAGGAAATACAAGGAACAGAAGGGAAAGTTAAACGCCACCATGAGGAAACAAGAGAGCAAGTCCCAAGCGGGGCGTGCTACAGAGTAGCGCCTGCACTCTTCAAAGAGTCATGATCACGGAACAAAAAAGGTAGGAGGACCATAGCAGATGAAAGGAGGAAAATCAAAAGCAAGGAAAGACACTCAACTGGGTCCTGGCTTACAAAAACCAGCTCTGTAAGAGACATCTGGGGAACAACTGGGGAAATTTGAATATGGATTGAATATTAGATATCATGAAAACAGCATGGACCGTTAAGGTGTGACAATAGTATAGTAGTTAGGAAGTAGAATGTATCTGTTCTTGGGAGACACGTGCTGAAGTATTAAAGGGTGAAGGGCTGGGATGCCTGCCATTTACATTCAAATGCTTCAGCAACTGATAAATAGAGAGAAAATAAAAAATATTAACAAATGTTGAATCTAGGTGGAGGCATGGAGGTATTTACTAAAACAGTCTTTCAATCTTCTGTATGTCTAAAAATTCTCAAAATAAAAAGTCGGGAAAACAAAAACAGGGAAAAAAAAAAAAAAAAAGAACAAAAACTGGAAGTTTGTTGTCCACCTTGTGCAAGTCCTGATTTCCCAGTTTCCCAAATAGCAGGGGAAAGTGATTAGAAGAGTACGGGGAAAAAAAGACAATTGCCCACATTTGCGCCCTTCATTCATCTGAATATGAGACAATATGGAGAATGCCAGCAGCGCACTCTTTGTGAAAGAAACGTCATTCTCCAGCTACATGTGCTCCAGCCCCTAAGTCTTGAACTTGGAGGCTTTTATTCCTGAAGATCCAAGAGGCTGGTTCTGCAGTTTTCAAAGGACTGTGCTCATTACTCACAGGGTTCTCCTTGCAGTCTTCACTCAGCATCTCCGGAGCGATCCAGCCTTCTGTGCCGGGCACCCCTGAACGGCGGCTAAAGCTGTGCCTGCCCACTGCCAGCTTCTTGCAGAGGCCGAAGTCAGAGATCATGGCCTTGATCTTGCCATGTGCATTGGGCATGGAAAGAAGAATGTTGTGAGGCTTCAGGTCTCTGTGAACTAATATAAAACTTCAGATTAGTCCCATATTTACCACAAGCAACATCATGCTTCCTTCTGCAATGGGGAGTGCACCCTCCTCAGGCCGCCAATAGACCTGCCGCTGCCTCTAACGGTTCTGGTTTTCAACTGTGTAAGAGACCTCCTCAAATTCTTACACAACTTGCACACCAGCAACGCAGCAAAGAGCTTCGACAGAGGGGAGCAAGTCGGTCACACCACCCAGGACCGTGGCCTTGACGAGGGAGGCCTCTCACCAATGTTGAGGGAGTGCAGGTGGGCCAGGCCCGAGGTGGTCTGCTGCAGCAAGGTGATGGGCTCCAGGCCAAGGTGGGCAAAGTCCTTCTGCTCCACGTACTGCAAGAGAGACGATGGTGAGGTCACGGCACACAGCCCTCAGCACTTGCCCCCTCAGCGTGGCTTCTTTTTCTTTTTTTTAAAGGATTCAATTTTATTTAGCAAAGTCCTGCCTGCTGCTTTTTGCTTTAATTAATATTCGGTATTGGGTCAGCTCATTTTCTTTGATCCTATTTTAAGAAAGATTTGGGAAGTTTTACAGATAACATTCTCTGTCCAAATCCATATTTTCCAGCAGACTTTCCGCTCCAGTCATAGGCTACCTTAAACAAACAAAGCTCCAACTCACTAGTTTACAGTGAGAAAGAAAAGAAGAGAGCAAGAAAGTCAAGTTCACTGCCTCATACAGGTAAACCCACAAGTGAAGCCAAATGATACTGAAATAGGTTCATGCTGAGCCTAGAAACCGAGCAAAAGGAGTTCGCTGGATGATCTTAATGACTCAAGTCATCAACTGATGAGCATCCTCTAAGCCCACACCAGCCCTGAGCAGCCATGGGAAGAGGGACCGGCCAGCTTTCTTGGAGGCCAAGAAGGAGAGAGATGCTAATTGTAACCAAAGACTGCCCCCATGCAGGCTGAGCGGACCGCCCAACTAAAGTTAGGGGTGATAAAAATGCTCTACATTTGGACTGTTTGTGGTTAAATGGGTATGTACTCTTGCCAAAATGCATCAAACTCTACACTTAAAAGTATTTTAGTGAGTATATTATATTGTAACTTCAATAAAGTTAATAAAAATAAATTAAAAAAAGATAAATCGGCAGTCCCTAAAACCACACCCTAGTTGCCAGTTGCCAGGAGAAGGGAAGCTGCAGTGCAGCCACAAAGCTGTCGGTGACCACCGGGCACCCACCTCCTGCAGAGTGGCCGCGCAAAGCTCGATGGCGATGTACTGGAACTGCCGGTCCCTCTCCGTGCAGAAGTAGCGGATTACGTTCGGGTGCTCGTCTGATTCTCGCAACAGCTGGACCTCACGGTCTGCGAAACTAAAACACTCAGGGAGGATCCTCTTGACTGCCACGTCACGGTTGTCAAACATGCCCCTGCAAGACAAGGAGCAGGGGTTGGGTTTGGAGATGCAAGTTGGGCTGTGGAAATGAGAGGAGACGTGTGGACCCGCGGTGCTCCTTCTCTCATGACGCAGCGGCCACCTCGTCAGCCTCACGGCCCAGGGGGCCCTGACCAACCACCAGGTGGCCCTGTGGTCACCACTTCTCTCCCTGGAGGTGGAACTGTTCTGTCTCGGTCACTGTGATGACCCTGCTGTGCCCCTGGAGCCTGGCACACCACCTGCAAGCTGACAGGTGCTCACACATGAGGTGGTGAAGGCACAAGGCTCTCCAATCCACTCACCGGTACACAATTGTGCCCTCCGCTCCGTGGCCCAGGACGTCCTTGGGACAGAATGAAATTTTCCCAACGATCACCATGCTGGTTTCCTCATCTGGGACAAAACAGGAAAAAGAAGAGGTTGTTTTAAACAAACAACCTAAACAACCTTGAGGCTGGAATGGCTACTACCTTCCTGAGGTCAGATGAAGAGACAGGATCTCAGAGGCTCTACACCCCCAATTCCCTGGTAAACAAGAGCCGGCTGGGGCCACTCCTAGTCACGCCCAGGGCTGCCCCCTGCCTCCTGGTCCCGCCTTTTCATTACTGTGAGAATGTACGTCTTCCCAAAGACAGGGGTTCTCTACAAATCCACCTAAAGACTTGCACCTGAAACAATCAGGAAGCGACAGTGGATGTGTGAGGTGAAGAGACCAGAGGCAGAGTTTCCAGCTTGGGGTCAAGGACTCTCAATCTCTTGCACTAGCTCTGTTAATCCCCTCAGAATATCGGCCCTGACAATTGGCCTGAGCCAACTTCCCAGAAGAAAGTGGATCAATAGCTGCACTTCTTTTTTTTTTAATTTTATTTATTTGTTTTTTCCCCCAAAGCCCCAGTAGATAGTCTGCACATCCTTCTAGTTGCTGCATGTGGGATGCGGCCTCAGCATGGCCGGAGAAGCGGTGCGTCGGTGCGCGCCCGGGATCCGAACCCAGGCCACCAGCAGCGGAGCGCGCGCACTTAACTGCTAAGCCACAGGGCCGGCCCCTATAGCTGCACTTCTATACTTGGCCCATGGCTGCCTCGGGAATGTTCTCAAGCCAGATAGCCAGTGCATTTCTGGTCAGCAGTGATTCCCAGCCCTTGCAGAGGAAGATGGAGGGAGGGCCAAGGGGGCTCCCAAAAGGTCCTCTGAGGGGAAGAAGCCATTGGATGGAGCACAAGCCCAGCCCCCAGAGTGGGAGTCAGGTGAGAACTTAGTGAACCCTTGGGAACACACTTCATAATCCCATTGAGATTCCCAGAAAGGAGATGGTGCTTTATGGTTCTCAGGTGGTGATCAAATGAAAAAGAAAATAGCACCAAACAGCAACTCGCTTTACCCTCATCGTCCTGCTCCAGGGAAGGGCTGGTGCCACCCTTGGAGAGAGAGCCGCTGGAGTGGAGCGAGTGGTTGGAGGCTCTGGGGGATGTGCTGGGGCTGCTGGTGGCCGAGCTCTCCGAGTACAAGCCGGCTGAGTCCAGGAGCTCGGTGTCCTGAGCCACGTCTCCAGGTGGGGGGAAGGGCAGCTGCTGTTGTTGCAGGAGCTGGATTTTCTCCAGTTCCTTCTGGAACTGTTGGTGCTGGAGCTGCTGCTGCTGATGCATGCTCTGGGAAGAGAAACACACATCCAGACAGGGTAGCCCATTCCCCCAGCGAAACAAGCAGGCTGAAAAGGAGAGACTCCCTGTGGCCGAGGAAGCAGATGCTCTTTATATGACCCCATGGGGTGGGGGGAGACCAGAGAAATGGCACAGGAGGCAGAATCGGTGCAATGACTGGAGGTCTTGGTGCCAGTTACACTTAGAAGACCCCGGCTTGCTGTCTACTATGGCTACGCACTTGAGAGAGGTTAGTGCACACATTGCCAGCAATCCAGAGAGGCAGAGGAGGCAGCCAGGCCCAGAACCTCACAGCCATCCATCCACACAGCCAGGATGCGACAGAGTGACAGAGCGGGGCTGAAACACGTGGAGCCTGGCCAAGGTCTCACTCCCCCCACTTCATCACATTGCCTTCCCCACACCCCCACACTCCTCTCATTAATTCTGAAAGTTCATTCCATCATAATTTGAAGTGGCAGTGATCTGTGACTATTACTACCGAGGCTTGGGAAGGTGACTAAAGGGACGGGTGTGTAGCCAACAACCCACTGGGAGTTTTCTCTCTCCTAACCTTGGAAACGCCATCTACTAGCTGAGTAACCTTGAGAAAGTTATTTAACTTCCCAGAGTCTAGTTTCTTCATTTGTGGGTAGGGGATAAATAATAATAACCTTATAAAGACTGTCAGGTAAAAAAATAAAACAATGCAGGTAAACACATTTGGACAAATGGAAAGTGCCATAAAGGACCTGTCACTCCCATTCCTGAGCACTTGTGTCCTAAGGTGATAACATGTCAGTGCTCTGAGCAACTTAAGGAATATTCCTCTAGCATATTTTACCCAACCCATGACCTACTCAACTACGTAATTTAAGCTCGCTTACTTCCAACTAGAAAGTCGAAGGAATTACTATGCCGCCTTTTCACTCTATCTGATATCTTTTTTTTTTTTTGTCAGGAAGATCAGGCCTGAGCTAACATCCATGTCAATCCTTCTCTTTTTGCTGAGGAAGACTGGCTCTGAGCTAACATCTATTGCCAATCCTCCTCCTTTCTTCTTTTTCCCCCTTTTCTCCCCAAAGCCCCAGTAGATAGTTGTATGTCACAGCTGCACATTCTTCTGTTGCTGTATGTGGGATGCCGCCTCAGCATGGCCGGACAAGCAGTGCGTCGGTACGTGCCCGGGATCCGAACCTGGGCCGCCAGTAGCGGAGCGCACGCACTTAACCACTAAGCCACGGGGCCAGCCCCCTCTATCTGATATCTTTAACAGGCAGTTTTTAAGAAAAGTAAAAGAAAACAGTTAACTATTCAAAATGATCTGCAAGCAAGGCTTACAGATCAGTTTTTACCATCAGTTAAACTATAAGATGTAGGTACAAAATTGTCCTTTCCTGAGAAGTTAGTGTCTCTTTAATTTCAATGTTTTTGAAGATAAGCAAATACTGACTTTTTTTTTTCTTTTTGTGAGAAAGATCAGCCCTGAGCTAATATCCATGCCAATCCTCCTCTTTTTTTGCTGAGGAAGACTGGCCCTGCGCTAACTGTGCCCATCTTCCTCCACTTTTATATGGGACACCGCCACAGCATGGCCTGACAAGCGGTTGGTGCGCGCCTGGGATCCGAACCCGGGCCGCCAGCAGTCTTCCTCCACTTTTATATGGGACACCGCCACAGCATGGCCTGACAAGCGGTTGGTGCACGCCTGGGATCCGAACCCGGGCCGCCAGCAGCAGAGTGCGAGCACTTAACCGCTACGCCACGGGGCCAGCCCCAACTTTTAAAAGTGAAACAAAACGCATCTGCTTATTTGCAGTATCTGCTTGTTTGCTGTTTTTGTCTGGACCCCACTGACATCAGGTGATGGGCACAGAAGTTCAGAAACATGCAGGAGGGCAAAGGGAAGGGGCCAAGCCTCACCAATGGGTAGGTGATGATGAAGGCCACCCAGCCAATGAGCAGGAAGGTGCACAGGATAATGGTGGCTATGTCCTTGAGCATGGAGTCCACGGGGGCCTCAGGCTTGGCAGGGGCATGAGTGAACTTCTCTTCCACATCCTGAGAAATGGTGGTAGGCGCATTTTCTGAAGTCTGGTCAACCAGGTTGATAACCTTGTATGGGAGAGAGTGGCTACATCACTGCAAAATTTCTAGCCAGATATAAATGAGCCGAGCAATCAAGAGAAGCAATGACTACAAGGAATGACTATACTGTACTGCGGATTTTTTTAAAGCCCACCCAAAGATCACAAAGCCAGATAATTGTTGCCTTTATCAAAGCGATTGCCTTGAGAAGCCATGCATCATTGCAGTGATATTATCATACTCAAAAATAGGTTTTAGGGGCCAGCCCGGTGGCGTAGCAGTTGGGTTCGCACGCTCCACTTCAGCGGCCCAGGGTTCGAGGGTTCCGATACTGGGCGCAGACCTACACTGCTCATTAAGCCACGCTGTGGTGGTGTCCCACATACAAAACAGAGGAAGGTGGGCACAGATGTTAGCTCAGGGCCAGTCTTCCTCAGCAAAAAGAGGAGGATTGGCAACATATGTTAGCTCATGCCCACTCTCCCTCTCCAAAAAAAAAAAAAAAGAAAAAACAAAGTTTTTAGAGCAATACTGTTGAAAGTGCCTTCTTCAGATCCTATATTCTTTTGAAAATCCTCATTGAAGGCAAATACTTCCTCCTTTCACAGCAGATTTGATATTCGGGAAAACTCTGAAATGGTCTGTAACAAAGTCTGGTGAAAAGGTTGGTAGTCAATTTAGTAATACCATTTCACATTAAAAAGGAATACCACATACACACACATGCACGTGCGGCTATAAGGCAATAAAGCAGCTTTCCTATGTTGCTTGTAAACGTTCAGTGAGACTCCAAAAACAAAATCATTTATTGAAGTATTCCACTATTTTTCAAAGTTTTTGAAAAGCATCAGAACCCTTTATTAAAGAAAATTTTAGTTAGAAGCTCCAAATTAAATCGGATAAAAGTGGAGCTTCTGCCCAAGCTCTTCAGAATCTCTAGGACTTCAAGAACAGTTTAGAAAAATGCAGATTTGTTCTTGAACATCCAGTGTTCCAGATATGCTGTTATTGTTTGCCCAATGAAATGAACACAGCCTCCTCAGTGAGCGCAGGGCTCGGCATCCCCCCATGCTCACCCCTTTCAGCCCCCCAGACTTCTGCCCACAGTGCCCTTCTCTCCCCCTCCAGCTGCCCTCTCCCATGTGCACGGGGGTGTGGCATGGCTGGTGTGCAGCAGGCAGCTGAGGAATGTTTGCTGAGCATGTGACCAGGGACAACACTCATTTGGTTATATTCACTCAAGTATGTTTGTTTAAAAAAGTTACGTCTTACTACCATATAAATGTACGTCAGAGTATTTTAATGGACTTTTAAAAGACTGTTCAAGACTGGATGATTATGAAAATCTCAAGTGTGGCTATCTCTGGGTGTTAGATTAAGGGTATTGTCTTATTTTCTTCTTTATACTTTTATTTTCTAAGCGTTCAATAACAAATATGCTTGACTTTAATAAGATCAAAATCAGATCAAGATTTTAGGGCACCAACGCTTTCCAAGATCACTGTTTTAGGACTCAATATATTTCTCCGACCTGGCTACCTCCAGAGATGTGTAAATCTCTGAAGTGAATTTGTCGTGATCGTGGTCCCCACATTAGCCAGCCTCTCTCATTTTCCTCTGACCCTGCCCATAGCCCAGGCCCCTTCTCAGTCACTGGGTCCCCCACGGTGGGGCTGTAGGAGCTGCCAAGCCCAAATGGCCTTTGGATGCCCACCCCTACTCCACTGGCCTGCTCCAACCCCCTGCAGAGCCACTCTCCAGCCGTCTCCACCTGCTTGTGCCCCAGAAGGCTGCCCCCTATGGGCAGAGCAATGGTCTCCCCTGCCCTCTGGTTTCTAACTGGGACACCAGCACACGAGACAGAGGGAGGAGAATGAGGTCAAGTTCTGTGGGGCTGCTGACTACCTCAACTAAAGCTCTAGGCTCCTGGTCTGGGGTCCCCACTCCCTCTGCACTCACTTCAAGCCAAAGCACGCTAAGAGAACCCTTGGAAGTGTCTACTGTGTCAACAGTCCCTCTATTAAACTCCCCTCAAATTACCCTAATTTGGGTGGCCATCTGTCGCCAGCTGAGACCCTGACCAGCACACTCTCTCCCCCCAGGGCTGCAGGAGGGTCACCCAAGTCAGAACCTCACAGCAGCTACCTCCTGGGTAAGCCTCCCCACTGCCCAATGCTCCGCTCTGAGGTAGCCTGGGGTGTCCCTCCCAGACCAAGCAGCCAACCCAGGCCACTTTTAACAGGCCACTCTTGGCTTCATGAAACTTCAGGTCTCCCCACTTCCTCTTCATCAACTCTTCACTCCACTGCCAGGCTTGCTCAAGTCTTGGTAGCATGCTTCCTCTGCATCCATGTGATCGCATTTCCCACTGCTCCCTACCTGGTAGCCTTGGATCTGGTCAGGCCTGTCTCCTCAGCCCCAGAGCCGGACTTGCCAGGGTTATTCCCACCTCCAGGCCTTTACCTCTGCTTCTCTCCCTCCAGGCCAAACCCCACCCATTCGGTCCTACAGCCCCTCCCACAGCTTCACTATTGCTTCCCCTCCCTCCCCATCAGTCTTTAACAGTTTGTTGTTTGTTGTGGATTCCTCTGCATTCTCCTCCCTCCTGAGGAGACCACAGGCTCTAAAGACAAAGGCAAATGCTTATCCCCCCAAACCTGACACGAAGAGCCAGTGACTAACTTCACTTCCCCACTCACCTCCTCAAAGCTCTTTTTCTCTGAATCGGCAGGAATCACATTTTCCCGATGTTTGGGCAGATTGTTGGGGAATCTCTCCAGCATCTTAGTCGACGCAGACAGTGGGGTTTCATGGTGTCCTAGGAAAGGAAACGAAACCTTTAATGAGAACAGTGCCCACGCACTGGCAGCACTCAACGCTAAGCTTAGGCAGCAGTTGCTACCCGTGAGAGGTCCACAATGCAAATGCTCACATTTGTAAAGTGAGAGAAAAGGAGAGCCAGTTACCAGAAAAATCTCATCAAGACAGAAATTTTACTACTCAATGGCATGTATACAGTATTCGGAATCTCATAATGAGCAGCAAAGAAGTATCCTTGTCATGAGAGGGATCAGGATGTTTGGGAGACGTTCAGAGCAAGACTTGTGTGGATAATTCCTAGTTTAGGCTGTACGCTGCTGAAGCTTTATGAAGCTTCATTAAAAGTTCAAGGAGTTCTCCCCTCAACCCTTACCCTTGTAACATTGCTCCACTAAGGGTATCAACTCCCATCTTGGTATTTAAATTGCTCAGGTGGAATTCTATTCCCATTATCTAAATGTGAGCTTCCATCTTGGGAAACGGTGAATTACTCATAAGAGAGCACTAAGACGTATTTGCTAGATGGATAGGGGGTCACAGTTCTCTCAGCGTTCATTCACTGTTCTCTACTATTTCAAGACCACCTAGTATTCATTACAGGTTTATTGAGTATCTATTGCATAAAATTACCAGAAGAGAGACAAAGTTGAATAAAATAAGGAACTGGGATTTGATAATGCTTCATAATCTGTTTAGCTCTAAAATTAAATGACTCCACATACACCCAAAAGAGCCAGCTGACACTCTCACAATGGGCTCTCAGCACCTTGACAAACTTTCCTTTTTGTTCTCTCACTGCGATTAGATCTCACCCTATGATCTTTCCATTGTTCTCCCAAACCTATCAAAGATTTTATATGTACTGCCAAGATAAAAACAAACAAGAGCTAGTGCAAGCTATGTACATTTCTTGATCTGGAAAAATCCTCTTTAATTCCCTATCTTTATGTCAGTTCTCTATCTACAGCATAACATTGTTCTTTAAGGGAAACCTAATTTTGTTTTGAACCGCCACTGGTTTCCCATTGTTGGCCAAAGAACTCTGAGACATGCTTTGCCATGGAGCAGGATTTCCTCATGTGTGGTCTGCTGGTTTCAGACCCCCAACTCAGACTTGCTGGTGGGGCCCAGGGATCTGAATGTGACTATCTCTGGGTACCTCCGAGGCTAACAAGAGACCTTTGCTCTAAGAGAAATCAGGTTGCCCTTCTACATGCCACCTTGCCCCACAGGGCCCTGCCTGCCCCATCCCCAAAGCCCACTCTTAGCCCTCCAAGTCCTACCCCTCTGGTAGGGTGTCTACCAACAGTCTGCTATGAAAGTGATCAGCCTGAATCCCCTCTTCCTCTTGTATTTCTTCTTATAAACAAGCTTCTCCCATAGCTGGGCCTTTAGCAAAATCACACTGCACACTCAACCAACTGTTCTTCAAACGTAATCATGAGATCCTGAAACATTTTTGTACAAACTGTACCTGGTCTTAGCGATTTATCTATCTATCATCATTAATTATGTCCAGGCTCCAGAGCAAAAAGCATGGGCCCTGCTCTGGATCCACTGAATCAGGACCCAGGGGTCAGGTGTGCCTAACTGACAAAGCTCCCAGGTGAAGCTGAGAGCACCTCAGGTTAGGGCCACTGCTCTCGGGAAACCCACAGAACACACCACACAAGCTAAGTGGATTCATTTTATTTTCAAGATTAATGGGAATGTGGGGATATCCTTAATGTCTTCCACAAAAACCAAACTAAAGGACATAGTTGGACATAAAAGAGCATATGCTTTTTTACCTGTGGCCCCCAGTCTACACAAAGATTGTCAAGTAGTCCCATAGCCTTATTCAAAAATGACTAGCTTTGGAGTTCCTCAAAAGGGACTTCAGAACTGTGGGATGCTTCCTAATTACTTCTTTACACTTTGTTGGGTTTCTCAGTTTCCTTACTTGGACAACCTTTCCATTTTAAAAGGATGCCATTTTTCAACTAAGCCATGAAGACTTTTTTCCCATGTTTTTTAGTCTCACATACACATTTCCTTAGTTTCCAGCAATCTTTTCACTTCTTAACCACTGGTATGCAGTTTATGTACCCCTTAACTGGCACCTAAAACTAAGCAGCCTTGTAACTGTAATAACCTCTGCTCATCAGCTATTTTTCCTCACCACGGGCCCATTCACACATACTTTCCAAACTACTTCTGTTAAAAAAAAAAAAGTAGAATTATTTTGTTATCTTCTTTGCCCATTATTTGATAAAAATAATAACCAAAAGAAAAATGGCTACGAGGAATCAAGATGCACAAAGAAGAACAAGACCTAGATAACTACAAGGGGAACCATCAATGCTCCAGTACACCCAGTCTCCCCCTGAAACCCCCAGTTACACCACCATCCAGACCCCAGATTCTTCTGCCTCCCGGGCCCCACACTCTCCCAAGCCGCTGCACATCCCCTTCCCTGCGCCCCCAGCCCTGCCCTCTCTCTGCCCAGTACCAGCGAGGCACCAAGAGGGAGAATGGGGAAGAGAAGCCTCATCACCCCGTGTGCTCCGGCACCGCACTTACCTCCTGCCTCCCCTGGGGCTGCATCCCCACCTCTTGCCACCTCTGGGGCTGGGACGCAGAATTGGGGGAGGTGACAGAAAGGGCAAACCACATTCAAGAAAACTCTGTCCTGCTCTAATTACGTGGGAGACTTGCCAAAAACACAGCTCCTCTCACCTCTGCCTTCATTTGTCACACTCACTGCCTTTGGTGTCATCTCAACTTCTTCTCTCTCTGGCTGACAGGACCTCCAATTCACCCCCAGGGCATCAGTGATGGCAGCAACAATGGAAGAAAAGGGAAAAGGGACCTCCCACACACACCTGGGACTTCCGCTGTGGCTCCTTGACCCAAGTCCAGCCTCTAACTCTTCAGCATCCTCAATGAGTCTTCAACTCTCTCTTCTCCCAACCCCTCACCCCCACTCCCACGCCTACACCAACTCCAAGTGAATTCTTCCACAGAAGTTGTCTCAGCTTCCTTAACCTTAAGTGGAAATAACAAGGGTGTCTACCTCACACAAGGTTGTTGTGAGGAATAAGGAAATGTATTCTGAAGTGCTGATGCCAATGCCTGGCACATAACTGACATTCAATGTGTCAGATGACTGCACAAAGTTTACATCATTTAGTACTTGAGTTCTGGAACATTAGTTAAACACTTTTTGAGAACTGACTTGGTAACACAGCTACCTTGTTTATTTTCCTTGCAGGTAAAAATGTTCCCAGGTCTGAAAGACTAACTTGGACATGAACTGAGCACAACGCAGAGCTGAGGACAGTAACTGGCAAGGTTGGCTTTCGCCCACCAGGAGGCAGCATGTCATCACTTGAGGCGAGGAGAAACCAACTCTTACCTATCAGAAGCCAGTAGTTCCTCAAGTAGTTGAGCTTGTTCTTCCCTTTGAGCCCAGGGTCAAACTTTAGGTCCGTGCTGGGTGTGATCACACACTCCCCTTTGTCCCCAATGGTGACACCGTCGGTCTGGGGGCCTTCCAGCAAAGGAAGAGTGCTGCCTCGGGGCTGCGAAGACAGAAGTGGAGTGAGGCCTGGGGGCAGCCCTTGCAGGTGAGTAGTAGACCTTCCCTGTGACGGTCCTAAGAGCTGAAAGGACTGCCATACCTCCAGATGGGGCTGGTCCAAGACAGTCAGAGCAAGACACAAAGCCCCTAAGACTGGGCAGGAGAAGCTCCTCCCTCAGGACGTGACAGTGCTGCACTGATGTGTTTAACATGGGCATCTTTTTAAATTCTTATTTCTGGGAACTGGGGAATATGAAAGACGTGTGTGGAATTCTAAGAGGCTACTGTGAGCAGCAGAATAAGTGAAGGAGAACGTGTGGGTATCTACCAGCCCACAACTGATGCGACTCACCAGTGGGGAGTAAGCTCCAGCCGCAAGCCCAGTGCTAGCTGGGGCACTGCTGGGGCTGCAACCAAGGCAGGTACTGCCCTGCTCACAGGAGCAGCGGCCAACTCACTGTAAAGACAAGAGATGCCAACCAAACAGCTCAAGCACTGTAAGGACCCAAACGAGCAGCCAGGATCATGATGCCTCGGACACTCAGAGACGGAGCGCTGGAGGCAGACTGGCAAGACCTGAGGAGGCTTGGCATAGGTCACGAAACGATGGAAAGGATTTGAGTAGGGAAAAGGAAGAAGGGAGAGCATTTGAAGTGTGAGGCGCAGCCCAAACAAAGGCTAAGAAAGATGAACAGGGAACTTTTGGAAATCAGGGAGAAGATGCACTCGGCGGGACTGTGCGACTCCCCGAGACACTAGCGGGGTGGAGGAGGGGCACCGCGGGACTGGATCGAGGAGGCCCATGAACACCAGCTTGGGCAGCTTAGACTTGAACTCGGAAGCCATGGGGAATAACCACGGCTTCCTGGGCTTAGGAAGGTGCCTGTGTCATACATCTCTCCTCGTGAAGTAGAACATGGTATGTGTACAAGTTGTTTTTGAGGATTTAAGATCTGTGTCCTGCATTCTTAACCAACAAAATGTTTACATATGATTCAAAGTCAGTCTTTGCTAAAATGGAATAGGAGCAGTTAGAAGCTTGCGTCTCTGAGCCCCCTGTAGAGGACTTACCACAACGGCGACCCCGTCGTGTACCATTGAAGGGGAGGCATAGAGGCTGGTAGAGTATTTCCCAACATATAAGGTGGGCCTACGAGAAAAACGAATACATGCATTCCAGTCATTTCATTTCTGGATCCCACAAAAGGGGGCTTTTTGGAGAGAAGTATCACAGCCCCAAATACCACCCACAGGAATAACAGATTAAGCCCCTAGCACTCCGAGCAGCGGGGGTGTGAAGGCCCTAGGAACCAGGAGAACTGGACTGCAGGCCCCAGCTGTCATTCACTGCCTTCAAATGGTGTACAAGTCACCTAATTGCAAGCTTTGTTTCCTCATCTGCAAATGGCAGGGCTGCATAGACGGCCTGCAAAAAGGACTGTAAGGAACGATCACCTGGGAGAGAAGGAATGAGTGCAGCCACCGCAAAGCCTCTAAGACAGCGCTGGCCAGCACGTTTTGACAACTGAGCTGACACCAGAACCACCACCATTCTATCTTGTGATTCTTAAGGATTCTAGAGCTTCTATAGAAGCCCTGAGAAATAGTCAACTGCTCTAATCTGGATACCTAAAGCAAAGGGATGCACAAAAAATTCCAAACTGGGTGAGACTTCTGGTCCCCCAGCTGGGTCCTCTGGCCCTCTGGGGCATCGAGGAGGGGGTGGGGGTTTTGCTTTGTCGGTGTAAAAAAGTGGGGCTGCACCTCCAGACCCTTCTGGTTACTATCACTAGCCAATTTGGGCTTCGTCATCTACTAAACCTCTCTCAGCAAACACCTTACATTTGAATGGTGTTGTACAATTTGGAGAACACTTTCCTGCACATTATCTTATTTGATTTTTCTCCACAGCTCTGTAAAGTGGGAAACTGAGGCGCAGCAAGGCTAAGTGACCTATTAATAGGTGGGGATGGAGAACACAAGCCTGCTGAGTCTTAGACACACACACAGTAACACTTTTTTCCTGATTTTTAAAATATAACTTAGAGTAAAAATTTAGAAAATAAGGGAAGTTAAAAGAGAAATACATCTCTTATATTCCCACCACCTGATATATATCCACATTGTACTGTAGTTATACCAGTAGTCTCTTTCCTATCCCCACCCATAATTTTAATTTATTTAATATTTAAGAATTCTGAAGCCTCAAGGGCTGCCCCCCAGTTATATTCTGAAGTTCCTGAATGAGACAGTCTTGGCTCTTTATTCCTTGTGGCTTTGGAGATGTCTGCCCCGAGCCCACTGGTCTCCAGTGTATGGTACACCACACCTCAGCAGGACCAGAACGTCAGGGTCACAGCTGCCTCTTCTGCCCTGAGTTCCCCAACTCACGTCAGCTTGCTCTTGGCCTCCGTCTCCTTGGGGAAAGGGTACTTCCACTTGGTGATGCGCCCCACCTCCCCAGACATGAAGGTCAGATAGCGCAGGGTCTCCACAGCGACGTTGATGTGCATCACCTTCTTCAGACCCTCCCGCTGCCAGACATAAAAGGCCACCACAGGGGAAGCATAGTTTTGGATCCACAGGACGTCGCCAGACTCACTGTCCACGGTCACCACCAGTCCATCACCATTGGACACAAAGTGGGACATCTCTGTAGAGAGGAAATAAACAAAGCATGTCAAGCCTCACCCCATCTTGTAACCACATCCTCTCCTCTCCTGGCAAGTTGTAGTCACTCAGCTAGAGGAAACAAGACTTCTGGAGTATTCTCAGATCTCCTTTGAATAACTGTACTTGTTTCCAATGAATTCATGCAGGCTCTACAATATCAAGACACTGGGAGCAGCCTGGTTTATAAACATAAGAGAAGATCACTCTCGAATACAATTTACTTGGTGACGTTCTTTAGCACTCTATTCAATTAGTTACAGTAAATACTGAGGAGAAAGCAGCCAATGGAGATGCCTACGAATCTGGCATTTTCTAGCAATCATTTCAAATCTATGGGTCAAGCTGAAAGTCAGAGCTGACCACGACACTGCCCACATCTGACACAGATGAGATTTCTGTCAGACTTCAGATACCAGGGTTAAGATGGTAAAATTGGTTTTTAGTCTTCATTTGAGTTAGGAATGTTTACTAGAGAAATAACTAGGGGATGAGCCTCATTTAGGGAGTGGGTTGTTAGTGTCACAAGCTGATGTTTAACTCTGCTTCCCATGGGCTTGTAGTAAATTTCTTCTGTGACGCAGAGAGACTCAACAAAGTGTATCTTCCCTCCTCTCAGGCTAAACTCACCACCATTTTATTTGGGTTCCCCTCCACACTTCTCACCCAGGCCCCTGCCTTCAACAGTGACTGCTGAAGTATTTACTAGAAGTCCCTGGCAAGTCCACATCCTGGTGACCAAGAGTGTCTTAAAAGAAAATCCAGCTTTCTGGAGAAATCCTTTCCTCATAGATCACAAGTACCCACCTGACCTTGCAAACCCAGGAGCACTTACTGTAGTCCATGTCATCCTCGGGCAGTGAGGCTGCATAGTCGAAGTAGGTGGCGTTCCACCGGAGCTCGCGGGTTTTGGTGTCGTACATGGTGATGGTGTACTCTGGAGAATACACACCAGCCTGTTACCTGGAGCGGCCACAGCACCTGCTGAGGTGCTGACCTTATTTCAATGACAACAGACAAATCCTCCCTAAATCACATGTAAAAAGTCCAGGCCATCCATGTGGAAAGAGAAAGGCCATGTGAGGGAGAACTGAAGTCTCAGACAGATGAGTGAACCCAGGTGACAGTATGTGGAGCAGGGACATGCCACACCATGTCCTTGTACTCATGACTCACAGAATCAGGAGCAATATCCCAGTGTGATTTTAGGCCACTAAAGTTTTGGGGTCATTTATTATACAGCAATAGATAGCAAATATTAGAAACTGATACCTAGAAGTAGGATGGTGCCATAACAAAAACCTAAAACATGTGGCATTGACTTTGAACCAGGTAGCAGATGGAGGCTGAAAGTCAACGTGGAGACTGAAAGAGCAGTAAGGAAATTGCTACTGGAAGCTGAAAAGGGGTGACACAGGTTATTTAGTGGTGACACTAAATTAGTAGGACTACTGCTTGCAGTCACTTGGAAAATAGAAAGAAAGGACCTAATGAACTTGTGGGACTGGCTAAGGAGATTTCCACGCAGAATGAAGAAAGTGCCAAATGGTTTCTCTTAACTGCGTATGATATAATGCAAGATGGATAAGCTATAGAAGAAACCATGTAGTTTTCAAACTGATTTAAAGAGGAAATATAGAGGGTCTAGGACTGATGCTCCAGCTAGAAAAGATTCTCAATGTAAAAAGTGGCCTCAGGGTCAAGAACAAAGCAAGGGTGAGGCTATAAGACCCTTCTTTAAGTCCTCAGAAGGATTTAAGGTGGTACTTTGTAGACCTCTGCCAAGTAAGAGGGTTCTAAGAACCCTAAGAGTGTTGTCCCATAGTACAAAGTACAGAGATTTAATCTAATGGAGTAGACTATAATTTGGCATATGGGAAGCCCACAAAGTTTTTAAAGGAGTGATACCAGCATGGAGTAAAAAGACTAGAGGTAGTTAAAATGAAAAAAAAAAAAAAAAAAAAGGCCTCTAGAACCCCAACTTTCAAAGGACAAGAAACAGACTGAGAAAGCTATAAAACACTAACTATTTCTTATGGAAAAGAAAGAACTTTTCAGAGGACAGGAGCAAGAGCTCCTGAGAACAATACATTAAGGAATCAATCCCAGAGGACAAGACTGGGCCCTTCCCTGCCTTCAGAGTAAGGAAACCTGAAACCATGGGCCTGGCTGGATTTCAGAATCACTAAGGACCAGTGACTGCCATGTGCCTCTCTCTCATTCCCTTTTTGAATGGGAATGTTTACTGTAGTTATCCTGTCTGTCTCACCATTGTATGTCGGGGGGGGTGGGAGGGAGGAGGGGGAGAGGGGTAACTGTCTTTTTAATTCACAGGTCTCCAGATCAAAAGGAGCCTCACCCACCTCCAAACCTGATGTAGATCACAAGATGCTGGATTTTGAGACTGATGCGTTGAGTATATTCTGCAGGTGGGAGGGTTGTAAACTACTGTAGCCAGAGGGAGGACTGTGGTAGAATGTCTGAAAAGATCACCACCACCAACTCTCCCCCTCCCATAATGTGTGTGTCAGTCTTCCCATTAAGAGGTTGACTCTATTTCCCCACCCCTTGATTCAGGGGTGACCTGGGTCACAGGGCTGACCCTGTGACTTGCTTTGACCAACAGACTGTGGTGCAAGTGAGATTCCGGGACTTCTGAGCCCAGGCTTTAGAGGCATTGTAACGTCCACATTTACTCAAGACAAGAACCCAGCCGCCATGTAAAGAAGTCCAGGATACCTGTGTAGAGTTGAACCAAGGTCCCAAACATCTGAGTGAGCCCAGTCAACAGCATGTGGAGTAGAGACATCCATCCCCTTCCTGAATTCCTGACCCACGGAATCGTGAGCAATAAAATGTTGGTGTTTGAAGCCACTAAGTTAGGGTGGTTTGTTACACAGCAATAGATAACGGAAACAATGGGGCTTTCTATACCCATGCACACACATCCCACCTAATGCCAGAGCATATCCCAACTCCCTCAAACATCTCAAACTCTATCCGAAAACCAAACAATATTTATTCTTGGCTGAAGGTGGAACCACTCTAAGGCTTTACTTGATGGAAACAGTAAACAAACTCTAAGCAGTCACTAAAGTTGGAATACTTGATTTTTACCAGGAGGTGGCAGCGAGTAGAGAGTCCTGAAATCTAACAGAGACCTTTCCCCTATGTACAGAAGAGCCCAGCCAGATTCTACAGGGCCCAAGAGTAGTCTCACTCATTTCTAGAAAAGCACTGTTTTCCACAGCACCTGAAGGAAGGTTCTATCTCTTTTTCTATTTATTTATTTATTTATTTGGTGAAGAAGATTGACTCTGAGCTAACACCCATGCCAATCTTCCTCTGTTTTGTATGTGGGATGCTGCCACAGCACGGCTTGATGAGCAGTGCACAGGTCCGTGTCCAGGATCCGAACCTGCGAACCCCGGGCCGCCAAAGCAGAGCGTGTGAACTTAATCACTAAGCCACTAGGCTGGCCCCCACTCTGTCTCTTTTTTTTAAAGCCTTGGCTACCTCAATGTTTAGACCTATATTTAGTGCTCAACTGTAATGATTTCATCCTAGGTTTTTGGCATAATTTTTTCCTTCTAAATGTTTTCTTGTTTCCCCTTTTAGCTCTATTTTAACTGTCCATCCCACAATTTTTATGGAGGACGGTATATGTCAGGTGCTGCACACATAAAATGAATAAGGCGCCCATCCCTGCACCCATCCGCCACTCGCTCCAACGTCTGAACACCCACTACGTGTCAGCACTGTGCCCGGTGTGGAGATACGGCAGGTGAACAGATCCAAGTCTTGCCCTCAGGAAGGTGACAGTCGGTCTAGTGCAGGAGGCAGAAAATAGGCAGATACGATTTAGAAACACAGAGTGACAAGTGTTAAGAAGAAGAATAAGGCTGAAAAGAGAGGAGATAGAAAATGGCGTGGTGAGAGGGTGCTGCTGATGCCTGTGAAGAGCCAATGACAGCCAGTGAGATGGCTATTACAAGAGACCCCTAAAACTGCTGTGTGTGCCCAGAAATGGGAGAGCTGCCGTCCCTGGTGGGGAGAGGGGCGGCAAGGTGGGGAATAGGCTTCACAGAGAGGCTGACTTTTGAGCAGCGTTGTAAAAGAAGAGAGGACGTTGGCCACACAGGCCAAAACGTGTGTACCTGGCGGAGACGGACCCCTCTATTCCAAGTTTGTAAAAGTAGCACTGCTTATTCTGAGAACTGCCGGTGGTTCATCCTGTTTGGAAATGTTTAAGTGAGAGAAATGCAGCGAGGGAGGAGGTGACAGAGGCAGCAGCTGCATCCCGGGGCTTAGTGGGCAGTGGTGCAGTTTGGACTGTAATCCCCCAGACAATGGGGAGCCACTGACAGGTCTTATAAAGGGGAACAATGTGGTAAAATCAGTGTCTGGAGGAGACAGCTCTGGCCACCTTCTAGAGAATGAAGCCCAGAGGCAGAGGCCCGTGGGGGGTTACTTCAGGTCCTTTTTTGGAAACAAGCAGGTTATACATGACAAAAGGTTCTGTCACCGACTAATTGCCCCGAGGAACTCAAGGCTGGGTTCGGAAGCATTTTACTGTTTAAGAGAGGAGCTTAGGCCTTATACCCAGAACCTGCAGCATATGTGGAAGCATGTTTTCCAACGGAGCCTACACAAGCGAATGCCCACCTCTCCCTTTTGAATATGCATTCCCCATCCAAAATAAAAGGCCCCTGCTGTCCCGTGCTGGGGACAGCCATGACTTTGGAAATGATTACACGTGGTCTCCTATCTGCTGCAAAAAAGTTCTACTTTGTGTGACAACTACTTCTGGATGAGAATCTGATTTTAACACACCAGGAGGTGAACCCACTTTTGGTTCGGTAACAGTTCCTTCTTACCTGTTCGCCCAAGATACAGAAGAGAGGTCGATGGGCAGAGACTATCTGCAAAGGTTGATGACAAAGTCTGCTGCTTCTCCCCGGTTAGAAGGTCAATAACATACCAAATGTCCTGCTTTTTACCTGAAAGGTCACAAGGACACACTGTGGTTTACACTTGTTCTGCATGGAAAAAAACATCACTGCTGAAGACAGCAGCCTAAGATGTTCTCTGTGCTGAGAGACAGGCTTGAAATTCCTGCCGTTGTTGAAGACATTTCCATGATGCTCCCAGGGTGACAAGGTAAATGGTAATAGGAAAATAATAAAACTTCTTGGGCCACTGGGTCTTCTAGTAACTTAACAACCTAATCATGGTATAAAAATTTCTCCAAACCTAGTAACTCGTAGATTTTATTGCTTTGATTAGTGGCCTTAAATATGAAGTTTGGCCGGTAAAATGCAATCCTTTTGCCATAGACTAGGACCTATATAAATACAGAAATGTACCCAGGGGTTCAACTCTCTGGTAACCATCATTCATGTATCTCAACATCTCTACTGATGAGACCTCATGTGAAAAGCTCTATAATTACTGTTTATGACTCTAATTAGCTGGGACCCGTGACTGGGCAGCAGAGTTGGTTGCAACCTGGTGCTAATGAGGCCAAAGTTATCTCAGCCCCTGACACCAGCCCGTAAATTATTCCCCAGCCACATACTACACCCCTCACCTCAGTCAGCTGATTAAAAGGTCTAAACAGGTGGACAACATAGCCAAACAACACTATTAGGAAAACTCAAAGCATATGTATCTATAGTACACACACCAGGGCATCCTGGTAACGGTGAGTCAGTAGAAGGGGCCTCTCATCTGAAGGTCAACACATTCACCGTGATGTGTGCATTTCTGTTATGTAAGGCATGGCCCCTGGTTACTTGTATCTTCCTAACTTACTGGCCAAATTTCCTATTTCAAGGGACTCTTAGAAGCAGAGTACTGAGATGCCAGGAAGATCACAGGGCATTAGAATTTCCTAAAGCTACACTTAGTTCTAACAGATGTAGCATACAGGCCAAGTACACACGTGTGCAACTCGTCCTTCTCAAAATGTTCTGTTCTCAAAGATAAACTCTTAATATGAAAAAGATCTGAAGGTAGAGTGAAAACATCACCAAACAGCTGTGACCATGATCCCTTTCCATCTGGCACAGCACCCTTTTGCTTACTTCAAGGACCGTTACAGTCTGCATAACCTCAGCTAGCACTTTTTTTTTTTTTTTTTAAGATTTTTTATTTATTTTTTGCCCCCAAAGCCCCAGTAGATAGTTGTATGTCACAGCTGCACACCCTTCTAGTTGCTGTATGTGAGACTCGGCCTTAGGATGGACAGAGAAGTGGTGCCTCGATGCGCACCCGGGATCCGAACCCGGGCCGCCAGCATCGCAGCGCGTGCACTTAACCACCAAGCCACAGGGCCGGCCCGCAGCTAGCACTTTAACGGATGGATTGGGTAACTGCCACAATTTTAAACATGCTTAATGAACTGACTTAAGAGGGCACCACACAAAGATGACGGGAACACAATATCCTAAATGCACCATAAGTGATGAATCGCTGGCAAAAGCTGAAGACCAGACAGAAAACACAGCTGGTCAGAAGATGGTCTCATGGGCCTGGGGCATGGCCCGGAGGAGAGAGCCTGTGCTGATCACTTCCTCTGAATCCCTGGGCTGGGGGCCTCCTCCTTCTGAAGGTGTGGAAGGAAGCAGGAGCCCCAGAGTCCTTAGCAAAAACTTAAAATTCAGCCTGCACTTGACACCCAGAAATACACAGAAACCTCCCGAGGCATGAATAGGCAATAAGCACTTTCAGTTCCTCAGAAAGAAAGCTGCTGTATAAATACAGGATATTATTACGATGATTGCAAGATAAAAACAGCTCTCCTTTGTGTTACAAATGCATTTTTATTGACATTTTGGCAGCAATGTGGTAAAAGAAAAGCAAGTGATTTGATGCTTTGAAAGATGTGACCCCCCATAGGTATGAAGGCAGCTTATATAGGCAAGCTGTTAAGTGCTGTTTTTATCCAATATTCTGATAGCAGGAAATACTAAGAAAGCTCTATAATTAATAGGCAGAGCCTAGCTTCCCTTCCTTGGCTCAGACTATTGAATTCACTTTAAATTTCATCCAATTGCTTCTGGGTATGTTGCAATCTTTAAATGGCAGGGGTAGGTCAACACAGCAGCTAAAAGCTTGTTAAATGAGTAACCATATTAATGGTGTCAAGTCTGCTCCCAAGGGGGGGAACCCTTTCTTAATTGGTCAGCTGATCCTGGCGTGAACAAGCACAACCAAGGCAAGAAAGACCTTTCCCAGAAGGGTTGGTGGGGGAGGGACTGCACACACCTCTCAGACATGCCACTTTCCCAGATTCTGGGGCTCATTTCCAAAGAGATCAAAGTATCAGTGTTGAAAACAGGAACTCTTACCCATGTAGAGAATTCCATCTGAACTTCGGCATGGGGATGCCTGTACCAACTCTGGGATGGTAAAGGGAAGTTTCTTCAAAAAACAAAAAATGTCAAAGAAAAAAAATAAGTTAACCAAGTCTTATGCAATTTTTACAATTTTACTGCACAGTCTGTTTCTGTTACTAAATTCACCTAAAAAGAAAGAAGCACTGTTGATGGTAGATGGGAGTTTTCCTAACTGGAAACCAAGGGGAAGAGGTGTCCCAGGATTCCATACCCACTTTGGACAAGCCCTTAGCTCCCAGGTCCCTGTAAACACTACTAACTCCTTTACTTGAGAAGCCTCTCAAAATTTCTAGTCCAGAAAGCTTCTGGGGACGATACAAACCTTTTCTGAAAAGACTTACAAATATGGAGAGTTATACAATCTTTGAAATTCTAAGAGAAGCAGAAAGAATTCTCCTATCTTGGAAAATTGACCTAGAGCCGGCTAGACTGAGGAGAACAACAATGCTTTTCAGAGTGGGAGCAAGCCATGAGACTAACTCTGAAGAAAAGCAACCTCAGTACCCAGCTGAAGCTCCAAGGGAAACGAGAAGTCATCACTATGTGGGCAACACAGGAGTTTGAAGTGGAAAGAAAACTTTTGATGTTTTCTTTAGTAAATAATTCTCTACTGAAAAACAGAAGAAAATCGAGCCTTTTGGTATTAGGAGGAAGTTATGGTAGGTGCCAGGAAAAGAAACTCAAAGGAATACACATGTTTCAACTGCATTTCATCATAAAACCGATTCTTCTGAGTCTACAGCTGACATCTGACCAGTTCTTTTGGTTACTGTTTGTTTCAGTATACTTTATTTTTGGAACATTCTGTGTTCTTGAAACTGTTCTATAGATACCTCCTTCTACTATATTGTTAGCTTTTTCTCCAAGAAAGAAAAGATTTCTCTCTAGCTTTAGTAAACAGAACTTTAAATAATCAACAATTTGGATTTTCCCATTATCTCAACATTTAAACTAAGCCTTAGAAAAGGAAAAATGCCAAAGAGAGGCTGTAAGGACTAGGTTTCTGCCAGATGTTTCTGAGAATCAGAAAGTCGTTGCAAGGCTTCCAGTCTGGAGTCTGTGGTGTCCTGTGGTATAAAGAATATATAATATTCTTTATATATTCTGCTGAGCACTGCTACAGGCCTCCCGATTCAGGGCCCAAGCTGGAACACGTTCCTGGACTATTAAACCCCAACAGAGGAAGACACGCACGGGAGGTTGGTCAGAGCATCCCTTGGAAGTTAAAGCTCTTCAAGTCCCAAGTCCAACACTTGAGGCTTTGGTCTTGGGCACTTTCCTTCACCTCTCCAGGTGCAGTTTCCACATGTCTAACATGGGGACAACACCTATATCCCAGGGGGTTGCTGAGAGGTTCAAATGAGACAACTTATACAAATCTCTCAACATAGTTTTTGGCAAACAAAGTGCTTATGAAATAGAGGCTCAGGGCCGGCCCAGTAGTGCAGTGGTTAAGTTCGTGCACTCTGCTTCCGTGGCCTGGGGGGTCACAGGTTCAAATCCCAGCACAGACCTACGCACCGCTCATCAAGCCATGCTGCGGCGGTGTCCCATATACAAAATAGAGGAAGATGGGCACAGATGTTAGCTCAGGGCTAATCTTCCTCACACACACACAAGAAAGAAAGAAACAGAGGCTCTATTGTGAAGAGATGTTGAAGGTGAAACACACACACGTCTACACAAGGTTTGCCCTTCTCCTCCCATCTGTTTCAGTCACAGGTATTCATAAAATAATTTAAAAATACCCAAATTAAAGCTCACAAGCCACTATGGTCTAGACTAGTGATTCTCAACCTTGGCTGCACATTAGAATCACTTGTAGGCTTTTAAAACTTTCTACTGAAGCAGAACATACACGGAAAGCACACATAAGCGTACAGCCCAGTTAAATTTTGCAAAGTGAATACAACCATGTAACCAGCATCCAGATGAAGAAACAACGTTTCCAGCACTCTGAAAGCCCCCTTCTTGCCCTCTCTTCCAATCATAACTCCCTCAGGTAATCATTATCCTAACTTCAAAACAGCATAGACTCGTTTTTCCTGTCTTTGAGCTTAATATAAATGAATCATCCAGAGCACAGCCTTTTTTGTTTGTCATCTTTTGTCTAATCTTATGTTGGTAAGATTTCATCCATGTTGTTGTTGTCCATAGTCATAGACTGTTTGTTCTCATTGGTGTAGACTATTAAATTTTATAACTATTCTGTAATTGATTTATCCTGTCTACTATTGATGCTATTTGGGTAGTTTTCACTTTTGGTTACTTACAATAGTGCCACAGTATATTTGGGTTGGTGAACATATACATGCATTTCTATTGGGTATGTAACCTGGGAGAGGATTACTGGGTCATAAGGCTCTAACAGATACTGCCAACAATTTCCTAAACTGGATGTACCAATGTGCACTTTCACCAGCAGTGTCCAAGAGTTCTGGTTGCTCCACTCCCCCTCAACACCTCTCTTCTTTTTCCATTTTTCTCATTTTAGCCATTCTAGTGAGTGGGCAGTAGTATGACATTGTGAATTTTATTTGCATTTTCCTAATGACTAATGAAGCTGAGTACCTTTTCATGTTTATTGACCACTTGGATATCCTCTTTTGCTATTTTTCTATTGGGTTGTCTATCTTTTTTTAATTATCCATAAGAGTTCTTTATATATTCAGAATATGAATCCTTTGTTGGATATGTGTATTACAAATAAACTGTGGCCTGCCTTTCTTAACAGCGTCTCTCTTTTTTTTTTTTTAATAAAGATTTTATTTATTTATTTATTTTCCCCCCAAAGCCCCAGTAGATAGTTGTATGTCATAGCTGCACATCCCTCTAGTTGCTGTATGTGGGACGCGGCCTCAGCGTGGCCGGAGAAGCGGTGCGTCGGTGCGCGCCCGGGATCTGAACCCGGGCCGCCAGCAGCAGAGCACATGCACTTAACCGCTAAGCCACGGGGCTGGCCCTTAACGGCGTCTCTTAATGAAGAAAAAGTCTTAATTTTAATACAATCCAAGAGGCAGGAGTCAAGGTTTTCTTCCATATGGATATCCCCAATTGACTCAGACCATTTATTGAAAAGACCATCCCTCCCCATTGCAGTGCAGTGTCACCTTTGTCATAATCAGGTGACCATATATGTGGGCCTGTTTCTAAAGTCTCTTATCTGGGGAGCTTTTTAAAAATCCTGATGACCTAGATCATTAAATGGAGACTTTTGGAATTGGGACCTAGACTCAAAGTTCTCCAGGTTATTACAATGTGCAGCTAAGGTTGAGAACCACCGGTCTAGCTTCTCAAACGGAGATGGGAATGGAATATCACATGCCCCTTCCACAAGGGGATGTCTGCTGGGGGGTGGGCAGTGTCTCAAACTAACTTGAGAATCACTAGTTAGAGCGAATTCTGTTACTAAAGGCAGTATTATATCCTTCCAGTGTGTTGGCTGGACCATGAGAATCTCCTGGTCTGGATCAATGTTTCTGAACTCTGGCTGCCATTTAAAGGCTCATCTGGGAAGCTGTGAAAAGATATTGATGCCCAGGTCCCACTCCAGACCACCTGAATCAGAATCCCCAGAATTTTTTTTTTTTAAGCAACAATTTGAGGATCACTGGTCTAGAACCTCCCAAGTACACAAAGACACTAAATACACTCACCGTCAGGCCTTCGTTATTCTTGCCTCCCAGTGTATAAAGGCTGCCATCATTGGGATCTGGAAGGAAGGCAGGCCTAGAGAGTAAGCAATAAGTATCAATGATAAATTATAGCCCAGGGCACAGAACAAAATATCAAAGCCATGCAAAGCCATGAATGGGGGCAGGGGAAGTGGGATGTGTGTATGTGTGTATATCAGACAATTCCACCCACTGCTCTTTCACTTTAGCCATAAATAAAATATCCCTGTGGTGGTGTATACTATACTTGAGTGGAAAAAAGCAACCTGTAAAGGAAAAACAGTACAAAACCATAGAAGAGTAAATCATCATTTGGTCAAAGCACTCTGGATAAAAGTAAAATACATGAAAAGAATCCAGCAAGACTACTTTTCAGCTTCCAAGTCAATTGTGTATAGAACTTCAGCAATTAATATTTAATAGCATGGCATAGTACATAAACAGGTAGAAAAAATCTACCTTCAGTGTTCAACAAATATTTATTTTTAAACTGGAGGCCATAAAAGCAGACTCTGAAAGCTTGACATCAGAAAGAACTTGCCAAGGAGATGGGTCAAGGTCTCTCAGTCAGTAGCTTCCCATGAAGCAGATGCAAGGTGGTCTTTGGTGAAGTTAACCTGCTAAAGACTGAACTAGGACTAGTCGCTCAGAAACCCCTTGCCGAATCTTTTCTCTGCTTAGGATGCACCATCACCTGAGGCTCTTACCGGTGCCATCCATCTTTACTCTAACACACACACTCTAGTAGCAGGTCACGTTCCTGTTTCCTCTCCATGGTGTAACAGTGAGGAGGGAGAGATCTAAACCCTTAGGTCCTCCTGAGGACTTTGGAAGTTTAAGTTCAAAACTTAAGTTTCCTCTCAAATAAGCCTTTTTAATACCATTGCCTCCCTCCTCCAAGGAACTGACCATCCTCTCCCCAACACAGGCTTCTATCATAGCACCTGTAAGACTTTAGATGTCTCAATCATTCTCATTATACCTTAAATTTACACACATATGTACTCCCAGCAACTCCCAGCTTCATAAATATTTGTTGAATAATTAAGGAAATGAATTGAAGGGAAGTACTGAAACAAATCAGAAAACTTACTCTTCAACATGTGTTGGAACCTGCAGAACCGGATCTGTGCAAAAGAACAACAACAAAGGCATCATCAGACAGACCTCAAAATATCAAGATTCCTAGAGGGCTCCCAGGACCAATTCACAAGTTGTACCGATAACTTAAATTTACCTACTCGAGATAACATATGGAAAGGCACTGTAGAAAACACACACACAAAGACACAAATGTAAGCTCTTAAGATTGTCACTGAGATTGGATAGAGGACTGAGAGCAGAATAGAACTGCTATCAAGAAATTTGCATATAACTCAGGGGATGGACACAGAAGGAAGAACCAGTCACAACCCACAGTGGACAGTGGGTCACAGTGTCACTATCTGACATATCAAGGACTTTTAAAACCAAAATCATCACCTTGTCAGATACCTGGGGTGGTACTAGATATTCCCATTAGGAAAAGCAAAATTGTGGCTTAAAAATCAATTTTGCTGTTGATGAGAATGTGACTGGATGCTAAATGGATACACCCCGTTGGGGCAGCAATATGGCAATCTTAGAGCTTTCAAGTGTTCATTCTCCTTGATTCCCTTTGATCCATTAATTCCATTTCTATAAAATCTAGTTTTAAAATAACACAAAATATAGAAAATGTTTTCTGTACAAAGTTGCTCATGGTAGCATTACAAATGACCTCACTATTCAATAATATGGTTAAATTATAGAATGTCCACTTGGCAGAAAATTAAGGCTTCTAAAAGGGCTCATAAAAATTTAAAACATTGGGCCGGCCCTGTGGCTTAGCAGTTAAGTGCGCACGCTCCACTGCTGGCGGCCCGGGTTCGGATCCCGGGCGCGCACTGATGCACGGCTTCTCCGGCCATGCTGAGGCTGTGTCCCACATACAGCAACTAGAAGGAATGTGCAGCTGTGACATTCAACTATCTAGTGGGGCTTTGGGGGAAAAAAACAAATAAAATAAAATAAAAATTTAAAACGTACAAATCTTTATACTATTATGTTCAGGAGAAAAGATAACATTGTACACAGAGTATTAATGCAGCTGAGGAGAAAATCTTCAATGCACATAGAAAAAACTAGATGGAAAGGCAAAAAAAATGCTAATTGTAAGTTATCTTTGTTGGAAATATAAGTGACTCCCCCACTTTTTCTATATTTCTCAAAATTTCTACAAGAGCAGGCATTACTTCTTAAATTGGAAAGAAGTCTTTTCTCAAAGTCAACTTTATGGGGCCAGCCAGGTGGCTTAGTGGTTAAGTTCGCATGCTCCACCTCAGCAGCCTGGGATTCACAGGTTCAGATTTCGGGCAAGGACCAATGCACGGCTTATCAAGCCACGCTGTGGCAGGTGTCCCACATATAAAATAGAAGAAGATAGGCACGGATGTTAGCTCAGGGCCAATCTTCCTCAGCAAAAAGAGGAGGACTGGCAACACGTTAGCCCAGGGCTAATCCTCCTCTCTCTCACACACACACACACACACAAAGTCAATTTTATGTTTGCTGTTGTCAAAAATGGCAGAACTTCTCCCACCCTAGATTCTCCCAGGCATAAATCAAGAGGACGCTCCTGATCCCTTGGGGTAGATGCTGGTGGGGTGAGAGGACGCTGACATAGTAGTGTGGGAACAGAGTAAAATCCACAGGCATGAGACTGCACAGAAATGAGGTATTTCCAGCAATTAAAACCCCACGGGCTACACAGCCATGCTGTCCTCAACTTCAAAGCTGGGGGCAAGGACAACAAGCATCATGATACGATTTTGTGTACAGAGTTCTAGGCTCCACGGGCTCTGCTTATGGTGACAGACAGCTGTCTAATTCTCCTAGTCACTTGGGAGTCTCAGATGAAGGAAACTCTTTCAAGTCTTATCATATGTTGACTTTGCTTTACAAGCCTGGCTCCTATGTGAAGGCATACGGTGTTCACAACAACAGAAGTACACACACCACATGTGGTCTGTGGGCAGCACACAAACAATTCATTAAACCAAAAACATTTTAGGAAACAGGAGGAACTTTCAGTCAATAGCATATGTTTATCATTCCCATTAATCACCTCTCGGTTCACTCTCACAAACAGACTGATGCAAGAGACAGGAAATAAGGGCACACAGCACTAGCTCTACTGAAATAGTCGAGGTGCAATTACCACCCAGTTACTTCAGCGCAGTCCTGAAGCCATGCAGGCTGGGAATGCCATATTCCACAGAAAACACAGCAGTCAAGAAGGCATCTTTTTTGTCCGTGTTAGCCACTTAAAGGTATCACAGGTAAACACAGATTAAGAGGACACTGCCAAATTCTAGCAATTCATCAGAAACAAGACATGGAGCCCACCAGGACTGCGAGTCCTGTTCATCAGCTTATCTTTGCTGTACAGCATTTGCTCACTCTCAGGGACTCATCTTCAGGTGCAGATTTTCCTGGTTTTCTAGAGCTTATCCACTGGTCACCTGACACAGAGGCCTCAGGTCTCCAGATGTGTCCTGCACCAGAAAGGTTCCAGTTAGGACACAGGCCATCGGCAGGAGCCAGGGAAGGACCGGTGGGACAATCACGCCGTGTTTTAGAACCATGCTTTTTTCTAGGCTAGGAAGAGATGAGCTCCAGCAGGAGGACTCTGTGGTCAGTGTCTTAGCATCCCACCCACTCGGTAAGATAAGGTCCCGGGAATAAACATCTGCAGAGCTGCAGGCTGGGTAACAGCACAACTGTTAAGACAGCTCTGACAGAGATGCAAACTGCTGCTCAGCTTCTGAGGTGTAGCAATGACCTACCCTGTAGATTTTTTTTTCCCTTAAAGAACCATTTGAATCCGAGATTTGCCTTAAAATATTACAGGAATAAACCATATGGAGGGGACAGATAAAACAAAAAATGGCAGCCTGCTGATAACTTTTAAAAGATGGAAGTAGCGACAATGGGGGGTCATTTTACTATTCTCTCTAAATATGCTTGAAATTTTCCATAATTTAAAAGGTTAAAGATATTTAGAAAGCCAGCAAAAGAAAAGCAAAAAGCATCATCTGAGAATGTACAATGAAAGCCCAATATGAAAAACTGGTTGTTTTTGATTTAATAATGAGAAATGGTATCAGGCAAGATTCTTGCTTTAAAGAAAAAAAAAATCCAGCCATGTGAAAAGAAACCTGGCCTAGCTCTAAGGCTATAAACAAACACTGCTAGTATAAAATAAGCCGCCCTATCTATATGGAGACTGATAAGGATAAAAGCCATCTCACAAAGCTGTTTTATTTTCAGAAGGAAAAAAAAGGGTTACTTCACAAGTGTAAAAATGGGTGTTATTCAAGGTAAAGGTAAAGATACCAGAAGAGGAAAAAAATAGCTGAAATCAGTGTTTCGTCTCCAGGATTAACACGGGAAGAAATAAACCTGCTCACTGCTCCCCGGGGAGCAGCCCCTGGCCTCGACTCCCCTAGTGGGTCCAGCTCAGGCCTGACCCGGCACAATCTTTACACTTGGAGAAACCTGGGTGAGCTCACCTGACACTTGTTGCTACTGTTTTGTGCTAATCTAATCCTCCTTTTAACATCAGACAGAAATGACTCAAAACAGATGTTCACATCCTTCCTTTATCCAAGTTCATAAGGGTAAAAATTTAAACACTTTTATCTTCAAAAGACATGAATTTTTGTCTTTCCACGAATACCTTTTTCACCTTTATTATCGATCCCATCCTCTCTCAAACCTCATACACTCTGTCCTGTATTGGGCCCCAATCGGACACTTGACTTTGCTCCCTTCTCGAGGTATGGGCCTCAGTGTCTCAGTCCACCAGCACCAACAGCTTTACCCTTTCTGCTACTTCAGGACCACTCCGGTGATCCACATGCCTGCTGCCCCAGCCACCCCGCCAGAGGCAGTCCCCTTCACTGCCACTTCCCATTCTGTGGTTCGTCCCCTCTCTGGAATCTCTCACCTCTTGGCTTCTGTGGGCCTGCATTGCCTGATTTTTCATCCGTCTCTCTCTCAGCTCCCTCCCTCCCCACTCGCTACTCCTGGAGGAACACTTCCAGGTTCTCCCCTCGGTCCTCTCAGAGAACATATCCATCCCTACAGCTTCCACCATAACCACAATGGGGAGATTCTAGGTCCCCATCTCTTGAGCTCTTCTTTCTGGACCAACCAGACATTTCCACTATTTGCTTCCAGCACCTCAACCACCACTTGCTCAAAGTCACATTCTCCATCTTTTACCCCAGACTGGCTTCTACTCTTGACCATTCTATTTTGTTAACAGTACCACTATGCTCCTAGAAGACAGGCACGCCTCAAACTACACTGTTGACACTCATTTCTCCCCAACACACCCCAGTGGTTGCCAAGCTCTATGGTCTACTTCTATCATGATCATCACTCAGTTTCCTACTTCCCAGTATTCCTTCAACATCATTAGAACCCCTTGTCTTTCAAGCGCTCCCTTTTCTCCTAGCCTACGCGGCCTTTGGAATCAGAAAAACCTAAGCTTAAATCCTAGCTCTGCCAATTACCAGCTAAGTGACTTTAGCAAAGTTACTTAATCTCTCTGGGCCTCAATTTCCTCATCAGTAAAGAAAAAAAAATAGAGATAACAACACCAACATCAAGGTGCATCTCTCTGTGGATTAAATAAGGATTAAATGTTTGTCAACCTTTAAGTCTGTGCCTTGACACAGAGAAGAGTGATTCTTTTAAAGACATAGATCAGATTATACTTCTCTGTCACTCAAAATCTTTTGGTGGTTCCCGTCTCATTCAGAAAAAGACCAATGTTCCCACAAGTGGTCTACAAATCCCATACAATCCCACCCTCTAATACTCCCCCACTATTTCCTCCTTGCTGTATTCCAGCTTTGCTGGAATTCAAGGATATTACTCCAATCCTACCAAGCCTGCCTCTGCCTCAGGGCCTTTGCATTTGCTCTTCCCTCTGCCTAAGTCTTTGATCAAATATCACCATCTCACAGAGGCCTTCCATGACCACTTTCAACCCCCCAGGATTCCCACCTCCTCTTCCCTGCTTGATTTTTCTCCATGACACCACCTCCAAAGTACTGTGTATTTTGCTTATTTTTTGAATGTCTGACTCTAGCCACTGGAAGCTTCATGAGGGCTGGGATTTATCTTTTGTTGTCTGCTAGATTCCCAACATCTAAAACAGGCCCTGGCACATAGGAAGTGCTCAATATATTTGTTGATTGGAGCAATCAATAAATGTTTCCTTCCTACTTCTGTTCCTGTTTAGCCTGGATATCCATTGTTGCTCATGTCTAATAATCCAGCAGCTACATTCTATCAACCCTCAACCCAGAATCTACCTAGCAAGCCCCTTTCCTCCATCCAGACTTCTGAGCACTGCTGAAGAAAACACTACCATCACTTGTGGAGATACCATTACACATCTATGCAGCTGGGCCCCAAGTCATAGGAGACACGTTTATCTGGTTGGCCTCTGTTCCCTGTTCCTCACAGCTGGTATTTCAAACCTTCACTCCTTGCCTCAGGGCCCGCTTCTCTTTGCACATGACTTTGCCTCCTGTGGCACAGGGGAAGTAGAGGGGGGTAGAGGGAGCTCTCTGAAACTTTCTACCTTTACCCTCCAAGTCTGCCCAACTCTACTCTTCCCTTCACATATCTATAAAAAGACAATGCTTTCACCTTCATATTCAGAGATATTTCACACTCATCTATCCAGAGCCCCCAGGTGGTACCCTGTCTCCACAGATCTTCATGTCTTTCTTCTGGCTGGCTAACTCCTTCCCCTCTGCCTCCCCCACACCAAAACCCTGGGCTCCCCCTCTCTCTTTTGCACATGCTCTCCTTTCTCTCCTAATGCATCCACTTTAAGTGTACAGTTGGATGAATCTTGAAAAACATACACATCCATGTAACCACCCTCACAATCAACATATAGAACATTTCCATCACCCTCATACCCTTGTGGATTCAATATCCCAAACTCCCACCCCATATAACCACTGAGAGATTCACTGTGTTTGTTCTAAAATTTCACAAATGGAATTCATACAGTAGGTTCTCTTTTGTGTCTGGCTTCTTTCTCTCTGCATCATGTTTTTGAATTCATCCATATTGTTGTGCATATCATAGCTTGTTCTTTTGTATTGCTGAATAGTACTCCACTGTATGGATATACCACAATTTGTTTATGATCTGTTGATGGACATTTGGGTTATTTCCAGTTTTTGGCTGGGAAAATGTGAATAAAGCTGCTATGAACATTTGTGTACAAGCCTTTGTTTGAACCTATATTTTTATTTCTGTTGGGAAATACCAAGGAGTAGAACGGCTAAGCTACATTGTTTACATTTGACTGGACAAGAAACTGCCCAAGAGTTCTCTAAAGTGGCTGTACTATTTTACATCCCCACCAGCAATGCATAAGTTACTTATAGTTTTTAAAATGTCGATTCCTAGGGCCTTCTCCTAGGAAGCTGAGTCTGTAAGAAGGGCCAGGGAATTTGCGTTTTTAACACTGCTAGGTAATTCTCATGCTGAGCCATACTGGGAAACCATTGTGCTGGATCCTCTGTTTCACCTTCTCACCTTCTGTGCCTTTCTCCACTCACTGCTCTCCAGTCCCTTCCCTCAGAATAAGATCAAAAGTGCCACTCTCAAGTTCCAGTGACCAAATCTAACCAACACCTGCAAATCTTATTAGTTCTCCACGTGGCATCTGACAACGTTCTCTCGTGGAGTCCATGACCCAGTGCGACTTCCAACTGCTTATGTGGTATCTCACTCCCTGATGCAATAACCCCCAGAACCTGTTCCTCCTTTACATTCTCCAGATTGGCGGGCTGGCCCCACTTGCACCCAGTCACACAATCTAGAAACTCAGAGTTGTCCTTGACTCTCTCCTTTTAACCCTAAGCCTCTCTCATTCAATAAGATTCTGAGTTTCATAAGATGTGACCTACCAATAAACATTTCTCAAAATCTATGCCCTCCTTTTCATCTCCTTCACCACTGCCAAAATGAGGCACCCACCACTTCTCACTGGGTCTACACAGCAGTCTCCTAACCAGCTCCCTGTCTTAGATCTCTGCCCTTGAGATATGCACTCCACCCACTGCCTGCAAAGGCTTGACAAAGACAAATTTGTTCATGTCTTTCCTCCACATAAAATCCTACAATGGCTCCCCTCTGCCTACTCAATACCTTCCATCTCTATGGTTCAAGTCAGAGGTTCCCAAACTTTCTTGGTTCACAGCATCTTTCGTGTCTCAGTAATTTCTCCATAGGGCCCTAGGCCAAAAGAAATACCTAACGGTTCCATTTATTAAGCAGTTAGGTCCAAATGACTTAAGTATTTAGGGCCTAGCAACTTAAAAGCCAAGTGAAAAAAATAACACATGTAAATTCAAAGAAAAACGTTTATTTCATTCTTAACCATAATTACCTACTAAAGGGATGTGTGTACCTGTTGGGTGCTGCACATACTTCAAATCTTATAATCAGATTAGACATCGCCACCCTCATTACCATTTCACATTCATTTTCACATAGTATTTGAATTTTATTACAGCAAAAACTCAGCTTCTCAAAGATACCTCATTGAAAAGAAAGGAGCACAATCTAATGGTGAAACTATAAACTCCCTCAAGCATGGTGTTCGACACTTGTCAAGTATTGCTATTCTCGCAAAAATTTAAAACAAGCTGCAGTGCCCCTGCGAGCTCACTGTGGCACCCCAGGGTCCCTCAGCATGGTTTAGGAACCACAGGCCTAAGCATTCAAGGTTCTGCAAAACCTGGGCCCAACTCTTCTCCATGATTATCTTTCAATCACATCTCTTCCCAAAACTCCCTCCACGCTCTCATGTTGGTCTCTGTGCTCACTATTACCCGTCCCATCTCCATCTATCTAAATCTGCTTGTCCTTCGGGGTCAGTTCAAAGCCCCCTTCTCCAGGAAATCAGAAACTGACCGCCTACTGCCCTCAGTATGTTCTTATGATGCATTTATCACATTTCTCAAGGGACAGGCACTTAATCGCATGTAGCCTCTCCGGTTCTCAAATATCTGGAGGCTGAACTGAATTTTAAGCACTTTGAAGGGCAGGGACCATCTATTTTGTTCATTGTGAAATATATACAGAAAAGTACATAAAGCTTATGACAGTTTAATGAATAATCAGAGAGTGAACACCTGGGTAACTGCTACCCAGGTCTTTGCTCCCCTCACATTTAGTAGGTAATGCTGTTTGCAGAATGAAAACTAGTCAGTAATTTAAGATATTCAATATTGTATGTGGAATATAGTCACTCAAATAAGTTTTTCCTAATGAAAAGTATTTTTCCACACAAAAACCTACATGATAAAAGCTAGAAAGAGCTGCCCAGACATAGTTCTGTTTGTTCACTCACATTTAAAAATTATTTAAATTTATGGAAAAAATGATACAGGATTTACTTCAAAATAATGGAAAAGAGGGGGAAGGGGACTGCCATGTGTTGATCATTATTGAAGCTAGGTGCATGAGGGTTTCTAAAATGAAAAGTTAAAAAAAGAGAGAAGCTAAAAAAAGAAGTTATTTAAGAAAATCTTTCCAATAGATTGAAAAGAAAGGCATGTTCTTCCTGCCCTCCTGTAGTATACATCTTGACAGCCTGATCTACCATTTCACAGGTTCAAAGAGACTGAACGGAAATCCACTTGAAGAGCATGAAGGACCCTGTCAGCACCCTTTCAGGCCTCCCTAAACACAGGCTCACCAGAATTGGTGAGGGTGTAGGGAAAACATGGGGGTGATAAGTCAGGAAAATGTCTTTGATGAAGTCAACCAAAATTTAAATAATTGTTTCAAACTGGAGCTCGGGACTGACAGCCTCTCTCTGGAGGCAGCTCTGGGCAGACTTTCTTCCAAGTAGGAAGGAATAAGATCCCTTTGATTACAGAAGCCACAGGAACAGGTTGCCCATTTGACTGGAGCTCAAGGAAGCTTACAAGATCATTCTCTTCTCTTCTCCAGATGAGCACTGATATTTCTGGAACACGCTGCTTCTCTGGCAGAATTTTTTTTTTTTTTTTTTTTAAAGATTTTATTTATTTATTTTTTCCCCCCAAAGCCCCAGTAGATAGCTGTGCGTCATAGCTGCACATCCTTCTAGTTGCTGTATGTGGGACGCGGCCTCAGCATGGCCGGAGAAGCAGCGCGTCGGTGCGAGCCCGGGATCCGAACCCGGGTCGCCAGCAGTGGAGCGCGCTCACTTAACCACCAAGCCACGGGGCCGGCCCATCTGGCAGAATTTAGATTAGCACTGGTTTTACTGCCCCACTGCACCTTGCTCTTCTTTCTAAAGCACAACCACCTAGCTGACCCCTCCACACCCAGCATTTAAAACCAGCTTCTTCTCTGACTATAAGACTTCTCCAGGTACAACTAAGACGTCATGGCACAGCTAGAAATTCTCCAAACCAGCCCCTTCTAAGTGCATCTCTAGCAATGACTTCAAATGTTCTGAGTTGGCCCTTCTGAAGGGTATTTAAGGATCAAAAGACCACAAATGAAGTCCCAACTGCTTTCTGCTCCTTGTAAGCCTCCCCATATACCAAATATTCAAGAGCCTCATCCTTCTCTCTCCCTCCCTTTCTGTCTGAGGAGGATGACAACCGAACGATTAGTAATTATCTGTTGAGATTTACCACACACATCTCAAAAACAAATGTCAGACATCTACCATCAGCTTGATTCTGTTATGTGCCGTGCAGGATAAAGAAAGGAGCTTATAAAGCTGATGTACATCAAACAGTATAGGGGCCAGCCCGGTGGCGTAGCGGTTGGGTTTGCATGCTCTGCTTCGGTGGCCCAGGGTTCGCCTGTTTGGATCCTGGGCACGGACCTACTCACCGCTCGTCAAGCCATGCTGAGGTGGCGTCCCATATAGAGCAACTAGAAGGATGTACAACTATGACATACAACTATCTACTGGGGCTTTGGGGAGAAAAAAGGAAAACAGAAAAACGAGGAAGATTGGCAATAGATGTTAGCTCAGGGCCAATCTTCCTCAAAAAAACAAAACAGTATATAATGATCCACTGAAACATCCATGTGGTATACACCACAGGTACCACAGGATTTCCCAGGTGAGGGAAGTCAGTGAGGGCTTGCGTGCTTGGGGGAGACTTCATAAAGAAGGCTGATCCAGAGTATAGGGATGACAAGACAACATGAGTGAAGAACCGTCACCCTGTTTGTGGGAATGAGGACACAGGTTTGGCAAGCGTGAAGTGTTTCTTCTGAGGAGCAACACAAATAAGGCTGGGCAGTAGGCAGTGAGACCACAGAGAATCAAGTCATGAAAACTTAGTGATGCGCGGCATTAACTAGGGACTGACCGGAGGCTTCTGAGGAAAAGAAAAGGTTTTTCTTTTCAAAAGAAGATTAGATAGGCAGGCAGCAGGGTACAAAGTGAACAAGAAAGAGAACAAGGAAGCATAAAGGGTAGTGAGGAAGATAACCCAAGAAAGATAGTCTGAGCCAGTAAGGAGGTAGGAGTAGGGGATAGAGGAGGGGTAGTCAGGAAACAGACAGGTGGGGGAAAAATATCAACAAAACTTAGTCCTGATCAGAAAAATGAAGTGAAAGAAAGGAATGAGTTAAACAGGACATGGAGATTTTAATCCTAGCTGACAGTGAAATGAGACTGGCTAGTCTGAACGCAATAAACAACCGCCATTTCCTCAAGAGAATGCTTAAGGTTCTAATACCATTTTCTTGTAAAAATTATTGGTAAAAACAAGGTCATTCACCCTACCTTAACTCAAAACTTAAGTCTCCCAAATATGTTTCATGCACTCAAGTGAACCAAGCAGGGAATACTTCTCCCCAATGGCAGCTCATTTCCTCCCTCCAGAGGAAAGCTACTTCCATAACCTAAACCTTTAACCCCCACTAAAGTTATTAGGTCCAAATTGTAGGGTAGAAAAGTCTCAAACGTTCCTCAAAGTTCAGCTTTCAGGAGGAGAGTGTTTTAAAACAGACATCCAACAACAAGCTCCTCAAATTCCAAATCTTATCAGAACTGGGAGAGGATGCAACAAATTTTCTCGCAGGTAACCTCTGCAAGTCACCAAATGTCACGTCTGACAAAGATGATCATGTAGAAACACCAAAGTAATCTGAAAAATCGCCCATACTAAAGGCAGTGGAATTCTACTATGTCCTTATTCACCTTACCTTGGCAGAAGTAACTCAGACCTAAAAATGCACACTGAATACTATAATCAATCGTGAAGGAATTAAAGGGGGAGGATAACAGTTGAATTGTCTATGGCCTCTCAGGATGTCATAACTTCACAGAATTCATTCTTGAGTGATGGAAGTGCCATCAAACCTGTACAGCCATCCAAATATGAACGAAAGGACAAGTAACTAAGTCACAGCCAAAAAAGGCATTTTATCCATGTACTTCAACATTCACAACCGTATTCCAATACATACCAATCAATGCTGCAAAGAATATCCATGGAGTCGAAATCTATGCTACTATGTGTGGTGACTGCTATTTAAGAGATTCCCCCCTGCAATGAGAGATGTATTCTTTTGAAGCAAACCCCAAGCACGAGGGAGGGACGTGAATGGGGGTACAGATGAACGAGACTGGGCATCAGCTGGTGCTTGCTGAAGCTGAGTGCTAGTACATGAGGGTTCGTTATATAATGATCTGTTTGTACATGTTTAGAATTTTCTGTGATAAAAGTAAAATACAAAAAAGAGAAAGAAAACACATTTTCAAGATACTCAAAAGCAGAAATAGGTCTCTCTCATAACCCCTCTCACAAAACTTAATTTTCAGTCCTTGAAAACAATGGAGAGCAAATAAGCACTTTTCTTGTGCTTAAGCAATGAGGTAGTGATGCATATCTTAAGCCTAGAAAATTCCTTATGAGAAAACAGATTAGACCTATTAATGAAATGTCATTTTGCACAATTTCCCCTTCTCATGTTTCCCTCATACCTCTGAAGGCAGATCTGTCTCTTCCCGAGGAACAGGCACACTGCCTAAGGGACAGGGGAGAAAACCACTGCAAAAAGTCACAAAAAGCCACGTGAAACTCAGGATCAGAAACTAGAACTGGAAATTGCCATGACGGTGGTACAGGTGACAGACGACACATCCTGAGGAGGCAAAGTCAAGTCCCCTCTGTTTCTCCCAAAAGACTAGCCTAGTCAGAAGGGTTCTGGGACCCACGTCAGCGTTAAGTGGCTCAGACATTTACTGAGCAGCCATGGCTGTCCAGAGACCCCATCTTCAAGGAGTTAGGAATCCAGCAGGAAGACAAATGTAACCAAAAATTCACAACAAGCACGAAGTGCCATAACAGAGGCTTCAATGAAGTGCCCCCAGAACCCAGATGAGGAAGGGGCTCACCCTGCTTGAGGAGTCAAGGAGGTGACCTGTGAAGGGGGTCTTAAAGATGAACAGGAGCCTGTCCAACTTTGCAGGCTGCTGGTGGGTTGGGAGCATAAGCAAAGGCCCCATGTCTCCAAGGCCTGGAGAGAGACAGAGTTATGTGGCTGCAACAAGGGCACCTGATAGACGAGGGTGGGGAGCAGAGGCTGGAGAAGTAGGTGAGAGCCAGATGGTGAAGGGCCTTGCATGCATGCTAAGGAGCTTAAATTTGACTCCCTGTTCAGTGCTTCTCAAACTAACCATGGTGTTGAAAATTCCAACCCATCACAGATGACACTTACTCTCCCTTTTGTACTTTTCTCCTCGCGGGCAGGTAACACAGGTGGGCAGACCACACTTGGAGTAGCCCTGCTCTAGACAACGCCAAGAGTATTTCAGCAGGGGGTGCAGCATGCTCCCATTAGTCTTTTTAGAGGCTATGTCTGGCAGCAGTGTGAAGGGTGAATGGCAGGAAAAGACAGGCAGCAGGGATGGTGGTCAGCAAGCTGCCGCAGTAATCTGTGAAGTGGATGTCGAGAGCCTGGCTAAGACACTGGCAAGGGGGACACAGAAGAGGAGTCAGATTTCAGAAACACTTTTTCAGTCTACATGAGGGGACTCGGTGAACAACTAGCAAAGCATCACTCTATTTCCTAGACTGGGTGGACCATGCTGTCAGTCCAGGAGAAAATATGGGAAGACGCACACGGTTAAAAAGGAAAACTCACAGGAGAAGAAGATTTTCTTCAAATTTCAAATAACTAATTTTGTTCTGATCCTTCTCTCATAAGAAATCTCCAATGTTAACCATTCAAGGGACATCTCACGAGTCTGGGCCCACCTGGCATGTTAGAGAGCAGCCATGTTACCATATTTCTATGATTAGTAAAGAATGGTTCTAAAGTAGACCCAGTCCTTGTGCCTACTATTGCTGGAAAGGAAACGGAAGGGAAGGCGGGTAGGGTTGCTAAAGAATAACCTGCAATTTGATGAAGATTTGAATGTGAAAAATCAGCATTAACTAGTATTTCAAGGTGAGCACAAGAAGCCCTAAAGCAGACCAAAGAAAGTCCTTTCAACTCCACCAAGCCAAAGCACGCTTTTAAAACTAATCTAACACAAAACATGACAGTAACATTCTCAGTTTGCATTTGGGCTGAAAGTGCTGAGACGAAACATACTCAACCATGTTCATTGGTGATATTTCAGAGACAGACAGTCATGTTGCTACAGTGAGAAAATCACAGCTTAAAAAGATCAGATCTAACATAAAATGTTAGAACTCAAATTAGCTTCTGAAAACAAGTAAAACTAGTTTTCTGTACTTGGTGTAGTTTGCTGCTATGGTGTAAGAAATCTCCATTTCTGGGAACAGCAACACATGTTTGGTTGAGGAACAAAAGCACCTGCCAAAACCACTCTGTGGAAAGAAAAAAAAAACACTCCCAGTTTGTTGACCCCTGAAACAAGTTAGGAAACCATGAAATGAAATAACAGGTACATATGCAGAACCCTAGTCTGATGAGTTAAAGGTCTCTGTTTGCATCAGCAAGTTTCTTCCATTTAACTTTGACTTCCCACTGCCACTCAGGCCCAAGCCCACATTCTTCCTTGCCTGGACTGGTGCAGTAGCCTCCGCCTGGTCTCCAGCTTCCTCCTGGCCCCATCAGTTTAGTCTCAACACAGCACCTGTTGATCCTGTAAAGTGGAGGCCAGGTGTCTTAGCTCAGGCTGCCACAACAAAATACCATAGCCTGGGTGGCTTAAACAACAGACATTTATTTCCCACAGTTCTGGAGACTAGAAGTCCAAGCTCAGGGCGTCAGCATGGTTGAGTTCTGGTGAGAGCCTTCTTCTGGCCTGCAGATGGCTGCCTTCTCACTGAGTTTTCACATGGTAGAGAGAGCGTGAGCTCTGGTCTCTTCTTCTTATAAGGCACTAATCCCACCCTCATGACTTCATCTAAACATAATCACCTCCCAAAGACTCCACCTCCAAATATCATCACACTGGGGCATAAGGTTTCAACATATGAATTTTGGGGGGACATGAACATTCAGTCCATAACACCAGGGTATGTCATTCCTCTGCTCAGATTTCTCCAATGGCTTCGAAAAAGCCAACATACCTTAACACCAGCCCCTATGCCATAGCTCTCCAGAGGGCATAGCTCACTAGGCAGTGCTCAGGAAATCTGTGAGGGCATTTCCTGGTGGTTACAGGGAATGGGGGGCAACACAGGCACTAAGTGTGGGGGGCCAGGGACGCTAGGTAGCCCTGTATAGCTGAAGATCGCCCCATATCTGCAGGCTGCTCTGATGTTCTGCCCGACACTCACACAGGCCAAAAACCTTTAATAATTATCGGAGCCTACAACCTAACTTCTTTATATAAAAGCACAAAAGGGGTTTTTGCATAATTTTATACACTGAATCTTCTCGGAATGTGACTCCTGTATAAATCAGGTAAGGATGTACTTTTTTTGTTTGGAATGTTACCAAGAGTTGTTCACCATCTTGGAAATCCGGTCATCAGAGGAATCGTGGTATCCTAGTCTGCACTTTCACCGGTCTGCGTTTTAACAGGCACTGCATTCACTCGTAGGCAGAGCCTCAGTATGATCAGTTTCTGTCCGGGCATGTACATGTTAAATTACATATATGTGATTAAAAATTACTCTCCTATTATTTCAGATTACCAGTTGGGTAATACATTTTTTTCTTTTTAAAACTGTGTGTGTACATTTTTTTCTTTTTAAAACGGTGTGCATATGTAGGTTACTATCTATAAATTTCATTTCAGGACAGTAGTGCGGGCATTTTTATAATAAATATTATGTAAAGGGAGCACTACGTCCCTACCTGACTGGTCCTCGGAGCTCATCTCCTCTCTCCTTCCCCACCTCTTACTCCCCTCTGCCACTCCAACTTCCATGCTCTTCCTCCAGCAGGCCAAGCGCACCCCCACCTTTGCCCCTGCTATGCCTTCTGCCTAAGACTCCCCTGCCTTCCTGAGTCCTTGTTCAAATGATGCCTTCTCAGTGGGGCGGATCCTGTTTAACCCCCACCCCACACCTGGCCTCCCTATTCCACTTCTCTGCTTTATTTTTCTCCATAGAGCTTATCCCCACTGCATAATTTATCTCCTCGTCTGTTTCTCCCCTAGAATGAAAGCTCTGTGAGGGCAAGGATTTTGTTTCCTTCACTCCCACTACCCTCAGTGCCTAGAACAGTATCTGTGAGTTTTTTTTTTTTTTTGGTGAGGAAGATCGGCCCTGCGCTAATATCCATTGCCAATCATACACATTTTACTGAGGAAGATTAGCCCTGAGCTAACATCTGCACCCATCCTCCTCCATTTTGTATATGGGATGCCGCCACAGCATGGCTTGATGAGCAGTGCCTAGGTCCGCACCCAGGATCCAAACCTGCAAACCCCGGGCCGCTGAAGCAGAGCGCACGAACTCAACCCCTTACATCACCAGGCCAGCCCCTAGAACAGTATCTGCATAGCTTTATAATCTACTTACATATTAATGGTTTAGAAATATCAACTTTGAAATCTTTAGTTATAATTGCAAGATTAAAATTGAAAACTCAGGGTCTCTATACATTACCATCTTTAATCTCTGTAGAAAAATATATATCAAGGCTATTGGTATCCAGGGCTGAATTTAGCTAAAATTAGCCAGTGTATTCTCAGAAAAAACATTGAGACTTAGAACATATTGACTATTGAAATTATTAGACCTTAATCGGATTTCTCTAATTCTTCCCTTAAGTGTCTTTTCACTCCTCCCTGCCCTGCGTATCTCATCAGTTGTTGGATTCTACTGATTTTATTTCTGGCACACCTCTCATCCTTCCCATCTCTTCCCTTCTCCCTGCCCTCCTTTTCAGGTCTGTCTCACCTCTCACTGGCCTTCCTGTCTTCAGTCATCCCACACATTGCTGCTGGATTAATCTGGAAGCAGAGCACCTGTTGAGTCACTCACCTGCTCAATCATGTTAACGGCTCCCAACTTCCTGTTCATTCAAGTACAAGTGCCTCACTGCTACAATATGGCTCAACATCCCCTCTGCCTTCATCTACCTCCATCCCTGAGCTCCTCCCAAATAGGACTTGTCCCTGCACACTAGAACCCGCTGCCTCCTTTGCTCCTTTCCAGGCCTCACTTCCAACCAAAATTCAATCCATCCACCAAGGCTCAGCTCTGCCACCAGAGCCTCACGAAGCCTTTCCTGCCCCTGCAGATGGACATGGGCTCACAGCAGTTCCTAGCACCTCTCTTTGGCAGTTACAACACTCTGCTCTGTTGAAGTTCTGTGTACTTGTCATTTCTCCCTACCAGACTGTGGACTCCTTGAGGGCAAGAACTGTCTTTTTCTTCTTTGTGCCCCATAGAGTATCTTTCACAGACTAGGTTCTCTAAACACGTGTTAAATTGAGAAAGAGGCAGATTTTTAAGCTCAAAGTTACAGGAAAGAACAGACTGATTCTTATGTTTGGCTAAGTAACAAACAAGGCAGGACACAGTTTTGCAGGATACAGCCAAGGCTACTTGTAGAAATGAAGACTTGGACAGATCAATTTCAAACAATACATGTAGGGAAAAGCAAAGTGAAGAATGAAGTGACTTGGGGCAGAAATGCCCTGCCTAAGAAGACTGAAACTGAGGGACAGCCCCAACATTTAACCATGAAAACATTTATTTCAATCCTTTTGTGACTTGATTTTCATCTTTGGATAAAATCAGAAATTCTGAAACTTAAAGAACTCTGCTTTTATTTTTATTAAAAACATGAAAAGGCTCAAACATGAAGGGGAGACAGTACAGACAACATTCTCGGAGCCTGTAATGCAATGCCAAAACCCAGCTCTACAGTCTTCTTGTGGCCACTCACTGCTGAGAGAGCTGGTCCTTTTGGTTGCTTAAAGTTCTTGCTGATCCAAGCAGGGCCCAGATACGCAGGGTGGTCTCTGGTCCCCTAGCTGCCATCATCTATAGAAGGGAACTAGGTTTGCTGCTAAATTGACAAGATGATGTGAGACTTTCTGACATATGCCAATATTTTTCCATCTAGAATACTGTTTTGGAACATTTTATTAAGGAAGGAAAAACACTTGCTGTGCTCATGAAAATAATGAGTCACAAATTAGTGACGCAAGAGAACATGCCAGTCAGACCCTAATCTAGGGCCAAATGAGAATTATTACCGGACATAATAATAGACATGACACTGAAAGCCCCAAATCCTGGGATCTGCATGGCTTTACCCAGGAATATTACTTCGGAAATGGAATACAGTTTCCCAGCTCTAGGACTCCACTCTGCTGTCACCAGGAAGACAAGATCATAAAATGGAAGCATGATGGATTAAATGAGCAGCAAGCTCAGTCTTTTACTTCCCTCAATGTAAAGACCCAATAAAGTGGCTAACTTGGATGAGTGTCATCTCTGACAGCCAGCAAGTATTTCAGCCTCTAGAAAAACAAATGAGTAATTTGAGGTCAGAGAAGATACCTTCTTGTAATTATGAGGACAAGATTCTAATCATTAGAACTTAAAAAATAAAATCTAATGCAGCATGTCTTCATAAAGACCAAGCAGCCAGAACTATTAATAGAAAAGCCTAGAGCCATTTAAACATGAAATCTGGACAGAAGCAAAAAAAGAAAAAAGGAAAAAAAAAGATAAAGTGTGACTCTTCAACTGATGCACTTTGTGGATAATCACAATTCCAGCTGTAAACATACCCTTTGAGTATAATTCCCTTTCCTCTCCCTGACTCCATTATCCTTTTTTACTAAATACTATATAACTTTTTTTCTCTTTTTCTGGAATATGTTTCCTCGGAAGCAGCTGAGCCAAATGTCCATGTTAGCCAAGGACCAAATCCAAATTACCTTCTTTTAAAGTCCATTTGATGGAGCCTGTCCTCTTGCTGACAGCATGCAAACTTCCATCGAGGGTTGACACAAACAACAAGGTTTCGGGAAGCGTCACTGTGCTGGGACTTCCAAAAATCTGCAATGAGATGCAGAAGAATCTTCATGGTCAGTATGATTCTTCACCTTGGGCATATACAACCACAGACCCCCCCACCCCCAAAAGTTATCTTTCTAAAATCTGCCATCTCACAGATGAAGAAACTGAGGTTAGAGACCCTAAGTTCTCATCAAGAGCACACGTCCAGACAATAGTTAAGTCAGGAACAGAACCCAGGTTGCCTTCTTCTATCTGAGCAGCAATCCTTCCTGCAGACAGACAGGCTTATGACCTAACATGACAAGGACAGGGATTCTCAAATAATCCCCCAGCAGGCTCCACTGAAACAGAGGGAGAAATGACACTCAGCTTTCTAACTGACTCCCTCCTCTCAGCTATATTTTACTTTCTAAAACCTGGTCATCTTGCAAAACTCCATGATAAAGAAGAATGCCAACACACCCACACACACCCACATACACTTACAAAATCTTTAAAGGCAAAGAATTAGGAGAAAATCTTTCAGCAAAATAGGAAAACCAGCTCTCATTACATAAAGAGTTTATAATAATAAAACACCATGATTTCAAGAGAGCCATGTTATAAAATATATAAACACCATAACTCAAATTGTTCTTCACTTATAACCAAAATATAATTTAAATCAAAAAAATTGCTCTATTTTACAGAAAATAGCCAAAGGTAGTGAAATTCACTTTCTCATCCACTGTTGGTGGCAACGAAAATTATAAGTTAGTGCAATCTTTCTGCAAAGCATAGAAGTGCTCATATTTTTGATCATGTAATTCCACTTCTATATCCTAAAGAAATAATTTCAGATATGGAAAAAACTCTGTGTACAATGATACTCATTACGTCCCATTTATAAACACGAAAAACTGGAAAGATGCGAACTTCCAATAATATCTAAATGGCTGAAATAAATTATGACACATACACTCAATGGAATATTATGTAGCATTAAAACAGCACTTGGAAAAATCTACAATACAGGCGCCGGCCCAGCAGCGTAGTGGTTAAGTTCGCGAGCTCCACTTTGGCGGCCCGGGGTTTGCAGGTTCGGATCCTGGGCGTAGACTGATGCACCGCTTGTCAAGCCATGCTGTGGCAGCGTCCCATATAAAGTAGAGGAAGATGGGCACGGATGTTAGCCTAGGGTCGATCTTCCTCAGCAAAAAGAAGAGGATTGGCAACAGATGTTAGCTCAGGGCTAATCTTCCTCACAAAAAAAAACACAAACAACTACAATATAGAAAAATGCTTATATACCTTATCACATAAAAAATATAGAATCCAAAATTTAACGTACACTGTGGCTACAATTATACTGGATCTACTTTTTTTGTTCTGCCTGTCCTCTAGCTTTGCTAGGAACCATACCCTCATCCACATAGTTTCCATGGGAGCAGCTGTATGTGTGTGTGCACACACGTGTGCACAAGGCACACATGTGCAGACAATAGCTGGTAAGGTTTCCTAGGACAACACCCTTTTGCAGTATGGGCCCATTTAGCAATGCAACCTTGTAATGAGATTTTCTCTTTCTTTGTCACTATATTGTCCCGCAAATTAGCTGGTTCCTGTGGGTTTTGAATTAAAAACAGGCCAATGCAACTTGCTTATACTACAACAGTTTGAATTTTAGCACAGATGCTATTTTTAAAATATAAGAGTATGGCTGGCTTTTAGCACTAAACATGAAACATTGAGGGGTTCCTTGTGCATGAGAGCCTGACCCCAAAATACCTGGTCACTCTTGGTAAGAGCCGTGATGACATCTAGTTAATCCCTTAAAAGGGAAAGCCCAGTGGCTCTCTCCAGGGCAGCCTGAGATGGCATGACAAACACTCCAGTCCCTGCATTCCTTTTCCACGGTGGAGACCCACCGGCAGGGGGGGTGAAGCAGCTGCCAGAACCTTGCTCATCTCATCTCTTGCCTGTGCCTGGCCTGGAAGAGAAGTTCTGCCCTTTACTTTGCCCAGAGCCAGGGCCCACTTACCTGGAATGGGGGAAAACAATAGAAGGCTTTATCCCTGCCTGCTGAGTCTGTTCTCTGCGTAAAGTCTTTAGTCTGAGGAAGAGTCTGCTTTTAATTCTACCTTTCGAACTAGGAAATTAGTCTCAGTACGACCTGGCTAGGAAAACAGAAGCCTCAAGGGTGGTACCTGCCCTAGCCGGGAATCCAAAAGTCATGTATACCAACTGTTTTGGGGATAGTTATAATTATTTTAGCTCACAGGGTATCCATGGTGACAAGCCTCACCTGGACCTGCTCATACCTGAACCTGAGGAGCACACCTTGCCCACAGCACCCGAGCCTGGAGAACAGTGGCCCTATGACAAGACCACTGTAGCTAAATGAGACTTAGGGCTGTCTTCCATTGAGAAGAGGGGACTGGGTTTGCAGCTTGATGTGGGATGGTTGGATTATGTTGGGGGGGGTGCAATTTGGAGACTGAATAAATGAAAAGGGAAGATGTATGCATACCTGGGGACCAAGAAGTGGGAATCCGTGCTGAACCCCCCTCCATCTGTCAAACAGTCACCCTGGAACAACCATTTTGTATACTAGGTCCTGGGATCACACAAGAATTGGGTTGAATTCTCTGGGTGGCCAAAGTGGTAAGAAGTTAAACTTGGGAGATTTCTGTGAATCTGTTTTCCTCCATGTAGAATAAGCTGGATGACAGAGAGAGAGACAAAGACAGAAACAGAGAAAGAAGCCTGAGAAGAAACACAGCTGCAAGATTGGGAGAGCACATCCCAGCTTCCACTATTCCTCAGGCCTATCCAAGTGCCTGTCCTGGGGCTCAGAGACACCCTAGTCTTCACAATCAATTCTCCTCTTTGCTTAAGCTTGTTGGAACTAGGTTTCTGTCACTCACGACTGAAACAGTCCTAATGCACACACACACACAGGTATTTAAAAAAATACATATAGAAAAAAAGATGAAGAAAATATTGCAAAATTATATCAATAGTTTTTTTCTCCTCTATTTTCTAAATGTTCTACAACATGATCATGTAATCCAGAGCCGGCCCCATGGCATAGCAGTTAAGTGCGCACGCTCTGCTGCTAGCGGCCCGGGTTCGGATCCTGGGCGTGCACCGACGTACCGCTTGTCAGGCCATGCTGTGGCAGCATCCCATATAAAGTGGAAGAGGATGTGCACAGATGTTAGCCCAGGGCCAGTCTTCCTCAGCAAAAAGAGGAAGATTGGCATGGATGTTAGCTCAGGGCTGATCTTCCTCACAAAAAAAAAAAAAAAAAAAAAACATGATCATGTAATCTGCAATGAATATTTCATAAAACAGAAAGGGGATGGACAAGTTAGCAGGTGGGAGAGAAGCTGGAAGTTAAAGGCGCTTCAGTGAGCTCCTAAGCTCCAGGTGAAGTGCTCTCCATCTCAGGATATTAGGCAACTCAACCACCTTTGATCATTAATATCCTCCAAACAAAAGTTTAGAAACACAGAGGTCTCCCAGTAAGAAAGTGTGCATCCAACAATAGAAGAGTTTTGGTGTTGTTATTAAAGCCTACAGTACAATTATAATGAACTACCCTCAAATATATCTTATCACAGTAGTAATATTAAAAAGGGTTAATATTTACTGCATTTCAGTGCTGATTCACTACTAGCGTGGAAACAAAAGCCACCTGCCTTGTCTGAGCATCCTGGAAACCACAAGAAGAGCAATTGTCTATGGTTGGTTAGTGAATCGAAAGAAAACACTAATCACATAACTAACATAGTCTTCTAAAAATCGTAAAAATACCAGGTTTGGCTAGAAGTTGAATTTAGCAGCTGCGAGGGCTAACAGTTTATCACAACGCCTGCAATGACGTCACAAACCCTCTCTCCTCTTTGAAGGCTCTCAACGTTTCAAATCAGAATGCCTGGGGAACCACTTTGAACAGTGTAATCTCTCCTAAGGCAAATTATATTACAGAGCTTCTGGCTCTTTACCTCTGGCATTTTTTTTTTTTTTTTTAAAGATTTTATTTATTTTATTTTTCCCCCCAAAGCCCCAGTGGATAGTTGTGTGTCGTAGCTGCACATCCTTCTAGTTGCTGTATGTGGGACTCGGCCTCAGGATGAACGGAGAAGTGGTGCCTCGATGCGCACCCGGGATCCGAACCCGGGCCACCAGCATCGCAGCGCGCGCACTTAACCACCAAGCCACAGGGCCGGCCCTCTGGCATTTTTTAAAGCATGAAAATACCTGCCTTCAGATATAGTTGCTAAAACTAAGATGAATTAAATAAGCTTCTAAGGTGCTTGTGCAATAGTGAGCACAGCTGAGAACTATCTGTACTGAACATCTAAAAACACCACTGCACCATAAGGAACTTGCATATTACCTTCACCCAGCCTTTCTAGTTGTCAGTGCTCCTTTTCTCTATGATGGATGAAATAGCAATAATAGGCCCTACAGTTATACACACTAGTTTCCAGAGAGCCTGAAAAAGGGTAAAAAAAAATGCTGACTCTGCAGATCTACTAAAAAAAAAAAAAAATGCTGACTCTGCAGATCTACTTCAAGTTGACTACCTGGAATCTGACTCATTTTTCACACTAGTGGGACATATACTCCTGGCTTCGATGGTGACTTCTAAGACGTAATCACAGTAACACTGTAGAGGGTGAGAATGGTGATGATGGGTAATCTAGTCTAGCCTAAAACTAGACAATCCATTAGCTGACTAGTCCTCATGAAAGTCTGACCCCGACAAAACAACACACGAGGTGACCTCAGGAAAACAATTCTGGAAATACCCAGCCTGAGGACTCTACAGCCTGGCAACTCAGAGCAGGTGATGCTGGGGAAATGGCTGCTGGTGAAAACAGCTTATTGCACTTAGGCTGATTCAGTGTTCAAACAGCCCTCACTGCAGCCCTGCTCAGCCAGTCTCCCTCTCACGAAAACAAATGCAACTCTGGGGCTGGATCCTCATGTTCAATGTTCTGATGATAAAGCAAGGTTTCACAAAGTCCAGCATCTACACCATTTCATGAGACACGTCACTCACTTTGCCTTTACTACAAAGACGTGGAAGCAACTACCAACTGCTCATATAGAGATGATTAAAAGGTAAGTTGCCAACAATTTCATTCTCTAATATTCTAAACTCAGCTAATTATTAGTTGCTCTTGCATTAATTAACTCAACTCATATTTCAGCTAAGAAAAAAATCTTTTCTAAAACGAGTTCTGAAATAACTTTGCTTAGAAAAAGTCCTCAGTCAAGAGAATGATGAACACACGAGACAGGCATGTGTTTAAGCAGCACAAAAACAAATGAAACAGCCTTTAACAAAACCTCACCAATTTCTGAACTAGTACTTGGGACTAGACAGGCGAGGAGGCAGCTCACCAGGCGCTGGAGAACAACCAGCAAAGCCTCGGGGCTTGGTTTCAGCCGCCTCCTCTATCGCTGCAGTGGCTGCTCATTTCCACTCACCTCTGCCCCTTGAGGAAGAACAGCAGAGAAGCTCCCTGCAAGCTCCTCTGCGATTCAGAACACAGGAAAGCCCACTGCTCCTCACCAGGGTTTCAGAATGCTGCATTTTCCAAAGAAATACAATTTTTAAATTTCAGACACACATTGCAAGAAATAGTCCAGAGATTAACTGACTACTTAATAATAACAATGGTCAGAAATAATAAGGTTAATAAGAATAGCACAGACTTTTCAGCTCAAAGTCAGTGGGAAGAAGTGGTGCCATGCAGACACGTCTCATACCCAGTTTCCAAAGTCATCTACACTTGATGAGTACAGTGGTATCGGTTCCATTTACAAAACTGGCAAATCTAACCCCCACAAAAAAGGCACACACAAACACCCACACACACACACACACACACACAGGACCCCCCACTGTGAAGAAGCGAGCCATACACTTGTCATGTGGCGTAACATCGATCAAGTCTAACCCGATCGTACATCTCTCAAAGTTAAACTGATATGGCAACACTGTAGTGCTAGTTTAGTACGATAACTAAAAACAATGAAAATAGTTAAAATTAAAAAAAATTCTGTTATTAGCCAGATTATCGTATTCTAATATTATTATAAATACTGTGATCTGTTGGAGTGGAGGTAGGAAGGGCAGCAGATTCACAGAAAAGATTTTTCTTTTAGGAGTAACACACTGATTTCCAGGATTTGTTTAGAGGCTGTTTTTTTGTTTTACTAATTTTTCCTCAATGTTGACTGAATTACTGTTATACTGCATAATCCTAACTTTAGTTTTATTTATTTAAGGTTAAGAAAACCATTCCTCCAAACTAACAATACTTGTATAACTCGAGCAAGGACACTGGCATGTTTCCAAAAGCGTATCATTACACAATATAGTGTGTACCTAAATTCCTGGAACCTCCAACCTGCCATCAACAACCAGTCTGCTTTCTGCAGTGCAGGGGCTCCTTGCCAGGGCTCAAATCCACTGGATGGCTGACCACAGCAGTAAAGCAAAGGTAAAGTGACTTAGGAGTTCATCTTGGCTGGTTAATGAATACCCCTTATGGTATTACAGGTAAGGCTTAAAACATATGCAAGTGAGGGAAGGATTCATAGGAAAGATTTCCAAGGTATTTTGTTTTACTACTTAGGACACACAAAATCTTGAGAACAATTACAGCTGCATGTCACCAAGTACAGAATAATAGATTTCAAACGGATTAGAATGTGCTAAGGAATCAGAACTTATAATTATTAACCTCAGCAATAATGCTGGGAGGTGAGAAGGGTATTCTCTGCGGGCGATGTACCAATGCCAAAGGACCTAAAAGGGGAGGAAAGACAAGACTGCATGTGTGCACGTGTGGATGTGGTGAGAGAGGTGGAGTCTGATGGATAAGAAAGCAGAGGTGAGGGATAATGGCATATAGATTGCATTATTCTGTTGGCTATAAGTAGCTGAAAGCCACAGATGGATGAGCTGATTTTAAGAGATATTGTAAGACACTTTTTGGCCTGCCATAATGGGACACACACACACACACACACACACACAAAAGCACCTCAAGTCAACCTGTGCAGTAACATGTCAATTCAGCAGGAAGTACCTCAAAATAGTATTCTGTAACACAGTCCCTTGGCAAACACTAAATGATATTCTAAAAAAGGACATCTGTGTCTACAATTCTGCTATTTGCAGCAGTATTATGTACTGCAGACTATAAACTCCAGCAAAGCCTGGCTATCTGCAATTCTGGTTGCTTTACAGAAGTACCCAGCAGAGTACTGTCATTCTAACGCCATTTGATCACAGGAAAGAAGACTGTGCTCAATGAGGCCAAAAAACTATCAAGAATTCACCAAAGCAGCCTAAGATCGAAGTCAGCGCCCAGTCAATGCCAGCACACTCCACTACATAAAGATCTCTTGTTGAAAAATACAGCCCACATGAGTACAAGCCTCACACTGATCCAGGAGAGTGGGTTAACCTAGCAGCTCCCATGGGCCTCCCTCCAAAGGCTTCTTATGTAAGGGCCTGATGAGACAGATACAACCCTGCTCCCCAACCCTCACCTCTTTTCCACATCTAATCCAACAGGAAAGTACTCATCTCCAAATAAGGAGACTTCTATAGAGCCATCTGCACAGCGACACAAAACTCACTGTGTTTAGTCTCCTGTCTACTGAATTGGGACGAAGACTAAGAACAGATTTAAACCACTAGTGATATTAGACATTTCTTATTTAATTGTGCCTATGTTGTAAAAATTTCAGTCTACTACAGAATCATTCCAAATCCTGTTATACTTCGTTTACCTGCGTATAGGTCAGTAATAATCCATCAAGCATATAGTTCCTTCTAACCAGCCTATCAGCTGTGTTTCCTGATATTAAGTCAATAAAGGTAACCATGACATTCGCTTTGGATGGGAGTCAAGTGTCTGGCTGGGATGCAGCAAAGGGCAAGGCCTAACTGAAGAGCACTGTGCGGTTTCCAAACTAAGCAACTGAGAGAATTAAACTAGTATTTGTGGCAATTCTTGCGTATGGTGTAATTAACCACCACCCAAGACAGTTACAATTCTTCGGTTTAGGCCACCCCTTTAACGGATCTGATAAAAGGTTCCTCATAAGATCACTTTATTCCTGAGTGCAAAGGTATGCTAATTTCACAACAGGTGAATATATTCCCTCCCCTCCCCAACTGGTTTTGGGGCCCCAGGCTAAGCGTCTAAGTTCAAGCAGCTGGCAGTTCCTTTTGTCTTCATGGTCCCCCTGCCATCAACTTATATTGACACCACAGGAGGAGGAAACACATTTGGGCATGAAAGGTGCTAAGTGAAATCCTTTATTACACCATGGTCAAGGGAACAAGCCCTTGTTCTTAGGATGCTATCAAATGCTAAGGTCCCTAAGCATTTTATAGATACGAAAACTAAAACCCAAGCTTTCACAATCATTTAGTGGTTGAGATTTAGAATGGAAGTATCGCCACTATTATTTTGCTGTCTTCACTAAAGGGAAATAGCAGCAACTTAGATCTTATAAAAATTGAGAAACCTATTAGGTTCACTTTCCTTAAGGGAGCAGCATCGTAAACAAACTAAACTAATAAAGGTCTGACTTACACCATAAATTCATAAGGGAACTACCAGCCTTACAAAAAGCGAGATTTGATCCATTTGAGTATGTATATTCATCTGCAGTTAAACCTATTATTAGGAAGTCCTCATATGAAAATCCCAAGGAAAGAAAAGACTCAATTAGATAACCAAATTTTTCGGTCCTGATAATAGCAACGAATCTGCTGTCAATTTTGCTCTTTACACTTGGTTAGAGATTTCTTTTCGGGGGAAGGGAACAGAAGGAGTCAAGTAGAAAGTGGATAAATGCTCTAGTTAAATAAAAATTATCTACAAACAACTGAATTTACAACATAATTGCCAGCTACACTTGCCAGATGTTGCCAAGCTTTAATGATTGAAGTTAATGCTGTGAAATCTAGTTGAGATACTTGACCAGACTGACTTCCCTTAGTCAGAATCCCCATTGTCTGAAAGACATTTGATTATCCACTTCCCTACTGGCCCGTCCACAATACCACCTTCCCCTCTCCAATCAGCGGGACAGTCACTCAAGTCCATATGGCTCCAGACAACACAGATCAAACAGTAGGGACTGTTATGGCTTCTGGGTACATGTAAGTTTAGAGATGAGAAGGGCTAAAGAGATCACCAAACCCTCTCACTTCACAGGAGAGGAAATCAAGGCTCAGAGAGGTGAAGTGACCTGCCTAAGGCACCACAGACAGTTAACCGCAGACACAGGCTTGGAGGCAGGGTCTCTGCCTCCCCATCTAGTCCTTTGCCCACCACACCACACTATAATTTCACTACTTTAAATCATGGCTCTCCGAGAACTATACGCTTAAATTACTCCAGGCCTGCAGCTCCCCTTTGAGTCCTGCTGGGAGATCAGTACTCTGCTCTGATATGGGGGTAGGGTCTTTTGGATGAGACCAAAATGTAATTTGTAGATTCTACACAGACACCCAATATACCAAAAGCAGGACAAATTATACAGGTGGGGTCTTTAAAAAATGTTCTGGATAAAAATTCCTCAGATCCCACTGTAGATCTAAGTGGGTGGGGAATAACACCACGAAAAGTCAAAGCTCATAGCCTTAGCCACCATAAAAATATTACTGCAAAACACATTTATCCAGTCCAGTTCTAATGGTTTTAAAAAAATGTTCTTTGATGATGATGATGATGATGATGATGATGATGATGATGATACAGTAGCCGCCACCAATTCCTTTGATGAAGCAAGTCATTCTTTTAATGCCAGTGCCAAGGAAACACACATTGTTGATTAGCACACGACAACTCCTTTGAACAGCAAGGACTATTTTAATGACCAAACATACACTGATGAGCCTTACACAGTAAGGCTTCACTTAGTAGGAATAAGATGCTAACAAAAAAGGAAGGAAACACAGATCTCAATATTGACTTTTCCATGTGATAAAAATTTTATGTCACCAGATTTCCATAATTTCAGCATAGGTTTCCATTTCCCAGGCTCCTCTGAGAGGCATATGTAAATATCTCTATGCAATTCTCACACATTTGGACAGAGACAGGAAAGCAGAAGAAAGTGCTTGGAAGACTGTGTTGGCACAACCAAATCTACAGAGTTGTGCAAAATCTGAAGACTGAGAAACGAGCAAAGAAAGAGGACTGGCCAAGATGTAACAACGCTGCTTCCTCCAGCCTATCGAGTGGCAGGCAGGAAACAGAAGCAGAAGAGAATTACCAATAAGGAGATACCAAGCTTTCGGGTTCAAGGAGGAAGCCTTTCTAGACACCAAGTAGAACAGAACTCCCTCCCGAGAAAGGAAAAATAGCTGTTCAGGGCAGGGATGGGAGAGGGGACATGCTTTTATAGGACACACTCTGCTGCCAACAGGCTCCATTTTCCCAGGGATCTCTCTTCCTAAAGTAACCATCCTGGTCAGGTTTCTGCCTCGTCTGGAGGTCATCCAATCTTACTGCCAATTTCTCCAGGTCAGAAAGGTGGCTTACATGGGCATCCGAATTATGGGGCAAAGCTTCCAAATCTGTATTTTCCTATGAAAACTGAGAAACAGCAACATCTCTTTAAATGCTAAGCAAGCAAAATAAATATTAAGAATTTTGAAGACAAGAGTTATGCAAATATTAGGGAAGATCCTTTGGAAGATCATTTTATTAAAGAAATTGATGCTAGCCAAAGATACCATCAGAAAGTAAACAAAACTCAAAAACCTGATTATCTACTCTGTCTCAAACCTCAATGCTCTCCTCCATTTCTTACCCTCATGGGCAGACAGCAATAATAAAATAGCTGGTGCTGACAATCGGGAAAAATTAAGAAAAGGTTAAAATGTTGGTTTGTGGTGTTTAAGAAGAAAAATGAATATAGCTGCTGAAAAGATTTTCACCAAATAGCACTACATTTTAAGTTCTGGGATTGTATTTGAATTACCTGGAAATTCACTTATGTAGTACCCCTCATTTTCTGATGATGCTGAAATATTTGTTAAGCCTCAGTGTAGTGCCTGGGCAGTATAATGTGCTTGTTAGAAGGGCAGACTCTGGAGTCAGACACCCTGGGCAGTCACTTACCTCCGTGTGCCTTGGTTTTCTCACCTGTAAAATGGGGGAATAATAATAATACCTACTTCAAAGGGTTGCTGGGAGATTTAAATGAGTTAATATACACAAAGCTCTCAGGAGAGTGCCTAGGATACAGTAAGCACCATGTAAGTGTCAGTTATGATGATGATGATGAATCAAGAACTGTGCAGCACGCTAGGATCTAATCACAACAGAGATCTGATTCCTACCCTGTGGGGCTTACAGTCTAATAACGGACCATAGTAGTCAAATAATCACACAACAGAATGACAAACTGCAGTAAGTGCTACGAAAGAGACATACAAAGAACCATGAGAGCATAACAGGAGAAGCCAATCTAGTCTTGTGCTGGGAGGCGTGGGATCACAGCGTCAAAGAAGGTTTTCCTGAAGGAGTGACATTTGAGTTAAGATCTATATAAGAAGGTGGGAAGGAAGGGAAGAACTTTCTGGGCAGAGGGAACAGCCAGTGCAAAGGCCCTGAGACTGAAGATAATTCACTGTGTTTGAGGACCTAGGGAGCCAGTGCTGCTGGAGAGAGAAAGCAGCGGGGGAATGAGGAAGCAGGCAGAAGCCCAAGTGTGCGCTCATCCAGAGCGGGCCACAAAAAGCAGAATCTCCTTTACATGTCTGATCTGTTACCTATATAGCCTGCAGGATGGTGTGTGCTGTTCATGTTGGTGTAAAGCAAATCTAGAGGGAAAAAAACGCTCTTCTAAGGTGAAGCGTTTGGTCTACCAAACACAACCTGTGTTCACACCCCAAGTGAGCCTTCTCTGGTGTTTAATTTATACTAATGTTAGACTAATGTCGCTTAGCTGGCTTACAGCTGAGTTTGAGCATAACACACCAAAACTGCATGGGAGAGTTTTTTTTTTTTTTTCCCCCCCAAAGCCCCAGTAGATAGCTGTGTGTCATAGCTGCACATCCCTCTAGTTGCTGTATGTGGGACGCGGCCTCAGCATGGCCAGAGAAGCAGCGCGTCGGTGCGAGCCCGGGATCCGAACCCGGGTCGCCAGCAGTGGAGCGCGCTCACTCAACCACTAAGCCACGGGGCCGGCCCTGCATGGGAGAGTTTAATAAGACTGTTTTTGTGATGCAATGTGGCCTACAGAACAAACTCTAATGCAAGATCTCTTGCTTTCTGAGGCCCCCCATCTGAGGGACTTCTCTGGCCAGCCACCAAGCATGGGATCAGAAAGCTCCTCGGGAGGCCCAAGGAGTGAAACACACCCCCGCCTCTCTTTTACTCTCCCTGGTGCTCCATCTCCGCAGTACCTGCAGTCAGTTCCAGGGCTATTTTTGCTACAATGGGAGGAACTCTTGGGGGTACCAACCTCATAGAGCAGGGTAAATCACCAGATCACTGTGGTCTCAGTGCTCAAGTAGGTTGGCAAGGATATGACAGCTTGATCAATCTCTTCCAGGCACTCCCTGTTTCCCACTGCCTGTTGGCTGACTCTCCTAGTCCAAATTACCTGCTAGTTCACTTATTTCAACCCCACCCCCAGGCTGGACTCTCTTTTTTATCCTACAGATATACAGAAAGAAGGATCCTGTTTTGTATAAGGCACTGGAGCCCCAAGGTCTATAAAACTCCTGCCTTCAAGGAGTTTACCATCTAAACTAAATAGTGCAATACAAGGAAAAAGACTGCAGGTTCCACGACTGTGCCTCCTGAAGGCTGACCTGGCAGCGTGCCCAGGCCCTGCCCAGAGCAACTCCCTAAGATTCTGAGCCCACACTTTCCCACTCAGGCCTCCTTCTCACTCCTTGACCTATCCTGTGTTCATGTAACTCCAAAGCCTGTTGTTTTTGTTTTGTTTTGTTTGTTTTGCTTTGTTTTTTGTGAGGAAGATCAGCCCTGAGCTAACATCCATACCAATCCTCCTCTTTTTTTGCTGAGAAAGACTGGCCCTGGGCTAACATCATGCCCACCTTCCTCCACTTTATATGGGACGCCTGCCACAGCATGGCCTGACAAGCGGTGCATCGGTGCACACCAGGGATCTGAACCCGGGCCACCAGCAGCGGAGCACATGCACTTAACCGCCACACCACGGGGCCAGCCCCCCAAAGCCTGTTAATCATCCTCTCAAAACTGCAAGTTACAAAAACCCAAAGTTCCTCAGGTATCCCCACGAGCCTGGCACATGCTCAACAGATGTTTTTTGAGTGAACAAAGCTTAAAGAAAATGAAATGGGGCACAGGGATATGTGTTCTGGTTCAGGCTCTGGGCAAATAATTAAATTTCTCTGGGCATCAGTTTCTAATTGTGTAAAGTGAGAAGACTGGGATGGATGATGCCTTTTAGCTCGGAAGTATGACGACCCATGACTTAGCAGGGCCTCATTGCTCCTCGGGCTTTACTGTAGATTCTTCCAGCCCTAACCAATCAAAACATGCCCAAAACCCACCAGGAACTGGAGAGAATCTAGATGTCTTGATGCCTTTGAACACAGTCATTCCCCAGTCCTGGTCTTGCAACATCCCGGTATCTCCACTTATCTCGAAATATTGCAACATTGGAAATTAGTAATAATCTGATTCACTTTAAGGTTCAGGGTGGGGAAAAGAAATACCATAGAAATCAACTAATGTTATGTGGAAGGAAATGGGTGACTCCCAAGTACACACACATGCTATAGACTCTAAACCCAGCCATCTCCTAAACTGAAAGGGAGATCTCTATTCTTCTCCAAACCACAAATCAGATAAGTGACTGAACTTTACCCAGGCACTGAAAGCCCCAGAGACTTCTAAGTACTGAACCATCATATCAAGATGACTTCAGGTTGGTTTTAGAAGCAACTGTGGTTTGGTTCCCTGACAGTCAAGTACCAAAACTACAGATAAACTTGTTCTTAATTTCTCTGTGTAAAGGAAACCGTTTTCTTTTTTGCAAAACCAGACCACAGCAAGAGGAAAATGAACCCTAACAGACTACAGGATGAGGTCACTAGATTGTTCATAGAAAGATGATGCCTTTGAGGTCAGAGATTCCCCGAACCTGGCTTTACATCTTTCTTGCAGTATTTGCATTTATCTGGAGATCTTATAAACACTTCTATAAGGGAAAAAAACTATTTAATTTTGTTTGTAAAAAATGTATATACAGCACATGTGTATTTCAGAGCAGAACCATCACAAAAATCAAAGAATTGCTGGCTCTGCCCGAGTCATGGGGGTTTTTGAGGTTTCCTTGACAGAACTGTAAACTTTCTCGTTATATTATCATCAAAAATTGACAACAGTTACACTCAATACCTCACATTTGCTCAGGATTTTCAAACATACGTGAGCTGTCATCACCAGTCCTCCAGAAGATTAGATGAGACACAAATTGCAGTGCAGATCTGTATATTAATCCCAACACTCAGTGATGTGAGGCCACTCGGAGCAGGTCTAGAGCACAGTGGTCAGGGAAGGCCCCACACTTCAACTGGGCCCTACAGGACAGGTGAGCGATATCTTAAGAAACCACAGCCCACTGTTGTGGCAACTTCCAGCCCTCCATGTCCCTTACTCTGCTCTGCATTTTCTTTCTTTCCACAGAATTTTATCACCTTCTCACTTGCTATTTGTCATGCTATTGTTTCTGGTCTGTCTCTGCCAAGCAGATGTAAGTTTCATGAGGGCAGAAGTCTTTGTTCGGTTCATTAATGTGTTCCAAGCACCTCAAACAGTGCTTGGCATATAATAGGTACCCAATAAAACTGGTGAATGAATGGATGGATGAACAGATGGAAACCCTGACATTCAGGAGGGAGGAAGCTGGGAGGCTCAAAGCAAAGCAGCCGCCCCCCCTCCTCTGCCCCCACTGTCTTCAACCCCCCAGGTGAGAGTAAATGTGAAGCTGTATAGCTGGGTGACTAGTTACTTTAACCTAAAGGGTGTTTCTCATTTGGGAAGACCTTTAGAAATAGGCCCATTCACGAGATTTTCTAGTTCCATGGCCTTGTTTTATGCATGAGGAAACAGAAGGGAAACAACTCATTTGTCCCCAGTCTCCCAGCTAGTCAGTACCAAACCCCTCAACTCCCCACTTCCACTCACTGAAAAGAATACATTTTTATCGTATGGGTCAAAACACGTATGAAAACAAAAAACTGTGACTATAAACTACATTTCAAAACAGGTAAAATGATAAACTATGCCTCTCTCTCTCCTTGAGGAGTGCAGACCCGGAGCTGCCACTTGAGATTTCCTTTCAGCATTAAGTTCGGTGGGGAAGCACAGCCCCGGTCCTGGAGTTTCCCGAACTCTGTCAGGTCAGATGCCCAGCCCCGTTCAGAGGCTGTCTTCAAAGAGGGACCTCCCAATTCTACCAACATTTGTCAACATTGGTCCAGCCCAGTCAAGGTGACACTTAGAAGTGAGTTTCCTCTTGTTTCTAAACCAGCTATTAGGATTCTTTGAGTAACAACTGAAGTTAGTCCAGTTGCTGAGACAGCTAACTGGCCCTCTCCTGCAGTCAACAGTCAGGCCTTTCCACCTGTGCACCTGCTGTAAAAACCCTTCGGATATGCAGCTCTCACATGAAAAAGGGAAGGAGAGTGTCACAAACCTATGTGTACTCTCCTACTATTTGCTTCCAACATACACATTCTCACCCTCATAGGAAGGTTCCTTTTGTTTATATGCTTCATTCTTGTACTTTAACCATCAACTTACTCCTTCCACAAATTTCTTCCATCCTACTCCCCTTAGCTACTTCACTCTGGCTACAGAAGGCTCTTTTAAAACTCAGAGGATGATTTACCCACCAGGGTACCGTGACGGAACCTGGACAACAGTACCGTTTTGATTCCTTTGGCCTCTTGATATACGGAAAAGGCAAAAATAAAAAGTAAGCGTAAGTGTAACTTTAAATAATTCTAAACATCTTATAATTCAATAACTAAGTGTATTTGAATGCAAGGCCAGTTATCAGTTACAGCTGTTTTTTAAAAAAACCAATTCAGTAGTTAGTACTCAAAGAAAAAATATCCATCTGTATGGAATTACATGCTCTTTAAAAGTTGGGCAATCTAGTATATGAGAAAAAACATAATGCTAGTTCTAGCTGCTAACTAGCAGAATGTATTAATCCTCACTTCTCTACAAAAGGAGCCAAAAGCTGTCTCTGGTCTGGCCCAGTGCTCTGTGATATTACAGTGCTCAAGCAGACACATTTGCTCTGTCCAGGATTAAGGTACAGGAATTACGATGGCCTCAACCTGGCTGCACATTAGAGTCACCTGGGGCTTAAATTTTTTTTTAATAAAGAAAGGCTGCCAGCCTCCATGCCCAGAGATTCTGATTTCATTCACCTGGGGTGGGGCCTGGGCAGAGAGTTTTTAAAAAGCTCCCCAAGTGACTCCAGGTGACTAATTCAGCTAGGGTTGAGAAGCACTGCCTCAAGTCACACATTCCTAGCTGCAGCTGTGGCCCTCTGTACAGATGTTTCTCTCACTCGTAGAGGCCCCTCAGGAGTCACAGGCCGTTTGCTTTAAGAGAAAAGAGGTCTAATTTAGTCTGGTCAACAAACCGCTCTGACCCATTTGGAGATCAATGACAATTCAGGTTCTAGGGATTTGACAGCCCTGTTCAGAAAATGTATGAAAAAATTCGGTTTCCATGACAAACACTCCTGCAGCCTAGACAAATAATTATTCCCTCATCCAAAATAGAGGGGGGAAATAATCCACTAGAGAAAAGGGTGGTGTTGAATTATAAGCATAAATTAGTCTGCTAACTAGGGAAATCATGTTTAATATATAAGAGGACAACCCTGGATCAAGGTTCATTTTTTAATAGTGAAACATCATGCTGATTGAAAAATGAAACTGACTTGGAATAATCACAAACCATTTATCTCCTGGGGTTTGGCAATGGAAAAATTATTCTCATGATTGATATGAGGAGCCCATCAAGAGGGCACCACACACTATGGGTCATGTCGACCCATGCAAGTATCCTGGAAGCCCCTCTCATTCTGTAGAAAGAAACACTACTGATGAGATCCCATTAAAGAATATAGATTAAAGCTAAAGAAACATCTTCCTCTCCCCACAAAAAATCCACAACCCACTTGCCTGATGATAAAACAGCTCCCTGTTTTATTGGTCTTAACGAGACTCAAAAGGAATTCAATCAATATTTGCTGAGTGGCCACTACAGTGGGTATGGCCAACTCACCGTGCTAAATGCCACAGAGGATACAGATAAGCAAGACAGGGTCCCTGCCCTCTAGGATACACCAGCAAGAGGAGTGCGACACTCCCCACCCAGGGCACCTTCCTGGCCCCTCTTCTCTCCCTCATTACACTCTCCTGAGACCCACCTAAGCTAACCCAAGTCCCTCCATTGCGGTCCAAGGGCCAAGACCACTCTCTCTCCTGTCATCACAGACCAGCTTCCTGGTGCCAGAACTGTTTGGGAGGTGGGGCCCTCTGCAAAGGGAAAACCCCAGGCTCAGCCTGATAATTAGTGAATTCTATCTTTTCAGGATTCCTTGCTAAAGGCTGTGACTGTACAACAGAAGAGCAACTTTGGTTAAAGGCTTCTAAGACATGAACTTTCAGTTTCGCTATTTCAGAAATATTTCTGGGCGAGATCTTACTGAAAAACATGCACCTGCTTGGATATTATTAGACCTCGAGGAAAGAAACGGCCTTAACCTGTGAATTAGGTTTAAGGGCCTCTTAATCTCCACTCTCTCATGATCATGATCGCTGGCTCCAGAGTTGAAAACGGTCAATCTCCCTGATGGAGATTCTCAGGTGAAGGCAGCGTTTCCATCTCAAAGCTGCATCTTTCTACGACTGAAACAAAGAGTAAGAGGCCAAGACCCCTGTGGGAAGAACAAGAGCATGATCTGGGCATTTTCCTGAAGCTTACAAGAAAGTCTACTTTCTTCTCTTCCCGGTGCTTCTCAGGTCCCATCCCTCATTGCAACATGGCTTGGTCACCTCCTCAGGGTGTGACTGGGGTAGCGGGACTGATTTGTTCTAACAATGCACCAGAACATAAGCACTGCAGGGGCTGCTCTTCAAAGGGAAGCAGGAGGATAAGGTTCAAGGCTCAGTTCCGCCACTGACGCATGACCTTGGACAGGTCACCAGCCCTCTCTGACCTCAGCTTCCTCATGTCCCCACTTGTCTGCCCTGGGGAACAGAGCAGGGCAGTGATTATTCAACTTGGGAAAGGAAGGTGATGCCTGAGAGAGGGTGGATATACCCCAAACACCACCCTCTGAGGTTCTAATGTGCCCCCACTATTACTGATGGACACACATGCTATTCCTTATGTGCAGGTGGGGTGGCGAAAATGCTGAGACTCTTAGGACTAGACCAGCAAGACCTCTTCCAGCAGTCTGCAAGACTGATTCTAGTTACCTTGGGGGGATATACACTCATTCGTATATGCTCCCATTGCTCACAATATTTCTGGAATTTTTTTGGAAATTCCCTTCGAAGAATATACTTTTGAATCCCCAAGTGGTAGGAAGTGTTTAGTTGGTTTTTAATAACAAGGAAAAATCAAATCCAAGTGTCCTCAATGAATTGTGCAATCAAGCTTAGTAATAACAGTTTTGATCAAAACTTCAGTGTAAACCATGTAAAAGTTATATTCAAGCAAAGACTGGAAGGAATTGGGAAATGTTTTAAATTGTGTAAGAATAATTGGCTTAAGAGTAAATATTTGCTTTTTTTAAGGTTCCTTTTTTAAAAAACTGAATTATCAAATTGGTTAAATAAATTATTAAATGAAGTACTGAAAAGTAAAAAAAAAAAAAGACTGATTTGTATGACATGAACATTGACTCTGAAGGGGTAATTACTTGGAAAGAGACAACACTTCTTTGGATGAATAAGTTTAGATAGGTTTACGGGAAAAAAAAAACACCAAAGGCATTATTCTATTGTCACTGGTACTTGAATCTTCCCAGGAACACAGCTCTATGGACAAGCTGTAGGTTTTAAGAACTGTGGCCCCAAAAGGACAATCAAGGCAGCTCTTGATTTACAATCTTGAGGCAAAATTGTAAATGGGCTCACAACACATTAGAAAGAATCTTGTCTGCAGGAGGTGGGCCACCCTCAAAACCAACCCCACAGAATTATCCCGAGGTATTTCAGGGTGCTCATGGGAGCCACATCTGCTAGAAAACTGATCTGAAACCACTGCAGACCAAAGGACCCTGCAAACAAGCTATTTAACAAATCTCAATTGCTTTTAGGTACATCAAGTCATCAAGAGACTGCCGTGGTTATCTACGTCTTCCAAATATAAACGAAACAAAATCTAAACCTTCCATTTTCACTTGACTTAAAATCCACACTGCTAAAAAGAAAATAGCTTACTTTAAAACGGCTATCATAAAACCAATTTAAGGTTAGTTGTGTGCTTTTTAAAACATCCAATATTGCTTGGGTGCTGGCGAGGGTGGAGGCAGCTGTAAAAGAGTATATATGATCAGCAAATTCCAGTTCTAGGAATTGATCCCAAGGAAATAATTAAGCAGTTATGTTCAAGAGTTTAGCAACAACAATTTTTATAGGTTTATAGCAATGAAAATTAAAAACAGCCTCAATATCAAATGACTGAATAGTCAAATTATGGTATATCCACTCAGAGAAGTATTGAGCAAGCTTGTGAGAATAATGGTGCAGAATTAAATCTGACACAGAAAGATCTACGATCTGTTTCAGTTTGGGGAAGAAAAATATTATCTATGCAAATATGTGTACAGAAAAAACATCTGGAAGGATATATATCAAGATATTAGTAGATTAGCTACCAGGGAAATGCAAATCAAAACCATAATGCGTTACCACTTCACACCCACTAGGATGACTATAATCAAAAAGATAGTAGTAAGTGGTGAGGCTGTGGAGAGATTGGAACCCTCTTACACTGCAGGTGGGAATGTAAAATAGTGCAGCTGCTTGGGAAAATAGTCTGCCAGTTCCTCAAAAGGTTAAACACAGAGTTACCATATGACCCAGAAATCCCACTCCTAGGCATATACCTAAGAAAAATGAAAATATATGGCCATTCAAAAATTGGTACACAAGTGTTCATAGCGGCATTACTGATAATAGCCAAAAAGGGGAAACAACCCAGTACCCATCAACTAAAGAATGGATTTTAAAAATGTGGTCTAGGGCCGGCCCCGTGGCTTAGCGGTTAAGTGCGCGTGCTCTGCTACTGGTGGCCCGGGTTCGGATCCCGGGGGAGCACCGACGCACCGCTTCTCCAGCCATGCTGAGGCGGCGTCCCATATACAGCAACTAGAAGGATGTGCAACTACGACATACAACTATCTCCTGGGGCTCTGGGGAAAAAAAAGGAGGAGGATTGGCAATAGATGTTAGCTCAGAGCCAGTCTTCCTCAGCAAAAAGAGGAGGATTAGCACGGATGTTAGCTCAGGGCTGATCTTCCTCACCAAAAAAAAAATAAAAATGTGGTCTAGCCATATAATGGAACATTATTCAGCAATACAAAGGAACAAAGCATTGACACATGCTGCAACATGGATGAACCTGAACACATTATGCTAAGTGAAAGAAGCTAGTTACAAAAGACCACATGTAGTATGATCCCATGTATATGAAACATCCAGAACAGGCAAATCTATAAAGACAGAAAGTAGATTAAGGGCTGGGAGGTTTGTGGAAATGGAGAGCGACTAGCTAATGGGTATGGAGTTTCTTTAGGGGATGATGAAAATATTATAAAATTGATTGTGGTGATGGCTGCACAATTCTGTGAATATACTAAAAACCATTGAGTTGTACACTTTAAATGGGTGAATTGTATGATATGTGAATTATATCTCAATAAAAACGTTAACAGAGGTAATGTTTGGGCAGTAGGATTATAGGAGGTTTGTTGTTTTTTTAATTTAGATTTATCTATGCTTTCTAACTTTTCTACAATGAATATGATTACTTGGAGGGATTTTTAAAAATCTTCCCATGTTATCACACAAAAATCTTCCCATGTTATCATACAGAAAGCACCAAACACACAAACGATTTGAAGAAAAGGAAATACACCTTCCCTTATAATAGTGGAAGAACTGGAAACAACCCACATGACTCCAGCAGAGTGATCACTAGCAAAGCATGGCTTATTACTGTATCAACTCTGGTCAGTTACGACCCCAGTCACCAACCCGCGGCTGGGCACAGAAGGCTCAAATGCTTCTGGCATGGATGATGGTGTACTAAGGTGCTACTACAAGTGACAAATGCAATGGCGTACTCAGAACGTTTCCTAACAGGTTATAGGAAACAGTCTGTGAAAAAAACTGAATAAAAATATAGAACACATATTTTTACACTGTTGTATTTGCTGTGTGTTTGTACATGAACAAAGATCATAAGATAATCAGAAGTGATGGAGAGACTGTTTAAAAGTAACTTAAATTTTAAAAAAGGTGCAAGAAAGGTGCTTAAGATTACTTTTTTAAGGTCTGCTGTTCCCAGTCCATATCTGGCCTGTTGCACTCATTTAAATATCTCTGAGAATGTGTTGCTCTGAGGCAGGGAAGTCTGAAACCAAACATGGAATATAGGTAAAGATAAAGATAGAAAAAAAATCCCTAGCCCCTGGGAAATATAGCCAACCAGCATGTTTATTATTCAGGGACTATGATTCACTGTCCCTATTTTCTAAGCCAGCATCACACTCTAATCATATTGCTAGGTTACAGGCCCTGAGTTACTTGTGCATAATAAAAACTGAATCCATTAAAATGATATATTAGGCTTTTCTCCCCATATCATCTCTTTAGGGAGAACATTTGACCATTACAAAACATACACAATATTGAATCTAAAGATTACTTTGGATCCCCAAACCAAAGAGGTTTCCAATGAAAATGAAACAGTTATCCAAGGATTCTTCAATCTGAAAAATGGAGTCAAAATCTGAGGCAGGCAAATAACTACATTCCCCAGGCCCAGGCAGGTGGTACTATTCTGTCCAGACACGAAGAAATCTTTATGTAGCTCACTGGTTTTATATTCAGGAATACGGTCTACTGTCGAACTCACTCAAGACTAACGCTCATACACATTTTCTCTTGTGCACTGAGAAGCTACACTACTGTGGAAGCTGAGAGGGCAGGTGAATTAAAGAAACAATACACATACACATGTGCACAACTACAGTCTAATTTCATGATTAGCTGAGAACATGAGTTAATGAAACACTCTTCTCGTGGTCTCAGTATAAATACTTGATATCTCCTATAGGGATAATTCATGCAGGTGCTAACTATCAGAATAAATGATAAGGACATTTCTAGTTAAGACATGTCTCAGATGATATTCTCAGTGTGTTTCTGTACACACATGGTCCTCAGTTCTCAGTGACATTTTTTAACCCCCTCTAAAACCAAAACACTGGCTGAAGAAAAGAAATTGTATATATTGTAAGCGAAGAAAGTATTTTGTTGCACCTGCTACAGATCTCTTTGGAACTTGAGAGAAGTGACACCTAAACTTTGTAAGATGAGGACTGCATGACAGCGATGATGTGACAGCAATGATGTAACACATACCAACATTAGGTATAAAATCTGGGTCTAGGAAGGAGAGAGAAACTCACTGACAAATAAGCACATTCTAGATTAACAAAAAACAGCCTCAAGTGCTTAACAACACCAGCAATGGTGTATTTTGGGTCTGTAGCCTAGTCTCAGCCCTTGGTGAGTCAATGTCTGGCTCAGACACACAGTGAAACAAAATCACAGTACTGCCTCCAATGCAATAGTTACTTTGTCAATCAAAAAGAAATAGCATCAACAAATATTCCTTGCAGAGGCATAGCATAACATTAAAAAAATGATGACAGAGTAAAAAGCACCTTTGGAGAGGGTAAGGAGAATTTACATTTATTATCTATGATGTGCAAGGTGCCTTCAAACGTGTTAGTATGTTAGCTGTCCCCATTTCACATATCAAGGAACAGAGTCTCTAATAAGTAAAATAACTTGCCTGAGGGCACAGCTAGCAAGTGACCAGTTAGAACTCACGTTTGTCTGATTTTACAGCCAGTGCGTTCTGCACGGCATCACTACTGCCTAGTTTAACTACACACTTTGCAAGGGGTTTCATTTAGAATTTTAAAATAATAATTCTTACTATGTTCGGGGATCGAAAGTTTTACTAGTAGATAATTCTGGGAGTGAAATTCTGATCTTGTACCTAAAAAGCAGTTACACTAAAACATAACCTTTGATGAGGGTCTGGAATATTTTACCATGAACTCTGAGAAGTTTGGATTTCTAAATACAATTTGGAAATATTTACATAACTGAAAACTATAGTCCCAACTAAAGCTAAATAGTTATTTTTGGCTCCTTAGCCTAAGTTATTCAATAACTAAAACATGAGGATCCAGTGAAAAAATAGCAGATGTAAAGATGTGGCAAAGAAAACTATATATACCCAGGACCAGATGATATGAAATGATCGATTTCCATGTCATTCGTTTGGTCACTCTGTTTATACTCTTATTTGTGAACAGATGCCAGGCAGCAGTTAACCAATCCAAGGCGAAGTGTTCAAGTTCAAAACCTGACCTTAGTTTTGAAAGTGCATTTTTTTCTTAACTTAGAAGAAAAACTTCACTTACACGAGTTCTAGCGTGAAGTGTGTACAAATTTTCCTTTAAAAAAACCCCGAATTTGAAAAAATGTGGCCTTATATATTACTTCAGCTGTTTCCAAATTCTTGTTACTCCAAGAGCATAGATTATTATTTATCTAAAATGCATAACCTACAAAGAGTTCATGCTGTGGCACTCAGGTACACACATGTCAACTCTCCATCTGGATACCTGGTGCCTGACATAACATATTGAAGAGTACACAGCAGAGGTCAATAAACAGAACCTGCACCGGTGTACCATACCCACATCCTGAACAATATGTTTTTTTAAAACCCACTCACTAATCTAGGTTCTTCCAACCAGAAGAAAAAAAGCCAAGCCTATCCACAAAATGTCCTCCCAACCACGGTGCCCAAATCCACAGCCTGAGTGAACGCCTTAAATAGTTAAACAAATGTAAACCAGGAGCTTCTCTCCCGGACAAGATGAAAAGACGTTTCAGACGGCCCCACACTGCTCTCACGAGGAGACAGTCTCATTTAAAGTTTTGAAGCGGCTTCACCTCTGTCCCATATGGGGCCTTTAAAAAGAGTTCAAATCCCTCAGTTTAACTTGCTTAAGGAAGTCCTGGGGCACAAAACGAAGCTTCCCGCCTCGGAAGACCAAAAAACCTGCAAGGCAGGTAAGGAGAATCGAGCTCTCGGGTAAAAATGCTCACCCACTCCCAGTTGCATTCGTTTCCCAAAGTTCTCGTATTTTGAAAAGTTCAAACAAGGATTATAAACGCAAGACAGTCCCTTCCCCTGGATTACAGGGCCCTTTCCGTCCTTTCTCCCCGACCACTGCCAGGCAGAGCCAGCGCCCACCTGTGGGGAGGGTCCGGCAGGTGGGGCGGCCTCCCGAGGGCCCGGGCCTTCTGGAGACCCCGAGGTGCCGCCAGGGTTTGCGCCGGAGCGCCCGGGGCCCCGAAAGGCGCTGCCCGCAACAGCGGCGCTGGCCCGCGAGGCCCCTCGGGTGGCGTGCGCCTCGGCGGGGTCGGCCGCGGCCACCACTCCTGCTGACCGGGAGGCGCTCGCTCCCCGCCCGGCGCCGCCTCCCACGCCCAGCCGGAGCCTCCGCCGGAGCGCACGGGGCCTCGGGCCGCCGCCGCCGCGCTCCCGGCTCAGACCCCGGCCCGCTCCGCGCTGTCCCCACCCCACGCTCCCGGTCACTCACCCCGGGGCCGGGCACCAGCAGCGCCAGCAACAGCAGCAGCCGGGCCGGCATGGCGAGGACTCGGCCCTGGCTCCGGGCCCGGCCAGCCGGCTCGGGGGGGCGGAGCGGGCGGGCGGAGGACCGGACGGGGGCGCCGCGACGAGAGCGCGGCGGCGGCCGGCACTCGGGGGACGCAGAGCTGACTAGGCAGTGGCGGCACCCCCCATTCCCGGCCCTATAAGTGCCGGGTGTCTGCGCTTCTTCCGGTCGGGGGCGGGGCGGGGGGCGGGGCGGGGCGGGGCTGTCGTGGAGGGACGGGACCAGGGCGGGGCCGAGGTCGGCGCTGACCTCCCGCTGGACCCGGGCTCCGCGGCGGGCGCTGCTGGAGAGACGGACCAGGCCTCGGCGTCCGGCGGCTAAGGGCACTGAGCGGTCGCGGCAAGGAGCTTGTCCGAGGGCTGAGGGAGGCCGGCAACCCTCCCACGCGGGCGCACCCACTCCCCTAGGCAGTCCCACTAACCCCGCCGAGGGACCCGCTGCGTCAGACTTGATCCGGGAAAGGCTAGGAGACCGGCGTACCGGGTGTCCAGAGTCCCCGCTCCGTCTTCCCACCGTGGGGGAATCATCGGGGACCTCCGGAGCGCGAGTCAGCAGCTGGCTGGGATTCCAGCAAACGCGGCGTTTCTGCCCTGCGCGTTCACAGCCCTGGGGTCCTCCAGCTGCGCCTCAGCTAGTGCAAAGGCCCCCTTTCTTCTCTTTGCCCTCAGGAACTCCCCTCAAATCGTGTCCAACAGCCATCGGTTCCCTTTGGAATAAACGTGGCCAAGTAATTCGCTAAAAATTATAAGCAAAGAAGGAAACCATTTCGGCTGCTTGTGTCGTGTGTTTATGTGGCATTTGCAGATGTGACCTCGTGAAGCTTGACATGTGTCACAACTCATCGGAGGGAGTGGGTGTGTTGAAGACTCATTCAAGGTCTATTTGAAGGTTATGGGCTATTAACCTGAATTAAAGAGCCTGGCAGCTGTTTCCCCACTGGGTCCCATGCTGTCCCCCACTTAGATGGAAGTAGGGAGAGAGAGCATATTGTTTGTAACAAGATAAACTAAGATTCAGAGCACAACATTTACATATCCTAGGAGAAAAAGAAAAAGGGGCTAGCAACTTTTCTCCTTTTTCCTGACTTTCTCATAGGACAGCCCAAGATTTTTCAGGGTTTGGGGGAAAGGAATAAGCAATGCAAGAGAAAACAGCAAAGTAGTAGTTGGGGATGGACCAAATGTCTGCTCTGTGTGCACTGTGGATCTATCCTATCCGACTCTAATAGACAGAAATGCTCATAGTAAGCCAAAATCCCGGAAGCAGAGTTCCCCATTCCCAGCTCCCAATGCCTGGAGCATAGTCAAGGGACTAATCCCTACCAATGCTGGAGAATCCAACACACCAGTTTGCATTGGAGAATCCAACACACCAGTTTAAGAGTGGGACGAATCTCAGCAACTGTGAAAGTGGTAGACACATTTTGAAAAATGTTATCTGTGTGTCTAAATGCAAACAGAGAGGTTTGGGATTGGTGGCAAGATGTGTGGAAACAGGCTCCATGACTCCTGAGCAGTGAGGCCAGGTGTCAGGGAGGAGCCGACAGCACAGAAACTGGGAGGAGCTCTTTAATGATTACCTGTCCAGCTTGCAAACTCACAACAGGATCTGTGAAACCGCATGTTTGAGTTAAAAGAGAAGCTTGACTGGAAAATGCCACTTTCACATCCCTTCTCTGGTGCTTTTTATCAGAGTAAGTCTAGGAGGGGAACTTTCTGTGCTGGAACTCTGGCAGCCCTTTGACAATTCAAAATGTCACTGTGACCCTGTAAACACAGCAGATGAAACACAAAGGGGAATGCTTACCTCAATTTGACTCATAAATCAGTTTTAAAGATCCAACAAAGAAAAAAAATCTGTTCCAAGGATCCTAGGCCAGGCAGATATATTGATCTTGTACTCAGATGGACCAAATCCCCAGGCCTTAACTGCACTGTTTATATGTTCTCAGGATTTCTTATGCACCGGTTAGGTTGTTCTTACCTATAATCAGTTCACATGTTTTATGCACTTCCCCACTTGACTGGAAACTCATACTGATAAGCTCTGGTTTTATTTATGGCAGCATTTCCCATAATCTTGCTCCACAGTCAAGTACTATTTTACACAGCTTTTTGCTTATGATAAAGTAAAAGTTGGCACCACTGATAAATACACACAGAAATGGAAGTATTTTGTAGGGTGCCTTTGAAGAGAATCTGCCCATATAAAAGATCTGAAAATGGGCAGTAAATGACCTTGCATTAGGTCAGAAATTGCATTAAATATGCATTAAATAGCATCCACTAACAAGGCAAAGGTCATGGTCTTTTGTGTAAAGATAAGCCCTCTTTTTCCACCAAGGTAAAAAAAACAAAACAAAACATCAGATTTAGCAAAGACAGCAGCAGAGCCTGAACATGTCTGGAGGGCGAGGTGGAGGAAAGTTAACAAATCTTATTTTCACTTCTCTTTAAACCAGTAGTTCCCAAACTTGGAGAGATTTTAAAAAACAGATTTCCACAACCTCTTTGTGCCCTCTTCCCGTGCTGATTCAGAATCTCCAGGGGTGGAGCCCAGAGACTGTTTTCCAGTTTCCGCAGGTGATTAAGGGCAGCCAAGATCCTGGGCTCCAGCTCACTCCTAATGTCCGGTGTTAATCCCTGTGGCCAGTAATCCTTTTTATTTATTTTAGCAAATGTCGCCCTCTGGTGGAAGAAATTATGACCCAAACTTTAAAAGTGTGTGCCTGTTTCATTTCTGTTTAAAACCCTTCAAAATTTCACTTAAAATGATGATGGCGTTGGTTTGCATATAGCTATTTAGTGAGAGGGAAGCTCCCTCTGAAGGAGACCTGGAAGGAAAAGCTGGTAAAACCGGAAAGGGAGGTCACGGTTGAAAGCTCTGGGAACATCTCAAAGGAACAGTGTCTTTATCAGAATAAGTCGACTCTGCCTTTTTTTTTGATCTTGGTGCTGTGGCTGCTGCTTCCAAACAGACTTGAACTTACAACACATGTGGGGTAGTTATGGGATAAATAAAATGATGAAGCAAGAATCTCTGGGAGCAAGCTCAATTTTTATCTCCTTCATGTCCTAATGTTTAAGGGAAATTTTTAAAAAGCTGTTGTCCCTGTGAACAGTTTGGTTCTTAAGTAAATAGAACGTTGGCTCTTCCTGTTCTAGGATGACTGGATTTGAAGAGATTGTGACACTCATTCCGAAGAACTTCTCTTTACCACGGAATCCAACCTACTACACACTTTCTTATATTGCAAAAGTGAGTGTTTCTTATTATCGTGGTTAATATTTATTGGCTATTCACTAGTGTTGGGAAATGTGCAGATACATGCTTTATGGGATCATCTCCTATTATCTGCACAGCAGTTCTATGAGGGAGGAATTATTAGCCCATTTTACAGATGATACATTGAAATTTTAAAAGATTAACAGCCTGGAGGGTAACAAACAGCTAGTAGGAGGCACAACCTGGATAGAACCTAGCTATCAACATAACTTCAGAGCTTGTCTGGTCAACCCCACATGCTACAACACGTTCTACCATTAGCTGGTTGTCATTCTTGCCCCTGCCCACAGCATCACGACAAGGTACCATTATGTGACCTATAAACATAGTTAGGCAGGAGCCCAGCTTGTCACATCCCTGGAATACTAGTAACAACCAGAAGTTTGTACAAATATGTGGTGATAAGGGACATTGCCTCAACAGCACATCAGTCTCCTGAGCTCATCTGGGGGTTGTGCAAAAGGATGTAAGGAACAGAGCAGCCATCTGGGAGAGAAGAGTGAGCTTTCTCCTGGGGTTTCTGCCCTGGGAGGTAGCTCAATCTAATCCTGAGGGATTATTTGTTCACTTGCCTCTGATCTGTTGTATTTCACACCCCTTTGTGCCAAGTCTATATGCCTCTATGGTGAAATGTCCATAGTGTCACCAGTTTATCACATATTAATATTCTCAAAGGGCCAACACAGTGCCAATGTGGAAATGGCTATCCTCTCAAAGTGCCTTCACTTCCTCAAGGGCCAGTCCCTCCTAACCCCCTGGAGTCTGGCTTTTTCCCACACAACTCCCTGGAAACTTCTCTCAAGCAGCTCATAAACATTCTTCCTCTTGTGAAATCCCAGTGGCCATGCTTCATCTTTTTTTTCCTGGGTCTCTCTATAGTTCAGGTACGTTAACGGATCTTTTTTCTTGAACTTTTCCTCCTTGGATATTACCATTTTCTGGCTTTCCTCCTGTCTCTCTGCTCATTTTCCTCCTTCTAGACTGTTTTTCAAGGCTTCATATGTAGACCTTACCTAGTCTCGCTCTCTCTCCTTTTCATTGGGAGAGCTCATTCACAGATGTAACCAAATTTTAGAGCAGAAAAGAACTTTAGCTAAAATTTTATCAGCTTCATTTTGCAGATGACTTCATCTTTGACCTCTGCATGGATGATACCACATTCATTCATTTATTCATTCATTCTTTTAACAAATATCATTGAAGGCTTCTGAGTACAAAGGATTGGTACCATGAAGGAATATCAGAGTTTGCAACTTGGCAAAGGTGATAGGACATGCAGAGAAATAACCAATGTACAAGGCCGACTATGAAAAGTGCCAGAAGGCAGGAATAAACTCAGAAACAGAACCAGAGTGTTCAAGAGAGAGATAGGTCTGGTGGAAGGAAGGGGATGAGATGAATAGAGTAGGGAGGGCTTCCTGGAAGAAGTGGTGTCTGCGCTAGGCCTTTTGTCATATTTGACAGGGGAAAGGATATTCTAGAGGGAGAGGAGGACCTGAACAAAGGCCTGAGGAAAGGAAAGCACTGTGTGGCTTCATGGGAGCCCAAGCTGACTCATCAGGGAGCCCGTGCTTGGCTTCTACACAGAGGAGCAGTGGGAGATGAGGCTGGGCTGGAAGGCAGGATGTGCCAGTGGGGTGGGGGGCACTAACATCAGGCTGGGCTTTCTCTAGTAGGCAGCAGAGTGAGACAGGACTGAAGCTGTGCTTTAGGGGGAGAGTTAGGGGAAAGGGCAGGTATTTGAGAGACCATTAGGAGACTGTTAACAAGGGTTATTTTGGTCTTAATCCAGAGCAAGGAGAGGAAGGAGGAAACAGGATAGACACAAGAGACCCTGCCAAGGCAGAATGGAAAGCATTTGACTGGTGCAGTTACACAAACAAGAAGATTCAAAAGAAGGAATTCAACAACAGTTCATTAGACATTTACCATGTTCAAGGAGCTGTTCTCACTGCTGGGACCACAGAGAGAGCAAGCGAACAGGAATTGGGGCCGGCCTTGCAAGAGAGGCAGATATGCTAGATAGTGTGGACAGACCTGTTGACTGCCCCCTAGGGGGCACTTACCCAGGCTGAGCCAATCATATTACTCTATTGTGGTAGCTAGTTTCCAAAGATGGCCCCAAACAATACTTTCCTTCCCTATATGCACCTGTCCCTCGTCCCATCAAAAGGTAGAGCTTATTTTCCCTCCCTTTGAATTTGGACTGGCCCTGTGACTGGTTTTGACAAGAAGCGACATTCGAGGACTTCCCAGCTCAGGTTTAAGAGGCCTAGTAGCTTTCATTTTCTTCTTAGAATACTTGTTCTTGGGGAGCTCCCTCATGGAACCCAGCTGCCATGTCGGGAGAAACCTAAGCCACACATAGGCCACGTGGAGGAGAACGGAGTTGCTCTAATTAATAGCTCCAGCTGCTTACCATCTGGGGGAGCCATCTTGGAGGTTCCAGCCCAATCAAGCCCTCAGGTGACCTCAGCTGACAACACACGGAGCAGAAGAACCTGCCAGCTGAGCCCACTTAACTCACAAAATTATGAGAGATAATAAAATGGCTGGTTTTTTATGTGCATGTGTGAGGAAGACTGGCTCTGAGCTCACATCCATGCTCATCTTCCTCTACTTTACATGGGACAGCATGGCTTGATGAGCAGTGCATCAGTCCTCGCCAGGGATTCAGTCCTGTGAACCCCGGGCTGCCGGAGCAGAGTGCACAAACTTACCCACTATGACACTGGGCCAGCCCCAATGGCTGTTGTTTTAAACCACTGAGTTATGGAGGGGTTTGTTATGCAGTAATAGATAACCCAAACAGCTACCCATTTGGCCACCTTTACTTGACCCACAGGTAGGCTTGTACCCAATCTGACCCCAACTAGAGCCATGAAAAGAGACTCTTTTCCTTTCTAGTGGCAAAGCCAGGACGTGTGAGGCCCAGGAGCTGCCTCTGCCCTGTAAAAAAAAGCCAATAAAAAGAAAAAAGTCAAGAAGTAAAGAGAGGGCTGGCCCCATGGCTTAGCGATAAAGTGCATGCACGCCGCTACTGGCGGCCCGGGTTCGGATCCTAGGCGCGCACCGACACACTGCTTCTCCGGCCATGCTGAGGCCACATCCCACATACAGCAACTAGAAGGATGTGCAACTATGACATACAGCTATCTACTGGGGCTTTGGGGGAAAAAAAAAAAAAAGGAGGAGGATTGGCAATAGATGTTAGCTCAGAGCCGATCTTCCTCAGCAAAAAGAGGAGGATTAGCACGGATGTTAGCTGAGGGCTGATCTTCCTCACAAAAAAAAAAAAAAAAGAAGTAAAGAGAAGCACAGAGGCAGTCAAGGAGCCCTGGACAAGCTTGAGTTCTGATTCGAGTTGGCTCGAGATCAGCCTGCCCAGCTCTCCTTCCCCTATTCAACCAAACCTTCCCCTATTTACCAGCTAGTTTGAGTTGGGTTTCCGTCACTTACAACCAATAAACCCTGATGCAAACACTGGCTCAGCATTTCTAAGAGGACTAAATTGACAATATATACGACTACACCCGGCCCATGGCCAACCCTCAATCAAGGATAGTTTTCTTTCTCCTTTTCTCTTCCCAGGGCACACCGGCACCCTGCAGAAGGCTCTGTGGTTGAAGGCTAGATGAAAGAGGGATACAAAGTACACAAAGTATAGGTTTCTTTCTAACCCCCAACTACAGTGTGGATTACTTGAGAACAGGGACTGTCTTATTCACATTCATATTGCCAGTGCCCAGAACAGGATCAAGCACAGAAGAGGAAATAAAGAACAAATGAATGAGATGCCACACTTGCTTCTGAGACAGAAGAGAAGGATGTTATACTGAGGTGGAGAAGAAGGAAGTTGAGGGAAATCATATGGGATGATTTGGGTCCCTTCCACTCTTGGCTCTTCACGCTTCCACACATCACCTTCCTCCACTCACACATACCCGAGGCAGCCATACAAGCAAGCCTCGATGCTGGCTGGACAATTTTAGATTTCTCTCATCTCTCCCCCTGACATACTTCTCCCAATGTTCTCTGTTTTCTCCCAGCTTTCCTCCTGACATGCTTGTATACCTCTCACTTCCCAGGAACCCTGGTCCACACTCACCTCAGGTCCCTCCAAACTTGATGCTCTTCTTGACTCTCCTCCTAGGGGCTCAGATCTTGGCTCTTCTGCACAATTTTTGGTTTGACCTACCGTTCTGGGTTAGGACTCTGCACTCCCCCTTCTTCACCTGGTCCCTTGGTTCCTTGGGTGGTTCACCGGGAGAGAGGTTTGTAACTCCCCCTCAGGAGTGAAGTGTATAGATGTGAATGTTGGATGGACTCAACCTTCTCAGATAACAGGGAATAGTTTTGACTAAAACCAAGGGTGGCCTTCAAGAGGGTGCATGGTATAGTGATCAAGAGCATAAGCTTTGAAATCAAGCTGCCATGAGTTGAAATCCCAGCTCTGCTTGGCCACTGATTAATTGTATAAATGTAAACAAATTAATTAATCTCCTTTGAGCCTTGGTTCTCTAATCGTTCTGAGAATTAGAGCTAAAAAACAGAAATAGTATTACCTACCTTTCAGGACTGTCCTGAGAATTAGAGCCAAAATATGTGAAGTGTCTCGCCTGTGGTACACACCCTACAACTGGTAGCTCAGGTTATTCTTGGTGGGGAGATAAGGCTGGACTGTGGACTCCCACAAGGAGCTTGAACTCCATCAGACTATGTCACTCTCGTGCTTAAAACCCATCAATGACTTCCTTTGCTCTTGGAAAATCCAGGACCTTTATTATGACTCATAAGGCCCTGTGTGCACGGCCCCTGCATACCTCATCAGCCTTATTCATCCCACTCTTCCCTTGTTCTCCATACTCCAGCCATAGTCACCTTCTTTCCAGAAAGGGCCATACTCCTCCCCACCTCAGGGCTTCCCACATCTAACAATAAGGTAAGTCTAAAACCTTCAACTCCTCTAAATTACTATTCATTGGGAGTGTGTGTGAAGAGATGGGAGCATTGTGTAGGGGAAATAAAAGCATATTAAGTACTTTACTGCTGCAGTGTCACAGATTATTGCTTTGTTCTTGTCTTTGAAAATCAGAAAAATGTACTCTTAAAAATAAACAATGTGGTGGATACATGTGCTTGCTTTTCTTATTCCCCTATCCCAAGAGCCCGATTGCCATGTGGATGCCCCTGTTGTTTGTATGTGATTATCACCACCTCTAGCACCTGGAAAGACCCAGAATGAGTAAACCAAACAGCATTTTCTATCCCCCTGGCCATGAAATTAAAAAGCTTCAGTGGGAATGCGTATAAAGGAACATGGGGCCTTGGAGCTGTTGGAGCTGCCTTTAGGATGAAGCACACCACAGATGGCTGAGCAGGGTGATGGGGTAAGCCTTGCCTGGAGCCTGGCTCTTCTGTTTTTACGTTGTGTAAGCCAGTAAGTTACTTTATGACTTAAGCCAATTTGAGATGAGTTTTCTGTTACTTATAATAAAAAGACTTCTGAAACTATATAAATATATATAGTATTTTATATAGTATTTAACCCTAGAGATAACCTTAGAGAATTTTAAAACGTTGCCTGATTGCAAATCACTAGAGAAGACAAAACAAAATGAAACAAAACGTAGTCTACAGAGGAAATTATGAAGATCAAGGGAAACTTCCCAATTAAAAAGCAAATAACCAAGAGAAATGAAAATCTACATCTTGATTGTAAACTCGTGAGAGGCTCTGAGCCAGAATCACCCAGATAAGTCACTCCCTATTTTTCTCACCCACAGAAACTGTAAGATAATAAATATTTGTTGTTTTAAACCACTAGCCTTCAGGGTAATTTGTTATGCAGCAATAAATAATTAATATGTACACAAAATAAATTTAAAAGGACTGAAATCATACAGAGTATATTCTCTGACCATAACAGAATTAAACTAGATATTAATAACAAAAAGATATCTGGAAAATTGCTAACTATTTGGAAATTAAACATCACCCTAAATAAGCCATGGGTAAAAGAGAAGAAATCACAAGGGAAATAAGAAAACATTTTGAACTGAATGTTAATGAAAACACAACATAATCTGTGGGATGCCTCTAAAGCAGTCTTTTGAGAGAAAATTATAGTTTTAAAAGGCTTATATTAGAAAAGAAAGGTCTCGAATGATCTAAGCATCCACTTTAAGAAACTAGAAGAGCAAATTGGACTCAAAGTAAGTACAAGAAAGAAATAATAAAGATAAGAGTGGAAATCAATTTAAAAAACAGAATATCAACAAAGCTAAAAATTGATAAATCTCTAGCTAGCTTGATCAAGGGGAAAAAACCCCAAATTATGAATATCAAGAATGAAAGAAGAGCCATCATTAGAGATCCTGCAGACATTAAAAGGATAATAAAGGAATATTATAAATAACTGTGTGCCAAAAAATTCAACAACTTAGATAATAAAGATAAATTTCTTAAAAGTTATAGATTATTAAAACTGACACAAGAAGAAATATAAAATCTTGATATAAAACATGAATATATTTTATACTGATATAAATATATCAATATAAAATGGTGTAAAATATGATATAAAATGTAAATATAAAATATGAATAGCCTCATATCTATTAAAGAAATTTAATTCTTAATTTAAAATCTTTCCACAAAGAAAACTCCAGGCAAAGAAGACATCACTGGTGAATTCTATTAAGCATTTAAGGAAGAAATAATAACAAATGTACACAAACTTTTGCAGAAAATAGAAAAGGAAGAAACACTTCAACTCATTTTATAAGGCTAGCGTTACCCTGATGCCAATACCAGTCAAAGACATTACAAGAAAAGAAAACTATAGAACAATATCCCTTAAAAATATACTGGCCAATCAAATCCAGCAATATAGAAAAATAATAATGCATCATCATTAAGTGGAACTTGTCTCAGGAACGCAAGATTGGTTTAACATTTGAAAATCAATCAATTTAATTCAACACATTGGCCAAATAAAGGAGAAAAATTATTTTATTATTTTAATTTAAAAAGCATTGACAAAATTCAACACTTACTCTCGGTAAAAGGTGTTAGCAAACTAGGAAGAGAGGGGAACTTCCTCTACCTCATAAAGGGCATCTATGAAAAACCTACAGCTAAAATCATCATAATGATGAAAGAGTGAATGCTTTACTCCTAAGATCAGGAACACTGCAAAGAAGTTTGCTCTCTACATTTGTGTTCAACATTATACTGGAGTGCATTATGGCAAGAAAAAGAAATAAATGACATACATGTTGGAAATAAAAAAGTATACATAGAAAAATCCAAAGGAATCTACCAAAAAGCTACTAGAATAACTGAATTTAGCAAAGTTGTAGGATACAAAATCAATTTACAAAAATTAATTACATTTCTATATACTAGCAATGAACACTTGGAAATTGAAATTTAAAGATAATATAATTCATAATAACATTGAAAATGAAATACTTAGGAATAAATTTCACAAAATATATGCAAGATTGTACTAGGAACACTAAATAAATGAAATATACCATGTTAATGGGATGGAAGACTCAATATTGTTAAGATTTCAATTCTTCCCAAATTGATCTATAGACTCTATAACATCAGTCAAAATTCTGGCAGGCTTTTTTGCAGAAATTGACAAGCTGATTCCAAAATGTATTTGGAAATACAAAAGACCTAGAATAGCCAAAAGAATTTTGAGAAAGAACAAAGAGGCCTTATATATGATTTCAAGACTTACTATAAAGCTACAGTAATTAAGACTATAGCATTGGCATAAGGATAGATACATATCAATGCAAAAGAATATAGAGTTCAGAAATAAACCCACACATATATGGTCAATTGATTTTTTGACAAAGGAGACAAGGTAATCCACAGGGGAAAGGATATTCTTTTCAACAAATGGTGTTGGAACAACTGGATATCCCTATGCAAACAAATGAGCCTGACCCTCATCCCTCACTATACACAAAATTAACTCTCAATAAATAGGTCACAGACCTAAATGAAATAGCAAATACTATAAAACCTCTAGAAGAAAGCATAGGAGAAAAATCTTTGTGATCTGAGTTAGGCAAAGCTTTCTTAGATATGACACCAAAAGCACTATCCATAAAAGAAAAATATTGACAAATTGGATTTCATCAAAATTAAATATGTCTCCTCATTGAAAGACACTGTTAAGAAAATAAAAAGGCAAATGACAGAGTGGGAGAAAATATTCACAATGCATATATATGAAAAAGGATCTAGATACAAAGAACTTATACAACAAAAAGTGGGCAAAAGGTCTGAACAGATACTTTACAATGAGATATATTAATGGTCATACGAAAAGATGTTCAACATCTTTAGTCATCAGAAAAATGTAAATTAAAACCACAATGAGATATCACTACACCCCTAAATGGGGTGGCTAAAATTAGAAAGAGTGACAATACCAAATGTTGACTAGGATTTGAAGCAACTGGAACTCTTATACATTGCTGGTTCGAGGGTAAAATGGTACAACCACTTTGGACAATAGTTTAGCAGTTTCTTATAAAGTTAAAGATATACACTTATCACATGATCCAGTAATTCCACTCCTAAAGAAATGCAAACAAATGTCCATAAAAAGACTCTACACATATGTTCATAACAGTTTTATTCATAATAGTCCCAGACTGGAAACAACCCAAATTCCGCAAACATGTGAACGGAAAAACAAATTGTGGCATATTCATACAATGAAATACCACTCAGCAACAAAAAGGAATGAATTACTGATACAATAACATGGGTGAATCTCAAAAACATTAGAGTAAGTGACAGAAGCCAGACACAAAAGAGTACAAACTGCATGATTCCATTTACAAGAATATCTAAACCTGGTAAAACCATCCTATAATAAAAGAAATCAGATCAGTGGTTGCCTGGGGTGGTGGTTGATGGGGACGAGGACTGACTTCAAAGGGGCATGAGGGAAGGATGTTTTTTTTTTTTAATGAATTCCATAGTCTTTTTTATTTATTTATTTATTTATTTATTCATTCATTCATTCATTCATTCATTTTCCCCCAAAGCCCCAGTAGATAGTTGTATGTCATAGCTGCCCATTTTCCTAGTTGCTGTATGTGGGACTCTGCCTCAGCGTGGCCGGAGAAGCGGTGCGTCAGTGTGTGCCCAGGATCCGAACCCAGGCCGCCAGCAGCGGAGCATGCGCACTTAACCGCTAAGCCACGGGGCCGGCCCATGAGGGAAGTATTTTTCAGTGATGAGAATATTCTATGCCTTGATTGTGGGGGAGGTTACACAAGTAGATATATTTGTTAAAAAAACAGGGAAATGGACACTTAAAAATGGGTGCCTTTTATTATATGTAAAATTGACTTTTAAAATAGCAAATACAGAAGAGAAAACATGATTGTCAACAATTGGTCAATGATCATATAAAAATATATCAGGGGCTGGCCCCATGGCATAGTCATTAAGTTTGGTGCGCTCAGCTTTGGTGGCCCAGGTTCGAGGGTTCAGATCCCAGACACCGACCTACACCACTCGTCAGCCACACGGTGGCTGCGACCCACATATAAAGTAGAGGAAGACTGGCATAGATGTTAGCTCAGGGCTAATCTTCCTTGGCAAAAAAATAATAATAATAAATAAAAATATATTGAAGCCTGTTAAAATTTAACTACAATGAGACACCATTTTATACTCACCATATTGGCAAACATATAAAAAGTCTGACAATATCAGGTATTGGTGAGGGTGTAGGCCAAGGCAGGAGTGCAAAGTACGGCATCCACTCTGGTAAATAATTTGCTATTACCTAGAAAGTTGGAAATGTGCCTACCTTACCACCCAGCCATTGTGCTTCTATGTACGTACGTCAAAGGAACTTTTTGCACACACACAAGAATATTCGGATCAGCTTTGTAATGGTTTGTGATAGTAAAAACTGGAAGCTATTTTAAGCATCTAACAAAGAGAACAGATGTGTAAACTTCAGTATAATTGTGTACTGGGATGCTACATAGCAGTGAACCTGGTTGCATTACTACAATTACTGGTTGCATTACACACAACAACACGCATGTCACCAATATTAAACAATAAAAAGAGCAAGTCACAAAAGAATACATACAGTATATTCTAGTTCTATAAAGCTCAAAATCAAGCAAAACTTGAAAAAAATAATATGCAAGTATATTAAGCAAAACTAAAAAGAAAAGCAAAACAACAAACTCAAAATTCAGGATAGTGGTTTTCTCTGAGAGAGGGAGGGAGATGGAATGAGACAGGGCAAAAAATGAGCTTCAAAGTTATTGACGTCATTTTTCTTACACTAAGTGGTGAGTATATGAATGTTCAATTTATTACTAATCTCCAAACCGCACATGTACTGTATATGTACTCTTTTGTATGCAGAGATGTTTCCTTTTAAAAGGCAAATATTGTCACATTGGGCTAAACACTATAATCCAACCATATGTCTCATACAAAGGACACACTAAAAACAAAATAACATAGAAAGGTTAAAAATAAAGGGATGGGCAAAATTATATCAGACAGACACAAAGAAAAAAAGACATGAGTAGCAATGCTAATGTAAGATAAACTAGAACTCAAGACAAAAAATACAAAGAAGGCCAGCCCAGTGGCGTAGTGGTTAAGTTCATGTGCTCCGCTTCGGTGGCCCAGGGTTCATGGGTTCTGATCCTGGATGCCGACCTACACACCGCTCACCAAGCCATGCTGTGGTGGCATCCCACATACAAATAGAGGAAGATGAGCGCAGATGTTAGCTCAAGGACAATCTTCCTCAAGCAAAAAGAGGAAGACTGGCTACAGTTAGCTCAGGGCCAATCTTTCTCAGAAAAAAAACCAAACAAACACAAATAGCTTAGAGTGTTCTTTTATATATAGATATATGTAATCCATGATTATTGGAAATATTATCAGCCACAAACCATAATGAGATAAATAGCATAGCCTCAAAACATACAAAGCAAATAACAATAGAAATAACCAAAGAAAGTGACTGAAGCATAATTTTTAAATTTTTTTTGTTTTTAAATTTCATACAGTGAAATTAAATCTTCTGGGTGAACAGTTCTATGAGTTTTGACAAATGCATAAAGTCGTGTAACCACTACCACAATCAAGGGACAGAACAGTTCTATCACCCTCAAAAACGCCCTTCCTGCTGCCCCTTTGTAGTCAAAAGCTCCCCATGCCCCTAGTTCCTGGAAACTCTTTGATCTGTTCTCCATCCTTATAGTTTTGTCTTTTCTAGAATGTCATATAAATGGAATCACACTGTCTTCTGAGTCTGGCTCCTTTTACTCAGCATAATGCCTCTGAGATTCTTCCGAGTGTTGCATGTATGAATTAGTTCATTCTATTTTATTGCTGCCTAGCATTCAACTGTATGGATGTACCACAACTGCTTACCACTCACCCAGTGAAGGGCTTTTGGGTGGTTCCAGTTTGGGGGATTATGAATAATGTTATTATAAACATTTCTGTACTGGATTTTGTGTGAACATAAATTTTCATTTCTCTTGGGTAAATACCCAGAGACTGCTAGGTCATACGGTAAGTGTATGTTTAACTTTATAAGAAACTGTCCAATTTCTTTTCCAAAATGGTTATACTATTTTGCATTCCCACATAGTCATGGAGCAAAGTTCTTGTTGCTTTGCATCCTCACCCACATTTGTATTTGAAGCATTTGAACACATCACTATCAATCAATGACAGTACATACCCTCCCAATCAAGTATAAAATACACAGTGATTTGGACAATGTAATTAAAACACAACTAAGGTTGAATTAATAAATATTCCAAGTCTATATTTGTACATGATAGTGAAAAATGCTCATTTCAAGAATCTATGGAATATTTATAAAAATAGTTCATATTCTAGGCTACAAAGAAAATTTTAATACATTTCCCAGTGTAGAAACTGCACCACAATGTAATAAATGTTAAAAGTTTAAGTAATAATAAAAATAATCATATAGAAGTTACAAAATACTTGCCAAAATAATTATTGCTTTGGACCAAACAGGAATTTTTAAATTTAACTAACGACTACGTAAAAAATAATGAACATAAGAGCCCTATTCAACTACAAACTCATAGGCTGAAATGCTTTGATTATTACAAAAAACAGTACATTTTTCTGATTAAAAAGAAAAAAGGATAAGAATCCCCAAGGGAAATTATATGAAGGAAATAAGGATAAGCAGAGATTGTGGCTGCTTACTGTTCCCTCTCCCGGTAAACCAAGCTCTTAGAGGGCAGGGCCATATTCCTATCCACTAGAGAAAAGTGCCTGGCTCGCTGTATGAGCTCAATACTTAGAACACATTCAGCTTTCACAAAGTTAGGCCTTCTCTCCTTCGGGCTTCCACAGTAGGCTTTTCATAACTCTACTTCAGCATTTAATAAAGTACTGCAATCACATAAGCTCTCCACATCACACCAATCCTTTAAAAACAAATATTTCTTTACCACTCAATGTGCCAGGCGACTGACATTCATTCATTTAATCCTTACAACTACTTTTTTGGAAATTCCTATTTTTCAGAAATTTTACGCTCAGTAATGTTAAGTGATCAAGGTCATAAATGCAATTCATCAGAAAGTCAGGATTTGGTTGCACATCGGCTTACTTTCAAACAAAAGCTCTTTCCACCAGCAGAGGTTACTTTGAACTCTGGGGCAAGGCTAGTTTTCTTCACTTTTATACCCTCAGCTGCTAGCCTAAGCTCCTGGCACAGAATATCTCAAACAAGTTGGGCATTACTTGCGTCCTGTTGTTTGTAAAATTTTCTTTCGTGTACTGAATACTGCAAAGATATGCACTAAATTCAAGCCGGCGATCCACACGTGGAAACAAATTCGGGAAACATTCCGCACACCGCACGACTCGCCGTCTTCCCTTGAGTCCCATCTCTATGGTTGGGACGTGACCACTCCATACCCTGGAGGACCCAGAGAGCACGGCCAATCATTAGGCCACTTTACCGGCACGTGGCCGGAAGTTTGACTTGCTATTGGTTAATAGCGGTAAAGCCCGCCCAACCACATCCCGTTTGCTCCTTTAAGTAGGAGCCGGCACCGCTCCTCAGTCTTTCGGCGACCGTCAAGCTGGGGAGGTGAGGTTCCTTTTGCGGTGGGCCGTGGCGCGTTGGCCTCGGGTATAGGGACCTGGGAGCCAGGGGTGGGGCGGGCGGCCAGCGGTGATGACATCCCAATCAAAGCACGTGTTAGACTGCTGACGCGGGTGATGCGAACTGGAATCTGAGCGGGGCCGCCGCCGCGGCGGGGAGGGACCGGGCCTGCGGGGGCACACCCGCTCACCCACCTCTTTCTTGCAGATCCCAGCAGCGCCGAGGACGTCGGCTGTCACTGTCATCTCAGTTCTTCACTCTCCTCCTAAGCCCACCAATAAAATGATTTGATCACATGGCTGGTGTCGTGTTTCTTTTCGCGACGCGCTGCCTTTGAGCCCCTGCTGCGCCTGTACGTGGCGCCGGGGGTCAGGCTGCGGCGCCAGAGCACGCGCTTGCGCATAACTGGGGCCGCCTGCCCCCCGCTGGCGGCCCTTTTAACCGTGAGCAACAAGGCAGCACCGGCTGCCGGGGCGGGAGGTTTTCCCCGGATTGTGATGACTCAGGCGTCAGCCCTTAGAGCCAAGGTCGAAAGGCCCTAGGGAGAACGTCGGAGATGCTGTAAGCTCTGCTACTTAGTGCCCCGCACATTCCTGTGCCTTCCCTGTAGTCTCTACTGTCGTGTTCTCTGGATAAGTGAGACTTGCAGGTTCAGTTAACCGCGGCCCGGATGGTATCCGCAGGGAGGGAAGATGAGAATCGGGCTATGGCCTCGAGCAGTTTAAGGGCCATGGTGCACTTGACAGGAACTGGCTTCGGTCTTGAGCCTGCCTGAACTTAACTCATCGGGCTGAGGTGCAGCCGCGACCTATTTACAAAAAATACTATTTAGGGCCAATTGCTTAGGTGGATACCGTGTGCCAAGCCTCCGGCTAAAAGCTTTGGGCAAGTTAATGTGTCCCATTAGCCTAAACAGCTCACAATAACAGTAGTTGTGGTGAAGATGATTTTATGCATGCTGGGCACAACACAGGCACCCAAATAAATGCACCAGTCACTCTTCGTAATCCAGTTAGATTCTAGGTGATGAATTTCTCACCTGGCTTCAGGTGAAATGTGCATTAGTTCTGAGAACGAGGCAGCACTGTTGAAAGGCAAGGAGGCACAAGTGCGGTGCCTAAATTGCTTTGGCGCTTAATTGGAAAGGCCCCCGAGTTAAGAGGATTACTAGTCACTTAAAGGTTAAGGTCCAGCTCAGGAGCAGGACTGGCCCCCACCTGGGGTTTTTAAATGCGGGTTGAGGATAATAGCACCTACCTCATCCATCTGGTAAGGACTACGTTACCTTCTTACAAGAGGGCTGGTCCAGTTATCACCCAGGAAATTGAAGCTGCTATTGGCAGCAGAGGGGCCCACTGCCCTGTACCCACTGTTGATTCTGTCCCTGTTATCTAACCAGGATTCAGTAATAACTTAGATGCTTATCTGGTATTTGATGAGATATTTATTTTGTGAAACAATGCAAGCGATTGTAAACCCCCACATACTATTTGATTAAGTGCAATAGGGTACAGTCATGTGTAATCTCTTTACACAATAGTGCATCTATTCCTTTGCCTTTAGTTATTGCACAAAAATTATAAAGACCAGTGAACAAGACATGCGGACTGACAAGCAAATCGGCCTACACAATGAGAAATTAGAACAGTACAATGACTAGAATGGTCAAATAATTTAAATCAAATGTTTTAATGGTACAATTAAAGTAATCAAATAAGGGTTCAAATATTTTTTCAATATATTAATTTCTTTAAAGTCATGTTCAGGCAAGGTGCTGTTTAAAAAACCACTATTAGCTTTGTCCACATATGTAAGTTATCAAAAGTTACCCAAGGTAATTTTGATACTGAATGCAGCTTTAAACAATAAGAAATGGTGTTTTTAAGTGTACTTCTCAAAGCAAATTATACACTTAGAGCCCCCAAACTTGTAAACCAAACATTCTGACACAAATGCACAAAATAAGTTGGCAACATTAAAGGTCACATTAATTTTGAGATATGTAGTGTATGATGTTGAGCAAACTTGGTCTTGACCCTCATGATGATCATTAGCAGCTCTCCGTTTTGGCCATCAGAAAAGGAAACTGCCCACAAAACATCCCAAACCGGTTAGATTAACAAAGCATTTAGATGCCTATATAAAGCTTCCCGGAGCACACAAAGTGCCAGATGGAAAGACTGGCCTGGCTTTCTGGCCCCACCCCAATCCAGTCATGTGCCATGTATGACGTTTTCACATATGCTCAAGTCTCGGGAAAACATTTGGGATCAGAAATCAGGTGACTGTATCTTATTGGTAAAAGGCTTGGGATGGTTTGATCTCATGGCTTTGCCTAATTTTCACAAAGATCCCACTGTCCCCACCCCAGCTGATAGTGTGTTAGGGTGTGTGTATGTTCTATGGCTACTTGCTTCCAAAACGCAGAATTTAATATGAAAAGTAAGTTGCTATGCATATCTCTTTATCACCAATGAAATGGTTCACAAAATGCCACTCCCCACACGTTACTGAATTGAGATCTCTGGAGTTTAGAAGGCTGTATCACACACAAACTGTAGAAGTGAGAAAATGTTCCACTGTGCGCTGGCTGCCTGAGGAAAAGCTTTGGAGGCGAGAAGGCAAGGGGAAGCCTTCCAGTTGTACAGCTTTGCTCTTAATTTGCTCTTTTGCTGCCACAAAAACTGGTAGACTCAAAAAAGCCATGGTGTGATTCACCTGTCACCTCCGGATCCACCATGATGATGCTTCCACAGTCTCCTTTCTGAGTTAAAGCTCTGCAGCAGACAATCTAGACACCAGTCACTGGACGTGTGGAATGACACCTGATGGTAGAATGGGCCATGGCAGGCAGAGGGTAGAACTGTGGCACAAGGAAAAGCCAGTGCTACAGCACAGATGGCAGCCAAGAACCCCACACCTTGAGTGAGATCTCAGAATACTGGGAACAGATCTTCACCCATCACAGCTGATCAGCAGCCTCCACAAGTGGGTCTTTCAGGAGACTGGAAGTGGAGCGAGGGTCCATGGCTGAGTGCATTATAGGGATATAAACATCATCCATGTTTGGCATGACAAAAACTTTCTGTAGAAAGATATTAAAGAATAGCCATGTGGAAGAATGCTTTGTTTATTCAGGCTGTCACCCTACCATGTTCTGATAATAATTTTATACAAGTTTTTAAAATATATATAAAACAACATTCCAAACTAATTCCTGTACCATATTTAGAAAGACTTGAATCACATCAGTGCATGAACACAACAAGAACCCAATAAGTCAGCTCTGAGGCAGAAGCAGCATTTTTTTTTTTTTTTAATTTTTTTGTTTATTTATTTTTCCTCCAAATCCCCAGCAGACAGTTGTTATGTCATAGCTGCACATCCTTCTAGTTGCTGTATGTGGGACGCGGCCTCAGCATGGCCGGAGAAGCAGTGCGTCGGTGCACGCCCGGGATCCGAACCCCGGGCCGCCAGCAGCGGAGCGCGTGCACTTAACCACTAAGCCACGGGGCCAGCCCAGAAGCAGCCTTTGATTTGATGTACATACAATAAAATTACTCGTGAATTGATAAATACTCAACATTGTTTTAAGAGAATTGGTTTAAGCTGCTCATAGTATTTCCAAATTACCATGTCCAGAACACATATTCCAAGTGAATTTATCCATTTAATACCTAGCAACAAAATGTAAGCTAATTTTTTTTTCAAATATATGAAAGAAATCCTACTATTGTGAACACCCGAAGGACCATCAGTGATTGACAGTAATGGTACTTTGCCAATCCTGCTTATAAACAATTTTATATGAGTAAATTTTGGCAATGCATTCAATCTTCAGTAATGTCCTCTTAAAAAAGCATAAATGAAGACAAAAACAGGTGGCTATGGGAGGGTGCAGCAGTTACCCTTCAACTTCCCAACTTGCCTCAAAAATACCAGGCACCAATCTCTGTCCCCTTGTCCCTTCTTTCACTCCTTGTACCCCAGTACCCCTACACGGATGACCCACTCAAATTCCTAATGTAGGATCTAGGGAAAAGGAAAAGGAAAAATACTAAAGGCATAAGGTTTTCTTTCCTGTCACTAGGTTCAAAGTACTCTTCCGTTTGGTGACAATATTACGCTTTCCAGAAATTGGTTTTCAGTTATGGTTAATCTATAGCTTTTAAATAATAAAAATATAATATCTTAAAGGCAATAACTCAAAATATACCACTGCAAAAATAATATGGGTCTTCTTCAAAAGGTGAAATTCATTACGAAGTAAATAGTCTGCTAATCCATAAAACCTTGAAAGACAACAGTGCCTCAAACAGCTGATAAAAATTTGATAGGAATAGCTCATCCCAGGGCCTCGGCTACATTGCTATTACCTTGGTGGCAAAAAGCAGGAGACAGGCTTAGAGAATGAGCTTTGGCTTAGTAACCCACCTTTGGGGTTTCCTCTGAAGACTACTGAACAGGGTTCTGTGGATGAGTTTTAGGGCTTTTTGAAACTGCACCTGTGATCTGTTTGATCACATGTGTACCTTCCTGGGATGAGGGTCCACAGCTTTCATCAGATTCTCCAAGGCAGATCCCGACCCAAGTGAAGTCCAGCACCTCGGTTCTACCCAGAGCTTTTAGACTCAGATGAAACACCAGATGACACTGCAGCTTACCTGAAACTCTTGTTCCAGTTTCTTCTCTATCCAGTCTGTCACATGAACTAAAGTCACTTCCCTCTCTCCAAGTTTTGGCCGAGCTTTCAGCTCTACAAATGGTGGCTTCCGGAAACCATACCTTTTTGAAGAAGAAAAGTAATAACCACATTTAGAGGCAAAGAAAGGAAGTAGACAAGTGCCAACAGCAAACATTCCTGATTTACATGGGGCTTTATCACTACCTAAATGTTCTCTTAGTCTGAAACTCCCTCTAAAAATAATTCAATGCAACAAGTATGAATTGTGAACTCCCTGTGTCCCTGGGCTGTGTGTAGGGCTGTGATAATTTGAGAAGAGTTCTGACAAACTGGGAAAGCAAGGAGGCACCACTGGAAAAGTCTGTGACCTAGGCATTGTTTTCTGGTTTTTATTTTTCCTAAAATGGCAAGGACCTTTATTGTTTCTATTTTTATAAAAGTAGTATATGTATGTTACAGAACTCAAAATATGCAAGTGTATAAAGCAGAAAGTGAAAGATGCTGCCTCTCTCTGAATCTCACCCCCAAGACAAGACCACTGAGAGAAGTGGGGTCAGTGTTCCCACACTCCTAATATGCCTATGTAAACACAGAACGTTCTATAATGTGCTTTTTCATTCCACACTCTACACCATGCTTTTTATGGCTTCCCAGTGGAGACTGTATGCTATCAAACTATCTAGAAACTTCAATCTGTCATGGACCAATGTTTTAAAAAATACAATAAAAATGTCAAGTTGCTATCAATTTGTTTCTAGACACTCTCAATATCTATACTTATCTTTGTGGATCAATAACAAATAGTTCAGCATGTAAGCATGCACTGGATAGCACTATCCCAGAGGCCTTTAATTTTATCTTCCACTGTGGCACTTGCAACTGATAAATCTTAAAGCTTAGAAGGGAAGAAATGTATCAACTCTTAGTATTAAGTTTTTTTGTGTGTGTGAGGAAGATCGGCCCTGAGCTAACATCTGCCAATCCTCCTCTTTTTGCTGAGGAAGACTGGCCCTGGGCTAACATCCATGCCCATCTTCCTCCACTTTATATGGGACGCCACCACAGCATGGCCTGACAAGTGGTACGTCGGTGCGCGCCTGGATCCGAACCAGCGAACTCCGGGCCGCCAAAGCGGTGCACGCACACTTAACTGCTTGTGCCACTGGGCCGGCCCCATTAAAAATTTTTTTTTTTTGGGCCGGCCCCGTGGCTTGGCGGTTAAGTGCGTGCACTGTGCTGCCGGCGGCCCGGGTTCGGATCCCAGGTGCACACCAACGCACCGCTCCTCTGGCCATGCTGGGGCCGTGTCCCACATACGGCAACTAGAAGGATGTGCAGCTATGACAGACAACTATCTGCTGGGGCTTTGGGGGAAAAATAAATAAATAAAAAATCTTTAAAAAAAAAAAAAAATTTTTTTTTTTTGGTGAGGAAGATCAGCCCTGAGCTAACATTCACGCTAATCCTCCTCTTTTTGCTGAGGAAGACCGGCTCTGAGCTAACAGCTACTGCCAATCCTCCTCCTTGTTTTTCCCCAAAGCCCCAGTAGATACCAATCCTCTTCCTTGTTTTTCCCCAAAGCCCCAGTAGACAGTTGTATGTCATAGTTGCACATCCTTCTAGTTGCTGTATGTGGGATGCGGCCTCAGCATGGCCGGAGAAGTGGTGCGTTGGTGCGTGCCCAGGATCCAAACCCTGGCCACCAGTAGCAGAGCGTGCGCACTTAACCGCTAAGCCACGGGGCCGGCCCTTAAAAAATTTTTAAAAATTAGGTTGGGAAGACTGTACGTAAAGTATTAATAGTGGTTATTTCTGGATGTTAAGACTGTGGGCTTGTTTTTCCCTGTCTTGTTTTGTTTTTTCATTTTTTCCTAATCTCTCAATTTTTTTTTACAATGAAAATACTACTTTTAAAAAATAAAATCTAAAAAAGTATTTTCAAGTTTTTACTGGCAAACACCAGTATCATCATCAAATGATTAGTGAATTCAATAATCCTCTTCTGATCATTCCTACAAACCCTTCTGAACACCAAGAATGTGTACTAGCATGTTGGTTTCATCTATGAGAGAACAGAGCTATCTTTTTCATACATGTATAGTTTATGGTACAATGAGGTCTCTTTTGCAATCACTGCATATACTTATGCACATCTTATAGGACTTGGAATTTTAAATTTTAAATTGAGATTCACAGATACTAATCTTCTTCTGCTGGACCCATGAATGACTTATTTCAGTGATTCTCAATCCTGCCTTAGTCCCCCAACCCCTGAATCTCGGGGGCTGCGCTAGGCATATCTCTATTTTTAACAAGCTCCCAGCAGACTGCGTTATGCAGGTGGGGTTGAGAACCACTGGTTCATTCAGTGACAACTCCTTGGATAGACCTCTTATCACAATTACCAAGTGCATATGCTTCTGCCTCCTTAACATCTAGGTCTGACCCAGGGAAGTCTTCCCTAACTGCCCAGGACTCTGCTGGATGCATGATCCCCTTCTGTCACGTGGGGATAACGATGGCACCCACCTCCACAGGAGGCTGTGAGGACTGACCGGGTGAGGCAGTTACACCCCAGGCCAGGCAGAGAATAAGAGCTCTACAAATGGCAGCTCTTCTTACTGGTGGAAAGAATTGGCTTTAAAGAGGAAGAAGACCAAGAACAGAAATAACGCATCCCATAAACTTCACCTATTAACTATTCCTAACTTGTGAAGATGATTCTTTAAATGTGAATTAACCATTCACAGAAGAAACCAGAATTGGATTTACAACTAATATTAAGGTTCCAGGAAAAACGTTTGAAAGTACTTCTGCCCAAAGAAGGTACTTTCCATACTGGCAAGGGTAAGTAGGCTGAGATTTTTATGGTCATGCAACAAGGGGATCACTTGCTGCCCCTGAGGGCCCCTCTACGCACCATATTCGGTCAGTCGGGGGAGGTGGAATGTTGACCGCCAAGGTTCCTCTACATTCTTGTACTTCAACAGTTAGCAGCAAGGGTGTATTGGAGACTTCTTCAATCTTCTTTTTAATGAACTCTGTCTCTGTTGCTTTTTGGAAATATTTTGACTTGGTAATTTTATCCACAAACCTCATAATCTTACTTGTTCGATGACCTCCAACATACCTTTAAATGAGGGACACAAAGTGGCGTTAGTACAAACTTTGCTCCTTCACAACCAAAACTTTGTGGCTCTTTGTTCCCCTTCACTTCAGAGCAGAGTTTCTCAACCGCAGCACTACTGACATTGGACTGAGTAACTCCTTGTTGTGGGGCCATGCTGTGCATTGTAGGATGTTTAGCTGCATCCCTGGCCTCAACCTACTAGATGTCAATAGCACACTCTCCTCAGTCATGACAATAAAAAATGTCTCCACACATTGCCAAATGCCCTCCCCCCCCCCGGGGGGAGGAGGCGCAAAATAACCCCTGGTTGGGAACTGCTAATTTAGAGAAGGTATAAACATTAGACAGAGCCTGAATCTTGCCAATGGAAGGTCCAAGTTCTCATAGTGCAGACAGAGAAGGCCTCTTACCTGTCCTCCTTTATACCCCTCAAATACTGAATATAAATCCAGCATCCTATTAGAGAAACCTCACCGTCTCTATACAGAAAACAAGAAATCATGCTGCATCAACAGGGATACAAAACACAGTAATTAACTGACTGCCTTTTAGGTGGTGTCATACCAACTTGGAGTGGCAACTACTTTTCAAAGGGCTTAGGAACCTCTAAAGAAAAATGCTACATCAAGCTGACATGCTAGCAGGCCAAGAAAGCAAGCTTTTGTATCAGATTATATCTATCATAAGACTGAGAAGGATAAGAAGAGAGGATATTTGCTTGTAAAAATCCTCCACAGTTCCAGTGTCAGGAATAGTATTGTATGTGTGTAGGGAAAAGTAATCATTCTTAAGAAAGTCAAGCAGGTAGATTTTAAATAATGCACACAAACTTTAGTACCAACTCCTCAAATATCTGATCCTCTTTTCATCTTCTGTAGGATTTCAAAAGTGAATAGGTTGATATTTTCTTACAAATGCTTCTCATCACCTGGCTTCTTGAGCATCTTAGTTTCTTCAACTCACTTTAAATAACGAAAAGATCCATACAGAGAGGCTGTTTAAGCACTTTGATCATTCCACACTCTAGGTAACAGGCAAAGGGAGCCCCAAAACGTAGTTCATGATCCAAAAGATCAGCTATGTGATCCATGTTTTCCAACTTCACCAAAGAAATCACCTGAATGTTTCAGCTTTGTAGGAAATAGCAGCTCGACAGAAGCAAGTGTGACCCTACTAAAGGGGAGTAATGCTCACCACCAAGCACCAGGGGGAGGTGGTGTGCAATTTGTGCTCCTTGTGATAAGCACACCCTTCAATTCTATTATTTACTCCAATGGCAGAAGAAAGCCATTTTGTTGGGGACCCTCTTAAGTAAGGAAAGCTATATGGGTCTTTCTGCTTTGGGGCCTGGAATTTAAACAAGCCACTGATTTGGGGTTATTAATGCTAAAACCATTCACTCAACATGAAAGAGGAAGGAAGATGATAGAAGAGGAGGAAAAAAAACACCTCACTCCCAATTGCTGCCCTGACCCCTGGAGAGCCTAGAAGCTGGATCCACTTACCCTTCGGCCCCTGGGAGAAGCGGTTTGTCTCCCGCACTGGGCTCTGGTGCATCATCTTCATCAGAGGAGCCAGCACTGGAGGACTCCTCATCGCTGTCGGCCAGACAGTACGCCCTGGGCCTGCAACTGAACAGGGCAAAGTCACCACTGCAGCCTGCCCCTCACCCAGGCTCTGCTTAGAAAGAGAACACACGCGCTCCACCACCACCGCTGCTACGTCCTCATTCTGCCCAACCCATCCAAAAAAGAAGAGGCCTCGGATTGGCCTGGTAACCCAGGAAGCTCTTCAGCGCCAAGTCCCCTGGCAGAACCACAGAGGACTTGGGCCCAAAGAGATCAATTTTGCATATGCATCAGAAGGACAGGTGGTGGGAGTGTGATGCAGTCCACATGAATGCAGTGATTTCTTCAACAGTGCAGCAGCAGCCAAGTGGGAGGGTGAATGGAAAGAGTGATGGCTGCAAGGGTGAGGTGACAGCTTATGTTGGTGACATGAGCACCTCTCACTGATGATGGGGATGTTCAGGCAAGTCCCCTGACTCTGGCTGAGTCAAACAACTATGATGCTTTCTGGCTTAGTTACCTCCAAATTAGTTTTGACTCGAGACTCCTTTCTAGTGAAATTGCTTATCTCATCCCACACCTGCCCCAGCTCCTGAGGGTCACAGAAAAAGCCAACAGCCACAAGGTACAAATCTCAAGGCACTCTAGGAAGCAAGTGACATGAGAACCCAGGAAGTTTCCTGGAGAAGTACAAATTTAAAAACCACTTTAAAAATAAAGTAATAAAAAGCCTCATCAGAGAGCAGTGTCCCTCACTGATCTTTCCAGGTTGGATAATCAGTTTCCAGAGGCATGGGGGTTGCAAGATCACCAGCAGCAATGAGTGATCAAGGCTCCCCTCTGAGGGGCACTGGGGACTTCTTGGCCAAGCTTCAGCCCCACAAAAGGCAGCTCCCTGGATGGTGGCTTTGCTTCAGATAGGCATGAACATGGGACAGCGTAGTCTCTGAACACTATTAAGCAACCAAATGGTCACTAAGCAGAAGCTGGGCCTTGTTTTTTTTTTTTTTTTCTGGTGAAGAAGACTGGCTCTGAGCTAAAACCTGTTGCCAATCTTCCTCTTTTTGCTTGAGGAAGATTGGCCCTGAGCTAACATCCATACCCATCTTCCTCTATTTTGTATGTGGGACGCCACACAGCATGGCTTGATGAGTAGTGTAGGTCCATGCCTGGGATCCAAACCTGCAACCCCGGGTCACCGAAGCAGAGTGTGCCAAACTTAACCACTGCACCAGCAGGCCAGCCCCTGGGCCTTGTATTTTTGACAAGGACAAAACTACCAGGACAGAAGAAGGCAGTGGAGCTTAGGTCCCATCTCCCTGCAAGTGCAATCCTTTGGGGTTTTCCTGTGATGCTGTTCTTGGGGCACCAGAAGCAGCCCAGTGGGGCAATCATCTCCTGGCCAATGGGGGCCAAGGGCACCCAAGGGCACAGCACACACTCTGGTGTGGACTTGAAGGCCCAACAGAGGCACCATCACTGGGAGGGCAGGACTGAAATCTCCACCCCTGAAACAGGAGTCAGGGCCTCACGAATGTCCTCCCTGCAAGGACACCTGCATCCTCCTCAGCCCGGGCTCTGAAACATTAGAGCCACCCACCTCAGCCAACAGGCTTGAGTGTAATGTTAAAGAGAAACTCCTCCTGCAGACACAAAGCCTCTAGTCCCTAGTCACAGGGACAGCACCTGACTGACTCTTTCTTCCTCATCCATCAGAGGCCTGGCTGGTCCAAGAAATGCTTATGTGTGCTCCCTGGTCACAAAGCCACTTCAGAGCTTTCCACGGTTAGGCATCCCTCACAGAGATCTTCTTTTATTTAAAATATACATAGCAAAATATGATTCCCAAGAAAGTCTAAATTGGGTCTTGAGATGAGGAAAGTCAGGGATGTAAATCAGCCAAAAGGCTCCTCAAGATCTGGGACCACAGTGAAACCTGCTGAACCACCAACCCCTCCTGTCCCCACTGGTATTTGTCATCCAAACTGGCAGCCTCCAAACATGGGGCAGAAGATGCCAAAGGCTGAGCACTGCAGTGAGCTTCCAAGTTCCCGAATTAATCCTCTGCAGGACAGAGAATGGGACAAATTTTGTGGCTTGAAGTTAATAATTTAGACAATGCTATATCAGTGAAAGCAGATCAGATGACATGGAATTCTGATTTTGACCAAAAGTGACCTCTACTTTCTGTATGGGGAGCTCTATTATGTGGCCCTCAATACTTACTAATTAAATGTGTAACTAACTGTTTCGCTGATATTCAGTTTTATAACTGAACGTGCATTTTATGATCTCAACTTTATGATATCAGCATGAACTTCAGAGCAAGACACACTGCACAAACTTATATAAGATGTGCTATAACGTAATAAGCCTAATTTTTTAAAACACACCTTAAAATTCCAGATGAGTGTGATATCCTTTCAAAGAGCCACCTTAAAAGGCTTATTCCAGTTTAGCTCCCTCTGCTAAAAATCTTTTTGGAAATGCACTCACAGTCAGATACATAAGAAAAAGTAAATTATTTTATCACTGATACTCTGTCTTGGACCAAATATTTTATTTCTTGGTCTCATAATCACCATCACCTCTGAACAACTTCTAGCAATTTCTCAAAGATCCAATTCATCTACAAAGCAGGATGATTTGCTATCACTCAGGATAGTTAAAAGAATGTCATAGACTCTGGAGGCAATTCTAAAAAGCAGCTCCAAAACAAAAAGCTTTAAATGAAGGATACATAATTAGATTAAACAGCCCAGTGAGGTGACTGTTTGCTGGGACCCACATTCATGAGAATGTATTCATTTTCTTTTATTTGAGAGAAATCAGTCCTATTCATCTCCCACAGACACATGTGCCTACACTCACAGAACAGACTGAGTCACAGTGTGGGCTGCATGCACTCAGCTCCCAGCACATCAGTGGCCTCAGGGTGAGGTGGTGGTGGTGGTGGTGGTTCGGGGTATACTGTGAACTAGTGACCCAATACGGAGTCAGAGGGGGCCTCCATATGGGGACTTGCACACCGGACCGAGGCTGCAATGGTAGAGCATGAATAGGCCACGTGCCTTGCAGGAAGCGCTCCACTCTAATGCCACCTTTCATTTAAAGAGCATCCAACGTGCAGAACATTTCCCTTATTGACTCACTTTGGTCCTCTTTGGGATTAAGTTAAGACAGCCCACCTCACTACCTGAATTCCATTTGCAGTACCTTATTGCCCCAAGGTTATGTTAACTATGGTACATAAGAGAAGACTAATTGGGAAATAAAAAGACTAAAGGAAAAAATGTCTGCAAATATAAAGTATACCCACATTTCAAAGGGAAAGGACTTCACTAGAATAAAGCAACATGGATTTCAATTTCTATCACCTTCAGGGTAACAACGTGAAGTCATGAACAAACTTCCTACCAGTAAGCAGGACTTTCCACAGGTTGAGCAGCATCTCCTCAGAGACACTCCAATGGCACAATCGTTTGCACACTTGAAGGGGACTTTGAAAAAGCAGTGAGACAAAGCAGAAACCCTGCCAGAGCAGGACAGCAGGGGAACAAGCCCTTGCAGGGAAGTGAGACCCAAGACAGGCAGCCACAGGCTAAAGGGAGGGCCTGGAGGAAAAGGCCTGCTAGCCAACTCTTCAAACAGTCTGCTCTTCAGAGAAGCTGACTATTAAGGAAAACATCAGTACCAAGGATCACATGCTCAATAACAACTACCACATATACTGACTTCTGTCTCTCCTCTGGTACTGAGCCCAGGGTGATTCCATAAACTCATGACTGAGGAAGTGAAGAAGTGGATTCTAGTATCACCTCTGGGATTAGGTTCTTAGCTATGGATGAGCTTTCAGAGGTTCCTGATGTTCCTAGAAACTGTGAGCCAAAGAGTACATGTGTAGGCATTTTCTGGAAGAAGGATCCAGAGCTCTCAGATTCCCAAAGGGGTCCTTTGTGCAAAAACAGGTTAAGGGTCCATTTTTCTACACCTTTTTTTCCTAAGTGAAGTGCTTTTGGATTGTATTTTTTCCTTGCTTTTAAAATTAAATGACAGCCCATTACACATCAATATATAATTTAACACCCTCACAGGAAGAATTAAAACATTTTATACCAGACTTTACTGGAACAAAATAGTACTTTAGAAATACATTTCAAATTAAATATAATACCATCATATTCCTAAAGCAGAGGATTTTTTTCACACAGTCTAGAGAAGCACTGCCTGCTCAGAAACATGTCCATCCTCTGATCAGCCAGAGTTTATGAACTTGAAATTGTGCCAAGGGAGCCACATGAATAACAGTAGCAAGGGTCTCAGGGACCTGACCGTATTGGGGCCCCACATGCTGCCCAAGAACCCTCTTTCCAATGGAGTCCCAGCAGCTCTGTGCCAGCACAGGGCTGCTTCCAGAAAGGGCTCCTTGCACAAATGCTTCTGACTGAAGTTTGCTCTGTCTTGCTCTCATTTAGTTAGACCTCATTTTCAAGACAGCTTCTACCTGAGGTGCTTCATTTTATAAGCAGCTGGTTCTGCAACTGTGGTGTCATGAGGCTGGACTGATGATGCTCAGCTATGCACGGCACTGGGGTGGGGGCGTCCGGCGACAGAAGTTGAGTCTGACTAGAGGACTAGATCAGGACCCCAGCAATTCAAATCGAGGAAGTTTGTATGACTTTCCATGCCAGGAAAGACTCTTGAATACTCCTGATCTCAATCCGCTCAGGGCTACAAACTGTGCCTTTATGTCCAAGAACATGATGAAAGGACAAGCTTCCTAGTGGCGTCACATGGGACCAAACGTGACTCAGCGCTGACACGGTATGAAATGCTACATGGAGAGTTGATAAATACCACTCACCAGAAAATACAATCCACAGATTGCCGAATCCAAACACATTTTAACAAATAGCAGAAAAATGAAAGGAAAATAGCACAGATACAGGTTAGATTGCATCAGCAGGCAAAATTCTCCAATTATTAAAATAGGAACATTTCATTAAGATACCTGGGTAAATCAGAATAATCTAAGTAAAAGAACATTCTCAAACATATAACCCAACTCCCCCCATCTGCTATTACCACAAGAATGAATAGAAGCATCAAGTCAGTATCTTAACCGAGCAAAAATCCAAGAGTCTGTCTTATATTTAGGCCCTGAGAAGGTAGCTTCTTGTGGTGTTTTCCTGTCATCATACTGTTAATTCTATGCAAAGAGGCTAAAGATATGAGAAGCAGACTCCAATCAGCATTTTTAGTTTGGTAAAAACAATTAGATAATTTAAATTTGTAGTCAGAAGCAGTCATTTTAAAGATGTGTGAGAATGTAAAACTTCTAGCTTATCCATTCTAGGTATTTAAGAAAAAAAAATCAAGCTTCATTAATTAGCTCACAAATTTGGAATATTTACTAAGTCAGACAAACTCTGGGCAGCAGATTCAGCATCTTCTACAAAGAGAAGAATTTACTAAGTAAAGCAATATCGTATTATTCAGGGAAAATTCATCTCAAAACCCTTTAGGAGCACCCTCTTGGCTACAAGATCAATCATCTAATTATAAATAATTCTGACTTTGTGATTAAAGCAGATAGGCTCCCTCAGGACCTTAGCCTGGCCCATATATTTCCGTTTGTGGCTGCAAGTTGAAGGAGGAACTTTCTGAATGACAATTCTCTTCACAGAGCATGTTATTGCGTGGAGGAGCCTGCCCTGCTGGTCTGAGTCAGTGATGCTTTCTGGGTAATTGATACCGTGTGCCCCAGTGACAGCACTGAGGCCAAAAACACTGAGCAGAGGTGGGGACTCACGGTCTGCTGAGGATGAAACTAGGGATCCATTCCCTGAAGCCTTCTGCTGTCCAGAAGCACTTACACAGAAGCTCACTCAACATCTGGGACTACTACCCATCAAACCTGCTTCTCAAAAGCTGGAGGAGAGTTTGGTTCCCCAGAGTTGGATTAGTAAATTCATATAGCCCCTTACCCTTCTTTGCCAATTTCTCCAACCTTCAGGGCTTCCACAAGAGGCTCTTTACCTAGTTTGGTCAAATTCATTTTGGTCTCGAGAGTCATCAGAAAGGACCCATTGTAGGACATTTCCAAATCGATCCAGAGTCCTGGAGAAATGGTGAAAAAATAGAAGGTTTTTTTCCCTCCAAGAAAAACATGACTGTAAATGACAGTATAAAATTTACATTTTAAAGTATCTAAGTAGGAATCACATTTGAAAGTCTATAGATATATATTGCCTGTACCACCAATGCAAACAAGAGGAGATTGTGAAAAGAAAAGGTTCCGGAAATGGTTCAAATATTTGGCAAATTGCCAGCATTTCAATATCCATTAGAATGGTCACTGTGAGCTCAGTGTACATGGTAGTGCCGGAAGGGTCTTGTCCTCTGGTGTCTTCTCACATTTAGTAAGAAAACACACTCCCAGCAGGAGGAAATGGCATGACCAGGGGCAAAACGAGGATGAGGTCTCCTGATTCCCAGTCAGTTACAAGGCAGAAGAGAGGTGCAGCGACTTCAGTGCAAGCTGGGCTGTTCTTTAAAGACACATGCGAGAACCACCATCTTTCTTAAAATTATCTAGTGGTTTTGGGGGGAGGGGCATGGAAAATGGTTCAGATTTAGCTCGGTAGGATAAGGATAGTGACAAAAACATTTAGAACCCTTGTCTTTCTGGAAATTGCCTAGTAATGGAAACAAAAGAATTAATGTTTGATCTCCAGGATTATCCAGATAAAGCTGGGTAACAACTTTGTACCTTAGTTCAAAAACCTATTCCTTAGAAAAGATACTAATGTCAATGAGACCGTAACTAAAGGCTTTTAGCTTTGTGGAATTTCACTGGGATGGCCCACCAGCAGAAGTGGCCACTGACCGGAAGTCTAAAATGCAAATGGATCATCTCATGACCTTCTACACAAGGAGTCTATGATTCAGCAGATAGGACAGGCTATACTGTGATTTTCCAGACCCACAGCTCCATAATACCTCATGGACTTGCAATCAAAACGTGATCCTTCAAGTGGGTGTTTAAAGGTTAATAAACTTTTATAGCTTCTTATAAGACAAATGTCAAGATCTAAAAGGAAGCAGGAAAGTAATCCAAAACCATTGTTCACACACAGCAGCATTTTCAAGCAATTATAGTAAGTTACCTATCCCCTATCTGGCAACCATCTCAGATAAAAGCTTTGCTTAACCTCAAGAAGCACTAATGGTGTAATTCCTCACTAAAGGCAGAATAATTCCCATTTTTTCAACAAATTCTTTTTCTCATAATTGAAGGTAATTATTTTCCATGAACGACCTGGTTTAATTAAGTGATATGCAGATCAATTGTGACTGTCTGTGCAGCAACTCACAAAACTGCTTTATTTCTTGCTTACATTAAACAGTTAAAAATCATTAATTAGCTTGCTTTTCAAAGGTACTGTTAATGAAAATAAAGAGCACATCTGCTTTAATAAAGTCACTTAGTCATTAATCACTTCAGTAGAAAGGGGATAGGGGCAGAAGGCTTGCTATTAATCGATTTTAAACTCAATCTAAATAGAACATCAACAAAGAAGATACTGTTGTTTATCTCCAATCAATAGACTTAAACTACCTGGTTGCTGTATGTATTCAGACAATCATTTCTTTTGAAAATCCTAGTCAGGTTTCCAAAAAATACTAATAGTACATATTGCCTTTGAAGGTTGTCACATTAAAGACACCAGAATTTTACTTCCTATAAAGTGGAAGGTTTTGTTTGTCTGTTTTTTAAGTGCAGGGATATGGATATAGGATTAATAAACCCACACCCCAGTCATTGGGACGTTCCACCCAATGACATGTGGTCTAGTCTGCCTCCCGCCCCCACCCTCTGCCAGGGTCAGCGTCGGAGGCAGAGAAGAGGAAGGAAAAAGCGCATGGAACCCAGTTACATGGACGGGGCTTGAATTTCACTGGAAGTTTGTTGACCTCTGTGCACTAGCCTCTGCATTGGCACGAGGGAGACGACACTGCTGTGTATAGCCAAGCGCCTGGCACGTCCTGGCCAGGGTTCTTTTCTTTCTCTGCCATTGCTGCACACTTCCTCACTTCCATGACTCCATGCTCCAGCCTAGCTACTGCTGTTGCCATGGCAGACAGGGACCAGACCAGAGGAGGCTGCAGGGCCAAGAGGGAAAAGGCTCCATCGGGCAGCCAGAGAGCCCTGTCCAGGCTGGGGAGGGGAGGAGGCGTGGACATCTGACCGAGCCTCTGCATGGGGGAAGGGGTCTATTTTTTTATCCCATTGTATATGTCCCCTGAGGCCCACCCACGGGGCCTTGCTCAGCCCTGGTTCTCAGTGAAAATATGGAGGAGTCAAGAATGGTTTGCAACTTATAAAAACAGACATAAACTGCAAATATTCCAACAAATATGATGGGTTTGCATTCAGATGAGGGTAAGGAGACTATTTTAGCATTACGAGCAAAGAAAAACTTGCTTCTGGGACAATGATTCAGCAGACAAAAAGCACTCTGAAAACCTTAGAACACACACAATCTGGAGCCGAGACCAAGTGGTTATACAATGGGTGAGGCAGGAGGCTCCTGCCTTGCAGGTACTAGAAAAGTTGTCTTCCCATTGGGGATAAATGTAGCAACAACGTGAAGATGGGGACATACACTGTTCCATGAGTGGTGTCTTAACTCTAACCAAATTGATGCTACTAATATAGATAAATGTAGTTACAGAGCTTTTTCTTTTGTGTTCTTGACAAATGTTAACACTTTATTGTGAGGCATTTCATTCAAAATGCTGCTTTCTAGGACCATCTGCTCTGGGCAGTGCTCAAGAACAAAAACCAGAAGTTGAGCAGGACAATTTTTTAAGCCTTTAAATAAGAGCAAGGCAGTTACTCCTGAGAGGTTCTCTGGAAAACGCATGAACAGAAAGAGTCTTGTCTTAGTCAGCTCAGGCTGCTCTAACAAAATACCATAAACTGGGTGGCTTAAACAACAGACATTTATTTTTCGCACTTCTGGAGGCTGGAAGTCCAAGATCAAGGTGACAGCCAGTTCAGTTCCTGGTGAGAGCTCTCTTCTTGGCTTGCAGACGGGCCATCTTGCTGTGTCCTCACATGGCAGAGAGAGAGAGCAAGCTACTAGTTCTCTGGTCTCTTCTTATAAAGGCACTAATCCGGGGCTGGCCCGGTGGTGCAAGCAGTTAAGTGCGTGCGCTCCACTGCGGCGGCCAGGGGTTCGCCGGTTCGGATCCCGGGCGCGCACCAACGCACTGCCTGGCAAGCCATGCTGTGGCGGCATCCCATATAAAGTGGAGGAAGATGGGCATGGATGTTAGCCCATGGCTAGTCTTCCTCAGCAAAAAAAAGAGGAGGATTGGCAGATGTTAGCACAGGGCTGATATTCCTCACACACACACACAAAATAAAAATAAAGGCACTAATCCCATCATGAGGGCCTCGCCCTCATGACCTCATCTAAACCTAATTACCTCCAAAAACTATCACATTGCAGGTTAGGCCTTCAACATATGAATTTTGAGAGGACACAAACATTCAGTCCATAATAGGTCTCCCCCATGTTACAGAACAAGAGGTCCTCATGTTACAGAAGGGGTGTTCAGTGGTGAATGGTGGTACCTGATCAAATAAAATCAGCACTTTATTCTGCAACACAGGAAACACAACTGACAACAACAAGCTTCAATCAGCCTTCATGCAAGGACCTGTGAGGAGCTCAGATGGCTGTTTGTGCACTCTTCAGCTTCATGAGGGAAGGATCAGTCACTGCCGCAACCACCACTACTCAGAGGGAGACTGTGACTATCCCCCAAAATGTTTATTGAGTTCTTAATGCAAGATATCAGAGCTAAAGACACTGAGATGAATCCATGCCCTCAGGAAGTTTATACTAGAAGAGTAAAGCTGGCCTGGGCCACCTGGTGCAGATCAGACTGTGATGCCACCAGAGACAATAAACATGCCTTGGTGCGTGTCACCTGAGACAACTGGGAACAGTTGTCTTCTCCCTGGTATTCTATAATAGACCCAATGGCCTCAGTAATAGTCCTGCCGTTGCCATATAAATCTAGTAGTCTCACTCAGCAGTTTGCTGTTTTATTACTATTAAAATAACTAAAAGGCATCAGCCTCACTGGAATAGGTTTAATGGAGCACCTGGCACTCAGAAGGAGTTAAGAGAACCTAAAGCCTCGCTCACCTCAGCTTGGCCCTCATGTTATCTGCTCCTCCATTTCCCTCTACCTGTATCTATTAAAGGCTGATTTTCACTCTGAAAGCCAACATTTGGCATCCAAAGAACAAAACTCCTTAAAATGGAACATTTAACGATATATTACCAAGAACAGATGTTTGAGTTATTTGGCTCTTAGAAGAGCGCACCAGTGATTGTTTTGTTCCTGGCAAACAGGCTGGTGCCATATTGCTCCCTCAGATCCCAAAGAAAACTAGCAGCCTTTGTATTTGGCTGTGTCTTTTAGGACACACATCATTTTTAGCTTTGTCTACCTGTAACTGTTCTTAGAAGCAGCTCCACCTTTCAAGGCTGACATAGTGGCAAATTAGAGTCTCCTCTACTGCACCCCACCCAAGTTTCACCAAAGGGTATATTTTTTTCCCTTTCCATAAAAAGTAGCTTTTCTTTCTATAACACGATCTAGTCAGAGAGCGTGCGTGCCATTCCTGTCAGCACTGAGCCCCATGGTCTGGCCCTGTCACCATGCTTGCCCCGGGCAGCTGCTCTCCTAGAATCTGCTCTTGATGAGGACATAGTGGGAGGAGTGGGCAGGTCACAGACTGACTTTGGTTCCAGTTTTCTGCAATATTCAGTTGGCAAAGTAACTTCAGTCCCAGCACTGGATCAAGGCAACAGGCACTATAGATGAAGGTCTGGAAAACGAGTCATAGGTGGCGGACACCACCAGTCATGACTGAGGGCATCTCTGAAGACAGACAAGGTTCCTAGTCCTGGGGGACATGGTAATCTTTCCACAGAATCTGACACGTTCAGTCAAAACTTGGGTTGTTATTTGAGTGTCTCAAAACAGGGCAAAACCAGTACAGCACTTTGTCCACAGTGGACGCTCAGTGACTATTTGCAGATTTAAATACATGCAGCAAAGGTCCTGAAGACTAATGAATTAGTCTGAACCTGAGCGGTCACAGTCTACATCCTTGGTTCATTCTGACACTGCTGACATGCCTGCAGGCACTGCTCTGATACCCCCGGTCCCAGGCACGACAGAAGCTGTTCCCCACTGAGCCCCTTGAAAGCTTTGCAAATAGCAGCAGCAAACACTGATGGCTTACTCCATGCCGCGTGTGCTCTCAGGGCACTTTACATGTAACACTTCATCCCCACCACAACCGAACAAGGAGACGCTACAGCCATCAGCACTTTAAGGATGAGGAAACTGAGGCGTTGAGTGGTTAGTAACTTCCCCAAGGTCTTCCTGCCGGACAGGGAAGGAGCAGGGCCCAAATGCAGGTGGCCTACGCGCAGGGCCAGTGCTCATGGTGAGCCTCTGGCACTGGCCTTAAGCTGTGGAACAGGACAGAAAGGCGAGGCTGCTGGGTGGCCTCTGGAAAGTCCTCCCCCTCTGGGCTCTGGCTTATACATCTAAAACATGGCAGGGTCCAGTTAGGTAATCCCTCATTGCCCTTTCAAGTCTACGTAGTCAATCTGTCCAAATCTTCAAGGGTTTGAAAAAGAGCTATACGTTCTAAATTAATTTTTATCCATAAGTGAAAAAAGATTAGGAAAGAATGTACCAAAAATGTACCAAATGTATCAAAAAAGGTGGCCCTGGCTGCCTCTGAATGGTGGGATAATGGATAATATTTTCCTAATTATCTTTTCTAAATATTCCAGTTTTCCCCACAATTCATATTTGTTGAATGAATGAAGGAGCAAACATTAGCCTAACAGAGTTAATAAAACTGGAAAGAGCTTGGCTGAGAGACGTGACTTGGTGGACCCCAGAGGACAGGCCCTGGAAATAGCAGCCCAGGGTGGGGATGAGGGGTGGGAAGGGAAGGCTAGTCCGAGGAGGGAGGGTAAGACAGACAGTCATCAAGGCTGCACTGTGTGGCCTGAAGGAAGAAAGGAGACACATACACATCCCACAGTGAGAGGTACGTGTGAAGCGGGGAGGGGTCAGAGATAAGGCAGGAGGTGCATGGTTTCCAAGGGACAGATCTTCTCCATCTCCAGCCACCTGCCATTGGTGGGGAGTGAAGATACTCTGGGGAAGGTGGTCATTTAACCTCATTCACTACACTAGAAACTGGCTGAGTGTTCTGGAACTCGGACAAGCCAACATGGCCAATGTGTGATTTCCTTCAGAGGAACTACAGACTTTGCTCCATTTAGTGGCAAGGCCACAAAAGCTGAGAATGGCATTTTACTTTCTGGTTATTCTGGTAGGATCTGCCGGCTTTAGGCTGTAGGATCGGTCAACTGGACACCACAGCCACCCACATTCTAAACTCTCCAAGAGCAGCAGCAGCGAAGGCAGCACTAATAATGGTAAAAATAACAATAGCTAACACTTACAGAGCGTTTTCTCGCCTTAGACGCTTTCCAAGTGCCTTTCATGTATTAACTCACTTAATCCTCACGACAAGCCTACCAAGTAGTGCTTTGAGTCTCCCCACCTGAGAGGAGTTAGCCTCAAGGTCTAAGGAACTTGCCCAAGGCTGTGGAGCTGGCACTCAGAACCACCACTCTATGTTGCCTCCAAGAAGAGCACGCAAAGGGACAGAGTGATCCAACCAGCTCTGGCCCAAATATCCCTTCTGAGCCATGTGCCTCCAACAAACAAGCACAAGTTAGGAAACATTAAAAACAAACAAAAAAAGGGTGTGTGGGGGGATCCCACAGGAGGTGCCTCTCTCCGTAGAGCCATTGAGGCTTCAACCTGGGTTGCATTTCCCTGGAGGTGAGCTCTGTTTTTCAGAGTCAGTTTTAGCAAGTCACTCCTGATTTTAATTTCTTAGAGCAATGGAATCCAAAACACATATTTCCTTTGTGTTCATTTCTGTTTCACCATAACTTGCATCCTTTGCAGACTTGGAAAAACCGAATTTGATTAAACTTTTAAAAACCACAGGTTTTATGTCTTTATCATTCCTTTCTTTAGTCACATTTCCTTCCTTGTTATATAAGCAGGCAGATCTCTAAAACTTGCCCTGAAAGGAGTTAAAGCCTCAAATGGATTAAAAACCAGCAAAGCTTTGATCTGTACGGTGAAATGTCTTGCTGCAGCTCCTGCTCCAGAGGAACAGGAAAGAGACTTGAGACTTAGGCATTTGGTGAATTTCACTCAAAGCCTGACCAAGCTGCCCTAGGAGGCTGCAGAGTTCAAAGTCACAGGGACACTTCTTAGATGCTGCAAAGCCCAGCTGTGGGCCTGCTTCCCTTTCGTTGGAAATTTCTACTAATTCAACAAAAGACAGTCCTGAGATAAGAGACTGCTAACGCATTAGAAAATAGAGCATGTACACATATTATTCACTTTCTTTAAGCCTGATTTGCATGAGGCTTATGTTAGCTGATCATTTACCAGCTCGTTACAAGTCAACTCCTAAAGAGGAAAAGAGCAAACGGCAACCCAGAACCCGCTAGAGCCAGAGGAAGGAAGGCAGCCCTCCTATGCCGATGGGGCAAACATCCTAGCTACATGCTTAACACATAGATAACGCATCTTTTAAAATTTCACATGCAGTTAAAAGAACTCTAGCTAAACCATTTGCAAATAATCTTTTCTAGTTTTACCCTTAGTGAACCAGAAATTAACCAAACCCAGGAGCACTCAGATTTACCAAAATGTAGACATAATTAAGTGGTTACAGGTGATTTCAACATGCAAGTATTAGGTGGACTTCTGGATTTGCAAATAATAGTCTGGTCTATCTTTCTCTGAAATGGATGTGATGCTTAAAACATGGAAATATGGGCTGTCAGCTGAAATATTGCTAGAGAGATAAAGCTGCTAACTGTAGCACTAGAAAAAAACTCTTTGTATTTACATCAAATGTATACAACACAGAAAGTGATTTCACTAAATGATTCAAGAGCCATATGATACAGCCATACAGAGACAAAAGTAGATGCTATAGTCTTTAAATTTTACAAAACATTTATCAAAACAAATATCACTCTCTTGAAAAGCTGTAATTATTTCCTCCCCTACCTTGTTTCTGAGCCTTTTGAGGAATAATGTAACTCCAGTTCAGGTGGAAAGAGGCTCATGTGGAAATGGATACTACAGCAAAGAAGTCTGATGCTTCCATGACGGGGAGATTTTTTTCCTGACTGCTCACAGACTATTCTTGCCTACCTGACTCACTCTTCTCACCAAATTCCTGTGTACTCAATTTTCCATCAAGGTTCTTTTAAAACCACATGCCACAAAATATACATAATCTTTACATCATAATTTTTTTCTTTTTTTTTTTTTTTTTGGTGAAGAAGATCGGCCCTGAGCTAACATCTGCCAATCCTCCTCTTTTTTTGCTGAGGAAGACTGGCCCTGGGCTAACATCCATGCCCATCTTCCTCCACTTTATACGGGACGCCGCCACAGCATGGCCTGACAAGCAGTGAGTTGGTGCGTGCCTGGGATCCGAACCAGCGAACCCCAGGCCGCCACAGCGGAGCGCGCGCACTTAACTGCTTGCACCACTGGGCCAGCCCCCTTTACATCATAATTTTATTTAAACTCTATACATTCTTTTTTTTTAAAGATTTTATTTATTTTTTCCCCCCAAAGCCCCAGTAGATAGTTGTATGTCATAGCTGCACATCCTTCTAGTTGCTGTATGTGGGACTCGGCCTCAGGATGGACGGAGAAGTGGTGCCTCGGTGCGCGCCCAGCATCCGAACCCGGGCCACCAGCATCGAAGGGCGCGCACTTAACCACCAAGCCACGGGGCCGGCCCCAAACTCTATACATTCTAATCAACTCTTTCTCCCCCAACCCACAAGGGTAGGTGTAAATGATGTGTCAGTAGCATGTGTTAAAAATGAAATCTGAGAACTTTCCTTCAGCAGAGAGCCTTACTCTCAAGATATTGCCTGACAACATATCTTCATTTTTCAAACACTTACTGAGAACCTACTAGGAGTGGTAAGGAACATAAAGATGTAAAACATGAAGGTCAAATAATCTGCAACCTAGAAGCTGGGGTGAGGTAAAGATGTGAATACATATGAGGAGACGCAGCTCCAGGTAAGAGTTCAAGGCTGGGGCAGATGCACATGAGGTCCGTGTCGGGTGATGGGGGCTGAAATCAACCCCACTGCCTTTCACCCTGGCAAGGGCTATGACCATCCAGTGCAGGGGCTGTTTTCTAAATCACACAAAAGCTCAGGCCCCACCAACTGGCACATGGGTGTCTTTGGGCTAGAGGAGGACTGTAAGGATCTGAGAGACTAGAAGGATTAGAAGGGGGAATCCTGATCTATTCCCCATCAGTTTAAGGCTATGACCGTTAAGAATGAAAAACAATCAACATGAAATAGATGGTTAAAAAAGTGCCCAACTCCCTCCAAACACAAAGCTTTGGTATTCAATCTGTAGCAATGGAGACATTTTAACACTCATATAAACGGTCAATTCCTCTCTAGAGACAATTAAGAGTTACCTTGGTGATCAACATAAGGCTTGAAGGCCTGAAGGATTTTTGGCACAGCCATCCCCATGTCAAGTTCTGTCAGAGTTAGCTCGTTCATAAAGTAGGGGAGCTAGAGAAAAGAAGTAAACAATGAATAAGACATTAGTAACCTGGTAAAGGTTAGAATTCAACATACCCTCAGAAAGAATGATGGTGAAGGTTTTGGGGACACATTTATTTAACCAAAATTTACTGAGCACATACCACATACTAGGCATTGCACTACAGACAGAGCCATGGAGGAGTCAGGGAGAGTCCTTGCTCTCATGGGGTTTATACTGGAGAAGTGGAAACAGATAAATAAGTAGACAAATACATAACTTCAGAGAGTGATGAGTGCTACAGAGAAAATAAGGTAGATAACGTGACAGAGGGAGCCTGGGGCACGGGGGGCGGGGTGGCTATTTTGGCTGAGGAGGTCAGCAAAGGTTTCTCTGAGGAGTGGTGTTTGCCCAGAGATCTGACTGTGCAGAAAGAGCCAGCCATGCTGTTCAGGATAGTAACACCCAGAGTTGGCTCAAGTGTGGAAAATGGACCGCTTTTAGACTACTAGTGAGGAATTAAGAAATCGCTACAACATTTCTGATAGGCAACATTTATTAAAATCCTTGGGCCGGCCCTGTGGCTTGGTGGTTAAGTGCGCGCGCTGCGATGCTGGTGGCCCGGGTTCGGATCCCGGGTGCGCATCGAGGCACCACTTCTCCGTTCATCCTGAGGCCGAGTCCCGCATACAGCAACTAGAAGGATGTGCAGCTACGACATACAACTATCCACTGGGGCTTTGGGGGGAAAAAAATAAAATAAATAAAATCTTAAAAAAAAAATAAAATAAAATAAAATCCTTGAAAAAAATCACATCCCTTGACCCTGTGCTGCACATTTTCCGTTTGTCCCCCTGGATTTGAGTTTCTCACTGTACCCCAAGAGGCCGGTCTGTGTGAACCGCATGGATGGGCTCTCTTGCCCTCTGGCTTCTGGTTGGGCGTGGCCAATGGGATACACCCATGGCCAGGGGAGCTGGGAGGTACAAGGAGAAGAGTATCGTCAGGCATTTGACCCCTCCCTCTATGGAAGGCCACAGCTCCTGTCAGACAGGCAGCCCTCTCCACATAGCCATGCTGCCTGAGTTCCAGGAACTGCTTTTGCCTCTTCGGGGAGCAGTAATAGCTCCCCACTGCTGCCAGCCTGGGGTGCTGCACTATCCCTTTTGGTTTCTCTCCATCTGCCCACACCTTTATAAATCCTCTCTTCATTCAACTCTCCCCTCAGGTTACTCCATTTGATGTGCCATTGTCTCCTGCTGGGACCTGACTAACACAGCTATCAGCAGGAATTTCCTGTCAAGGAAATAACATGAGAGTACTGCTAACACGCTTAGAAATTCCTACTTCACCTTGAGACGACAGAATTAATTCATCTATGTTTCCTCCACCTAGATTTATGTATGTATTTCTTTTCAAAAAACCTTTAGTCCATTCCTAATTTTAGTGTAAGATGTAAATTAGGAATTCATCTTAATTTTTTCCCCAATGGCTAGTCAGGTGTCTTAACCTATTGATTGAACAACCAATACTTTCCTACTAATCTGTAATGCCACCTTTACCTTTCTACTAATCTGTAATGGGATTCCCACCACACTGGAGTCTGTACTGAGCACTCTGTTATCAAACTGCTCCTATTACTGTAGCTTTACAACACATTTTAAAATCTGACAAGTCCCGTTCCTTTCTTTTCCCTCAGAATTTTCTTATTCTCACGAGTATTTCTCCAGTTGAACGTTAGAATAATTTCGTAAAATTTAGAATTGAGTTTTTTTAAACAATTAAATATATGCTGAACATTCCCTATAAAACAGGGTAGCATCTAGTCAGACAAGAATTTAATGCCTATTTTGGCTGGAACTCTTCAGCTGTCTCTGCAGAGAAACATATACTTCTAGGATTCACCAGTGAGAGAACTTCATCTCTTATTTTTTGCAGGGGTGGAATGGAGGGGTTAATTTAAAGAGGTTATGATGTCTGATAGACAAAACATGACTAGAGACAGTATTCAATGTGCATTTTTGAATTAGTGGTTGCTGTATTTGGTAAACCTTTTTCCAAAGCACCAATGTTATGTAGTGGTAACTACATAGTGGCCTTCCAATCAGCCTACAGAACACTACTTGGCCAAGAATGTAGCCAAAATCTTGCCCTTTGCCCTCGTCCTTTTTGTCTGTTATTGTCATTCTAATACCCAGTGTTTCAGGAGCATGCTGGGTTTCTATGGGAACAGGAGTCCAACACTGGGCCAGGGGAGCAAATACAGAGACAGCAGGAACATGATGTCCCTTTGTGTCCTGTCCAGCCTTCCACCTCATCCCATCCCGCACCCTGTAGTCCCTGCAAGGGCAGAGAAAGAACCTGAGGTAAGACCTAAGATGAAGGAGAGGACTGAAGGAACCGGGGACTGAGAAAGACTTGGCAGGTGTGGGGTGGGCTCTAATTCCCAGTAAGCAGAATGGGGAAGTGGGATCAGCAGGGCCTGGTTTCCTATTTATACACCTGAGTACCCAACTCCAAGATTCTAGAACATCTCTAACCATCCATTCTTGTTCAGATCTCTGATCTAAATCAAAACTCTCAATACCAGGCCCTGGAGCAGCCTCCTTCCTACCCGATCCTGCCCTGCAGGGAAAGGCAAGGAAAGGTCGCTCCTCCTCCTGCTCTTTTCAACCAGAAACTCTCTTCTTCCCACCCACAGGGCACCACAGTGAGACAGGAATCCACTGCATGTTCTTTACCCTCCTGAGTAAACCCAACTGGGGACTAGACGTTCAGGTGTATAGGACATTCTGAGGTTGCTGCTGTATGCAATAACAGCAGCATTTGCTGACACGGGCACAAGAGGCCCATACTACTGAGGGCCCACGGCAGTGCTGGAGCAGTCAGCTGAGGCCAAGAGTGTACTTGATGTTGGGGTAGAAACTTAACTTGCTTTAAACCCAACACTGGGCACCAGATACACACACAGGGCTGCTCTTTCACAGCATGACTCATTATCACATGCAAGGGTGACAGTCTGAGACTGCAGAGCAAGGCCAGCGAACAGTTCTCCATGTGCCAAGCCTTCAAGGGAAACTAGGAGACAGGGAGATCTTTGTCACGGGGACAGCTCAGGCTCCTCCAGCCATTCTGGCTCTTGACTAGCCATTAACCAATACTCACTACTAGATTTAAGGAACAGCTCTTCCCAAGGATATTTGGATATTGGTGATAATAAGAGTTTTTTTGGCCAGGAGTTCTTTGCCAGGGGGGTGGCAGGTTCAGAATTTGCGTAATATCCTGCTACCTTCCTGCTTATTCCGTTGTCAGGGTGCCCTCTGGTCTGCAGGGCACTTCATGGGCAGCAGCTCAGGTCAGGGTGGAGGTGTTGAGGCTGGCAAGGGAGGGAGTACAGCCCCTGCCTCTGAACTCCCAGTGTTACTAGATCTAGGCTACTTTTCTCCATCCTAACCTTCTAGCACTTCTGACCTCAAAAAACAAAAGAGAGTTTAAGTTCGTGAACTGCAAAAACCCATATGACCAGCAAAAGGAGAAGATGAAAATAAAAGACTTTCCCTCAATCTCCTCTGGGATGAAGGAGCCCACCATTCTCTACCAAGGGGGCAGAGGCTCCATGGACTTCCAGCTCCGAAAGAAGCGTAGAACACCGCCCTCTCCAAGTTTGTATTGGAATGTGGGTAACAGGGAGAGCAGCGTCCCGTCTGGAGTTCAGGTATGCTCTGCTTTCTGCTGCACACTGCCAGGACCCACAGCCCTCCTGCTCAGGGGAGGGCCCATGACAGTCTCTGGGAAAAGAGGAGTGCCAGCCTTACCCGTGTGCCTTGACCCAGGTGTTCAAGCCCTCCATCATTTTCCAAGAAGAGGAAGAGGTTGAGAGAGCACCAAGTAGGCTGCTGGCCTCTTATCTCCAAACACAGGAGGGTCAATGCCGCTTCCTGTCCCCTGTATGGACATGGCTAACAGAGCGGGTTGAACCTTCAACTCACCTGAAGAACACAAATAGGCTGACCTTTGTCGACAGAGCCCTTCCAAATCCTTGCCCCAGATTTTGTCTCGAAATCTGCTCTTCCAGCTTAGGAGGCACTTTCCTCTTCATCAGGGGCTAGGAAGGGATGACACTGGCCTGCAGTTGGCAGACAGAGCTTACCAGAGCCTGACTGAGCCAGAAAAGGTTCTGTTTGTCACCCAAAGGAATGACAGACATCAAATCAAAGCTCCTTCATGCCCACATTTTCCTTCTAATATAATTTTACCTTAGCTCACAGTTTCCTAATCTGGAGTCTTGAACTCTCTGAAGTTGTGGGCAAAATTCTGTGCATTTTTCTAGGGAAACGATTCATACGTTTCTGCTTCTCAAAGGTATCTATGACCCAAAAAGATCCACTGACTTAAGCTGCTGACCATGCAACCTCTCAGTGAAGATTTGGGGATCAAAGTGACTCTTCCTTGGCTGGGTCTTCACTGGGTCAAAAACCTACTTTTAAGTAACCTAAACAAGGTCTCTTGATTGGTAAAGGTGACACTAACTGAGTCATTTGGTGGCAATCGTGAGGAATACTTATGCAATTTAAACTCACTTCTAAGCGGGCCTAGATCAGCACCAGGACTGTTTCTTCAATAAAGAGAGTGCCCAAAATAAAATACCATCTGGCCAGAAGTAAAGGTCAAATACAGACACATTTAGAGTACAATGCTAACTTCCCCAGCTTTGAGAGGGAGCAGGAGTTGGGAAAGAGGTCTCTAGTAGTTTGGTATTTTCCTCAAAGCGTACACTGTGCAGCCTAGACGTCCGTGAGGCTGGGTGGGCTCTGGACACACAATTCAAGTTCACTACTAACTTAGATAACAGAATTTTATATGACAAACCAGCTACAAAAGCTCACGTTTTCCCAAACCAACTTCTGGATTATCACCTAAAGTGGATAACAATAAGGGCAACACAAGGAAAAAAGCAAAACAGGAAGGTTCACTAAGTCCCTGGATGCAGTTCGTCATATGGTCAAGGTCATGGCCCAGATATGTCATTTGATAAGAACTTACTACTCTCATATGTTATATGATTTAAAACAAGTTATTTTTTACTTAGGATATAATGGTACAAAGCCTGAAGAAATTAAGAAATGTGAAGAATTGGAAGCCTCCTGTGTGTAAAACAATACCTTTATTTTGCTGAGTTTCATTTGGATTTTCTTAGATACCAGATCAGACCAATATTTCTCTCCTAAGAAGTCCCAAAACATTCTTCCAAGTAAGGCATTCACCCAGGCTTCCTGTTCTTCCTCCTCCGAGGGTGGAGCCTCTGGCAACTGACAAAAGAAAAGGGACCAAAATTAGCTAGAAAGCAAATGGAGAACAAGACAGGTGCTTATTTTTATAAAGTCACTAAAGTTCCCTCCCTATAGAGATGGACGACCATGTGAGTTGTATTTCTTCCCTGTAAATTACAAGTCCCCCATTATGTCAGTGAATAGAAAAAGACAGAAACAAAAGCCACCATCACAGATAAAAACTCCTCTGTCTATTTTCTTTTTCTACCAGTCTTCCTGCGAACCAGCTAATATTTCATACAATTAGCTCAGCGAAATTGCCCTGCCCCCCAAATTAGCTTGGTACCAACAGTCTCAATCAATGACATATCTGATCAAATGTCTGCCTATCTTTCTTCCAGCTAAGGCTCCCTGGATGTGTAATTGTTAGGCTGGTCGTCACCAGGCAGCCCCTCAGGTTCCCAATGCCTAGGACTCTTACATTCAGCCTGATCCTGGTAAGCTCGTGATTCTCTTGGGTGAAGGTCAGGGAGTACTTAAAAATACTGGTGCCTGGATCCTACACCCAGATACTACTTTAAGTGGGTATTAAGACTTTTAGGGCCGGCCCTGTGGCTTGGTGGTTAAGTGTGCGCGCTGCGATGCTGGCGGCCCGGGTTCGGATCCCGGGTGCGCATCGAGGCACCGCTTCTCCGTTCATCCTGGGGCCGAGTCCCACATGCAGCAACTAGAAGGATGTGCAGCTACGACACACAACTATCCACTGGGGCTTTGGGGGGAAAAAATAAAATAAATAAAATCTTTAAAAAAAAAAAAAAAAAAAAAGACTTTTAGAAGCTCTCTCACTGATGTAATGAACATGTAAGGTTGAGAACCACAGCCCCAGATTACAGAGAGCCACTCTCAGGAATTCTGTGAAACTCCTACAGCTCTTCTCACCAATCTCAGCCCAGTGAAATACCCTGGGTCTCACCTCCACGTGATACCATCCACCTGAAACATCTGTTGTGGCCAACGCACGAAGTGGGAGAAGAGCGAACCTGCGTCAGTCTCCAATTTCCAAGGCTAATTATTAGACTATGGACTCTTGCCTGGAGAGGGCCAGCGTAGGGGTGAAGGAGGAGGAGGAAGCAGCAGCAACATCCACTGAGGGTGTAGTGAGGTTAGGGGGTTAGTGCAGGTCACTGCCATTGTCACTGTTGTTGTCCACTGACCCTGCGCCAGGCCCTATGATAAGACTCCTTCACAGGAGTCCTCCTTCCCTCATTTATGTCTTACATCTCATAATACCCCAGAAAGACAGAACTTTTACTTCTATTTTAGGGATGAGAAAACAGACTCGGAACCATTCAGTGCCCTGCACATCATGACACAGAGCCTCCTTCTTCCCGATCTCCACCTGCTCTGTCCTGTGGGAGGCAGGAAGGGGATGTGACCGGACCCTGGTGTGACAGATATTACCCTATGCTGAGGTCTCTAATTAGACTATAGCTTTACAGAAACAATTAGCCTGGGAAAGCAAAGACCAAAAGAACTAGAAATGGAGAAATCTGTGAACTGTTCACCCTTTCTCTTCCCTCTATTGTTTTTATAAATGCATCTGTCCTGCCCTCACAGGCTGCCTGCAGCCATAACACACACCACACACCCTCACTGTCTCCATGCTCTGTCTGTGTGCGTTCACACCAGTGCTATCTGTTGTGGGCACCACAACTGTGCCCACGTCACAGCTGTGTGCCTAGGCCAGGAGCACAGTATACAGGTGGCTTGGTGCTCACGGATTTGACACTGGAGATTTGATGACTTGTGAGTACCCCAAGGTCTATGGCATGTACCTATGCGTGCTTTTTCTGAAGCCTGAGGTTCTGAGGGTCTGACCCAGGTGAACCAGTCACTGAGCTTGTGCAGGGCACCCCACACCCACCTGTCCACTAGTCTTGTTGGAGCTTGTGCTGTCTCTCTCTTCGGGGGCCTGGGGGTTTACTCTATTTTTCAATCTAATGTTACCGCATATGAGGGGAGAGATTTTATGTTCTAGGAGTCCTTCAAATTTGGGTGTTTTCAAAGGTGTCCCTAATCACTGTTGGTGAGTCTCATTTAAAAAAAATTAAATTCTGGTTTAAAAAATAATACGCACTGGTTATTCCATTTCAGAAGACATGGCTCTACTTCACTCATTTTAATGGCTGTAGAGTATTCTCTCTGTGCTGTTCTAGTGCTGTAATGTCTTTTGATATTAACCAAGGCATTTCTACCACCAGGTCCTGGACGGAAGAGTGGAAATCCGTGGTCAGTGAGCACTCAGGCATGCCACAAGTTGTACATGCTTTTTGGAATCATTTTTCTTTCTGCCTGAACATCTGCACCCCACCCCCAAGGGATCTGATCCAGCTTTTCTGAGGTTACTGTCTTTGAGTCACATCAGATTATCCACGCAGACTTCTGAGTAAACACTCATCCAAGGACAATGCCCTCCTCCCCCGGGGAGTCAGGCAGTGCCAAGCTGCTGCCCACATAGGGCACCGCATGTCTTACTTAGAGTAGTGGGCTACATAAGAGAAGAATTGCTCTTTCCCTTTTCACGTAGGAGAGTACACCCTTTAGTAAGCTTTCTTTATAACCCTCATTATTCACAGGAAACAGGTTTAACACAAAATAGCAAGAAACAAAGGCTATTTCACAATTTATGCCCAAGCCAGAGGCATATGATGTGGAAACAAATTTCTAAAATAACTGACAAGCAGGTTGTTTTTTATTTTCAACAGTTCCTTTTTCTAATGCAGGCTTCTCTCCACAGATTCATTGGGAACAAAGAAAAACACAAGAGCAGCAGAACATTGACAATTCGCAGCTTTATGAACAAAATCTGGATTCAACAGGCTGCCAGAAAGAACTCACTTCCATTGAATGTCATACAAATTTAAGAGCTTAAAGAGTAAATGTGCATATATTTCCTAACATTGCCATTTGGCAAATGTGAGAAGAATATTCGTTTCACCATTTCAACTATATACATACATTTAGAAACAGTAACTTTGCAAAACAAAAAAGTTTGGAGATTTCAATGGTCCGAAGCTGAAGCAAGGCTATCATAACAGTCTGAGTAGCTCTTGGGATATATTTTATTAAAAACTAACCTCCAAAGCAAAGTGGTATAGATTTACTTAACTTTGTGGTGTAACATTTCCTATTACAAATTAGGAAACCAACCCAACTTTTTTGTTACAAAGAGAGCTTAGTGGCTCTGCTCCTAAAGTTTAGTCACACACAGTCTGGTGCCATGAGGGTTTCACAAAGGGCTGCCTGGTTCAGGAGAAGGAACACTCTTCCCCCAAGTCTGTTAGCTTCTTTCCCCAATTATGAAAGCAATTCAGAGTCACTGTATAAAATCCCCATAATCCCACTACCCAGATATACTTATTTAAAACATTTTTATTATATTTCCTTTCAGTCTTTTTTCAATGTTATATACATACTTTTAAGAATATAGAACTTTTTCTAAAAACAAAATTGGACCTAAAGGATTTTCTATCCTTTTTCTTTTTTATAGCTTTATTGAGATACAATTCACATTCCATACAATTTACCCATTTAAAGAGTACCATTCAGAGGTTTTTAGTATATTCTGAGTTGTGAAGCCATCACCACAATCAATTTTAGAATATTTTCATTATCCCCAAAAGAAACCTTGTACCCATTAGTAGTAACTCTCCATTCCTCCTCAACTCCATTCCCACCACCACCATCACCACCAGCCCAAGGCAACCACTAACTTGTCTCTATGAATTTGCCTATTCTGGACATTACATGTAAATGGAAGCATACAATATGTGTTCTTTTGTGACTGATTTCTTTCACTAAGCATAATGTTTATCCATGTTGCATTATGTATCGGCACATCATTCTTGTAGAATAATATTCTGCTGTGTGCATATATCACACTTTATTCATTCATCAGTTGATGGACATTTCAGTTGTTTTCCACTTTTGGCTACTATGAATAATACTGCTATAAACAATTGTGTACACATTTTTGTGTGGACATATGTTTTCATTTCTCTTGGATATATACCTAGGAGCGGAATTATTGGATCATATGATAACTCTATGTTTAACATTTTGAGGAACTAACAAACTGTTGTCCACAGCAGCTGCACCATTTTACATTCCCACTAGCAATGTACATGGTTCCAGTTCTCCACATCCTCACTAATCCTTGTTATTATCTGTCTTTTTCATTATAGCCATCCTAGTGGGTGTGAAGTGGTATCTCATTGTGGTTTTGATTCACATTTCCCTGATGGCAAATGATTTTGAGTATCTTTTCATATGCTTATTGGCCATTTATATATCTTCTTTGGAAAAATGTCTATTCACATCTTTTGCCTATTTCTTAATTGGGTTATTTACCTTTTTATTATTGAGTTTTTTTTTTTTTTTTTTTTTTAAAGATTTTATTTATTCATTTTTTTCCCCCCAAAGCCCCAGTAGATAGTTGTATGTCATAGGTTCACATTCTTCTAGTTGCTGTACGTGGGACTCGGCCTCGGGTTGGACGGAGAAGTGGTGCCTTGGGGCGTGCCCGGGATCCGAACCCGGGCTGCCAGCATCAGAGCGCCCGCACTTAACCGCTAAGCCACGGAGCCGGCCCTTTATTATTGAGTTTGAAGAGTCCTTTATATATTCTAGGTACTAGACCCTCATGAGATATATGATTTGCAAATATCTTCTCCCACTCTGTGGGTTGTCTTTTCATTTTCTTGATGGCATTGTTTGTAGCACAAAGCTTCTTAAGTTTGATGAAGACTAATTTATCTATTTTTTTTTTCTTTGGTTGCTTGTGCTTTTGGTGTCTTATCTAAGAAGGCTTTATCTAACCCAAAGTCAGGAAGATTTACTCCTATGTTTTCTTCTAAGAGTTTTATAGTTTCCTCTTACATTGAGGTCTATGATCCATTCTGAGTTCATTTTTTGTATATGGTGTGAGGTAGGGGTCCAACTTCATTCTTTTGCTTGTGGATATCAGTTGTTCCAGCACCATTTGTTAAAAAGACTATTGTTTTCCCCATTGAATTGTCTTGGAACTCTTGTCTATATCTTTTTTAAAATTATTTTTAAATTTGATGTATGGCTTCATATTTTTTACTTATTATATGAGAAGCACTTTCCAATTCTACTTTTAAGTGTCTGAAAAGCTCACTTTGAGGAGGGAAAGAGGAAGCCTTGGAAAATCACTCTGCCTATTACAGATTTCCCGGTTTCTATTTGATTCCTATTTGCTATGTAGGGTTCTCATCTCCTGATAACACCAAACAGGGAGCACTACCCTCATGATCCAGTTTATAGGTTAACAAGATAATTAGCGAAACTAGTAATAATGAGGACAGGACTCTCCAGACCTGGGGCAGCCTACATTATCTCTAAACATATCTTAAAACCTTCCATGGAGAAGGAGAGTGGAAGTTCCTTTCATGATCTGAACACCAGAGCCTTGCTCATGCCTGGAAGACAGGCACATAACTGCCTCACCAATGATCCTCTTTCTCAGGCAGGCCACTTCATGGCACACAGGACTAGCAGCCTCCCTGGCCTCACACCACTGCCTCACCAATGACCCTCTTTCCCAGGCAGGCCACTTCAGGGCACACAGAACTAGCAGCCTCCCTGGCCTCATACCCCTGAGCAAATCTGCAGCCAGTCTGTGGGGTCTCCTTTCCTGAGATAACCAAACTAGGGGTAAAACTATCCCATCTTTAGACATTCTTAAAAAGAGAATTTCCTTATTTTCTTGTTTTCTGAATTACTATTTAAATCTCCTCAAACCAAGTAGACTACCTCAATAAAGCTCTGGGTCGCCTCAGCCAGCCTCATGGTCTCTCTCACTATTCTAAATGTTAAGCTGCCTAAAAAGAGAGAAAATGGCACTGAGATCACAGGGGTTTGGAGACTTCAGAGGCTGGTACAGCATGTGGTTGTGGGACAAAGCAGAGTACAAGGGTAAGTCAGGGCTCAGCAGCTAGTCACTAACCACTCAACATCTGGAGAACCAGGCTCTTCCTCCCAAAATAGTGGCATTTTATAATTCAAACTTTGAGTGCCAAAGTGATTTCAATATGCACAATTCCCTGAACATGTTTTTAATTATTATGGGTAAGAATAACCGCCAAAAGTGTTTAGCGTTGTTTAATACAAATCTAGTTTATATTTACTAATTATATCACTGGGTGTTTTTAATATTGGTTTGGCTCCTGAGCACCAGTGGCCCCATTTACCTCCTGAACTAGTTTAGCATTGGGTAACATGTGAGAAAGGACGCCAAGTATGTGGAAATTGCCATTAGACCTGGAGACCTCAGGGTAAGAGATGCTTTGAACATAGCCTATAAGAGGAGCAGCAGGGTAGGGGTGGGGAGGGGAGAGGTTGGGGCAAAGGCTGGAGCTGTGATCCAAGCTACCTCTATGAAAGAGAAGGGGAGCATGCTACCCTGGGAAAGCATCTGGGTGGTAGCTGACACTGACGACATGACTGTGTAGCTTGAAAGACTGTCAAAGATTCCTTGTGTCTCTGAGCCCTTTGAGTCCCTCTTAGACTCAGGGTATCAGAGGCAATACGGACCCTAAGAAATAATCTGGCTCAGTCTTTGAAGGAGGGATAAGCACTAATGACCAGATCCATAAGGTAGACATTTGGCGAGACTGTGGGAAACAGGCACTCTTCTTACGGGTGGGAATGAACATTGGTGCAATCCTTATGGAGGGGAATTGGCAATATCTTACAAAACTACAGGTGCATTTACCTTCTGATCTAGCAATCCCATTTCCACAATTTTACCCTGAAGACACACCCCCAACAACACAAAAATACACATACACAAAGTTATTCATTGCAGCATTGTTTGTAATTGAAAAATATTGGAAACAACCTATACGCCCATTTAAGAGAAAGACTGAATAAACTATGGAACATTCACACAATGGAGTACTTTGCAGCTGTTTAAAAAGAAGGGGAGGGGGAGTGATCAATGAACTGATGTGGAATGATTTCCAGAATGTATCAGTAAGTAAAAAAAGCAATGTGCAAAAGAGTATCTATAGTATGCTACCCTATGAGTAAGACAGAAGGGGAAATAAGAAACCCAGAAAGGATAAACCAGAGCCTAAGGAGACTGTTTCACTATGAGGAGTGAGTGGGAATGACATGGAGGAATAGAAGGAATAAGGTGGGAGAGATGACACTTTTCCAAGTATGCCTTTGTACAGCTTTGATTTTTGGAACTACATAAATGTTTCGCGTGCACAAAAAAAGAAAATAAAAATCAAGGATGGGCACAAAAGGTCCTCATTTGCTCAAATTGAAAAATTAAGAAATAAAACTAGTAAAGAACTATCTCCACTGACTTATAAAGAAAAGCATAGAAAGTAAGAAAAGTAGTACAGGAATACTGTCGCAGACCTTATTTTCCAAAAATCGTGCAATGATATTTCCCAGCCCAAAAGCTCTTCCAAAAATGTGCTACTCCCCCAGCAGCAAGAGGTGGAATCTAAGCCCCTCTCCTTGAATCTGGGAGGGTTTTTTGACTACTTTGACTAATAGAGCATGATGAAAGCGACATTACTTTTTACTTCTGAGACTAGGTCATAAAAGGCAATACAGTGTCTGCCTGGCTCTTTCTCTAGGGATGCTTGCCCTTGGAACCCAGTCATCACGCTGAAGGAAGCTCAGGCCACATGAAGAAGAACTGAGGCTCCCAGCCCTCAGCCCCAGCTGAGCTCCCAACCAACAACCAGCATCTACTTGTCAGCCATGCAAGTGAGCCATCCTGGAAGGAGATCCTCCAGCCCCCAGTCCAGCCTCCCCAGCTGACACTGTGTGGAGCAGAGAGACGCCTTCACTGCCAAGCCTGGTCAAATTACAAATTTGTGAACAAAATAAATAATTGCTGTTGTTTTAAGCTACTGCTTTTGGGGCTGTTTGTTACACAGTAATAGATAACTAAAACACCTTACTCAAGATCGTCTTAACTATCAGACCACCCCTGAGAGCCAGCACATGGCCCACACAAGTTTCAGGCAGGCCAACTGGATGCAGGACCCAGCACTAAAGATCACACACTTTCTTCAAAAGCACCTCTTTCAAAGACAGTTATCTCTGTTCACACAATTCTGGCTCTCTGGTTTCCTAACCCATGCAGACTAGAATCATTAAATTAAGGGTGGGGGTGGGAGGTGGGGACAAGTGCTCAAGGAAAAGCAACTAGAAGGACACACACCAAGACCAGCCAACTGACAACCAAGAGAAAATACTGCAGAGTCTGCTGGCTGGGAGGGCTCAGACTGGGGGTGAAAGGCCTCCTGACCTCAGAGGCCTGCAGATGACAGGCCTGAATTTCCATTTGTTGTACTGAGTCTTTAAACTACCAAGAAAAGATTAAATCATCCTTGCCTGCTCTGCCTAAGGAGACCAGGAAGTGCAATAGTGGTTTTTAAAGATTTTCATCAGACTTAGAAGAGGGAAAAAAATGTTTTGGTGCTTAAAGGAGTAAGTGCCTAGTACCCGGAAAGGAGGTTTGTACTTGAGACCCCCCCCACTGACAGCAATGCTGTGTTGAGGGGCTGGGCTGTGTGCCATCCAGGCCTCCCAGTCCCTCCTGGGGCTTCCACAGACCCCAGTGATTACATGATACAACAAGTACATGTAACACACACTGAGGAAACAATGCTCTGAAACACATGTGTGTTTTTTAATGTAAGGAACGCTTTTAAAAAGCAAACATTTTGTAAGATAATTTTCTTACATCAGTGCACAGTTCTCCCCCTGATTTTCCTGAGTCTGATGAGAGTCCAGACAGCCAATAACCCAGGGAAAAAGAGAATTTGGGGGAGGGGAATTCACTGGTGTTAAAAGGACATTTCTAGAACAGTTTTATATTACATCACTCTAGCCTAGAGGGAGGTCTAGCTCCTGAGGTAGCTGGTAAGTTAGGTCAGAGGGTAGAGGTACTGAGTCAGAGGCCAGCAAAGACATATCGTCTTTTTGCCCTGATAAAGTGGGCTGGGTGAGGGTTCAGGGGCCTCTTCCACACTGAAGATGATCAATGGAATGAGTCAAGACCAAAGGCTAAAGGCACAAAGAGGAAGGCACCAAATGCTCCCCATTAAGAACAGAAACACGGTCACTGTAAGAGGTCAAACACTTTAGTAACTGAACATGAAAAAACAGGCTTCGTGCTCCACAGGCAGAAGGCTGTGCCTTAGAATATTAGTAGGAGTACAGGCGGGAGCCCTCAAGTCAGGCACAGTCTTAGAATGACCCACTAAAACGGCAGTCGTGGCAGCCGAGAGGCCTCGGAGTCACAGATAGGTTTTGCATATTCCATCACTTAACCACTGTGAAATTAAGCTACTTACTTCTGTAAGCCTCAGTTCCCCCATCTACAAAATGGAGAGAATGCCATCTAGTTTGTAAGACTGTTCAAGATATCACAGTAGTTCTAAAGTTCCTAACAGAGTCTGGCATATGGCAGCTTATATTATTTATCTTATCACAGACGATCTTGAGTCAATGTCCAGCTTGTTATACTTTGGAAACAATGCAGATGGTAAATCTTCAAAAGCATTGGACATAGCTGAGGAGTCTGAGAATTTGAGAATACAATAGTTATTGAGGAATTAGACCTCTCTTACTAATGACTCTGAACTTCCTATTGATCACCTAGTTGCTCAGGTCAAAAAGCTAGGAATCATCTTCGACTCCTCTGGTTCTCTCACACCCCACATCTAATTCATCAGCAAATCCAGCCAGCTCCTCTCCAACAAATACCCCAAACCCAGCCACTTCTCACCACCTGCTGTTACCACCTTAGCCTCAGCCATTTCTCCACTGCCATGATTGCCTCCCACCCACCATTTTCCTCCTACGGCCAATTCTCCAAGGAGAGCCACTTATCTTTTTAAACTTAAATCAGATCTACGTGACTCCCTGCTCAAAACCCTCCCAGGGCTTCCCATCCCCCTTGGAAATGGTCTGATAAAGCCCTGCCTCTCTGTCCCCTGCACACTGTCCACCCATACCGGCCTCATCACGGTGCCTTGAATACTCCAACCACATCCCTGCTTTGGGGCCTTTGCACTTGCTGGTCCCCCCACCTGGAATGCTCCTCCCACACTTATCACCACAGCTCACTTCCTCACTTTGGTCAGGTCTCTACCCGAAGGTCACCTCCTCAAAGAGGCCCTCCCTGACCACTGATCTAAAATGGCAGTTCTGGCCACTTTCCATCCTCCCTTATTTGGCTTTATTTTAATTCTTATCACCACCTGATGTTTGTTTCTTGCTGTCTCTGTGACCAGAAAACAAGCCCCCTGGGGGCAAGGCGTTTATCTGCCTTGTTCATCACTGTGTCCCCAAAGCCTAGAACTGGGCCTGGTACACAAGAGGTGCTCAAAGTGCTTATGCATGAAAAAATGAGTTTAAGTAGAAGAGCAGGAAAGCCATGACCCAAGCAGCCACCTTTACCTTTTTCCCAGCTGTGGGGCTGCTCTCCGCACTCAGTACAGGGCTCCTTTGGGGACTCTGGTTTTCTTGGGGGACACATCTGGCCATGTACACGCTGTAGTCCAGAAGCATCTTCTGCCGCACATTGCCCACCAGCTCCTTCTGCTTTGGCTGGGACATAATCTCCTCCACGCTGCCTTTGCTGCTGCTGCGGCTGTGGGTCAGGTGCCCGGAGGGACTGTTGTGCCTGCTGTGTGAGGGCAAAACCCCTAGTGCAAATAAGTGACAGCTGTTAATACAGATGAAGAAAATGACTGCAAAGTACAGTCTTGCATTGCTTAACAATAGGGATATATTCTGAGAAATGCGTTAGGTGACGTTGTCATTAAGCGAACATCACAGAGTGTACTCACACAAACCTAGATGATATAGCCAATTACACACCTAGGCTATAGGGTACTAATCTTATGGGACCACGGTCGTATATGTGGTCCATCATTGACTGAAATGTTGTTATGTGGCACATGCCTGTAAATGGAACATAGAACAAACTCCACTGGGTTAAGTTGAAAAACAGCTAAAATGCTATCAAATGACTAAAAAATATTTATAAGGCTACTTCCCATCCTGAAAAATACCTTCCCCTCTAATGATAGATAATTTTTCTTTTTTCTTGAGGAAGATTAGCCCTGAGTTAACATCTGTGCCAATCTTCCTCGACTTTTTTGTACGTGGGTCACTGTCACAGCACGGCTGGTCAGTGAAGCAGGTCTGCACCTGGGATCTGAACCCACGAATCCACACCGCTGAGGTGAAGCGTGTGGAACTTTAACCACTTAGCCATGGGGCGAGGCCCTGACAGACAATTTTTTAGAACAGTTTTTATTCCTCTCCAAGACAATTCAGAGTCATGGGAGCCATGAAATACATCTGATAGGTACTTTTTTTTTTTTCCCTGGTGATCTCGTACTGTCAAATAAAGGACCGACACAACCCCAGAGGCAAATGGAACCTGGGCAGAAAGCTAATTGCTCATCCACAGCTCATGGCAATTCCAAACACGCCAACTTTCATTCAACAAATTTTTTTTATCAGGCATTTTCTCTGGGCCAATTCCACATTAAAAAGAAGAATAAGACATAATCCCTGCCCTTGAACTTGGGCACGTAGGCAAATAAATCACAATTTTCTGTAATAAGCATTGTAACTGAAGCATGACTAAAGGGCTTTCAGGGCAGAAAGAAGGGAGTAACTACTTCTGCCCAAGAGAGCCGAGAGGTGCTTTCCCCAGTACTGACTTTCGCAGGTCATGATCTCTGGACTGCCTCTTGAAGAAATAGCTGGCATTTTCCTGGCCCAGGTTGGGGAAGAGCATTCCAGGTAGAAGGAACAGCATATATAAAAAGCAACGACAGGGCACAGCATGTTTGGAGAACAGTGAAAGATTCAGTGAAGTTCCAAGCAGAGTACGTGGGCAAAAGGATAGGAAATGAGCAGAGGTGTATGGTTATCGATGCAAATGCAGGGAGTCAGGATATCAGAGGAATCTGCATTTCTATGATTTATGGCCATCTTAGGCTTGGAGGGCCAGCAGCTTGAGAGCACTAGCTGCTTCTCACTTGCCTTCTTATTATAACTAGGGTTCTCTTTTTGCTTCTTCTCTCAGAGGAGTCGTTATATGTAAAAATAAATATAAATCCTAAGGAACCAGTAAATGCAAAAAAACATACATCTGCAAATGGTTCCAGCATTGGTTGAATGATTCAGTAGAAAGGGTTGCAGTGACCAGCCTAAAAGGTAAATGATTCATGAGAACTCACCTTAGGCGGCAGACAGTTATCAATTCAGGGTGGGCTGCCTTCTGTCCTACCTGTAAATCTCTCTCAATTCTCTCACAGGCCCTTTAAAAATACATAAGCATTTAGTACACATGTCATTACCTGGTTTACTTCCAGAGATACCAGGTGGCTTCTTGATTTCCGACTTCGGCTTAGATGCCAGAATAAATCTTCTAAACCATTCCTCTTTTTCTCGGCCAGTTCTTCCAAAGAGATACAGTATCTGATCTCGCTGGCTAGATCTTGTTCCCTCCTGAGAATGGGGTGGCTTCTTAGGGTCCTCGCCTCCCAGATCTCTCTCAGCTGGTGGCTTATCTTCAGAATTCTCTTTATCACTCTGGGCCTTAGACATGAAATCATCTTGTCGACCAAGCTCGATACAAATGGGGTACTTTTTATTCCATATTCGTTTTCGAGCCAAACTTTTAGGTACAAGATAAATCTACAGAGAAAGGGAAATGATGATTTACATACTAAATTAAGAATTGGCTACACTGTATACTGATATTATGCAGAACACAAATGCAAACTTTATATTCTTTTTGACTAAAATGATGAATGTGAAATAATTACCACCTGTCTATAACATGAGTATAGAAAGGGGAATAAATTTTTAGAAATGACTTGTTATTCTTCAAAATCATTCCAGAAGGTAGATGTTTAAGAATTTTGCAAGAGTTACAAATATCTATAATTTTCAGGTAACAGTAGCACAATAATTGTTTAGCAAATTATCATCAACTAATTTGGATATCAACTGAGTTTAATGACCTGGGGCCAAACGTAAGCTGGAAAAAGAAAAAAAGAATTTACCCAACTAGATCTAGTTGAGAAGCTCAAGTTTATCAACCTCAAGAATAAGTTTATACAAAAACTATTTTAAATACTTCTTTCACTTTGGGGAAACTTAAAGATCACTCACATGAGTTATAAGAAAAACAGAGAAGCTGTAGCTTTTTCGAACAAATAATTTACATTTCTCAAAATCATAAGTATATAGTACTTGTATCAAAATGTAGTTATTTTGCAGATCCATAATTTTCACATTTACAGAGCCTTCATTAGTTATCGCCCTACCACCACCACACAAGGCTTTTTGTTTGCCTGAAAAAATGAACTCTCAAAGTCAGAAGAGTGTGCTACGCCCTTGCTCCTCAAAGTGTGGTTCCTGGACCAGCAGCATGGGTATCACCTGGGAGCTCATAAAAATGAAGACTCTCAGGCCCAGCTCAGAGTTGCTGAATTAGAATCTGCATTTAAAAAGATGCTCAGAAGGTTCATATGTACATTAACGTTCGAGAGCTACTGTTCTAAATTATGCTAATACTTTAAACACACACACACACAAAACTTTAGGGGGAAAAATACAGTACAGCAACCAAGATTCCAAATGCTTTTCATTCATCTAAGATTCTAAAATTAGTCGGGCTCACCTTGCTGTCTGAGAGTTCATAGATTTTCTGGCTGACGTAGGTGACCTCTGGCTTTGCTTCATTGTAGCTTGCCCTTCTGGATATATTTTTATTGGGCTTTGAAAGTCTTAAGGTCCCACCCTCAAGTCGAACAAAGACTGAATGTGTCAAAGTTGCATGGTAAGTTTCTGGATCATAGTTGTAAATCTCATTCATCCATCCCTGATGGAGAAAAACTTCCATTAGTAAAAGTAGAATAAATATACTTCTGATTCAATATGAAAATGATGACCACTGTGGTATTTGGGACACTGAATCCAAACTTGACTATGACTCAAGTGTCAATTAATTGATGACTAGAGGTTGCTGAGACAAGTGCTTAGCTTGAGGGATAATCAGTGCTGAGGAGTAATTTGGTATGCTTTTGATAACTAAAAATCTGGATTTGGGGGGAGAATTCTAATGTCCATTATCCTAAATAAAAGGTTCTTTTTCCTTTTTTAATGCTAACAAGTAAATCAGGACACTCACAAGTTTTGTTCATGTAAATAGAGTAAGTCTCTCAGCCTGACCTCCTTTGGGGGTGAGTAACCCCACCCAGTCTGGCCTTCTTAAATTAGCCAAACACACCCTCTTCTCAGCCCACCTGCAAACAATCTTTGAAATTTCAGAGCATATTAACTCATGTGACCAATCCAGGAATCAGAAAACACCTACCACTCTGTTTCTTTTTTTTATTTATTTAATTATTTTTTTCCCCCAAAGCCCCAGTAGATAGTTGTATGTCATAGATGCACATCCTTCTAGTTGCTGTGCGTGGGACGCGGCCTCAGCATGGCCGGAGAAGCGGTGCGTCAGTGCACGTCCGGGAACCAACCCGGGCCGCCAGCAGCGGAGAGCGCACACTTAATCTCTAAGCCACGGGGCCGGCCCTACCACTCTGTTTCTATCTCATTGAAATCACACAGCAAAGCAGACGATTGAGAATTAGGCATTAAATCATAGATATGATCAACAATACATCAAAATTCAAAGATATACAGTAACTTTAATGAGTAAAATTATGCTCCAGCTACCCTCCCATCAACATAAGTGTTTGTATACGTTGATTTTTTTTTTTTTTTTTTTTTTTTTTAAAGATTTTATTTATTCAGTTTTTTTCCCCCCAAAGCCCCAGTAGATAGTTGTATGTCATAGGTTCACATCCTTCTAGTTGCTGTACGTGGGACTCGGCCTCGCGTTGGACGGAGAAGTGGTGCCTCGGGGCGCTCCCGGGATCCGAACCCGGGCCGTCAGCATCAGAGCGCGCGCACTTAACCGCTAAGCCACGGAGCCGGCCCCTGTATACGTTGATTTTTAAAAAGAGCAAATAGGGCCGGCACCGTGGCTTAGCGGTTGAGTGCGCGCACTCCGCTGCCAGCGGCCCGGGTTCGGATCCTGGGTGTGCACCGAAACACCACTCCTCCGGCCATGCTGAGGCCGTGTCCCATGTACAGCAACTAGAAGGATGTGCAGCTATGACAGACAACTATCTACTGGGACTTTGGGGGAAAAATAAATAAAATCTTTAAAAAGAGCAAATATATTTAAGTGCACAGACAACACACAAAAGCGTAACACACCATAAAATTGTGCTAATCTCATAGCTGTAATCACTATTCATCATTTAACACTCTGCTTGCCCCACCGTACTTTTTTGTTTTTTGGTGAGGAAGATTAGCTCTGACCTAACATCTGCTGCCAATCCTCCTCCTTTTGCTGAGGAAGATTGGCCCTGGGCTAACATCCATGCCCGTCTTCCTCTACTTTATATGTGGGACGCCTGCCACAGCGTGGCTTGATAAGCGCTGCATAGGTCTGCACCCAGGATCCGAACCTGCAAACCCCGGGGCACTGAAGTGGAGCACGCGAACTTAACCACTACACCACTGGGCCGCACCCCCCTGCTCCCAGCGCTTTTTTAGATGATGAGTGGCCCAGATCCCTTTAAAAGAAGTTCTCTAAGGAATTTTAATCAATATCTTCCCCCTCCACCTCACTTTATAAATGTCTTTGTAACGAGCAGAGAGGTACTCAAGATCACTACACTGGAGGTAGGGTTGCCCTTCTTTTCAAGAAATAGCCATTTCCATGGAACTTGAGTCTCACACTAAAGTCTTGAATGGAGAGCCTCTGCAAATGAGGAATCCTCAAAATTTTCTTTTATTCATTTATCAAAAACATATGTTGAATCTCTTTATGTACCAAGTAACGTGTCAGGAGTTGATACAAACATTAAAAAAAGGAAAGGATTCTTGACCCAAAGGTGTTCCCAAACCAGGAGAGAAGAAATAGGTCTTCATTTCGCCATCCTAGAATCCCACTAGAGTAACCATCAAAGAGAAAAGTTGTCACAAAGAGTACTCCGAATGTGTTATGGAAGTAAAATAGATAAATGTACTTCTTTGTCATAGGAGGTGTGTGTGAAATTTAGGAGCCAATTATACAGATTTATATACCTCAGTATATTTTTTGCATGAGCTAGGAGTATCTCCCCCTCCTCCCAGTGAGTCACTTGCATCTATTCAAAAATGTTGAATGAGTAGGCAGTGGCCATGCGAAGAGGGTGTAATGTATGTGTTTGTAAAGAAACAGCAAGGATGAGAACAATGAAGCAAAAAAGGGGACAAGAGCACAGTGGGGCCTGAAGAGGTCTGTATTTTTAGAGCATCAGTTTGGGTGGCTTTATTTTGCTAAGTGTAGAACTAAGTACATTTTTTGGTTCAGAGTTTTTTGTCTTTTTCCTTAGTCTGTTATTATGATGAAGTACCTTCATGGAATTTCAAATGTTGAACCAGTCTTGCATTCTTGGGAAAATTAGTCATGATGTGCTGAAGTTGGATCACACCACCTCACGAAAGCTGATTCTACACATCTCTTCCCAACTCCATGTTTAGTGACTTCATGTTGGTAGCTTGCAATTGGCCGTGGTGGGAGTTTTTACACCAAGGAAACCAGTGAATAGTACAAAGAGAGCTCTCCAACCACACCGAAGAAAGCCAATTTACCAGCATAACACCATTATTATCCTTTTAATACACTGCTGAATTTGACTTGCTAATATTTTGTTCATTTGTCCCTCTAAGTTCACGAGGGAAACTGGTCTACAGTTTTCTTGCAGTATCTTGAGGTATTAGCTAGCCTCATAAAATGAGTTGGGAAGTAATCCTCCTCCTATTTTCTGGAAGAGTGTGTGTAGAATTAATATTTCTTCCTTAAATGTTTGGTAAATTTGCCAATGAAGCCATCCAGGCCTGGAGTTATCTTTGTTGAAAGGTTTTAAACTATGAATTCAATTTCTTTAATTGCTATTGGACTACTCAGGATATCTATTTCTTCTTGAGTGAGCTTTGGTGGTTGGTGTCTTACAAGGAATTTTTGTCTATTTCCTCTAACTTGTCCAATTTCTGGGCATAATGCTCTTTGCAATATTTCCCTATTATTCTTTTAATGTCTGTAGAGTCTGTAGTGATGTTCTCTCTTTCAGTCCTGATATTGGCAATTTGTGCTGCTCCCAAACGTTCTTTCTTTTCTAATAAAAGCATTTAATGATATTAATTTCCCTCTAAGCACTGTGTTAGTTGCAACTTTTGATACACTGTACTTTCAATTTCATTTGATTGAAAATATTTTCTATGTCCCCTTGTGACTATCTTTGGACCCATGGGCTAATTAGAAGTGTGTTGCTTAGTTTCCAAATATTTGGGAATTTTCCAGATAGCTTTCTGTTATTGATTTCTAGTTTAATTCCATTATGGTCAGAGAACATGCTTTGTATAATTTCAGTTCTAAATTTGTTAAGGTTTGTTTTATGGCCCAGAACATGGTCTATCTGGTGAATGTTCCACATACACTATAAAAAATATGCATTCTGCTGTTGTTGGATGTTTTCTATAAATGTATTTGTCTTTTTAAACCATGTTTGTCTAAAATGTTTTAAACAAACATTTTCACTAAAGCTCTCCTGGCATATAATCCACAGTTCTCTTTTTATGCAATTTGATTGCAGAAAATACTTTCTTACATATAACAGGTTTACTAGGCCTCAAGTTCTTTTTTTTTTTTTTTGTGAGGAAGATCAGCCCTGAGCTAACATCCATGCTAATCCTCCTCTTTTTTTCCCCCAAAGCCCCAGTAGATAGTTGTATGTCATAGTTGCACATCCTTCTAGTTGCTGTACGTGGGACACGGCCTCAGCATGGCCGGAGAAGCGGTGTGTTGGTGCGCACCTGAGATCCGAACCCGGGCCGCCAGTAGCGGAGCGCATGCACTTAACCGAGAAGCCACGGGGCCAGCCCAGGCCTCAAGTTCTAAGGGCAAATAGATTTATAAAGAACTTGAAGCGGATCTGATTTTTCTGGGCTGCTTCAGAGCCATGCTCAAGGCCAGGTTGTATTTACTTGCAGAGCTACTATAACCAAGAAGAATCCATGGATAGAGGGAAGGAGGGGCTGGTGCTTAAGAACTTCTTAGGAGCAGGGAATGACTGTGAGATTAAAATAGCAGCAGTGTCATGTATGAGCCATCTGGCCATACAGTTTCCACCTGGTATTGCTCTTCTTGAGTCATTTCACTCTGAGTATATGCCTTCTGGCTAGAGTAAAGCTACCTGAGGAAAAAGAGCATGTGTGGTACCTCTGTGGGTCCATCATAACATCTTAGCTGAGATGCTCAACCTTTAGTTAATGACTGTTTTGAATTATGATAATCATAATTTGACATGACAAGCATTTCTGCAACAATATCTCCATATAAAAGATTCTTCATTAGTTTCCAACTATGTAAGATTATAGTAGACATGTAAAAAAGTCAAAAGAATTAACATGGTACTGGAATTTTGGACAAAACACCCAGCATTACAGTTATCATCTGGTCACCACCAGACTAGAAAAGCTGAAGGGAACAAAAGACAGGCATTATACTATGAAGTTACTCTCAAACAATAGGACAGTCTCTGAGAAATAGAGTAATGTGAGCTGTAGAGATTTTTCCCTTTCTAAAGCCCTGAGATGAGATAGGTTAATTATCTGATTTACGAATAAGAGAAATTTAGGAATAAAAGGTTGTTTCCTCCAATTGCTTTCGTTTTGTCTTTCCTTAGTCAGAAAATGCAGAATTGTCCAAGGAAGCACTGTCCAATGGAAATATAATGTGAGCCAAAATTTTAAAATTGTCTAGGAGCCATATTAAAAAAGACAAAAGCAGGTGAAATTAATTTTATTAATGCATTTTACTTAACTCAATATATCCAAAATATTATCATTTCAACATGTAATAAATATTAAAAATTATTAATAATATTTTACATTCTTTGTTTTCAACTAAGTCTTCAGAATCCAGTGTGTACTTTATACTTAGAGCACATCTCAGTTCCAAATAGCTACACTTCAAGCACTCAACGGCTACACATAGCTACTGGCTACTATATTAGCGCACGTCTCACTCTTGAGTTCTGGCTTTTCAGACCTAGACACCTGGCTCAACCAGAATGGTCAAAATCCTCCTCTCTCCTCTTGCTGACACTTCCAACAAGCGTAGTTTTATGCTGTGTTTACTAGGTGCTTTACATAATTAAATGAGAGAAGATAATCTAAGTAATCTCCAGATTAAACATTCTATTTTATAAATCAAAAAGCTATAATTTTTATAATTAAAAAGCTAACATGGGGCCGGCCCTGTGGCATAGTGGTTAAGTGCACGCGCTCCGCTGCTGGCTGCCAGGGTTTGGATCCCGGGCGTGCACTGATGCACTGCTTGTCAGGCCATGCTGTGGCAGCGTCCCATATAAAATGGAGGAAGATGGGTACAGATGTTAGCCCAGGGCCAGTCGTCCTCAGCAAAAAAAACAGAAGCGGATTGGCAGATGTTAACAAAGGGCTGATCTTCCTCACAAAAAAATAAAATAAAATAAAAAATAAAAAGCTAACATGCAATACTAAAACCTCAGGAATAAGGATAAAAATAATCAGGTAAAAGGCTAAAGTTTTTTTTACAACTCATAGTTCTATAAGAACAGTAAAAGATACCCAATTTACAAACAAACTTACATCAAGTTTTTAGCTTATTCCTTTGGTTTTCAGTAGAAAAGAAGACAAGACACACTCACGTGTCTTGGGATACAAGCCCCGCATCAGCTCATCTGTTTACATGACCACTCGGTGAAGAGCCATTCCTCTGCACTAGTCTATCAAGCTGCTACTCAGTTATTGTTCCTAGTACAATTCTTGTACCTGGTAATAAGAGCAACCATTTCCAGAGGGCTTCAGGGATTCGGTTTTTAGCCACTAAGCCAGGCTCTTGACCCAGCAGCGTGAGCTACCACCTGAGGGGAGAGCCAGCCCTCTACAGAGTTCTTGCTGGGCTTCAGCCAGTGTCTTCCCACACGGCCGCAGATCTGAGATGATTTGTGGTTGTCCTCCTTTGCTGGCAGCTTTGACAGATACAGGTCACCCTTTATCACTCACCAAATTGCAAGAATACTAGAACAATCTGATTCAGAGGATGTGAGGGAAAGAAGAGAGTTTCAAGTCCTGCACCGTTCAAAACCACAAAACCCTACCTGCCCCACTAGAGGAGACAAGAGGTGAGAGGCAGGGGTCAGCCTAGGAAGATAATCTAGGAGATACCTTTCCTGAGGGGCTCCAAAATCCCTTCTTCTCGTTTGGGGCTGGCTTGACCCTCCTTCTCCCAACCCCCATCCTTTCTGAGTCACCAGCAGCTGTGCTCCAAACACAAGGGCAACTGTGTTTTCTCCCTCCCTTTTATCTTTAGATTTCCTCCTTCCTGCACTACCATTTTCTTTTCTTGGTGTTAAAGATCTATCAGAGGCTAACGTCTACAGCTGCCAAAAAACAAATGAATACAACCCACGAATCAGGATTTGAATAGCACGACTATTGTGAACAATCATTTGTTAGCTTAAGTGAGGCCTGATCCTTGATCATACTTGATTACATGGAAGATTGCTGGTCAGAATACATGCACTGAAACCAGCCCATGTGTATCAGCAGAATTGCTAAAAGTCTGACACGCTGGGTTCCAGTACTGGTTCACCACTTCCTGCCAAGCTAGATGATACTTATCCTTAGACCCTCCGTTTTCTCACCCGTAAAAGGGTCCAGCATGGCTTACTTCCCAGCTTCATGCCTCCCCGGTCCCCACCTCATACTCTGCTCAAGCCATAATGACTTTCTCCATGCTAACAGTGCTGTATTGAGGTATAATCTCTATATACGAAAAGGAACAAAATCTTACACGATTTTTAAAATATTAGTATTCATATTTATAATAATAGGCGACACTTAAGCTCATATTATGACCCAGGCACCTCAGGTGCATTATCTCCTTTATTTCTGCCAATTCCGTACAATTTTACAGGTTAGGAAAGTGGTAAGAGAAGTTAAGTGATTTACCTGGAGAGTGCTGTAAAAAAAAAAAAAAAAAAAAGTGGTCTATAGAGTGGCAAATCTGGGACTTAAACCAAGTCCACTGGACTCCAAGGCCCAGGCTCCTCCTACCTCACCTCCAAGCACAGCCCATCTTCAGTCTGGCTAACACTTGGCCATCCCTCAGGTCATGGCAAAGATGATACTTCTAGGAAGCTTCTCTGATCACCTAGGCTCAGTTTTCTGTCACTTTCCTCCTATCACTATATCTGTTAACTACCTGGTTTACTTAACTACAAATGCCACAAGACAATCACAGTTGTAACAAATGTTTGTTGACTGAATATATGAATGTAACCTAATTCAGAGGGTGGCTGTGAGGATTAAATAAAATCTGTATGTAAAGCACAAGTAAATAGGACAGGCTGGGGTGCCCCTCACAGAAGTAAGTATGGTTCCAGCTGTATAAGCAGAGAGAAGCAAAGGAATGAGCTGAGGACCTACTAAGTGCAGGGTTCCCAAAGAGAAAAACCAAGTTATAACTGCACAAAATTGCACAGAACGAGAATATCTATATGCTAACTATATGTTTTCTTTCTTTACACCTACTCCCATGTCCCACAACAAAATAAAGTTGGAGAAATATCTTACTTGGTAAGAAGAAATCAGGATTAAGAATTTCAGAACAGCTGAGCAGTGGACAGTTGGGCACTATATGGGGAACAAGGGGAAGGCCTTGGAGTTGCTGTGATGCTCTCAACATTTTAGGAGTAAAAAATGTTAAAGCTTTTCAGGACAGAAATTGAATTAGCTACTTCTCATCTAGAGCAGAGAGAGGTCTGGGCTGGCCCCGTGGTTTAGCGGTTGGGTGCGTGCGCTCCACTGCTGGCGGCCTGGGTTCAGATCCCGCTTCTCTGGCCATGCTGAGGCCACGTCCCACATACAGCAACTAGAAGGATGTGCAACTATGACATACAACTATCTACTGGGGCTTTGGGGGAAAAAATAAATAAATAAATAAAATTATAGAGCAGAGAGAGGTCTTGTGACTGGAGTCCAGGTTTCCTGACTCCCATGTAGGGCTCTTGCCAGAACATTACAAGTTTTGACAGGAAACCTTGAGACTCACAGGGGCTGATAACTGACTCTACAACAGTCAGGCATCCAGGATGCAGACTGGCCATCGGGAGGCTCAGGCCAAGAGGTGGCTAGGGATGACTCTCCTCGAGTCCCCCTAATTCTGCCTCCTAATACACCCCTACTGACCCGAATCCAGGCTGCCCTTGCAGAAAGCAATTTCCCAGTGCAACCCTAAGTGCCTTTTGATACTCCCAATTAGCCAGTTTTTTCCTGGGGCTTGACTAACTCCCTGGATTAAGCTGCACATGGAATTTCCAGACCTAAGTGGTCAAATATCAAATCTTGAGAGCAGCACAGTAACTCCAAGGCCTTCCCCCTGTTCCCCATATAGTGCCCAACTGTCCACTGCTCGGCTGTTCTAAAATTCTTAACCTTGATTTCTTACCAAGTAAGGTATTTTTCCAACTTTATTTTGTTATGGGACATGGGAGTGGGTGTAAAGAGATATAGCATATAGTTAGCAACTCATTCCATTTTAACAGCTCAAGTAAAAAACTCAGAGATGCTCTCAACCCACAGTAAAGCGACTCAGACAAGCCTCATTTCCTTCTGAAGCTGGAACCGTTAAAATGGAGACAGTGCACGCCACTGGGGGACAATGACCACAGTCAACCGGGCTGCAGCTCTCTGGCCCACAGACTGGTCCTGTGATCCCATCTATAAAAGATGAGGGGTTTCTCTTCAGTTCTCCACTGGATTTAGAAACCATATCTGGCTGAAAGTACAAACCACCATCTGTAAAGGGACTCATTTAATACTTGGAAAGATTAAAAGCTACAATTAACCTTTCGCAAAATAATAAAGTCTGGAAGAACTATTATGGTGCTCACTTTCAGTTACAGTGCCAATCAGGAGGTCAAGGCCAGTGCTCTCTTGGTTAGCTTGATGCTGAGCTCACCAGAGGAAAGTGCCAGCCCTCTGGCCCAAGGAAGCAGTGGGGCTTTCTCTATCTTCAGTGCCTGGGGTGGCTGGGCTGACACCCTGCTGTCATGTGGCTATGCTGGCATTTGAGGCTGCCTGTCACTCAGATCCCCTGCTTCATTCTTTCATCTAGTCTATCAGGGAAGAAGCAAATACTAAACATAAGAACAGAGTCAGGACTCGAGGCCTCTGCTACTGAAAATCATCTCTGAAGCACACAACAAGGTGATTACTTTTCTTTTGTCCCCAAAACTGAAAAATAAGCAGGATTTTCTCTTTGCCAGGCTTAAAGCCTTTCTGATGTATTAATGGTTTAGAACTGAAGTCATCAGTTAAAACATAATATCTAGGCGGGTGGGGGGTTGGCACAAGGGGTGGAGGGATGCACTTATATGGTGACTGATAAACAATAATGTACAACAAAAATTTCACAATAAAAAACAAAAAAAACATAATACCATAGATCATGGACTTTGGAATATGGCAGAAACAGTCCACTAAAATTTACAGAACTTTAGATACAAATTTGATTTTACCCATGAAAGACAAACAGACCTACAGATATATAGAATTCATACTATGAATGACAGCCTCAAGCAAATAGTCCACATTCAAAATAAATGCTGTTCGAAGACACCATCATGAATATAAAAAAAAAAGTCCATCAGGGAGGGCAGTGCCAGCATCAATACTATCCACATCCTCCAATCTGCTCCAAGGTCACCCTCACAGCAGTGTCACAGAAGCACTGGAGTCAGGGCTACAGCCACAGACTCTGCTTGGGAAAACAGCCTTCATGCCAGTGTTTCCCATCCTTCAGGGTAGCACCTCCCCAATTCAGGGATATGCACTGGCAGACAGTAATAGAGGGAGGAGATATAAGGAGCATTCAAATTAGAAAAACAACATGATTTCAGATGAACAACTGAAAAAAATCAAGGTTTGATTTATGTTAATACACAATAAAAATTAAATCATATTGGCAAGTGTTGAAATGATAAGACAATAAATAGATTAGCAAGCAAATAAATCAGTAGCCTCCAAACTTTTTAGATCACATATCCCATCAGTTAAAAATTTTTTGAGTATATATCCACAATATATATACATTTACTTATAAATTATATATATGTTCTAATATAACATAGCTTTTATAAACAGTAAAATAAAGAGCAAAAGACGAAATAATTAGCCTTTTTGCTAACTTTCAGTTTTTCCTTTTGATAGCTTTGTATTATCTTCAGCTGACATCTCAAGGCACGATATGTACACTTTGGGTGAGGCTCACCATTAATGATAATGATGTAAATCCATATTTCAAATAGCCTTGTCAATAATTTCCAAGGATTTTGGCCAAAGCTCAGCATATGGTCATCTGCATGTTAAAAATTTGCAAGGCTTATTTACTTTCTTAGATAGAAAGAGTAAAAATATATACAAATAGAAACTTTAATATTTTCTTCTTCGATAGGATCTTCAGCAACCTAACAGGAGACCACTGAAGGAAGCAACAGAATGAAACAGAGTTCACAACAGCAGCTCGGGCACCAACACATCAACATGCTCATGCCCTGGGGCCATCTTGCTTACACTCTCCCTGTCTTTGGGGGTATGGCAAATCTTATCTTAAAGGCTAATTATTGTACAATAAGAACCATCTTTGATGGATTTAGTACTTTCCTTATACATTACATATAAAATTTAGAGGTGAAAAGATACCTAGCATTGATATTTTTTCATAGTTAATGACTTACTCTTCCAAAAAACATGGTTTGAGAAATCTCAGACCCACAATGCCCACAGCCTCTCTCCTCACTCCATAGATGACACCTGGAACAAAACCAAAGAGGGTGGTCCTCTACCACCTAGCTGGAATTCAGGATGCATTTTCCCAAGGAAACAATGCTATAAACTGTAGTTATACATAGGTGGACCAGAATTGCAGTTCAGCCATGCCAAAAGTTAGTAAGTTGAGCAGAAAATTGGCAAAATGTTGAAAATTGTTGAAGCTGAGTGTTGGGTACATGAAAGTTAATTAATACTATTCTCTCTACTTCTGTGTATACTTTAAATTTTCTACAACAAAAAGTTAAAAAATAAAAGATCAAAAAAAATCATTCTGGGGTCACCTGACATCGTTAATCATTGGTCCTATGGAATTCAGGAAGCATTTTCCACACAGTTGCCTCTCCAACCAACTTTAAAACATGGGGTACCTGCTTGTAAGTGAGTGCCTGCACTGAAACATCTCACCTGACAAACTTCTCTAGCACTGGGAAATAGCCACATTTATCAAAGCCATACATAAAAACTCAGGTGACCCATTACAGGGGCAGGATATTTTCAGTTAAGTATAATGTAGAAAGAAATGCTTATGCTTTTTTATTTCTTGTACTCATTATATTGAGGGTTGTGAGAGACCAACGAAAAGCAACCCAAGTCTTTTTTGGCTGCATGTAATGAGTCTGTTTTCTCCTTAAGATTTGCTTACTCTAATTTCTTAAAAGCAAGAATTGCATGAAACTGAGATTAAATTTACAAGTTAGAATTTCTTCTCAAAATTGATAATGTTCTCCCTACAAAATTATTCTTTTATATATCAAAACCAAAGCCTGTATTTAGGGAACGAATTATTTAAAAAATCTGTCTTTCTTATTAAATATCTAAATACGACACGATCTAAGGAAAAAAGGTTCTCCAAAATTAATTTCTATTAGTCTTGCAACGGTATAAATGTAATTTTAGTTATCTTTCTAGGCCATATCTTTTAAAAAGAGACAGATCATCACTCTGGAAACCAACATCCTACTGCTGTGTTCTGCAAGTGGTTTATAAGTCTGAGATAAAGAATTTACTCAAGAATAGAATTCAAAATTACATGAGTCATACACTCAAACATAAACCCAAGAACCTTTTGAAATCTTCAAGAAGCTTCTCATTATAGACATGTGGAAATGTTAGTGTGCAGGAATGGCACTGAATTAAATATACTCCTGGTCAAGTGACAAGTACATTCTTGAAGAAGGAAGAACATCCAACTTGCTTAAGAATGCTCAGCAAAAACAAACATCCCAGGTCCAATATGCTGACTCTAAATGCCTACTTCTCCCCATGCCCAAGTTCATTCTTTCCCAGGGACCCCAGCTCAGGGTATCTAGCTTGTCATCCAAAATAAAACCCCAGAAGGTTAGCACCCGGGGGTGTTGCTCTCAATGATGCCCTTGGCCTCCAAAGCACACAGGAGGCTCTGCCTTGAGCTAACTTACCCAGACTGTCATGCTTTAAGTCACATTAGCTTCTAACATTTTGGTCTTCCCCCTGGCTTTCATTCGTTCACTTCACTTCGTGTTGAATGCCTGTGGCAACGTTTCTCCTATTTGCTGCTTTGCACCAGCTATGAATTCCCATACATTAAGAACAAGCAGGCTTTCCAGGAGGTTCTAAGGGCTCTTCTATGGACTTTTTGACAGCTCTTTGGCCACACAAAGGCTTTGACTGCTTTTATTTCAGACAGTAGAGCTGCTGATCAGCGGGGTTCAGAGTGGGAGACAGTGGAGTACCACGAGGCCTAACCAATCACACACCAGTCTTTGAGAATAGCTACTACTTGGCTGCGAATTAGTCTTTTTGGCTCACCATCCCACACACCCATCACTGTTGCAGCATCATTTTTAAATAGCGTCTGCAGTGTGGATGGAATAATAAAATCACCCAGATAAGGTACAGAAAGGCTTTACTTTTCTCCTCCCTTTCCTTGTCATGTGAAATCAAACTGAAGAAAAACTATGATTCTCCTTGAACTGTTTATGGAGCCAATAAAGGAACCAGACTCTCAGTCTAAGTTGCTAGGACTTCCTGGACCCATCAATGAGAACTTCTATGGCTCAGAGGTTTAAAAACACATGGTGTCCTAGCAACTAGAAGGATGTGCAGCTATGACATACAACTATCTACTGGGGCTTTGGGAGAAAAAAAATAATAATAATAAATAAAAATTTTAAAAAAATATGTAAAAAAAAAACCCCAAAAAACACATGGTGCCCTAAAATAGTCCTAGAGCACCAAGCTCCCTGCCTGACTGGTTCATGGGGCTCCCAGACAGAGTCTACTTAGGGCATGAAGTATGAAGGATCACTGTCAAGGGGCTGGGCCTCTGTATTACAGAACTTTATCACAGGCAGTTTTATCAGTTTATCAGCCTCCTATATCAGTGAATTTTTTTTTAAAGTTTCCATATCTGCCCTCAAGAATTACATCATCATATCCTCTATAAAAACCAACTAAACAGCATCAGATGCACAGAAAATAACTCAAACCAGCTGACTAATCCCCAAAATCAAGCTATTTTCAAAAAGTACCTCTTTCAACTCAACCTAGAAACAGGTTCACAGACCTGTTTTATAAAGAAACCAAGGACCATCTCCTGCATCACTTTAAAGTCATAAATTTGGAGGCAGAGTGGAAATCTAGAACTTGCTACCATCCCCATTTCCCCAATACTCTTTTTGGCATAAGCCATTCTTTACTCCTTTTGAATTCAGGAGGGCAGCACTGTAGGAGTGCTGGTACAAGGCAAGCAGACGTTGCCAATTTCTAAGCAATAAACACGAAGTTTCAAATCCTGTCAAAGACGGACCATCTTAGTTTTTTCACTGCTTTGAGAAAAAACTCTCCATAAGCTGAACTTTTTAGTAATTATTTTTCATCTTCTTAAAAGATCACTCATTTCGACCCCTGACTAAACTTTTTTTTTTTTTTTTAAGCCAACTTCACTGGGAGATAATAGGGTCAACACTGGCTCACTGCCTAAATTTTCTGATAAAACCTCATTCATTCATTCATTCATTCATTCATCATCCACTCATCCATCTACCCATCCATTCATCCAACAATTACTTACCACGTGCCTAATATGTGCCAGGTGCTGAGGACACAATGATGTACAAGATGGACGTGGCCTATGCATACATAAAGTGTATGGTGTACTGGGGGAGACAGACAATAAACATATAACTACAGCTCTGATAAGTCCTATGAAAGTGAGGCAGAGAAGGCTAGCTGTGCCTTTAAAATTTGGGAACCCCTTTCCTTGCGTAGAGCTGTTGCTGAGAAGAAGCTGCCCAGCCAAGTCCTAGATTTCCCAGGGCCCTTGACATTTTGGAGGGCCCCTGTGTTTAGCTCACCCCAGTGGAATGTGAATGGAAGTAATGTGTGCCACTTCTGGGTCCAGGCATTTCAGTAGGTATGCCTTCTCTTTGCTTTCTCTTTCCCCTTCTGCCAGCTGGATGCAAAGAGCTCTAATATTCTTGCCAGGGATGGGCAAACTGGGCCTGAGGCCTGTTTTTGTAAAGTTTTATTGGAACACAGGCAAAAGCTATTCATTTATATATTGTCTATACTGCTTTTCTGCTACAATGAAAAGTTTAATAGTTGCAACAGAAACTGTATGACCCACAAGCCTAAAATATTTACTATCTGGCCCTTTAAGAAAAAGTTTACTGAGCCACAAGATGGAAGGAACCTGGACCCCTGAATCAACATGCAGAGAAGGCTACCTACCCACCCACCAGGAACACCCACACTGGACTGCTATGGGGACAAGAAAGACTTCTAATTTGTTACAATAGCTAATGTTATACTACTTCATACAGAAAGTAAAGCACAATGTACAATAAGAAAATATAATAGAAGATAGACGATCAAAGTTAGACTCCACTATACTTTCCTATTCTTATCACAACATTTGGGTCCTAAATTTAATGTCAACACTGCTAAATGTTTTAAAGTGTCATAGTTTTTAAATGGTTCCAAAGAGTCTGACCTTCTGCTCAATAAAATTAATTAAGCCCCAAAATATTTGCATTTGAAATCTCTGGCTTGCAACATACAACCTACCCTTCTAATTCGTAGTAGTGTCTCTTTTTAAAATACAGAACATATTTAGCCAGGTTTCTAAAAACAGCCAAACAAAAGACCTCAGGCTAAAACGAACAATTTGCTTGGATTACAGGTGTCAGTCCACGACACCATTGAAGTACTTGTTCTCTACAAGGAAAATTCAAATACATTTACCGAGGGCAACACACCTTCGTTAAAAAAAGTTAGTCCTGCATGGCTCCCCCAATCACTAGCCATGTGACCTTGGACAAGTAACTTAACCTCCCTGTGCCTCCACGTTCTCATGAGCACATACCCTAACTGAAAAGGGTTGTGATAAGGATTAAATGAGATAATGTGACCAACACTTAGCCCACTGTAGGTGCTCAGCATCGTACTGCTGCCTCTACTATTTCAATGACCAGATCAAAGCAGCCAGACTGTGCCATAACATTAAAATCCCATTCCACTGGTATCCTCCAGTGTAGTTAAGTAAATTCTTGACATATAGCAGGAACTGGACTCAACACTAAAGACTGATTGGATTAAAATTAAAATCTTCCTGAGGGCCGGCCCCGTGGCTTGGTAGTTAAGTGAGCGCGCTCCGCTGCTGGCGACCCGGGTTCGGATCCCGGGCTCGCACTGACGTGCTGCTTCTCTGGCCATGCTGAGGCCGCGTCCCACATACAGCAACTAGAAGGATGTGCAGCTATGACACACAACTATCTACTGGGGCTTTGGGGGGAAAAAATAAATAAATAAAATCTTTAAAAAAAAAAATAAATAAAAAAATAAAATTAAAATCTTCCTGAGACAACTAAGTGCTCAAACCAGTTTAAACTGAATGCCACAGTCAGTCATTAGGCACTGGAGTTAATATAACTACCATTTTTCTGTGCTAAAGTCAGCACTAACTTACTTAGAGGGCACGTAATTCAGGTAGTCACAGCACCACCCTACTGAAAAAGCTTAGCAACCATGCATAATCAGTCACTTTAGCTCCACTTCATACATTAATGCTAAACTTAAGTGTGTCACATCCTCAAGACTGAACACCAGCTTCTCTTAAAAAAGAAACAAGCACATAACATGTTGCCATGTGAAAGAAAGAAAAAAGGTCAGACTGAAAATTATATGATCCCATTATATCAAAACAAAAAGAGTGTGTGAGTAGGCATGTGTATATTCATACATGCAGAAATTTAAAGAACAAAGCAAAACTAGGATATATGCCAAATCATTAACTATAATTCCCTCCCACTAGTGTGATAAAGAACAAATTTTTTCTTTGTTTCCTGTGTTTTTTAAACATTGACCATGTATTTCTTTTGAATAAAGTAAAAAGTTTATGAAATTAAAAAACAAAACAAAACAAACACTATTTTGGACCTTGAGAGTTCTTCCCCATGTGGTTTTTTGTTATTGTTTTTTTTTGCAATAGAGATCATGGTGCCATTTTTTGAGCATTCTTATTTAAACAGAAATGAGGAAAAACCTATTAACAGACAAAAGAAACAAGCTTTGAACTATCAAAAAGCTATCAAAAAAACAGAAAACAAGTGTTGGTGAGGATGTGGGGAAATTGGAACCCTGTGCACTATTGGTAGGAAAGTAAAATGGTACAGCCACTGCGGAAAACAGTATGGCGGTTCCTCAAAAAATTAAAAATAGAATTACCATATGATCCAGCAATTCTACTTCTGGGTATATACCCAAAAGAACTGAAAGCAAGGTCTCAAAGAGATTATTTATATACCTCATGTTCACAGCAGCATTATTCACCATAGCTAAAACGTGGAAGCAACCCAAGTGTCCACTGACAGAAGAATGCATAAGCAAAATGCAGTATATACATACAACGGAATATTATTCAGCTTTTAAAAAGGAAGAAAATTCTGTAATATACTACAACATAGAAGAACCTTGAGGACACTATGCTAAGTGAAATAAGCCAGTCACAAAAAGACAAATACCGTATGGTCCCACTTACATGATGACATACTTAGAGTATTCAAAACCAAAAAGACAGAAAGTAGAATGGTGGTTGCCAGGCGCTAGGGGGAGGGAAGAATGGGGAGCTGTTGTTTAATGGGTATAGAGTTTCAGTTTTATAAGATGTAAAGAGATATGGGGATGAATGGTGGTGATGGTTGTACAACAATGTGAATGTATTTAATACCACTGAACTGTACATTTAAAAAGGGTTAAGACGGGGGCCAGCCCCGTGGCGTAGCGGTTAAGTGTGCACGCTCTGCTGCTGGAGGCCTGGGTTCGGATCCCGGGCGCGCACTGACACACTGCTTATCAGGCCATGCTGTGGTGGCGTCCCACATAAAGTGGAGGAAGATCGGCACAGATGTTAGCTCAGGGCCAGTCTTCCACAGCAAAAAGAGGAGGATTGGCATGGATGTTAGCTCAGGGCTGATCTTCCTCACCAAAAAAAAAAAAAAAAAAGATTAAGATGGTATATTTTATGTGTATTTTACCACAATTAAAATATATATATATATATAAAATGTGTGTATGTGCCCATGACTTACGAACTATATAAGCTACAACTATACTTTTATATTGCGTATATTATGAAACATATAATAACAAGAAAATTTTTAAATATACAAAAATAAATGTAAATGGAAGTTCTAATATGTTCTTCCCGCACCCTGATGGATCGCCTCAGGAACCCCTCAGGAGGCCTAAAGCCTGAGATCTGACACACACGGAACGGTGATGTCTCTTTCTCCAGCCCATGCCCCATCGTGCACAGGGGAAAGAAGAGTGCCAGCAGGGACCAACTGCTCACATTAATTTGCCTTCTCTTCCTCCTTTCCTTCTCTTGCATTCCAGGAGTATTTAACCCTTCTCTAGGGTCTCAAGAATATTTAATCCTAACAGACTCAGCTATAACAAATCCTAAGCAAGTAGGAAATCTCTGGCAAGTTTAGAGAGAGACTCAAATAGGAACTGGATGTAAATGCTACTCTACAGAACCATGGAGATCCCTGAAAAACAACTTGGTGAATCGGCAAAACCTAAACTACAATGAGGTTTCCAGATAAGTCTCTTGGGTGCCTGGAGAATGAAGATCCTGAAGGCTTAAAAACATTGCTTGTGACAATTCACTAAAAAAATTCAACTGGATCTAAAATAAGGCTCTATGTGAGAGAAAGCGTGTGCTAGCCAGCTGCTGGAGAGAGGCTTACCTTTAGTATCTCAGGTTCTTTGATATCCAGAGATTTTGTGTTCCAGTGTTGTAGATTTTTACGTAATCTGTGATATTTATGAGCACTTGGTGGTGTAAAAAACCAAATCACGCAAACTGCAGTCATGAATCCAAGGCCAATTCCCAGAAAGAGTCCATTCACATAATGGGGGAGGGGAAGGATGAGGTACGCATAGACACACATTATAAAGAAGCCCAGCGTCTTCACTGGTAATTCCGGGTGCTGCACGGCGGAGGCCATCTCATCGTCACTGTCAAGAGCCGTGCCATCGTCTACCAGCACCTCTGGCTTGAGAGGGATATCTGGGAGCTTATCAACTTTACTCTCCCCCTCCGTTTCCAAATCAAAGTCCTCAGTGTACAGTTCACAAAACTCTTCATCTTCTTTGCTCACTAAGGCAGACAAAGAACATTTCTCAAGAACTAGAGAACTTGTCTTCAGGCCTAAATCCTTTAGACTGCTCACCTGGGAACTTTTCAGTTCTGCCTCTCTTGCAGGCTCATCAGTGGACTTCGGGGGGTCACTTCTGGGGATGCTGGGATCGCCTGGATAGTCATCCCCCTCGGAATCACACTCCTCTTCCTTGATGCTGTAGTTGTTATTGCTTTCTAAGAGACCGTTCAGGCTGGACAGATTGGAGAGTTCTGAAGCACTTGAAGATAAGGCTTTGGGCCTATGGCTGCCACTTTCTTCCCCTATAATTTTACTAAGGAGCTGAAAAGGCTCATATATGACTTCTGAAAGGCGTCGTTTAGTGTCTTCGATTTTAGCCTCCATTTCGGGCACTTTAAAAAAGGAGCGCGTATCGGAGGGAGAAGTCAGTGGGGAAGAAGGTGCAGTTTTGGAATCTCCACCTGTGTTTCGTGGCTGTGTGAACTGCTTGAACAGGTGTAAATTCAGCTTGGAGTCAGGCGGTTTATAGGACACAGTATCTGACTCCTGCCTGGAGGTGTCTGTGGACAGAGACTTGACTAATGTCTTCATCAAGTGTCTGTGCCTTGAGGGGTGTAGGGATTCTTTTGGCTCCACCTCAGTGGACAGGGACTTCACAAGGCTCATGAAGGGTTTTGTGCTGGAAAGTGTGGAGGATGAGGCACTGGATGAGAGGACAGGAGACTTGGAAGGAGAGGACAGTGGGGAGGAAGAACCGGTTTTCTGCTCAGAAAGGGAGGACACACTGGGAGAGCTAGCTAAGGGCCCCAACAAAGACGACCCTGGGGACAGAGCCAATGGCACTGTACTTAATACTTGCACTGCTGGAGGAGGGGACTCCAACAGCTTTGCAGTGTTCTGGGAGACGGGCAAAATGGCAGGAGATAGTCCATCTGCCAGGACAGGCTGAGCGGCAGGGCCAGCGGGGTCATAGCCACCCTGGGGTTCAAAACAGAGGTCTTCCTTGGCCTCGAGCCCTGTTACAATGCTTTGGTCGTCCAGCCCCTCCTCGAGGTACTCCCTGAACTCCTCCTCCTCTTCCTCCTCCTCCTCCCCGGATGCCGAGAAGTGAATGGCGATAGTGTCTCGGGACACGGACCTCTGCACATGCACTCTGGGGGCTGATGGTTTTGGCATGTCAATGATTTTTTCGGCATGGCGACCATTCAGACTTGTCATTGCCAGCTTCACAAGGGCTCAGGCTCTGTGAAAACAGCAAGAAAACCAGAAGTCAGAAAGTGGTTTCTCCATAGGAGACACTGTCATGTGCATAAAGGAGTACAGATGAAGCTCACTTCTAAATGGTGATTACGCTTTTACTTGGCAGATGGCCACTGTTTTTCACTTGAGCAGGTTTAATGGTTTCATTTTCACCAGATAAATTCCAGTTAGACATTCTCTTTTATGAGCAAACTACAAACCAGTGTTATATCCGCCATACAATCTGTCTTACTTCACAACATCTGAGTAATCGTTTCCTCCCTCTTAACTGGCTCATTTCTATCAGCAAATCTGTATTTCAAGGGCCGGCCCAGTGGCTTAGCGGTTAAGTGCTCACGCTCCGCTGCTGGTGGCCCGGGTTCAGATCCCGGGCGTGCACCAACGCACCACTTGTCCAGCCATGCTGAGGCTGAGTCCCACATACAGCAACTGGAAGGATGTGCAACTATGACATACAACTATCTACTGGGGTTTGGGGAGAAAAAGGGAACAAAAAAAGGAGGAGGATTGGCAATAGGTGTTAGCTCAGGGCCAGTCTTCCTCAGCAAAAAGAGGAGGATTGGCATGGATGTTAGCTCAGGGCTGATCTTCCTCACAAAAAAAAAAAAAATCTGTATTTCAAGCCTTGAAATACCTGCACAATAGATGTTACCAGCATTACTTCAGAAGTCTAACAGGATAACATGCAACATCCTGCTGATTTTAAGGATCTTGGAGCAAAAATTTCACCAGTGGTTTTCTTGCTATAAAAAGCTAACCGAGGAGGGTTATTGCTTCCATTGCAGTTTTCACAGCAATCCTAACAATTATTTGGCTTGCATCTTCCACCAACACTCATAGTATCTTGCCACTGCAAATAAGTAGCAAAGTATCCAAGGGCGGAAAGGGAAATCTGTAAGCTAACTGCTATGACCTGTTGGCTTCTTTATTCCCCAAATGGTAGGTACCATAAGGCGAGAGTATTTAGGCAGCCATCAAGACATGGCCATCTTCTGAGGCTTCAGGATAAAGCAAACTTATATGGTAAACTGAATCCAAGATTCAAAGGGCAGGAAAATGAAGTATCAACGTCCTAACTCACCACCAACCAAGAAGACTGCTAAGGGCTATGGTGAGAGACATGGAAGTTATGCTTTCTTCCCTTCTGGAGCTTAGTAGCTAGCTAGAGAGAAGACAGACACCTGAAAAGCTGGGCAGAAAAACAAAAGACACCAAGCCCACCTTGTGACATCTAGGACATTACCTCTCTCCTTATTCACTTAAGGCCCATTTACTGGGCACCAGGCATCATGACAGGCCCTACAAGATTGAAATTAACACCACAAGCTAGAAAGAGACCCTGTCAAAAGAGCTAAAACACACTTGAGGAGTGGACTTCAGCATTCTGAGGAGGGTGAGATCAGTGTGGGAGGTAGGACACTTACTCAGTCTTTTAAATTGATGAGTAGGCTGTGACGGAATGGGCATGATTAGAGAGAAGGAACAAAAGCATGAAGATGAGCATGGGCATGGTGTGTCCTGCCACGTGGGCCTGTTCTCTCCCTGCAGGACAGAGGGTGGGTGTTGGGGAACAGTGGGAGACCGTCGGTACAAGCAAGGCATCATGCAAAAGTGGAAAGAGCAGCCTTGTGACAAGGAAATAAGGCTTCTGGTACTTGCTCCTTTTCCAGCTGACTCTGGGACCTTGAACAAGCCAAGAATACACTGGGTCTCAGAATCTTCGTCTGTAAAATAGGGGATCAAGAGTCTTTTCCAAATCTAAAACCCCACGTTTATGTTTACAGGTGATTGTATACAACTTAACATAATACACTTATATAAGTAATCTACCATAAACAACAATATGTTGCTTGCTTATTTCTTTAATTTGAAGAACTCCTATATTTAAGTCTTCCACCAAACATTCACGTTCAAATATATGAATGCGGTGGGGGGGGGGGCGGCAGCAGGAAATAGTGATCCTGGATCACTAGAAACAGGAAATAAACCCAATGATGACAAGAATCACAGTTCAACGGCCCAGCCACAACAAGGACACATCTTGAAACTACACATTCTCAATATCAATACTTCAGAGAAATTACTTTCATAAAAACTTTCCAACAGAGTTTTACCCATGCTCATTCACGACCCTCAGGTTCTCCTAGCCCCACTGGATCCAGGAAAAGGAAATGATTTCTATCGGTCAGACAAAGCAATTTAAATCCAGGAGCTGGCAGCAAGCTAAAAAGACAGCCTCAGGTCCAGGACAATCCTTCCCTGTTATCTTTAAGCCACAGGTCTGTAGGCTTAGTGAAAAAAAAAATACCAAGCGCAACACGTTTTTCATTTAACTGTCACCCAGTTTTTTATAAGAGTAAATTAAAAAGAAAATTATAGAGGTAATTTAAAAAGAAAGTCTGGTACTTGGTAATTCTCAGTAGGCTGAAAAATAAGCTTCATTTCAATGACTTTAATAACATAAAGGATGATCTGCAAGGCTCTGCTGTTCTGAGGGTGCTTCACGGGAGTGGTGGCTACAAGTTAAGGTGATTGTGGGCACAGGTGCAAATACAGAGAGCATGATTTTGGGGTTGAACAGTGTAGGTTGGTCCTCTGGGGAGCAAGGCAGGAGTGGAGAGGCTCGTCTGTAGCTGAGGGTGGGATTGCCTGGGAATCCGCAGGCAAAGTCAGGCCCAGTCCAGGCCCTAAGGGTGAAAACAGCAGTGTATCCAGGAGCCTGTGGCAAGGCCCCAGGGAACAGTGAGCTGGCACCTGCCCAGGAAGGGCCATCAGGAGCCTACTTGCCCAATCCTCCAACACACAGTCGGGCCCCCTGACTTGCTTGTTAAAGGGACCTCTGGTGATCTCTGATCAGACTGTCTCAAGGTCTGTGTCAGCCAACAGGGCCTGAGCTGGGCCCCATGGAAAGATGGGTGCCAGATGGCCAGCATGGGGCAAGCAATCTGGCTCACCATTGCTGATGTCTTTCTCCAGAGCTCAGGCAGTGGCTTCGGAGGTTTAGAGAAACTCCCCCAAATCCACACTGACCAGAGCCTGGCTCCACTTCACTAGTTTTTTTTTTTTTTTTCCTCACTAAAATCCGCCATGTGAGGTGAAAGCAGCACTACTACTTTTTAAATACAAGAAAATCTCAGGGGGGCCGGCCAGGTGGCTTAGCGGTTAAGTGCGCGTGCTCCGCTACTGGTGGCCCGGGTTCGGATCCCGGGCGCGCACCGACGCATTGCTTCTCTGGCTATGCTGAGGCCGCATCCCACATACAGCAACTAGAAGGATGTGCAACTACGACATACAACTATCTACTGGGGCTTTGGGGAAGAAAAAAAAGGAGGATTGGCAATAGATGTTAGCTCAGAGCTGGCCTTCCTCAGCAAAAAGAGGAGGATTAGCACGGATGTTAGCTCAGGGCTGATCTCCCTCACAAAAAAAAAAAAAAGAAAAGAATAAAGAAAATCTCAGGGCCCTGTTTGCTCATCTGCAAAATGAGGGGATTAGACTAGAGAAACAAAGACTGCTTGTAGGACCAAAATTGCTGGATAATTGGGTGTACTAGAACCAGGGTCCATGGTTTGAGTTCTAGACAACCCATCAAGCAGTCACACCTTCCTTCTGGGGACCACTCCAAGCCCCCTCCTCTCTGTCCTCCTAGTGGCTGGCTGCCAGGGCCAGCAAAACTGACCTTCTCACAGTTACAGGCTTGCAGGACAGCCAAGATCAAGAGAAAAAGCACCTGACTGTTGCCCAGAAAGATTGTGTGGTTTGTCCAAGGCCACAGCACTGAATGAGGAGGAGGCCAAGGAGACAGATATGGGCTTTTGACGCTGATGTCCTGATGCCTTTCCCACCACAGCAAGCTGCTTCCTCAAGCATGTCACGTACGCTCTTTATTACTGCTTATCCTGGCCTTGGTACTTGCCCCCGTGCCCCTTCACGGACAGCTTTCCCAGGAACTAAGAGCTCCATTCTCAACAACCAGCATGTGACCAGCTGCACTGAGGAGGAATGAGGAGTCTCATTATTCACCTGACAATCTAGCATCATAAAAAAGTAACTCGCCTCCTGCCTTCTACTATCCAAACTCAATTATAACCAGGCTCAAAAAAAAGAGACATCCTTATCTCAAGCCCTCAGGAACTGAATGAAACGCCAAAAAAGGAAATTTCCTTCCCAACAGGTCTCCTTCTTCTAAAGCTACCAGCAGACCACATGACATTGGGTTTTAACACTGACTCCTGAGTCTAGTGAGGGGAGGACCTATAGCTCACATTGTCACATAGGACGATTTCCTGCCAGACATACGTTTAAGCAAAAGTCTGATTTGGTCATACTCAAAGTGGTGCTAACGATTAATTACGTCCAGCCCCAGAATGGATGGGGGTGGCAGAGGCAACATTGACAAACTGACGCCGCAGGTCTGGTGTCTGTGAAGGCAGGCTCCATTATCAGGCCCATCATTCTACTGAAAATAATTAACAATGAATTCCATATTGAAAAAAAAAAATCTGAAAAGCACTGAAGCATCAACAACTGAGTAAAGAATAACCACGCCAAAACTAAGGAAAATGGGAACCCAGAGAGATGAGCTCTCGAGAAGCCACTCTTGCCCTCAAAACACTGAATGATTCTGGCAAGTTGGAACTTTCATTTTAACGATCTCCTGAAATCAAAGAAATCAAAGTCCAAGGCTGGCCGAGGTGGAACACTAACTAGAGACCCTTCTACAAGTAGCTGGGACCCCAAAGGGCTACATCTACTTGGCAAGAGGTGTTGAACCAGAGGCAAACCAGCCCTCATTTAGATTTGATAAGTTGGAGGATATTATGCCAAGTGAAATAAGCCAGTCACAAAAAGACAAATACTGTATCCATTTATATGAGGTATCTAAAGTAGTCAAATTCATATAAATAGAAGTAGAATGACAGTCACCAGGGGCTCAGAAGAAGGGGAAATGGGAAGTTGTTTTTTAATAAATACAGAGTTTCAGTTTTGTATGATGAAAAAGTTCTGGAGATTGGTTGCATAACAATGTGAATATGCTTAACACTACTGAATTGTACACTTAAAAATGGTTAAGATGGTAAATTTATGTTATGTATATTTTACCATAATTAAAAATAAAAAATGTTTTTAAAATTTCACGATTCAAAACTTTACAATGAAATAATATAATACTTTGAATTACTTATCATGCCAACTAAAACAATTCAATTCAAAAAGCTCACATTGTTCTTTAGTGTTTACACTACCTTGTGGTTACATTCTAAGATGATAAATGCAAATGCATTTATGTTCCCATACTTTTAGGGGGCAAAAAAAGCTTTTTAGAGCCAAATGCTCTCTGAACCTCAGCCTTAGTCAGGTATGTTTCCAGGAAGGATATCTCAAGCTGTTCTGCTGACGGGTCTTTCCTGAGGTCTTGACTATAAGTCTCCATTAAGATTACCATGCCTTGTAAAGATGTTCACTGCTCTAAGATTGAGAAAGCCTCCAATAAGCGTTTCTCCCCCAGCACTTATGCAGGATTCTATTCTATCCAGTCTAAAAACAAGGAACAAATCAATGGTTCCCATCTAACCTGAATTTATAAAAAACAAAGGCCTCAAACAGGAAGCCAACAGCCCATTGCCCTTCCTATTATGAACTCCATGAGGCTATCAACTTCAGTGGAGTCAGAATTAGAATACCAAAGATCCATGAAATCTGTTTTATTTCTAGTCACTCAAAAAGGTTATCATCATTTATTAGGCCATGAAAAACCAATCAACAATAAATCAGACTGCACAATGAAAAATGAAGAGCTATTTCAAGACTCAATGTTGGCATTTATTAACTCAGAGATAATAACCTCTCTGAATCTGGTGGAGGCTTTTTTGGCTAATATTCTAATCATAACTGCCCTTCCTACCTCCAGCTATAATGGAAACAATTCACTCCTGGGGTCCTACAGAGACATAAAAAGAGAAAACAGTTCCTTCCAGGCAGCTCACTTATCACCAACTCATCTACTTGGTCCTCCCACATTAGAACAAATAGTAATGTGGCTATTATTATTATTAATTTCTAATTTACATACTAGATTAGAAGTGCTGGAGGAAGGAAAAAGAGAAGGAGGAAGCAAGGAGGGAATAATGCAACACTGACTGAAAATTGACCTAATCTCCAGATATAGAGAGCACAGTATAATATTTATATCTACATATATATACAGTATTATATATAATATATTTTAACAAGCAAGGCTGGTTTGGAATATGTCTCATTTCTCAGGAACGTCCCTAATCTTTCAAGGTCGTTATCAAAATTCTTTGTTGAGGCTGGCCCAGAGGCGTAGTGGTTAAACGTGCGCGCTCTGCTTTGGCGGCCCAAGGTTCGCAGGTTTGGATCCCAGGCATGGACCTACACACCGCTTATCAAGCCATGCTGTGGCAGCCATCCCACATGTAAAGTAGAGAAGGATGGGCATGGACGTTAGCCCAGGGCCAATCTTTCTCAGCAAAAAGAGAAGGATTGGCAATGGATGTTAGCTCAGGGCTAATCTTCCTCACACACACACACAAAAATTCTTTGTCTTTATAAAATTCAGCCTGTTACACATTTGCTGCCTCTGAACAAGCCTGCACTTGGACATATGATATATGAGTACCAACCATCTGCCAGCATAGGCTGTGTCAGTCAATAGCTTTAATTCAGAAACTTCTCCTGGCAGAAGAAAAGAGGCAAGCTGCACTGTATTACAGAAGATGTCTTAACACCTCTTATCTGTGCATTTTTAAATAGAATTTGGTTTTATAAAAAGTAAAGAAGAGGCCTTAAGATTCCATTTTTCTGCCTTGATGCTACAGAGGAAACAGTGAATCTGGTCAAAACCAACCACAGTAGAAAGGTAGGATTTAGCCTAAAAATCTCAAGTACATCTTAATAGGTATCCCTTGATTCATTTAAATTCAGTGAAGCAGCTGAGAATTGCCAGCAGCCATTCTAATCTGTTAATACTCCAACTCGCAAACAAAAATCAATATTGACATTCTAGTTAACGAACTAGTTCTAGCCTTAGTTTCATTTAAAAAAAAGAAAAGAAAAGTACTCTTTGAGCAAAGGCAATCCTCCCAAGGCACTTAGACCTTGATTGTTAGAAACTCAGAACTTCTTTCCCATTAGTTATTAGGTTCCCAGAGCCACACTCAAAGTCTTCAACCCAGCAGGGTCCTGCACCACAAACACACAACACAGGGTTTCTACCACTAGTAAACAACAGGTCCACCCTCTTCAGCCACTGCACAGACCTTTTACCTGCTGTGAGGAAGGGCCACCTGAGAAGGGTGCCACATCCCCAGAGGAAAAAAGTGTTCAAAAGTATCAACACAATTAGAATTTTGCTTTATTGATTTCTAGATGGTCCAGACAATGAAATCCAAATTCAGTTCACAGTAACTCATTCAAAACCAGGTCATGCCTCCAGCACAATCACATGAGGCCTGTGGATGTTTATAAAAGATAACATCGGTGCCATCCACTGGGGGAACTCCAGCAGACAACAGATGGACATGGTATAAAGACATCATCTATATGAAAGCAAAAAAAACTCTCAAGTAATGAAAACTCAGGGCAGGTATGCCCAAATCAGATGGAGCTAACCAAGTAAAGAAGTCTGGGAATAATTTTTTTTTTTTTTAGCAGAAAAGTCATGTATGTGACTTAGGAGGAAGAGATGTAGAAAAAAGAAGATTGCGGATATGAAACACAGGTGCAGGGAATGGCGCTGAGATGGGAACAAGTCAGTCAAGTCATATCAAGAAAGTCGCTAAACAATTAGGTCAGCTACAGCTGAGGGGCTGCACTGGGGGGCGCAAGAAGAAGATCAGTATTTGAGTTTAGGGGCAGGGAATCAATTGTTCAAAACCTTTGAAGGCTAAGTATTTGGATTTATATTTAAATCTCAGGAAACAGAATCACTGTAGGTTCTTGAGAAGTTTGGATACTGGATGTAAACATTTTTGTTCAGGTGAATGAAGGCCTAGAACCTAGGAGACTAGAGCTGAAAATCTGGAAGATGAGACAAGGGTAGTGACCGTGGTCACAAAATAGCACATTTCAAAAGCTGATGCTCATGGGGTCAAATGTTAACAACAGGTGAATTTGGGGGCAGGCCCAGTGGCGCTGCGGTTAAGTTCGTGTGCTCCACTTTGGTGGCCCGGTTTGCAGGTTCGGATCCCGGGCGTGGACCAACACACCGCACGGCTTGTCAAGCCATGCTGTGGTGCCGTCTCATATAAAGTAGAGGAAGATGGGCACGGATGTTAGCCTAGGGCCAATCTTCCTCAGCAAAAAAAGAGGAGGATTGGCAGCAGATGTTAGCTCAGGGCTAATCTTCCTCAAAAAAAAAGAAAAGAAAAGAAAAGAAAAACAACAGGTGAATTTGGGAAGGAGTATACTGTGTTCCTTATTTGGTTTTTATTTCTGCAACCATTTTAAAGTTTGAAATTATTTGCAAATTAAAAAAATAACAAAAAAAGCAGGGTTCCTAACCATTGTTTGGCTTTGGGTCTATTGTCATATATTACTCCCCCCCCACCCCCACCCCGCCCTGCCGTTGGCTCTACCTGTCAGAATTATCAAGCCTGGTTACAGGTAGTAGAGGGAGCCAAAGTTTTACCATTCCTTGAATTTTTTAAACTTCATTTTGAAATAACTATAGACTCTCAAGAAGTTGCAAAAATAGTCCAGAGAGGTCCCACATATCTTTCATCAACCATTCCTTAAATTTTAAAGTCAAACAAATTCCAACTGGTTAAGAAATCAGGTTTTAACCACAGACCGCTAGTTCATCCTTGTAAGAAAAATGCCTTCAAACTGAGTAAAGACTGAGTAGAGTAAAACTTCCCCTTATAAGGACTTTCTAACAGTCTTTCTTCAGGTCTTTAACGGTCAAATTTAGAAAGATATCTTCAATAGACACTTCCCAAGTACATGAACAGGCAATTCACCCAAAAGTTCAAATGGCCAGAGCCGGCCCAATGGCCTAGTGGTTAAGTTCACACGCTCCGCTTCAGACGGCCCAGGGTTCGCAAGTTCGGATCGCAGGTTTGGATCCCAGGTGCGGACCTACGCACCACTTATCAAGCCATGCTGTGGCAGGCGTCCTACATATAAAGTAGAAGAAGATGGGCATGGATGTTAGCCCAGGGCCAATCTTCCTCAGCAAAAAAAAGGAGGACTGGCAACAGATGTTAGCTCAGGGCTAATCTTCACCACACAAAAACAAAATTTCAAATGGCCAATAAACAAACAAGCTCCACTTACCAAAAACAACAAAAAATTGGAAAATAAATCAATGAAACAATTTCTACCACCAAATTCCATGACTAAAATATAATGTGTGATGCTGGCAAGGGTTCAGTGAGACAAACCCTCTCTTGCACTAATTGTTGGAACATAATTAGTAAAAACTTTTCAGAAACCAATTTTGCAGTAACTATTAAGCACCTCAATGACATTCATACCCATACACACACCAGACAAAAAACACGGGGCATTAATGCTAGTTTTCACCATATAATAGGCTTATCAGTAATTTTTATTTTCTGCTTTAGGTATTTCCAAATACTTTTGTGATCTGGAAAAAAAACTATATGTAAATGCATGACAATCTTTAAAAAAAAATCATTATCTTCAGAACATATCATTGCACTAGCCCATCCTCCACACCTTAATCACAAGAAAACTAAGGCAGAAAGATTCACTTTTATAAAATGAGTCACACTATATGTATTTATGTATGTAATCTGCTTTTATACTCAAGATTACTCAGTGAAGTAATCCAGCATACGAGTTTATCAGTGAGGCCTTTGGCTTCAGTTCCACCAACTTGGTAGCAGTCTGACACTCAGGCAAATTATTTATTCTAACCAAGCCTCTGTTCCTCCATCTGTAAAATGGGAATTGCAAAAGAGTGTTCAGAAGATTAAATAAAACAATTTATGTAAAAAGCATTGAGCATTGACCCTGGTACAGAGCAAGCATTTGCTAAATGTCTACTGTTCTTGCAAGCATTTCCTCAAGTCAATAAAGATTCTTTTATACACGCTTTTAAATAGCTATATAAAATTAATATTCCATAATGTAACCATTTCAACATAGGATACTATGAATTTTTTGCTTTTACAAACAATGCTGCAATACATCATGATGCTATACATAACCTTTGACTGCCTCTGATTATTTCCTTAGGAAATATTTCTAGAAGTGAAATTACAAGGTTGAATAGCATATATAAATTCTCACTTCAATTTAAAAAAAACCATTTCAAGCTCATTTTAAAAAACTTCAGGGCCGGCCCTGTGGCTTAGTGGTTAAGTGCGCGCGCTCCGCTGCCGGTGGCCCGGGTTCGGATCCCGGGCGCGCACTGACGCACCACTTCTCCGGCCATGCTGAGGCCGTGTCCCACATACAGCAACTAGAAGGATGTGCAACTATGACACACAACTATCTACTGGGGCTTTGGGGGAAAAAGGAGGAGGAGGATTGGCAGTAGATGTTAGCTCAGAGCTGGTCTTCCTCAGCAAAAAGAGGAGGATTAGCACGGATGTTAGCTCCAGGCTGATCTTTCTCACAAAAAAATTAATTAATTAAAAAAATAAAAATAAAATAAAATAAATTAAAAAAAAAAAAAAAAGACCTGCAAGAAGGTCAAGAGATACTGGGTTCCCAGCAGAGGCATGGTCCTGCCTGGCCAATTGGCCACACTGTGGTTCCTTCTGAGGAGAACCACTTACCTATAGACCCCATGAGGTAACATTCCTCCATCAACTCCACCACCACTGTGGATTGTGACAGGGAAGGACTTGAGCTAACAGCCAGTGATGTGACTCGGCCCAAAAGTTCCACTTAACTGTGAGATTCTGACAACTGTTCAGTTGGTAGTAGAATCAGTCACTGAAAATACATACCGGGTGAAGCCATGAGGCAGCAGGGGCAGGAGCTCCGAGGAGGACCAAGACCCTCAAATGACAGTGACGGAGTTCGCCCACTTCACCTCTCTGAGCTTTGGGTTCTTTCACTGTAAACTGTGGGGACCCTCATCTATTGTCTTCAAGGAACTTTCCAGAAAGCTCTAAATTCTGATTCAATTTATGATTCAATTTCCATGGAACAGAAGCTACTTAGAGTCCTACGTTTCCATTTTGCACCAGAGAAATTCTTGGCAACTGCTCAAGTCAAGCAAAGGAAACCAGAGGGCACTTGAACTGACTAATGTGCCTAAGGCAATTAAGTCAAAATAGTTTTCTAATAATATTGAAACAGTTCATCTCCCATTAACAAATACTTTTAGACCTTCCGGACTTCTGGTCATAGGGGGAGTTTGCTGAGTCCACTAAGAATGAGATGCAAGGGCCGGCGCCATGGCTTAGTGGTTAAGTGCGCATGTTCCGCTGCTGGCAGCCCAGGGTTCGGATCCCGGGCGCGCACCGACGCCCCGCTTTTCAGGCCATACTGAGGCCGCGTCCCACATACAGCAACTAGAAGGATGTGCAGCTATGACGTACAACTATCTACTGGGGCTTTGGGGGAAAAAGTAAATAAATAAATAAAATTATTAAAAAAAAAAAAGAATGAGATGCAAATAATCAGCACTTGGGTGTGCTGTGGCAACAGAAAACATACGTCAGCCCTCCTCAAGCACCCCTCATCCCTCCCCCATCCACTGCCAAATTGTACAAAAGGTAACTCCTGCCCAGGCTGCCTCTGCTCTGCTGTGATAACAACAGAACTCCCATTGGGCTCTCTACCCCAAAGCTTCGTTCAACTCTTACTCCACACAAACATCACCCCAAACAACCTCTCAGCTTTGCCCTCTCATGGATTCAAACTACACCTCTTCCACATTCCTACCACCCTCACTTCTACGGTATCCTGCAGAGTCCTCCAGGGACCACCTATCCTTACAGGGACACAACTCCATGCCCTCTCACAAAAAACGATCCTACTCTGTCTGGCTTTTTTAAAAACGGGGAGGAGAGCGAGGTAAAAGAAGGGCTGGCCTAGTTTTTAAGACCAAACCACTATCTGTATTTTCAGACCAAACTACCATTTGCACCACCCTCTCTAAATCATTAGCACTGCTATCTACTGTCTGCAAGACATCCCCACCCCCGGGCCTGAGTCACTCCCACTGCCAAGGATTTCCATCCCAGGTAGGCAGGGTACAGGGGTAGAGGGTTGGCTGGGGTTTGCTGCACACCCCAACCAGGAGGTGGCTGCAGCATGCTGACCTGGTCCATGTTGTTGCTGTTTCCATGAAATTTCTGAATTAGCTCACTGATGTCCTAGTGATCCCCCACTGGTGTGATTCCAGGCTTTGTCTCTCATCCAGGCCTCCAATTTTGTCTCCCTCCAAGCAGATGGCCTTGCCCCTTATTCACTGGGAAGGTGGAAGGAGTTGCCATCTTGTCTCCCATACCCAATTATATACACTGATCACTATTCCCATCCCTTGGCTAGAAATTCTTGTATGCATTCCTCTCCACTCTCCACCCAAACACAGACCCAATCCAGGTCCAAAGAGGCCTAATTCTAAACCCAATGGATCCATCTGTCCCCAAAGGGTCATCTCTGATCTTCTCCTCTTCTTTATCCTCCAAACCTCTTTAGTTCCCCAGTCCTGTCGACTGAGTTCTTCTTTCGTCACCGCACACCTCAGTATTTCTTTCTGACTTCATCCCTTGCTCCAGCCACTAGCCCCCATGGCATTCTGCCGCCAGACTATCTTCCTTTGAACACTACTCTCATCATGTCACTCTTTTGCTCAAAAACCTATCACATTCTTGTATTTCATCTAATCTCCTTGGCTTTCAGGGCCCAATATAACCCAGCCCCTCTATCTACTCAACCTTATTTTCAGTTACTCTCCAACGTGTTCCCAACATTCTGGTTGGGTCTGATAAGCCACTGGCTCATGTGAAAACCATCCTCCTTCCCACCTCCATTCATGCAGCTCCTGTATTGGAAATGCCTTCCCCTCTCTCCTCTGCCTTGTCAAGTCTAGCAACCTCCATGAAGGTAGTGATGCTTGAACTAAACCCCAAGTCTTCCTCCTAGACAACTCCAGCCTCTCATCTGACCTCCTACATTTATACCACACAAGTAATCACAGAAAGTGAATCCTCAACCAAGAGTAGCCTGAGTTTCAAAAGTTCATCAATAGGTCAATTGTTTGAAATTCAAAATCCATTTATCCTGAAGGAAAATAAATGGGACATAGGTTCCTAGGCCCACAAAACTTAATGCAATCCACAACATAACTTAACTATGGTACAAATGTACCTTTCCAAGTACACAGAACCACCATCTATAACATAATGCAAAAGAAAAACACATTCCGAGTTCAGGTAATACCAGGACCCTAGAATTAAGGTCCCTGTCCACACTCCAGAAAAACACACTTCTAGAGAATAGGAAGCCAAAGGCTCAGGGGGTAAATCCAGACACTTTTCATTCATCTGCCCCAACCAGACTTCTGGAGTCTGAACTCCAATTTCCAAGCCAGCCCAAGCAGATGAGTCTGCTTTAATTCATGTGAGAAATTTTCTCATTCAACAGAAGCAAGACCCTGGAAAAGTGCAGAGGAATGGGACCTGCCTGCCCCGAGACACATAGGAGCCCAGGTAGCAGTCAGAGGAAACACCTCCTTCCAGGACCACTACATGCAGCAGGGGGACTGCTTCAATGACTTCCGATCATCGCCATGGAAAAAGGCTTCAGGCAGAACATGGGAAAATTTTTAATTTTCTTCTTTTTTTTTTTTTTTTTTTGTGAGGAAGATCAGCCCTGAGCTAACATCCATGCCAATCCTCCTCTTTTTGCCGAGGAAGACTGGCCCTGAGCTAACATCCTTGCCGATCTTCCTCCACTTTATGTGGGACGCCGCCACAGCATGGTCTGACAAGTGGTGCGCCAGTGCGCTCCCAGGATCTGAACCTGGGCCGCCAGCAGTGGAGAGCGCGCACTTAACCGCTACGCCACAGGGCTGGCCCCCCACACCGATATCTTCTAATTAACACGCATAGGAACTTTGTGGCCACTCCTCAGTGGGGGTTAGGTTCTAAAGTCAGGGCAAAAAGCTACCTATAGCCGAAATTATCCCTAAGAATCTCCTGAGGTTCCCACAAATTACTATATACATGCTTCAGGTGACCTTGTGTAGTCACTGTTGTGTCCATTCAAGTTCGAGAAACTTTAAGGCCGACTAAAGGATAGAACTAAAGGAAAGATTGAATGTGGGCTGGCCATTCACACCACTCTGCCTCTAGGAAGACTAACAAATCCCTAGTGTGGGTGGGAGGTGCTCAGGAGCTCCTACTTGTCTGCAGCATTTACTCTATCTTGTTTTAATATTAAACCTCTATGACTTTAATACATATTAACAGATGTGTTTGTTGTGAGGATTAAGGTGGAAGGTGGCTGGTTTTCTGAAGTAGGCTGAGAACTGGATGGGCCCCATTGTGCACAGAAAAATCTGGTTAAGAACTCAAGCCCTGGGGCCGGCCCCGTGGCTTAGCGGTTAAGTGCACGCGCTCTGCTACTGGCGGCCTGGGTTCAGATCCCGGGCGCGCACCGAAGCACCGCTTCTCCGGCCATGCTGAGGCCGCGTCCCACATACAGCAACTAGAAGGATGTGCAACTATGACGTACAACTATCTACTGGGGCTTTGGGGAAAAAAAGGAGGAGGACTGGCCATAGATGTTAGCTCAGAGCTGGTCTTCCTCAGCAAAAAGAGGAGGATTGGCATAGATGTTAGCTCAGGGCGGATCTTCCTCACAAAATTAAAAAAAAAAAAAAATGACCTCAAGGCCTGGCATCAGACAGACCTAGCTTCAGACTCCAGTTCCACTGCCTATCAGCCTATGAAGCTGGACAAGTTACTGCATAAAGCCTCTTTTTGCTCATATATAAATAAAATGGAGATAATAGTGCCTATCTCATAGGGGCTGCTGGGAAAATTAAGAAATAGCAGATAGCATACATAAGCTATTATTATCAGCATCCGCAGCAGGCGTGAGCACATCTTTTTTATGCATGCCAACTTGGCCAGAGTTGACCCCATCAGCCGTGTTATCAAGGATCAAACAGACAGCTTGTCGCTAGACTTCTCTAATCACCTGAACTAGACTATCCTGACTGTCTGACTTCAGGTTTAGTTCAGTCAGCTGTAACCATTAAAAATGACACAGGAGCAAAGCAGAAATATGGAACAGTCTATACATTGTAATACAAAATGAAAAAGCAGAACTTGGGATGATGTGTATACATCAAACACAACTATGTAAAAAGAATAAAAAGAACATACAATCAACAGGATCCTAGGAGGCTACAGAGACTAAGTAATAACAATTGGTGCTCTACTGTGAGTTATCTTTGCTTTTAGTGCAAAGCTGGTTAAAAGGACCATTTTTAAAACGAGGGTACTGGATGAGATCTGTAGTTTCACGAACCTCTTTTTTTCTGTCCCTTCTCCATGCTGGCCACATGTTTTGCAAGATTCTAACAAATGATGCTTCACAGTAATTGATTAATTCTGTTTACTATTTTTCCATTTCAACGCTGATCCAAATTTTAGCCAACAATTCACATTTATAAACAGTTCATAATACATTATGAAATCAAATCATTGCCACAGGTGTGATGATGATAAGCATAGCTAAGTAAGCAATCAGTTGCTTAATTTTGATAGTCAAGGGCACTCACATTCAAGGGCAACCTCATTCTAAAGGTAGTGAGCACGTTCAGTTTGAGGAGTGAGACCTGATACCAGCTGTAGTAACAACGTCTAGAGTTAGACCAATCTGGTCTGAGAAATTCCTATTATGTCATCCACAGCCAATCAGAACTTGGAATCAGCATGAAACCATACAGACTTGCAATTCCAAACAAAAGCAAGGAAATTTGATGGTTTGGGTAGCTTTTGTGTCCTTATCCTGGGTAAATATATAGTTTCTACTAAGTCTTTTGAAATGCTGAAAATGGCCCTGTGGCTCCCATGGGTTCCTTTGACATGCCAGGTTGGAACCAGCAGCCTAAGGTCAGCTCCACCCAGCAGACTGCAGTGGGACAACTGATCAGCCAGCCCTAATCACCTTTTTACCTAGTTCTCAAAAGGCAGATGCATCTTGGGATTGGGCAGAGGGGAGGTATACCAGAGCAGCCTAGGAAAAGTCTTCACACAGATGACCCAGCCACCCCTTCTCATCTCAGGGTTTATCATAATTGAGATGGGGAGATTGGAAGACATATAATTTGAAAAAATTCCACAGTAATCACATCCTAAGTATGTGCACACAACCCCCCCAATACCTACCATGGAATTAAGACTCACTGGTCTAAATCAACTTGGAATATTAGGAACACATTACTCTTACTTAAACACACACACACACACACACACACACACACACGGAAAAAGGTGATGGAATCACCAGGAACTCAGTTGGAGATATAGTACCAGCTATTCCTGGACATCAGTAACTAGTTAATCCAGTCTACATTTACGTTAGAAGGCACCCCCTTAGAGGCAATTGCTTTGTAAGAGCCTACCACTCTTTACCTACATGAAAAAAGGCCTATTTCTATCAAAGTAATCAATCAACTACTTTAGACATTTTAAATGAGGAATCAGAAGTGGGATACTGCTTCCACAGGCACAGGACACAGTAGAACTGGGTTCTGCTCCTGATCTTTGATATACTTGCCTGAACTGTTTGCCCCTTAAGTTGTGGCCTCATCTCCTGGAGCTGGTCCTAGCCCCCCCAACCCAGACCCTGGGTAAAGAGTTGACCCCAGCCAGGGCCTCCACAGCTGCCCATTCCTGAAGGTCTGTTTCATTGCTGTCTCAAGGCCCAAAGCAGGAATGAAAGGCAAGTGGAATAAAAAAGAAAGCTGGATGCACAAAGTAACAAGAGAAAAAGCTGTTTCTCAGCAGATCAGGGAAAATAGGCACAAGTAGCATTCCATACAAGTACACAGCCTGGAACCAAACCATCTAATCTCATTCTGGAGGCACATAAACCTCATGGCCGTACTGGGATCCACTTGACGTTTCAAAGAAGCGAATGCTGGAAAGTTGCGATCTTGACGTTTTTCTGTTCACAGGTCCAATAACTGCCTCACAGCAGTGTCCTGCCCTTTCCAGATGATTAGTACTGAGTTTGTTGTTGGAATTTTTTCTTCCAGCTTATGTGGGTCCTCAGAGAGTACTCTCTGCCAAAGCAAAACGCCAAAACAGGAGCAGAACTTTCTGGCCATCGCGTGCAATTAGGATCCCATAAAATCCCACTCAGATAACTCAACACCCAAAGCGCGCTGCCTGGGACAGCTGAGGCTAACTGGGAAGAGCTCCAGCTCAGGAGCAGCCTCGCTGGGTCTGGATTTTCTGACCTGTCAAATGAGGGTCATGATGAGGGAACCCCACCCCTCAGATTGCTGAGGGAAAGAATAAATGGGATAGCACTTCATAAACTGTAAAGTTTGGGCAGTGACATCGAAATGTTGCTATAATTAACCACACTGCTCTCTTCCCATGGATATAATGGAGTATACATACCAAGGGAATATTATTTCTTATTCTCAAAAAACCCTATCTGTTTGGCAGTTATTCTATTTAAACAAAGATGTATCATGATTATTCTTTTCTTGAGAAACTACAGGGTTTTTCCCTCTAAAAACTTTATGACAGCCATTTAAATTTCTGTGGTAAAGAACACCACTGGTATACTGAGCAGTACATGCCACAGTCCACTAAAGCAGGAGGAATCATTTCTCAAAGGAAAGGCTGGCCGAGGGCCATAGGGATCCAAGTCAGACACAGTGCTGATTTGTGAGGACATATCAGAAGGATTCTGAACCAATAACAACAATTAACTTTACACGGGCCAGGCCTCTAAGTGCTTTACCAACAATATCTCACTTAAGCCTAACAACTCTGCTGAAAGAAAGACTGAAAGTGCTTTAGGCAACTTACCAAGGTAACAAAGCTACTAACTAGCAGAGCTAGGACTCACGCTCCAAGGCCATCCTCTTCACCGCTGCACTACACTGCCTCATTCAGATATTTCCAGGGACAAATCAATCCAAAGTCAACCAAAGCTTTCTACACGTGCTCTGTGCTTCAAGAAAGAGTTCCATCCATTCAACATTTATTGAGCACCAGCTGCATGCCAAGCCCATCACTGAAAGACTAAGATCTTCACCCTATCTGTCTAGGGGAAGCCTCAATTCCAGGGTGGACCCTGAGTCTAAAGACAACTCAGGAACGCACTAAAAAGTGCTAAAAAAAAAAAAAAGTTGCAATAATTCACAGAACAGGCTACAAAATGCTTTATTCTCTCTATTGTTATAAGCCCCTCAAAGCCTGCTATGGATAACAGCCAACCTATTAAGGAAATATGCTCCATATTTCAAAGACTTTCTTATAGTATAGTAAACCAGTTTTTTTTTTTTTAAAGATTTTATTTATTTATTTTTTTTCCCCCCAAAGCCCCAGTAGATAGTTGTATGTCATAGCTGCACATCCTTCTAGTTGCTGTATGTGGGACGCGGCCTCAGCATGGCCGGAGAAGCGGTGCGTTGGTGCGCGCCTGGATCCGAACCCGGGCCACCAGCAGCGGAGCGCGCGCGCTTAACCACTAAGCCACGGGGCCGGCCCCAAAACCACAGTTTATAGCAAAAAGAAATCCAGCAGGCCTCCATTGGCCCTCAACGCTACCTACCCTATCCTACTCCTCTAATTCACCTCTCTATATAAGTAAATATTCTATTGCATGTACTAAAATTATAAAACCCCCAAAATACTGCACACTGCTTTTTGTGTGCTATAGGAACATACTTCCATCTTTAGGGAAGTTGGTTACAATTAGCTGGGACTTCACTGAGACACTGAGAGAGGGTATATCAGATGAGGCGGCCTACGAGGCTCCATCTGTAGCAAATGTTCACTCCACATTATTGATTACCTGGTGACTTTATTGATGTCTCTGTCTTCCCTTTTATGCTGGCCATCTCAGGCAGTTGTGACCAGAGATTTTCCCTACGTAAACTACTTCATGAAATGTTCATCTAAATGTCTCAAGGTACCGCTATACGGAAATTAACTTCAAAAATAACACCTGGTTAAAGACAAACTCTTATTTTCCCCACAATTTATCATGTATATAAAACAAGCATTTGGAGTTGATTGTAGAGCTAAGGCTCTCTTAACCTCACAATTTATGCACTGTTACAGGTCTGTTTGCACAAATATTTTAATTCAAGCCAAACCTTTCTACTTGGACACAGAATTTCAGCTCTGAGAGCAGAGGCCATGATTTAGAGTTCAGTACTTGTCATTTATACCCTGCCTTACAATTCACAAAGCAGCACAGTACTCGAGCGGCACTCAGGGAATTTAGAGATGGGCCAGGGGACAGACAAGGAAGTAATCAATGCAAGAGCTATGAAGGAACATGAAGGGTGCCAAGAGATCACAGCCAGCAGGGAGACCTGATCAGTTTGAGCATCAATCATGGAAGAGTCCCTGGAGCAATTGGGAACTGGGCTGACATTTCAAGGATGAGTCCGAGTTGGCTGAGGGATGGTAGCGTGGGCAGTCTAGAAGAGAGAATGGCACAAGCAAGGGACCTGAGGCAGGAGCACGGTCTAATGGAGGAATCCAAAGAAGCCCCTTAGATGTGGGTCTAGTGTACAGAGCACGAGACTGGAGAGGCGGGCAGGAACCAGGTCATGCAGGGCCTTGAAGGCCACATAGAGGAATTGGTCTTCATCCCAAAAGCAATGAGGAACAACTGAAGGGTTATTCTATGTGGTCTGGAGGCAGATATGGAGGTGATCAGATGTATATTCTGAAAAGCTCACTCTGGCTACAATGTGAAAGCAGACTGAAAATAGGCAAGAAGGGGTTCAAGAAGGTCAGTTAGATTCTTACAACATTTTAGTTGAGAGACAATGGTAGCCCAGATAAGGGAGGTGGCTGTGGAGATGAAAGGAGAGGCTTGCAAGACAGAAGATGAAACACATGGGACTTGGTGGATGGGATATGAAGTAAGCAAGAAAGCGCTCTTAGGGACAAGCCTTAGGCTTTGGGCTTACAAGAAGGACAGTAGTCAGTGGTCCCATTCACCAAGTCTGGGAATAAGAGGAGGATCGGGTTTAGGGGGAACGTAGTAGGTTCAGTTTGGGACATCTTAAGAGTCTGACACTGGGTAATCTCCAAGGGTGGATGTCAGAAAGGTGTTGAAAGTTCTGGTTCGGTAATTGTCACTACTACATATCAACCCAGACAAAAGACTAATGGTTCCTTACAAGTAACCTAAAACCAGTAGAAAGAGAACTTGTTGGATGATATAGTATTTTCTTGAAGTCATGAACTTCTAACAATACTGTGCAAGGAACATATAATAAAACCATTTCAGAAGTGTCTGCATAAGTTCAACTTTTTGAAATATATCTTTCAAGAGAAGTTTAATTTCATCTGCTATCCTACACAGAAAATTCTTCAACTTCTGGCATCCTAATTCAAACTACGTAGCAAACAAGAAACTTCAAAATGGAGAAGGAAGAATAACTGTTCCCTAAAATGAGCAGTGACAGGTCTCTGCATCACCTAAATAGCTCACTTAGTTGGCACTAATTCAATCAAAGTTTTGAGTTAAGAATAATAAAAAAGAATTCAGGGCCGGCCTGGTGGCCTAGCGGTTAAGTTAGCACACTCCGCTTCAGCAGCCCAGGGTTTGCAAGTTCGGATCCCAGGCTCAGACCTAGGCACCGCTTATCAAGCCATGCTGTGACAGGCGTCCCACATATAAAGTGGAGGAAGATGGGCAGTGATGTTAGCCCAGAGCCAATCTTCCTCAGCAAAAAGAGGAGGAGTGGCAAAAGATGTTAGCTCAGGGCTAATATTTCTCACCAAAAAAAAAAGAAAAGAGAATTCACTTTTATTGAAGATTTATGTCCCAGACACATCAAGACAGTCCTCATTTAAGTTTCATGGCCCTACAAGGCAGAAATTGTGTTTCCATTTCCCAAATGAGGGAACTGAGACAGAGAAGTTGAGAAACTTGCCTAAGGCATCAGAACTAGTAAGGGCAGAAATGAGAATCAAACAGGTCTAGGCAACTCCCTTCACCAATGCCCAAGACCAGGATAGGGAAGAAGCAGCTACTGCCTTGGTGCCAACCCTGTGCCGCAGACGTCGAATGTTGGGAAGTTTAATTTGGGAAGTTTTTTCTCTTATCACCCACAATTCAGCAATTACATTCTTAGCAACAAGATAACCTTAATTTTTAGGGCCAACCCGGTGGCGCAGTGGTTAAGTGCGCGTGCTCTGCTGGGTGGCCCACGGTTCGCAGGTTCGGATCCCGGCTGCCCACTGGCGCACCGCTTACATCAAGCCATGTTGTGGCTACATCCCATATAAAGCAGAGGAAGATGGGCACGGATGTTAGCCCAGGGCCAATCTTCCTTAGCAAAACAGAGGAGGACTGGCATCGGATGTTAACTCAGGGCTGATCTTCCTCTCACACATACACACACAAAAACATAACCTTAATTTTTAAAGAGTTGTGTTTGTCAATTCAATCCTCTCTGCTTCAGCTTCTTAAGAGAGTTTAGCCTGGTTAGACACATAACTCACACTCGAAAAAGCTTTATAAGTTTTATAATAATTGCTTATAAAATTTGAAACAAAATGTAAACTCAAATCTGGAAAAAACAAATGTTTGTTTTCCATCAAATGGCTACTAGATATTTCTAGCCAAAATCCATTGAAACTATGGTGAATAAGCCACCCCTAACTTACAAAACAATTTTTCAAAAACCACTTATTCTTAAGCCAAACTCAGAACTTTTTTTCCTGAGGAAATAATGCTATTAGGTAAATTCCTTGCCAAGCCACAAAAGCTTTAACAACTCAAATAGTCAACAAAGGATTCTATGCATGTTAACAGGAAATATTACAGAGTCCTTACAAATGGCAAGTATGTACACTATGTAGAAATGAAGCAACAGGCAAATGAAATCATGATAAATGGAGGAAAAACACAAACTATTAAGTACAATTATTACACAATGTTTAAAAATGTAAACAAATGTCTGATATGCTACTGTGATATAGAGTTTAACTTTCCTCTATGGATATATATCTCTCTCTCCACACACACTTACATACATACATACTTATGTATACTATATGTATGTAAGCATACATATGTACATACACGTGTGCATGTGTGTGTGTATAAAGCTCTTTGTCAATAAATGTTTTAAAGTCTATTAACCCTCCAGGTACCTGAGACAGAAGCACTTCTCAACGTGGCACTGCCTGCCCACGGCCCAGCCCACGATACCCTGCCCTGGCAGAGGACTCAGGTGGGCCGCTGGCTCAGATACCAGGCAAAGTAGCTGAGGTGACAATGAAGAAAGAAGGGAGCAGGGGGCAGGTGGCCTCAGGCAGGTGAGGTAAGCGCCTGACAGGGTGGAAAGAGCATGCGTTTCCAATGGCAGCAAACCCCAGCTCTGCCCCACCAGCTGTGTGACCTCCGGCGAGTTACATAATCTTTTTGAGCTTCAGTTTTTCATCTACAAAATGGGAAAAATAAAGTCTACCTCAAAGGATCTGTGTGGGGATGAAAGGAGTTCTACACAAGCCCCTGGTTAGGCTTCTCCTTGTGTGGTTAGTTCCTTTCCTTCCTTGACCAGTTTAGAGTTAGCTTTCTGGTCTGGAAAGGGGCAGCAGTAACAATAGGATGTCGTGAGGATTAAAGGAAGATGTATGGCAACGGGTCTGTCAACTGCAGCTCTCTACAAATACTGGTTATTAACGTACCCTGGGACTATGGGGTAACAAGGATTAACTGCGGGACTGATTAACATGGGTGACAATGTTTTGAACAGAGGCAACATCATTTGCACAAGTATACTCCTTCCTAAAAGATTGTTTTATAATTTTGTGATTCAATGATTTAAAATGACATTCAGAAAGAAAAATAGTCTTAGGCCAACAACTGCAATCCTTCTCCCCACACCCAGGCCCCTGTGTCTGGGACTAGGGGCCAAGCTCAGGTTAGCTGGCCTCTGGATGTGGTGACCAGTCCAGGGAAAGCATTCAGGTTGTCAGACCTCATGGAGTGACTGGTGAAGAGCAGTTCATGCATTTTAAAGACTGCTTGGAGGGGCCGGCCCTGTGGCTTGGGGGTTAAGTGCGCGCGCTGCGATGCTGGTGGCCCGGGTTCGGATCCCGGGTGCGCATCGAGGCACCACTTCTCCGTTCATCCTGAGGCCGAGTCCCACATACAGCAACTAGAAGGATGTGCAGCTACGACACACAACTATCCACTGGGGCTTTGGGGGGAAAAATAAAATAAATAAAATCTTTAAAAAAAAAAAAAAATAAAAAAAAATAAAGACTGCTTGGGGGGCTGGCCTGGTGGCACAAGCAGTTAAGTGCGCGCTCCGCTGCGGCGGCCCGGGGTTCGCCGGTTCGGATCCCAGGCACGCACCAACGCAACGCTTGGCAAGCCATGCTGTGGCAGCGTCCCATATAAAGTAGAGGAAGATGGGCATGGATGTTAGCCCAGGGCCAGTCTTCCTCAGCAAAAAAAGAGGAGGATTGGCAGATGTTAGGTCAGGGCCAATCTTCCTCACCAAAAAAAAAAAAAAAAAGACTGCTGGCATGCACAACATTCAGTGGCCGGAGAGCAGGGAGATGCTTGGTCTGCTTTGAACCATGGCCAAGAGGCCAGCAGCACCTTCATCTCTCCTCTTGCTCCTGCCACAGGAAAACTGACAGTAAGAAAAAGAGGGGACAAACCAGATAAGGCCAAATCACTCTCTCAAAAGGTCACCGACACCAAAGTCCCAACCCCTAAAAAGGTCCTTCACGTTAATCAGTCAAAATCTCTGCAAAGAAGCCTCACTGAATTCCATGGCCCCAAAGACAACTGTTACTCCCCAAAATTTGTGGTAGTAAAAATAATGGCAGGACTCAAATGTCTCCTCCTCAGAAAGACCTTCTTGAACATCTTACCCTAAAAGAATGGCCTCCCCATTCCCTTATTCTCCTTATTTTTCAGAACAATATTACTACCTGACATTATGTTATATGGCTACATGTTACCTGTTGCCCTACAGAATATATGCTCCCTGTGGGCCGAGATTCAGTTTATTCACTGCTGTGTCCCCTATGTTGTACAGAGTAGGCACTTAAAGATTTATTGGTCAAATGAATGAGTGAATAAACACTGCATGTAATACCTAAGTAACCTGTTTATGTCATTTTTAGAAAACTCCATATAGTACAGTTACGGTTGAGTATATTTTTAGAAATTGGGCATCAGGTTTTAGCTCCAGAATGTAACATATTATAACACTGTTGCTATGAGAAAGTGAGATCTAACCTAAAACCCAGACCATCTCTACTCAATAGTACCATTTCAAGAACACAAGCTTCCCTAACTGAGAACTGCCGGCATGGTACCTCGCCTTTCCACAAAACCACTTGTATAATGTTGTTTCTGCTGGGAAGATGCATTTCTTTTAGGAAACTGAATGTATCAAAGAAAAGAATCCTTCAGGAAAAGGGGGGAATACTCATGGGTGGTGGTGACTTCTTAGACCTTGATGGCATAAATAAAAGCTCCTCTGCAAGTCACCATCTACTAGGGGTTCAGAACAGGAAATCAAATAGCTGTTGACACCAGGTTCTAGCCCTGTGGCTCCAGGGCCTGCCTTTGCATCAGAATCACCCCACTCCCAGCTTGTCTCACACGCAAGGCCCACTGGAAAGAGCAGCAGAAGATTTGAAAGCAGGACACAAATCCAATACATGTAGTTTTCACAAGGTACCTTCTTAAAAACATATGTTCTTCAAACGGGAGAATTCTGAAATCATGTTATGCATAATAAAGTATGTAATGCCTCCTTTATAAGTAACATAGCAAGCAATTTATCTAACTAATTTCAGGCTCTAAAAACCCACAAGTTCAAAAGCTTTATCAGTCTTTGTACTCTAAGGGAAAAAAGCATATAATGGGAAGTAAATGCAGAGTTGGTATTACTTTTTCAAATACACGTAATAAAACTGCCCTTAGACAAAAAGACCTTCTCCAAAAAGCCCCTGACAGAAAACACTAGGCCCCAGCTCCTGAGGGGACTGGGGAATTGCCCTTCCTGAAGCACTACTCTCAGATTGTATAACTCTCTCAAAAGGAGGCCTAGCCGCATGTTCCAGCCCTGCTAAATCGTCTGTCAAACAACCCACAAAGTGTATTCCCAAGAGAGCTCCTTGACCCTCCAATGAAAAATGGTGTCTGTGACAACAGCAAACTCCTTTCCAATATTCTCTTCAAAACTTTGCATTTTAGGGGCCGGCCTGGTGGCATAGTAGTTAAGCGTGTGCACTCTGCTTTGGCAGGCCAGGGTTCGCTGGTTCGCATCCTGGGCGCGGACCAACGCACCACCTGTCAAGCCATGCTGTGGCGGCGTCCCATATAAAGTAGAGGAAGATGGGCACAGATGTTAGTCCAGGGCCAATCTTCCTCAGCAAAAAGAGAACTGGCATTGGATGTTAGCTGAGGGCTAATCTTCCTCACAAAAAAAAAAAAAAAACAACCTTTGCGTCTTATTATTTTATTTTTTTGTGAGGAAGATCAGCCCTGAGCTAACATCTATTGCCAATCCTCCTCCTTTTTTTTTCCCCAAAGCCCCAGTAGATAGTCGTATGTCATACTTGCACATCCTTCTAGTTGCTGTATGTGGGACACGGCCTCAGCATGGCCGGAAAAGCGGTGCGGTGGTGCGCGCCCAGGATCCGAACCCCGGCCGCCAGTAGCGGAGCACGCGCACTTAACCGCTAAGCCACGGGGCCGGCCAACATCTTATTATTTTAAATCAAGGGTTCTTAACATCCATCTACATGCATGTTTGCCCTGTGTGTATACGTGGGGTTTTCTGGGGAGAGAGTTCATAGTGTTCAGAGGCTCAAAGGGGTGTATGGCTGGCCCAAAAGAAGTTAAAACACCAGTCTTTTAAGAGGTGACAGAACTTCATCCTTTCGGTGATTTCGGGAAACTAAAATTTCTCAGAGCTGCCTGTGACGAGCAAGGTTTTTATTAAGTTGGGAACTGTTTGGATCAAACACTTTTTCCCAGGAAAACCACTAGGAAGCCAGAGTACTAGCTGCCATACTCCTTTGTGGGTACAGAGTCCTCACATTTCTGGGATGCCCAATGACAACCTGCTGGACCTCATGGCTTAACGGCCCCTGAAATCAAAATAGCAAGTCAATGAGGATGCACTAGGATGTTGATTCTTGAATTTGCTTTGGAATCATGGATGTTGGCATTTTCCACTGCAAGGTTTTGACACTTCAAAAGTTACTATTTTTTCTCAGAAACACATTATTTTATCCAGCTTCCTAAGAAAGATCAAAATTAATGTTGAGTCTCCAATGCTTCAGTACATCAATCAAAATGCAGGGCCCATCTCCACAGAAACTTTCCTCCCAGGCAAGTTTTTGCTTTGAGCATTTCTACATCAAAATGTAACCCTTAAGTCACCCTTCCCACTGTTTCTGGCTCCCTCAACAAACTGCATCCTAGATATTTAAAATTTTTTCCACATCCTGCAAAAATTAATACATGTACATTATCCCTTTCATTTTTTAAAATTTATTCTTGTTTTGACAAACTCTTGCTCTCTACACTTTTTCCAACATGGAAATTTGATTATCATGCAAATTTAAATATCCTACAGATTAGCTGAGTCCAGGCGCTGGACCAGCTGTGATCACACATCTTTTGTTTCTACAAGCCATGGAAGAAAGTGACATTGTTACTCTGAAAATCTCACTTTCATTCCAAGTCTAACCACTTACCAATGTTCTTTCACACATATGGCAATTTTTGGTCTTTCTTCAAAAATGCAGCCAAAAGTACATTAAAAGAGAGGCTGAAAATGACTGTTTTCTGCTTGCCCTCCTGTACTACAATCTTCCTCTACCATTTCTTCTAAACCAAAAGGTATCATTGTATTTGGAAAATAATCAGTTTTAGAAAAAGGTACCTTTACACTATTATTTCCAGAATGACTAGATGTACAGAATGAGAAATTACAATCTGCTGAGAAAATTGCAAAATAATTCCTAACTCTATTTGCTATAATTTGACAACTCTATCTTAAGAGTCCAGAAAATGTACCATTGCGAGATGTCTCAAAGTCATTATCTTAATTGAAATCTATTTAAACGGAATAGTTAGTTCCTTTTCAAGTCACATAAAAACACATATAGACCAGAGATCCTTTCTATTAAATTAAGGGATGTTATGCACATAAAGTACATGTCACCAAAGTAAAGACGTTAGCCTCAAAATACCTTAACCATTTATCACAGTATATGTCATGGGCACTGATCTAGAGACCTTCAAATGCTGACATACATAAAAAATGAAGTATTAAACAATGCTCCTTTTAAAAAACTCGAAGTCAGGAAAAACAGACATGTTCTATTCATCTTGCTGGTTTTCACTTCCAAGTTTTTGTTCTCCACATGTTTTATTGTTTTCTTTTAAGCACACTGGACCTTTCACTTCTCTGTGTTCACAGAAGAGAAGAGCAGAACGGATAACCCCAAACATCTGACTTGGGATGCACTGCAATTTTTGGTAGCTTCCCATTAAAATGGGTCAATGGTGGAGGAATGTAAACCAACTGGAATGGAGTGAGAAGAGAGCCCACAGGCACAACGGGGAGCAAAGTAAAGCCAGCTGAAGGCTTAAAGACCGGCAAGAAGTAAGCTACTGTCAGATAACTGAGAGCCAACGCCGTAACTTCCTCTGTATTTAAAATTCACCATGCTGACTCCTCATTAATTTTAGATGAATTTTATGGTAGGTTTTTTGTAATTACCAACAGCTTGCATTACTAGCTCATGGGATGGCTCTATCAATTAAGAGATCTGGTTTCCTAACTAGAGCCTCTCGAATCACATGCCTACCTCCACGTAAAGGTGGTGCTGCCAAGGGGCTAATGAATCCTCAGAAGTAACAAGAGAAGGAGACCTTCCTCCAAAACCCTTTTAGGGCCAGATCACACACACACACACCCCCCACACACATACACTACACACACACCATACATACCTACACACACACACCTGGAGCACTGGTGAAATTCAGAGAGGGGAAGAAGCTTAAATTACCAAAGGTAGAAGATGGTCATCTCTGACTGTAATACAATTTCTGCTAACAGGGTTCTGTTGCATATTAGTCACCAACATTGTCTTATCTGTTGGCCTGCCCCTGGAAGAATGGTCTTCCTGAAAGCAATAACTTTTATCTTTACTGCCTCTAGCATAATTGGAATAAGGACTAGAAAACCATCACAAGACACACATGAGGTCCATGAGGAAAGGAGGAAGCCAGTGACAGGCAATGGCAGATGTGTGTTCCTGACCAGCTGGAGACTACAAGAGCAGATCCCTGAACTTCTGGGCTGGAAGGGATGAGCTGAGACCCCAAAGCATTCCGGGGAGGGGCAGGATCCACTGTCCAGCGTCACAGAGCTGGGAGGACCAGCCTCCCAGTCCTGTGTCTACGTCAGTCAGGACCCCCTTTCTGGCTGCAGACAAGAATTACCAAACCTAACAGGAAAGCGAATGACAGAGAACAGATTAACTTAGAACACATTAAGAAAAGAGAAGGAGGAGGAAGAGAAGGTGGTATAAAAGAGGTAAGCCCAAGAGAAATGAAAAGAGGTCCTGTGAGAACTTAGCGGGCAGGGGCCAGCCCCGTGGCGTAGCGGTTAGGTGCGCGCACTCTGCTGGCGGCCGGGAACCTGGGTGTGCACTGACACACCGCTTGTCAGGCCATGCTGTGGTGGCATCCCATATAAAGTAGAGGAAGATGGGCACAGATGTTAGCGCAGGGCCGGTCTTCCTCAGCAAAAAGAGGAGGATTGGCATGGATGTTAGCTCAGGGCTGTCCTTCCTCAGACACACACAAACACACTAAATAAATAAATAAATAAATTTTAAAAAGAAAAAAAAGAACTTAGGGGGCAATTAGGACATTGATCAAAAAAAACTGACTAAGGAAACCAAGGAGAAAATATCCTGGCACAGGATAACTGGCTTGGAGGACAAGTTTATCCAATGCTCTCCCACAAACGCCATCTTAAGGATTTGAGGAAGGGAGAGAGGACAGTAGTGAGGAAGGGGAATCTCAGGGGTCCATGGATAACCAGGTACGACTAGTGAGGAGAAGCCAGGCTTGCACACATGGACTCCCACCAGCTAGGAACCTGCAACCTGTGCTCTAGGCTCTTCCCCTCCTGTGAATCAGTCTCTCCATTCTAAAAAGCGGGCTTTAGAGCTTTCTAGATGAGAGGTATAAAAGACTTTAGAGCTGGAGTTCTTCCTTAACCTCACTCAGTCGAGGGCTTTTTGAAAGCCTGATGAACATCACAGACACCCTCCCACACCCAAATACACATACACAAACACCCACAAGATTTCACATTCAATTCGTGAGAGGAAGACACAGAATTCTCCCTTCCCCTTCTCCAAGGCTAAAAATCCTTGACTTAAAAAACTTATTACAGGGCCGACCCCGTGGCTTAGCGGTCAAGTGCACGCGCTCCGCTGCTGGCGGCCCGGGTTCGGATCCCGGGTGCGCACTGAGGAACCGCTTCTCTGGCCATGCTGAGGCCATGTCCCACATACAGCAACTAGAAGGATGTGAAACCATGACATACAACTATCTACTGGGGCTTTGGGGGGAAAATAAATTAAAAAAAAAAATTAAAAAAAAAAAACTTACTACATTGTTTTGAGTAAGAGGGGTAGAGTTTTGATCTACACCCCTTTGGATGGTGGGTGCATGGTCTTTTGGGAGGGTGGGCAGGGCAGAAGAGAGACAGCAGGGTGAAGTCCTCCTCCAGGAAGACGACAGTCTTCTAGTGCCTCCCAAAGCTTCACGGGTAATTTATTCCTGGAACTAAAACCTTCATGGGAAAATAGCTGGGAACTTTCTAGACACTCGACAAATAACCAAAAAATCGAAAAACAAGTTAAAATTCCAAAATATACTTAAGTGCTTAAGTTAAAAAAGAAAGAAAAAGAAAAACTAGCACACTGACTTATAAGCTATTGATCTGGGAGAAAAGAATCTAATTAACCTTTTTATAATTAAGAATGTATCACGGCTAATGCTATTCAAGGGGTTAAAAGACTTGCTTTAAGATTCTTTAAAGACTTTCTTTAAAAGGAATAGGAAAGTGGGGAAGGACTCCATTTAAGAGATTCATAGAAGACTGACTTTCACTGCAAGAGTCTGGACCTGCCCAGTGACAGTCCGCAAGCACAGCCACTGTCTTCTGAGCAGCATCATCTGCTGAATGCTCAAGAGATTGCTGGATAACCAACCCATTAACTCAATGTGGGGATAAACTATTTGGCAAGCCCTTTCTCAAGCCTCAAAGAATTTGGCTTGAAATCATCACAGTGCTTGGAGGAGGGGTTCTGAAGCCAGTTTCTGGGCTTCCTGCTTGTCAGGCAGGATCACGCCCTCCCTTAACATTAGCATCACATCTTTGAGAGAGATTGACGTGTACCCTACAATGACAGGCAAGAATAAGAACTGACAGGGCTGAACCAGGTACCTGTGCCTGCCTTACTGTTGCAAAAACTGAAAACCAAAAACCTCTCGGGGCCGGCCCGGTGGCGCAAGCAGTTAAGTGCACGCGTTCCGTTGCGGTGGCCCAGGGTTCGCGGGTTTGGATCCCGGGCGTGCACCGATGCACCGCTTGCCAGGCCATGCTGTGGCGGCGTCCCATATAAAGTAGAGGAAGATGGGCGTGGATGTTAGCCCAGGGCCAGTCTTCCTCAGCAAAAAAAAAAAAGAGGAGGATTGGCAGATGTTAGCTCAGGGCCGATCTTCCTCACAAAAAAAAAAAACCTCTCATTCCCACTTTAAATACCAATTTGGGCACCTGTATAAACAAACTCCTAAAATACAAAAACATGGCAAAAAATTCACCTTTTTTCCTTAGCTTGAGCACCCATCTCACTGAACATTAACCAATACAGCGTCCACCAGCTCTGTACCTACTCAGCACAGTGGTGGGTGAGGCTAGGGTATCCCATCATAGCACTGTGGAAGGGAGCCCAGGAGGAGCAGAAGAGTGTTTCTGGGAGGGGAAATTGAAGTTAATGGGTCAACTCTAACAGACAACACGAAATGGCTACAATTCTTATCAGGCCACAGTAGAGTGATGTTTTAGAAATAGTTAAAGCTGCAATTTCTGGAAGACTTCCTCTAAGCCATGGGTAAAAATATATATACATATTTTAAACATGTTTTACATTTCAGTTTTTGAGATCAACACTCCAGCATTATAAATGTATATAGTTGGAGGAATCTCTTGACCAACAGCCCCAGAAAATTCTAGGCCCTGTGCTTGCTACCTTTGCTACCAAAACAACTCTATCGCTAATTCAGAAACTCAAGATGTATTTTTCCCTTCTATAAGATTTTCGTACTACAAATCAGACCTCATGAAATAAAATTCACTTAAGGCTATTAAGCCTCTGCCAACACCCTCTCGATCACAGTCAAGCCTTAAGACAAAAGCTAGGCTGACCAAATGAGTTTGGTCTTGGCTCAGAGCATGATCAACAGTCATTTCTGTTGGGAGCTTTAGCCTTAAAGAAAAAAATTAATGTTCCTGCTTTACCATTAACCTACCCCATCAGGATCGAATACCACTCATCATATCCCCACAGACATTAGCCTACCTTGGGAAATTAAAACAAAAGCAGCTCCTTTCCCATGGGTTTTCTACTACTCTGACTTATTTTCCACTTCGATCTTGCCTCAACTTAGCCAGAGCAAGCAGGTCCACCTTCCCTGAGGACAGCTCCCCTCAGAATTCCTACCACAGGTGCTGGAGTTTCTGCTCTTAACTCTGTAGGGGGTGAGTGGGATGGGAAACCAAGGAGGGGCCACATCAAATTAGACACTACCGTGTCTAGAGGCAGTGTCAAGAGGTCACTTCTAACAGGCATCTGGATGTTGAGGACACCAAGATGGCTCCTGTTCCAGCTTAGGTGAGGAGCATTTCCATCACTGTTATCAAAGGAAACAACAAAATAAGGTAGGAGATGCTCAGCTCAGTGACTGTCGTGGTTAAGAGAAGGTACTGCGGGGCCGGCCCCGTGGCTTAGCGGTTAAGTGCGCGCGCTCTGCTGCTGGCAGCCTGGGTTCGGATCCCAGACGTGCACTGATGCACCACTTGTCAGGCCATGCTGTGGCAGAATCCCACATAAAGTGGAGGAAGATGGGCACGGATGTTAGCTCAGGGCCAGTCTTCCTCAGCAAAAAAAAAAAAAAAAAAGAAGAAGAAGAAGAAGAAAGAAAAGAAAAAAGAGGATTGGCATGGATGTTAGCTCAGGGCTGATCTTCCTCACAAAAAAAAAAAAAAAGAGAGAGAGTAGGTGCTGTGGAGCCAGCCTGCCTAAACCCAAGCTCTGTGATTATTTCTGGGCTGCAGTCAGAGGCTCCCTTGCCCTCTGGAGGGTTTTACCCCATCCACATTGTCAACCAGCTTTTTATTATTTGTCATCATTAGGTCCAAGCAGCACCACTCCAACACACACACACACACACTTCCCTCTACCTGCTTTCAGAGGTAAAATTATCAGCAAGGTAGGGTTAAAATCTACCGTATAGTCCACTCTTAACAGAATTCACCTTATATAAACATCTGCTTGGTCTATTACACCTGCCAGGGGGCCTGTTTTAAAATCTGTCTGTGGGAAAAAAAAATCATTGTCCCCTGAGCCCAGCAGTCTTACAATGACATAACCTGACTCCTGCTCTTTCCATCCTAATTGAAATGCTTTCCATCAGCTGTCCATGATCAAGGCACACAGAGTGAATCTCTCATAGGGTTTTCTTTCGGGCCCAGGTGTACCCATACTATTTTGCTCCATTCCAATCCGACCTATCACCAGATCATACTTACCTGGCTGTGCTGTGAAGGTTTCTAGTGCAAGGAGGCATTAGCTGCTCACCCTCAGGCATGAGGTTACAGATACCTAAGCCCCTCCCTCAGTGGTATTCTCAACCAGCTTTGGTGCTACTTTCCACTTGAGAGTTCCAGGACACCACTACGGTGCCTACACTGCTGCTAAGTCACACAGGTCTCCACGTTATCTGGCTCTGCAATTTTCCTGTATACTTGTCTCTTGTCTCCTTAATATTCAGTTTAAAGCCTTCTTAAGCAGACTTGCAAGTCTCCCAGAAAACACATCACTTTGGTCTTCATGAAATACCTCCTCTCTGGTTATCAGAGGCCCTGGTCTAGGGAACCAGTCCCTTCCTTCCAAAAAACAACAAAAAAAAAGACATTACCTAGGAAACAAGCTAGTGACATCCCATATCAGTTTTCTCTTTCAGAATCACAATCACAAAAGTTGTAGAAGAACCTTAACCACCATCTCCACCTCAAGTCCTTCCATTTCCTATTTAGAACTTCAAAGTTCCTCGTGAAGATCCAGGTGTCTCCTATGAGTCCCTCCCACATGACAGGTGGATCTGATGCACACTGGCAGCCTCCTCCCCTCATCTGAAGTCGGTCTCAGGAAGAGAGCAAGTCTCCCCCATCTGCTGGGTCAGGTCCAAACAAAGCTGCCTCCGTTCTTCTGACAGAGCCCCTCCCAACAGCAAGAAGCCTCTTCTCCCCTCAAGATGCAACTAGATGCGCGCGCTCTGATGCTGGTGGCCCGGGTTCGGATCCCGGGCGCGCACCGAGGCACCACTTCTCCGTCCATCCTGAGGCCGAGTCCCACATACAGCAACTAGAAGGATGTGCAGCTATGACATACAACTATCTACTGGGGCTTTGGGGGGAAAAAATAAATAAATAAAATCTTTAAAAAAAAAAAAAAGATGCAACTAGAATTCCCTCCTACTGCTGCCTAGAGCCCTCTTTAGGGCCCATCTGGCATTATTTTTGAGTAGTACTAGCGGATATTAACAAACACCTGCCAAACACCACCCACAGGTAGAGTACTCTGGTTTGCTGATGGGCGTGAGGGCGGTGGGTAAGAAGAAGGAGAGAGATACAAATATCAGCAGGGCAGAATCCCTACTCTCTAGAAAGAGAGGAAAACTACTACATTCCTGATTGTGGGCTGCATATGGAAGGCTCCAACATTGAGGTCTCAAATTGGAGCACCACGCTACTGATGGCATACTCAGTGAGCGAGTGTTGCCTCCTGAGGCTGGGACAGGAAGCCAGCCCAGACAAGAGGGCCACCCTTGCAACTTGGCAGGCAAATGCCTTTCAAGTGTAGGTCAAGGGCACAGAACATGCTTCTTTTGTAAGACAGCTCTCAACCCGCTGGACAGCTCCAATGATGGATCCTACGGACTCTTTTTTTTCCCCCTCTATTTCCCTTCTTGCGTTATTCTACTCTAAAAACTATTCAATCCCTCCAATAAACCCAAGCCTTAAAAAGCATTCCTCAAGCTTCCCCCTTGTTTTCAATGTGCTTGCATTCATTTATCACTCAACAAACATTTGAGAAGCTTGTGCAACGGGTCAGATACTGTGCTGGGTACTGGGTATATAATGGTGAGCAAAATCGACAAGGTCTCTGCCCTCCTGGAGGAAGGGGAAAAGCAGACGTCTACTAAAGACTATGTCAAAAGAAAGGGTGAGAAGTGCTATAAAAGACAAGAGAAAAAAGGTGAGGGGGCAGAGCTGTTTCCTGAAGAAGGAGCAGGTGGTTCAGTTCCTGAAAGGCCTAGCTCCCTTCCAGCTGGGAAAAGAAAGATGTCTGGAATAAACCAGAAGGAGAGAAGCATGGGCCCAGGCTGAAGCAGAAGGCAGGAGGGGCCAGAGCACACAGCACTTTTCAGAACAGGTTCAGAAATGGATCTTATCCCAGGAGCAACAAGAAGCCCTCATAGGATTTTGAGCAAGGACGTGACGTGATCATATGAGGAATTTTTAAAACTACTTTGACTGCAGTGGGGTGAATAGATCAGAAAAGAGTAGAAGCAGCTGTGGGGAGAGCAGTGAGGCCACTGCCGCTGTCTTCCGAGCAAAAAGATGGTTGTTTGGACTAGAGTGGTGGCACTGAGGTTGAAGAGAAAGACACCATTCAAGAGAGGCTTGAAAATAAAAATCAACAGCACTTGGTAAAGGACTAGAAGAAGGCCAGCATGCATTTGCAGTGAAGAGAAATGTCAATTTCCTCTGGCAGAAAACACCTGCTGTGCATACTCTGCAGGTCACTGGTATTACAATTCCCTTGGCGCCTGTTTTTCACAATTTCTAGATAAATTTAAAGCCATTCTCCTGATTTGCTCAAGTCTATTCCTGAAAACTGTCATCCATTTTTGAAACATATTTATCAAGCATCTACTATGTGCTGGGGGCAAAGAGGTGACCAAGACAGGCCAGGCCCTCGGCACATCTCTTCTGAGCCTCTATATCCTCCTGGCAGCAAACACAACTGCCAAGGCTGGGGTCATCCTACCTCCTGAAACCTTCATACAAGCCACTTCACAGACTCCTCTCTACCTCTTAGAGACAATCCGCAACGCAACAACCAGTAGAAGCACTTTCCACTGGGAGATTCATTCCTCATCTCATAAGATCCTCCGTCCCAGGAGACATCTCGGCATCAAATCTAACCTCTCCAGGTCTTTGAACCACTAAAACCTTATAGGAAGACCATGAACCCCAAGACCCGGTTCTTCCTTCTACACAATCAAATTTTCTTTCTCTAAAATGCACTGAGTTCAGGAACTACATTTGAATTGCGCTCTTTCGTTTGTTGCCGAAATTAGTTTGTGCTGGATTCTATCCTATGATGGAGAATGATGGTTTTATAAATCTTGGAGCTGGGGCCCGCCCCGTGGCGTAGCGGTTAAGTGCATGCGCTCCGCTGCTGGCGGCCTTGGTTCGGATTCCGGGCGCGGACTGACCCACCGCTTATCAGACCATGCTGCGGAGGAGTCCCACATAAAGTGGAGGAAGATGGGTCTTCCTCAGCAAAAAGAGGAGGATTGGCAGGGATGTTAACTCAGGGCTGATCTTCCCCAGAAAAAAAGCTACACCGTCCGATGTGGTCACATAGGGCTATTTAAATAAAAATTAATTAAATTTAAATACTATTAAAACTTCAGTTTCTCAGTTGCACTAGCCACGTTTCAAGTGTCTGACAGCCACATGCAGCTATTGTCTACCATACTGGCAGCTCAGATATGGCACATTTCCACGTTACAGAAAGTTCTGTCTGACAGAGTTCCACAGAGGTGCTGCTACTGGGTTCTTTGCATAGTTGATTTAAATTTCCCCTTTAAAAAAACATACACAGGGGCTGGCCCGGTGGCTTGGCGGTTAGGTGCGCGCGCTCCGCTGCTGGCAGCCCGGGTTCAGATCCCAGGCGCGCGCCGACGCACCCTTCTCCGGCCATGCTGTGGCCGTGTCCCACGTACAGCAACTAGAAAGATGTGCACCTATGACATACAACTATCTACTGGGGCTTTGGGGGAAAAAAAAATACACAAAAGTCTAACATAAAGAGACTTTCAACATATTAACTGTGTCCTCTTTGATTTTACAAGTAAATGCTATAATTTGAACTTAAATTAGTATATACCACTAAAATACTGTTTAGTCAGTTTCATAGTTTGGGCTTTGTGTAAATTTCATTTGCTAGGAATATTTGAAAATAACCTTGTGATTCCTTGTGGCGAAGAAAGGGACTATGATTTTACAAGTTGTGGACAGAAGACTGTCTTACTTTTTTTATATATACCCTACACAGTGCCCAATACACTCAAAATTTAGTAAAGACATAGACTAACTGGTCATCTTGAAAATATTCTAATTTTTTTTTTGTGTGTGTGAGGAAGATCAGCCCTGAGCTAACATCCATGCCAATCCTCCTCTTTTTGCTGAGGAAGACCGGCCCTCGGCTAACATCTGTGCCCATCTTCTCCCACTTTATACGGGACGCCACCACAACATGGCCTGACAAGCGGTGCATCGGTGCACGCCCGGGATCCGAACCCGGGCCACCAGCAGCAGATCGCACGCACTTAACCACTACGCCATGGGGCTGGCCCCTGGAAATATTCTAATTTTTTATGCCTACTTTTCATAAGCAAGTCTATAAGGGGCTTGCAAGAAATGTTCATTTCAGATTCTGAATTTCAACTACTAACACCAGTCCTGTAATTTGCAGCATGCGGGAATTTTTTTCTCTAGGACTGTTATCTATCATTTGATTTTATATTGCAAAGATACATTTATACTGCGGCAGAAAATCCACCAACACTGCTTCAAATGTGAAACTATCTTGGAACAAGGTTGGCAAAATGTTGATAATTAATGAGTGATAGATACATGGGATTCATTATATTATTCTTTACTTTTGTAAAAAATGTTTCCACAATAAAAGTGGTTTTTTTTTTAAAGGAACTAATGCAATTATACACAAATTCAATCAGTTCTAACAAATACTCTGTAGGATAATTATAAACTTTAATGTGGCTAGGTTCATAGTATCTTACTCAACATCCCAAGCCAGGCCAAAGAACCAAAGCCAGTGACTAGTTATATGAAGTTCTCCTCCTGCAGGATCCCAAGGTGTGGTTGTTTCTCTGTAGGAGAAAGCACCACACCAAAGCTCATCGGAGATGGGGTTCAGGTGGGTACTGCACATAGCAGCTCTGAGTGGTCATGTTTGATCACCTGATAATAAGGCCACTGGCCACTTTATCAGAAAAAAAGGCTAAAAATCTACCTCCCACATCCAAACACTAAAGCAGACATCTGCAGGAAAGAGCAGAGGAACAACTGCTTCCAGTCCACCCTTGCTTCAAGTTGAGCACTGCACCCACAGCAGAGGCTCCTACAGGTAGGGCCAAGGCTCCAAGGCAAGTGCTCCCCAGGTACAGGTGCTCAATGGTTAGCACACTACAGACCATCCAACACCAAACTACCTTAGGATGCCTCCAGCAGACACACATATTAGCCATCTCAGTCTTACCTTCAGCCCTATGGTTACTTCACACATGGAATGGTGCAAAATGCTGACCAAGAACAGAAGCTCATCCACTCCAGGTCAAGTTCCCCACTGCCTGAGAGTCAGCAAACCCTTACCCACAGCCCTTCCTGTACATGCCAAGCACTGCTCTCAGGACTTTCCAGACATTAGCGCATTCAATCCTCACAGCCACTCAGAGGTGGGAAACTAAGGCATTGAGCAGTTAAGAAATTACCAAGGCCCCTCAATCAGTGTGTGGTTCCTGAGCCCTGGCTTTTCACCTCTAAACTGCGCCAATCTCTCTGTGACATGTCTGCCTTTCCCATCTTCACCCCCCCTCACCGCAGCCACACTTTCTACATGCTGCTCCCTTTCCTGACATGCTCTTTCCAACATTCCCAGTTGCTGGCTCCTTCCCTTTATTCTTTCTCAGTGCTCTGTTCTTTTCCTTCAGAGGAAGATTTCACACTTACCACAATTTAATATATATGATGCATATGTCTATTGACTTGTGTATTGTCTAGACTAGATAATGTGCTATGTACCAGCAGGGACTACATCTGTTTGCTCCCCACTGGATTTCCAATGCCAAGCACAATAGATGGCTCAGTAGATGCTTGTCAAACACTTGTTGAATGACTGATAATCAATGTTCAGCCAGTCCTTTCATTGGAAAGTTTTTTAAATTCTCTATTTCAAGCCCTAAATGATAAATGTAACCATCTTTAGGAACACTGCTTACAAGACAGCATTAGATCTAAGAAAGGACTTAAAATTGAATAAGAGAACAGGCCAGCTTATTTGCTCTTAAATCTTTAAGTAACAAAAGAGAAATGAAACTTAATAAAATGCATATTGTGATTCTGAAAGGTGATCTGCAGGAGCAATCCAAGCAGTGGGTTTAAATCTCAAATCCTAAATAAGCTTATGATTGAAGAGAGCTCCTCTTGCCCTGTGCTGTTCTCAACTGTTAGGATAAGCTGGGGAGGCACTCAACTTGTTCCAATAATCTCATTAGTGGAAAGCCCTTAGAACCAATATCCAGGCAAACCCAACAGACAAAGTTACCTGGTTGTTTCAAAGCCCACCCACGTTTCCCATCCCACCAGCTTCCACACAGAAAGGTTCGATTCTTCTCTCAACATCCCACTTATGCTCACAGTGACCTGGCCTATGGCTTCCGTTCACCAAAGAAAAACCTTTCCTTTCAAGGACTTAAATTAAGTCTTCTGTAACTCCCACAGGTGTTATTCTTTAGGTGTGATCTCAAAGCAGAGGGAATCTTACTTTTTAAACTGGGAAAAATTCCAGGGCTTGAGAGGATTCCAAGACGAGAAAGGATCCACCTGGAACAACCATAGAACTCGTACTGGGGAACAACATAAGCCTGAATTCTAGTCCCAATAAACCCTTGTCCTTGCTGTGTGATCCTGGACAAGTCACTTAACTTTTCCGAACTTCAGTTCCTTTATCTTACAATAAGATTGATAATAGTATCTACTACTCATATGGTGACGTGAGGTTTAAAAGTAGGAACAGTGCCTGGCACACAGCAATTCTCCATAAAGGATAGTTACTCATATTGTTATCACCTGCCTATTGTTTTCTGCTTTACAAAGCACTATCACAAACATCCAACTGAGACTTCAGGAGTCCTGAATGAAATCATCTCCTTTCAAACACTTAATTTCTCAGATCCTTAGATTCATCAACTCACATAATCTATGACACTGTGTTGGAGGGAGTAGGGGGAAGAGACTAAGAAATCAGGTCCTCATTTTGGAAAAGAGACCCTCGAGGCCCAAAGTGGTGAAATGATGTGCCCAAGAACACACATAATAATAGGATAAACTCCCAGGATAAACAAGATAACAGGTGAAACTCCCAGGACTGGAAGCAGGCCTCTTGACACCAACTCCAGTGCTCTCTACCTTACCCAGTGCCAGTCAAGGGCTTCTGTACTTTCATGATCTCCTAGCATCCCTCTGATTAATGGTGTCTGAGAGATATTTCACACAATGCAAGCATTATAAGGAGTTTTGAAAGGGGCAACACAGAATCTTGTACATAACCTTGAGGTGCTTTAAAATTCACATGTAAGAGTATTCACATTAGCGTAGGTTTCCAATCTTCTTATAACGATATTTATTTTTAACTTGGGATTTAAAGTTGACAAAGACCTTAATGAAAAGGCAGGACAAAGCGAGCCGTCTGTCCATGGCTCGTTAGCTCCTGAAGTTAATGCTTCTCGCGGGGACAAAAGTCAGCCAAAGGACAGAGCTCTAGGCAAATTGCAAAATGTTGCTCCTGCCCACAGATCACGGATTACTGCGTGGGCTCCAAGCGGCAAATCTTACGAGATGCTCCCCAGCTTTACCCTAGAGCCACCTACCAGTTAACCATACGTTCTGTCATTTGACAGCATCAACTGTTATTGGGTGCTCACTATGTGCTAGGCACATGAGTGACTTCACGTAATCCTCGCAACTACCTATAAAGAATGTACTACCATAGTTCATCTAATCTAAGACCCCATCGACTGGAAGACACCCCATTATTTTATGTACAAAAAAAGGAAGTCACTGCCAACTACAACTGTACAACCCCAGAGATGATAAGATACTTTTCTTTTCTAGAAATGTTAAGATGAGACAAACTGTACTGTCAGCGTTGTTGAAATGTGAATTTTGTCCCATTTTACAGATAAAGAAAGTGAGGTATAGAGAGAGAAAAAATAATTTGCCAAGGCCACAGACCTGGTAAGTCTGGTCACCTTTTCACAGCAGTAAACTCAAATTTCCCAACAGCCACATGAATTACCCAAAAATGCACCAGGCAGAGAGGCAGGACATGGAATGCTAACTCTTGCTCCACCATGAGCACGTTAATGGTAGCAATTCTCTGAACATCTCTGAACCTGACCTTTCACGTGTCCAAAGAAGGCACTGTGCTAGACTATCTCTGATAAATTGCCTTTCCTCTTTTGGGAAAAGCAACATGGTACAATGGAAAAAGCATACTTTGGAATCCGAAAGTCCTAGATTGAAATTCTTGCTCTGTCATCTAACCAGCTTATCACCCTAAGCAAGTTACTGAATTATCTGAGCCTGAGTTTCCTCTTCTTTAAAATGAGGCTACCACCACCTATCTCCCTCAAAGCGCTGCTGGCGGACTTGGGAGGATATATATATAAAGATAAAGGGAGAAAGTAGTACGTGGCAGAGTTGGAATTCAACTCGCTTTTCTATACTACCTGCCTTATGCTCTGGGTCAGAATCAAAAAATAAACATTCTCTGTGACCTCAACAATTCCCAAGGGGGACCCTCAGGAAAGAATAAGGATCAGACAGAAGAGAGTAGACCCTGCGGGATACTCAGGCAAAGAAAATGAACTGGAAGCACCTGGAGGACAGGGACAGTGTTTGTTTAATGAAATTCCAAAGGGAAAAAAAGAAAGAATAGGAACTTAACACCATCACAAGATACTGACCAACAGTTATGAAGATGAAGATAGTTTTATACCAAACCTGACACAGAAAACCAGTCTTTGAAGATTCAGTTTGATACCAAAAGTGATCTATGGGGGAATAATTTCCTGGTTGCTCTGCTTTGTTCTTACATTAAATAATATTCTGTGCATTTCTCCCCTTTTCTTCCTCAAGAGCTTCAGAAAATCCTCAGAAGGTGAGAGCTTTTGACTTGCAGGCAAATCATAAGGCATTGAAACTTTCAACCTGTTTTTTTTCCTCCATCGTACCCATAATGGTATGCAGTTTCTGGAACATAGCCGACTCTCAACAACAATTCATTGAATGAGTATTTTTGGACTACATGCAATTTCTTTTTGACCAAAACTCCAAAACATCCAACACATTTATTCTACCTAAAAGCCTAATCTTTCCTGCTTCTTTTCCAGAAGCATTCTAAAAACGTAATCTCTAATAAACAAACAATACACTTGGTGTATGCTATCTTCAATCCTCTCATACGATAACCTTCTACTGTCTCTTCAAACCTCCAACAAGGCCCTGCACACTCAACCCAACCAAACTCCTGCACTTTCCCTTCCTTCTCATCTGTCCCAGCCCTTGGCTTACTGGTCAGTTGTCTCAACCACTATCTTCTGACCTGAATCAGTCTGTTAATCTCCCTCCTCTCAGGCACAGCACTTTTTCCTGCAGATAGATGTACAGGCAAGTTGAGTTCACCCAGAGCCCTCCACACCCACACTCAAGCCTTCACTGACACTCCCTGAGAGGCCCACGTGAAATAAAGAACTACCAGGCAAAAATCTAACTCTATCCCCATCACCTCAGGAGGCTTATTTGTTTTCCATAAGTTTAAACCAACTACAAGTTTTTGGAAGAATGTGAAAAAATATTGAAATAGTTTAAGGGTTGGGTAAGAGCTAACAGAAATGGCAGTTTTGCTCTTCCAATACCTCCTATGAGATGAGCTTCACTGTGTCATCCGGCTCTGAACCCAAAAACCTAGATTCCTCAAACACTCCATATCCAGAGTTCAAGGACCATTTGCCCCTCCGCTTTTCCCTATTGGTTTCCCTATAAAAGTCGCTCACTGTTTCCCTTCCAGCTTATATCTGGCTCCTGAAAGGACTCTTTTAAAGCTTTTGATGAAAATCATCAGAACATGTAAAGTGTGTTCCTTTCAATTCTTGCGCAAAACAGCCATAATGTCAAGACCTGGGACTTGAAACGTGAATATGGCCCCACCCCTGCCTTCAAGAGGCCCAGGCTTTTCCTGCAACTCTAAAAAAGTATGTCCTCCCTGTGCAGTGTCTGTAAAACGCAGTGACAAAGTACTTCATAGGTTGGGAGAAAGAACGAGGGTGGAAACAGACTTTGCCCTTACATTTGATGCCCTGTAATCATAACAACTGATGGTTTAAGTAACCATCACTGGGGGGCTAAGTTTTCCAAAAATCATTTTCAAAAGGGGAAAATTCCCCTGCATCAACCCCCGCGTCTGCCGCGCGTTCTGGGCAGCGTGCGTGGTGCAACTTAAGTCGGCCGTTCATTCCTTCTCCTGGTCCCCCCGTCTCATTCTTGTGCTCACCAGCAGCCACACACTCCACTGTCACACCCGCGCTCCCGACAGGGCACCTGGCGGTAGGCCTCAGCCCAATGTCACTTGAAGACCTTCCGATCCCCGGGTTTCGGCACGCCGCCGCCTCCTGTCTAAGGCACGCAAACCACCCCACGGCCACCGCGATTTCCAGGAGTTGGAGAAAAAGAACCCGAGGCGCAGACAGCCCCTGACAGATCCTCGCACAAGTAACTGCGGTTCTCGACTTCCGAGCATTTCGCGACGTGGGCGAGCGGGGCGGCAGGAACCCGGGGCCCCATTCATAAAATCACGAGCTGTTTTCCCTTAGTTTGCGTGTGGACCGTCCTCCCTGGCAGGGGCCGAATCCCGAGCCCCGAGCCCGCGGACGGCAGGCTGAGGGGACGGGCCGGCGAGCACCTCGGGCCGAGGTCAAGCCCAAAACGACCCACACCGCCCCAAACGAAGGAAGGGCTCGCCCGGGGACGTCGCGAGTGGGCGTCCTCGTCAACACCCGGGCGGTGACAGCGGGGCGGGGGCCTGGGGACCGGACCCCGCGCCCCGCCGCGCCAACGGCCGCCAGCCTCGGCGCGCCCCTGGACCAGCGGGGTCGGGCCCCCCGGCCCGGGCCTTCTCCGCGGGCGCTCCTCCACCGCCCCACCCGGCGCCGGGCGCACTCACCCCGGATCCGCTGGCTGCCTCATCGTACTGCGCCGGCGCCCGTGCTCCGCGGCCGCCGCGGGTCCGGCTCCAACTCCGGCTTGGCCTGGGGCTCCGGCCGCCGTCCCGCCGCCCGCCCCCGGGCACCGGCTGCCCCGCCCCGTCGGCGGACCAGCCCCGCGCCCGCGGCCGCCGCCGCCAACCAGAGGACGACGGGGTGGGGCAGGCCGCGCGCCAGGCCCGGCCAATCCATTCCCTACACGCCCGCCGAGGCGCGGCCGCGGAAATGTGCGGGCGATTGGTCAGGTCTGTTAAAGGGGCCGGCGCCCACGGAGCTGGGGAGACTGGCAGCGGCAGGGTTACCTGGAAGAGTTCCGGGTGGGAGGGGGGAGAGCTTCTCTTCTGTCCCAACCCGGCTGCAGAGCTTTCCCCAGCTCTTTCCATTTATAAATATCCTCTTCCTGCAGCCTAACAAGTGGAGACAGAACCTGCCCCTGTCAGAGGGAGAAACTGAGGCTCCGAGAATTCGGGGTCTCCCGCTGAGCAAATTCACTCGAATTTGGGTTTTAGAGGGTCGTCAGACACATCTATCCCCGTACTATCCCAGAAATTGGCTTAAAAAGGCACATTCTCAGCCTCACCCTGGAGGATTTTAACATGCAGATTCCTAGGTCCCATCCCAGAGCCTCTAATTCCCTACGTTTGGAATGAGACTGGGGAGAATATGCATTTTTCAACACCCCTCCCCCGAGGTGATTCTGATGTAGGTGGCACAAGAGCCACACTCAGGTGCATATTGCGAGTCCATCGTTGTAATGAAATTCAAATTCAACTGCCAAAAATAAAGCTAAACTCTTTTTTATCCTCAAAATCAGTAATATGGTTGGAAGACTTGCTGGTTGTGCTGGAGGTCGCCTACTGAGAAACTCAGAACAGTTTCCTGAGTGGGTCCTACTAAGAACTGAATTTGAAGGGTATTGGACTGAGATGAAACAACAAGCCAGTCTTGTTCTCTGACTGGTGAGAGAAACCTTAAACTTTTTTTTTTTAATTTTATTTATTTATTTTTTTACCCCCAAAGCCCCAGTAGATAGTTGTACATCATAGTTTCACATCCTTCTAGTTGCTGTACATGGGATGCGGCCTCAGCATGGCCGGAGAAGCGGTGCCTCGGTGCGCACTCGGATCCGAACCCTGGGCCGCCAGCAGCGGAGCGCGCGCACCCAACCGCTAAGCCAGGGCCGGCTCCAAAACCTTAAACATCTTAATGGCAAGCACACCCTTCCTCATTGCTATCACTAGGCCCAATTATAACCCCAGGAGGGTGCCTTGCCCTTCTGGAGCTTCATTCCAATGCCATCAAGCCCTGCCCACCCACACCACATTCCTCTCCCCATCCCCATGTCCCAGACATTCATCTGACCCAGAAATCACTGCCCTAAACTTGAAGGTCACCCCCTTTCACCCAGACTCCTCCTATGAGGAGCAGATGGCCTCCACAGAGCAACCCTTTTTTTGCTGTGATATCTGATGGGTGCTGTGTTTGCCAGAAACAGCTCCGCACACAGATTGATCAGACTCATCAGGGTTAAATCTCTGGGTTGGAGAAATTACTGCCTGGGATCACTATTTGCCTCCCCTTGGCCTTCCCAAAGGAAAAGGAGCTCTTGTCTCAACAGGAGAAGGCTCCAGTTGTGGATATCTGGAAATATGCAACAAGAGCAGTCATCAATAGAGAAACAGCCCAAAGCTCTTCTCGGCTTCATCTTAAAACCCCCAACCTGGGGCTGCACAGTGGAGAAACGTGGACCTGCACCACTGGAAGAGTCCTTGGAAGCTGGCAGTGTATATCTCAGAGTGCCCACCACCTTCCTTGTCCATGTCAAGCCCTACCTAAATATTAGATTAATTCATACATTATCAACCTGACCTAAAACTAGGGCCAACAAGATCCAGCATGAACACTTAGAAGGAGCTCTTCTTTTTGAAAAGTGAGGAATTTAGATGCTTTGAAAAATAAATGAACATATAATAACAAAATAATATTAACACTTCCTGCTTATTAAGAAGTTACTATGTGCCAGATACTATGTCAAGGTCTTTGCACATATGAATTCATTGAAACCTTACAATAACCCTGTGTGGCAGATATGATTGTTATTTTCTCCATTTTACGGATGCAGAAACTGAAGCTCAAAGAGGATTGTTGAGATGTCCAAGATCACAAGACTAGTAAAGAAAGTGCCAGCATTTGTGGCTCTAATGACCAGGCTTCTCCTAACTGCTTTGCTCCAGTGCCTGCCAAAATGACCTTGCTTGCTGCCAGGAACAGGATGGATAACTTAAAAAGGCAAAAGAAGCAAATATCACTAATCTTCACCAAAAGACAGTGTGATATAGGAGCACTGCTTTGGAGTTTAAATTCCATTGCTCTAACGTACCATCTGTTTGACCTTGAACAAGTTATATAATTAAATCTGTTTGAGCTTCAGATTGCTCATCTATAAAATGGGATAATAAATTCTTCCTCCTTGGGCTAGAATGAAACCTAATCAAATAAAGAATATATATGAATATATATATATATACATATACACATATATATACATACTTATATATACATATATATGTGTACTTATACACATGTACATACATGCTATACACATACATATATATACACATATACATACATACTTTGAATTTACAAATGAAAAGAGTGATTTTAGAGCTTGGCATCCGTGACTCATTATAGCAACCTATGGCAAAGGTCAGGGATTGTGATGCCCAATTCAGATATCAGGCAAGATTCCTTACTTTGTCTCCCAAATAGCTGCTCTATAGGTACAGCATACACAAAGGGAACTAAATTTCTGTACTTACAGAAGAGGTAGAGGGAGAAGTCAGAGAAATTCAAGCTCAAGTTATTACTTTGGCATCTGTCCCCCTTCCCCCCACGTTACCCGAGTCTCTCTCACAACCCAGGCTTCAGCTTAAGCCTACATAGATTCTGCTATACTTGAATTATTCCCAATTATGACATTTCAAGATAACCCCTATTTTCTCATGGAACTCCAAACCAAAAAATGCTCTAAGGTTTTTAATTCAATTTCTTGACACTGCATTGCACTTTTGGGGGAGAAATGGTTATGAAGTACACAAAAAGTTGATCTACTTGTATATCGAAAAAACGATGAGGGATCCATTGTGCCCCTGATGCACCATTAATGAGCAATCACTGAGAGCTCAGTAAGTAGCAAGTGGTGTACTAAGCACTGGGGATGGAGATGAAGGTACTTGTAAAAAACAGTGTAAAAAAGGTGGACTTTTGGCACTAGATGTAGTAGAGAAAGATCGACAAGTTGCTAGACCATTATAGGCTTCCACAGAGGTAAGCCCGGGAGCTATAGGGCACAGAATAGTACTTAGAACTCCAGAGGAATCCCAATAATGTTTTAGGAGTGGACAGATGAAGGCTATTAAGAAGAGAAACCAGAAAAGTGATAAAAACCCAAGTAAGAGTGTTATCAACAGGGCAGGCCCCTGTGGCTCAGCGGTTAAGTGGGCGCGCTCCGCTACTGGCGGCCCGGGTTCGGATCCCGGGCACGCACCGACGCACCGCTTCTCCGGCTATGCTGAGGCCGCGTCCCACATACAGCAACTAGAAGGATGTGCAACTATGACATACAACTACCTACTGGGGCTTTGGGGGAAAAAAATAAATAAATAGAAATTATAAAAAAAAAAGAGTGTTATCAACAAAGGAGAAGAGATTGGAGAAGGAGGGAGTGGTCAACAGCAACATAGGCCTCAGAAGGGTCAAGTTAGAAGAAGTCTGAACAGTACACCTTGGGAGTTGGAAATTAAAAGGTTATTGGGGTCACTGACAAAAGCAGTCTAGGTGGGGCTGGATATGCTCCCTAGAGCTAGGCTGAGAAGAGCTAAGAAAAGAGAATGAAGAGGCTGGGCAGGAGAGGACCAAGGGGGCAGGGTCCCAGGAGGCCCAAGGAGACGGGAATTACACTGGGGCAGGCAGAGGGTCTGCTCTCCTACTACAATAGATAAGCTGGATGCAGCTAAGAATGGGTGTGGGTGCAGATTCATTCATAGGTGGAGCAGGAAGTAGAGGAAATTCCTGCCTGTAGGCTTCTGTCTTTTTAGCTGTAAAGTGAGAAGCAAAGTCATCTAAGTCATCTCTGGAGAGTGGGTGGGAGGTGATAATACAGGCTTGGAGGGAAACTGAAGAACTGGAAAGCCACTGAGAGGAATGAAAGAGGGAGCCGTCAGATTGAGACAGAGAATTCTGGGCGGCCCCGAGGGCCGGTGCATTTGATGCCGCCCCAGGACTGCCTGCCGAGTTGGATGGATGGTTATCAGGGGCTTGGAAGCTGGGCCTAGGTATGGAGAATCTAGAGTCAGGAATTTACAGGGTCAGGAACAGGAGGAATACAAAGCAATTTGGGTACTGACAACAGGGGGGTTGAAATGATGGATCATGTGTCCTATGTTGGATGGAGATAGAAGGAAATCCAAGGAGGAAGGGCTGAATGGGAGGAAATATGTTGGGGCAGGAGAGAGGAAAAGAACCAGACTTTGTGTTCATTCAGAGTGGGATGGGGCAGGTGAGGGTTTCCCAGGAGAACAGTTCTGAGTGATGACAAGGTCAGGTGTGGTCGTAGAATTGGAATTCCTGAAGATGCTCAACTCCTGGTTTTTCCCCTCCCCAGCTCCTTATGGAGAATGATTTAAGACTGTGCAGCTTCCAGTACTTTCTGTTCACTCTGTACCACCACTGTGGTGACTCTCTGAGATGATGGGGATTGGTGGTGGAGAGAGCATCATTCTCATCTGGTTTTCCTTCTAAAACAAAAACTTGTTAATCATCAGAAGGACTCCCACCATCGTGGAGACAGGAGCGTCTGTGGGAAGGGCTCCTTGAGAGAAGTCTTCAGGGGCTTCGGAGATGCCTCAACCAGTAGGTTGATGCTCCTGTGAATAATTCCTCTCCGTAATGGAGCAGCAAATGGCAAGATGATGTCTATTATTTACTTTGCTAGTTAGCACATGAGACCCAAGGTTATTAAATATAAATGTCTCAAAGCTCTGTCATGTCAAGGGCCATTGGGGAATGGTGGCTTCTAACTGATATTTCTAGGGAGAAAGACTGACATTTCCCTCCCTTTCCCCACTTACTCTGCGCCTTGCCTCTCAGGGGCCCTCCCAGTGCTCATACAGAGAATGAACACACCACACAGCAGTTACTCTCTTGCTTTCTCCATAACCTTGCTGCCTTTCAAGCACCAGGCCCTCTGCTCTAGTCCAGCACAGGAAATTCCATCTCCAGCTTGCCTAGAATCACCCTGGAGCACAATTCTAACTCCAGGGATGGAGGGTCAGCAGTGCAGCCAACAAGTGCTGGCCCCAGCCCTGCATCTCTGGTCCCCACCACAACACATCACTCTGTAAGTAGCGGAAGTGGGAGGGCTCAGCTGGCCACTTTTTTTTTTTTCATGAGGAAGGTCAGCCCTGAGCTAACATCTGATGCCAATCCTCTTCTTTTTTTTTCCCCTGAGGAAGATTGGCCCTGAGCTAACATGCGTGCCCATTTTCCTCTACTTTATACGGGATGCCGCCACAGCATGGCTCGACAAGCAGTGCACTGATGCGCACCCGGGATCCGAACCAGTGAACCCTGGGCCACTGCAGCGGAGCGCACGCACCCAACTGCTTGCGCCACCAGGCCGGCCCTTCAGCTGGCTATTTAACAACACGTACATCCGTCCAAACATAGAGGAAGTTCAGTTTTTTTAATCTTGAAAGGGTGATTTATATTTCCTGATATACAGTAGCTAGAAGTCAGTGGGAAATGTCAGCTCCCAACCAGGTTGTTAAAAGAGTTGTAAATGGAAATGGTGGAATTGTGAGCCTGTGCATTTCCACGTGGCTATTCTACTCCGCACCTATGCCGTTCAGAAGACAAAGATGGTCTATATTTGGGTGAGAGCTTAGGCAAAGAAAATGTATGTATCTGTTTTGGCCAGGGTTCTCCAGAAAGCAGAGCACGAGACAAAAGCTCACATTCAAATACATTACTGGGGAGCATGAGCCCAGGGAGCATACCTGAGGCTCAGGGACCATAGCAAGGATGGAGGCAGAGGCGTTTGATAATGTGCTATTTGGGTGGCCACGTTCCTGGCTGCTTGATTTGGAGGGCCTGAGAAGCCCTATGAAAAGTATCTCAGCACCCACTATCTGGGATAGGGGAGAAAGGGGAAGGCATTTATCCAATGGCTTCTGCCCCCACTGGTGAAAGGCTCTGCAGAGGGACCTGAGCCCTGCTTCCAGGATGAGCTGGCCTGGCACGGAGTGGATGTTGACAGAGATGCCCTGGATGGGGGCTGAGAGGTGCCAGCTGTGAACCCCAAGACAAGACACTTGTTAGATTGCACCTGCTGGAAGCTGGTAGAAGCATTTACAGAACTGCACACGACAGCAGTGGCTGGGAGATCTCAAGTGGTAATACGAGTTTTCTGATACCAAGTCCATTTTCAAAAAGAGGGACTTTGCTCAGCAAATAGCTGCCATCTTAAGTTATGATGGAGGAATATAAGATTTCAAATGTCTTTTAATTTCTTATAATGTTCTTTTTAGGAAAGCAGCATTACGCTAATGGCTTTGGGGTTGTGTGGACCTGGGTTCAGGTTTTGCTTCTGTCATTTCTGAGCCATGTGACCTTGGAGAAGATACTGAACCTTCTTGAGCCCCTGTTTCCTCATCTGCAAGTTGGGGATATCCACATTATATGTTATCGTGAAGATTAAGTGTATGTATAAATGCTGAATGTAGCATCATTACATAATAGGTGCCAAATTAACGGAAGCTGTTGTTTTTTACTCTACGGAAAATTTCTGCCATGGAGTGTAACGCATGCAGGAAGACAATGGGGTGATATGCTTAAGCCTCAAAAACAGAAGTAAAAAAAGACATCACAAGGTTGGAGCAAACCAAAAAAGACTTCTAATACTTCAAACAACCAAACAGCTTCTATCTACTGTGACTACATATCTTGGCGTTTCCAGGAAAGCATCAATTTCAAATATTTTCTCTTGTTTTCCCAGTACATAAACTCATTTGACAAGGCAGGTCCCTTGATCTTGGACCAGAAAACAGTGTTATAGATATATCTCATCAAGAAGGGGAAACATCAGCCCTCTTGTTTCCTTTGCTCCACCCACCCCTGGAGCGTGGGAAACACAGCTCCTCTTTCGGAGGAGGTTCTTCCTCCCGTACCTCAGCTGAGGTGGGGGTGGGGGTGGGGGTGGGAGCAGCTTTGTTTGCACAGGCGGCTAATTAACAGCCATGTGACTTTCAGAAGAACCACACACTTGAAGTGCAATGAATGCCACATGGCAGAGGAGGAACCAAAATCTGCAGGTGGAGGGCTCCTCTCTCATTCCCCCACAGCTCCCCCTCCAACCCCCAGGACCCCTTTCTTCTGCTGGGCCTATGTGACCCACCACAGCAGCAAATAGTTTGGGTTTTTCTACTATGAAAGTGATAGAAGCTCACTTTAGAGTATTAAAAAAAAAAATAGGGGGCCGGCCGGTGGCGCAAGCGGTTAGGTGCATACGCTCTGCTGCAGCAGCCCAGGGTTCCCCAGTTTGGATCCCGGGTGTGCACCAACGCACCGCTTGTCAGGCCATGCTGTGGCAGGCGTCCCATGTAAAGTGGAGGAAGATGGGTGTGGATGTTAGCCCAGGGCCAGTCTTCCTCAGCAAAAAGAGGAGGATTGGCAGATGTTAGCTCATGGCCGATCTTCCTCACAAAAAAAAAAAAAGAAGAAGAAAAGAAAAAAAAACACAGAAACCTAGAAGAAGGAAGAAAAAAAACTCCCTCGTTTTCTTACCAGTCATTAACAATTGTCAACATTTTGTTTGTATTTCCTTCTGTTCTTTTTAAAAGCATAGTTTGTTTTACACAGCTATTGTTTTACACAGCTATTGTTTTACACTTATACAGTTTTGTATTCCCCATTTAAAATTTAGCATTGTAACATAATGAGCAGCAGTACAGGGTAAGGGAAAGAAGGGGTTGTCTTAGAGTCAGAAGGATCTGAGTATTAATCTCAGCCTGTCACTTACTCACCATCTGACTTTGGGCATATCATTTACCTTTTCTGAGCCTCAGGTTTGTCATCTGTATAATAAGATGATAGACACATTCCTTCTCTGCCACTAGTCTTCTGTGTGGTCCTCTAGACTGTAAGCTTGGTGAACACAAAGCCCTTTCTGACTGGTCCTCTGCTAAATCCCCAGAGCCTGCCTCTGGCAGATTTTTTTTTTTTTAACTTTATTTATTTATTTTTCCCCCCAAAGCCCCAGTAGATAGTTGTATGTCATAGTTGCACATCCTTCTAGTTGCTGTATGTGGGACTCGGCCTCAGCATGGCCGGAGAAGCGGTGCGTCAGTGCGTGCCCGGGATCCGGACCCCGGCCGCCAGCAGCGGAGCGCGCGCACTTAACCGCTAAGCCGTGGGGCCGGCCCTCTCTGGCAGATTAAAGATGGCCAAAAGTCTTGGTCATTCCTCTCATCCAGAGGTAGAGTTTATTTCTGCACCTCTTGGAATCTTGGGCTGGCCTTGTATAGTAGCCAGCCTCCAAGATGGTCCCAGTGGTCCTCACTTCCTAGTCATTCATACCCTTTCATAGTCTCCTTCCACTGTGAATCAGGGCTGGTCTGTGTGACAAAAAATGTATGGCGGAGGTGATGAAGTCCGACTTCTGAGGGTAGCCCATGAAGGGCATTGAGGCTTCTGCCTGGGCCCCTTGGATTACTCGCTCTGGGGGAAGCCAGCCACCGTGTCATGAGGACACTCAAGCAGCCTGTGGAGAGGCCCACGTACAGAAGAACTGAGTCCTCTCGCCAACAGCAAGCATCAATTTGCCAATGATATGAGTGAGCCACCTTGGAAATGGATCCTCTGGTCCCAGTCAAGACTTCAGAGGAGTGCAGCTCTGGCTGACATTTTGACTGCATCTCATGAGATATCCTAAGCCAGAATTGCCCAGAAAAATTGTTCCGTAATTCCTGACTAATCCACAGAAACTGAAAAATATTTTTCACGATTTTAAACCACTAAGTTTTGCGATTATTTCTTATGTAGCAATAGATAACTGATACACTCTATGACTGGCTTTGACCAATAGAATAGAAGTAACATTCTGGGACTTCTGAGCCCAGGCCTTAAGAGGACTGACAGCTTCCACTTTCTGGCTGGAAATCAGTCACCATGCTTTGAGAAGCCCAAGCTACATGGAGAAGCCATATAGAAGAGAACTGAGGCACGCCAGGTGAAAGGCCCAGCCAACAGTCAGCAGCAACTGCCATGTCTGTGAGTAAGCATCCCGGAGGTCCCAGCTGAGCCTTGCCCCAGATGACCACAGTCTCAGCCATCACCACACAGAGCAAAACAACCACACCTGAGCTCAGTCAACCCACAGATATGTGAGAAATAATAAAATGGCTGTTGTTTTAAGTTCTGAGTTTTGGGGTGATGTGTTGTGCAGCAATATTTAAGCAAAACACCCGCTCAGCACCTGGCACATAATTGGCTCCTGAGAAATGTCTGGTGAATAAATAGATGACCTTTGTTGGGCTTCAGTCTCCTCCTCTATAAACTCACAGAGGTTAGGCCATCCCGTGCCTTACATTCTGCAAGTCCCCATCTCTCTGTAGTTTTATGGCTGCTTACTTGGCTGCCTGCCACATGGCCTCACTTTACTCTTGTAGGGAGACTCCAGTGTCTGTGGCGTCTCTATTCCTCACCCCCACGCAAGTTCCTTCTTCTCTCTTTCTGTGGTACACACACTCCAGGCACCTGGTCCTCATGAAGCCTTCCTGGTGATTTCAACCACGGGGCTGTGTAACTTGGCAAGAGGAGATTAGCCCAGGCCCTCTACCTTCAGCCAAAGGAAAATGGAAACACAACAGATCCCTGGGACACACAGGCAAAGAGCGGAACAAATGCAGACTATGTTTTCCATCTACCCTTCCTCAAGGCCAAGTCCTATAGTGACTTGGCTGGAAAATCATTGGCCTCTTTCACAGTATCCAGGGCCCTGGCTAAGTTTCCTAAAGTAGAGACAGTCTTTGCTTCTGAGAACTGATGTTCAGCCTCTGGTTTATTAGGTTCCCTTGTTTGCCACAGAGGCGCCACAATTTTATTAGAGTGCCTACGGCCATTTGGGGTGGTAGATCTCTATCACTCGCCCCCCAAAAAAACCCAAAAGGCTAGAGAAGTCAAATAGCTAGCCTGAGGTCACAGAGCAAACCCAGCTTAATGGTGGAATTGGAATTACCTCCCTCCCATTTTCCAATACCCACCCCACCCTCCTACACCCACCTTGCCACTCATGTCACTCTGAGCAATCACGATGTGACCCATTTAAGTGATTATTCAGAAGGGCAATTGGCCCTTCCTGACTATGTCATTCCCAAATCATTGTCATCATCATTACAATTAGTAAGGCCTCTCTCATTAAGCTATGAAGCTATCTGTCCCAGACTTTAGAAACTCACCCAGTTTCTGGAGGCTTGCGGGGGACAAGGGCATTATTCATCTATCCAGCCAGAAAATACTGATTGAACACCTACTGTCTTCTAGGTGCTCTGCAAGCTGCTAGAGACACAGCAATGAACAAAACCCAGGCCCTGCCTGCAAGAAGCTTTCAGTCTAGTGCCTTTCTTCCTCTTCGTGCCAGTTAGGATGGTGAATGTCACATACCCAGGCCCAGCTCATGGTATAGTTTTCATACATCTCAGAGCAGAGGAGAAAACACAGGGCCTCCCCCTTATGCTCCAGCCTTACCCAACTGCCTGCATGGTCTCTTGTGGATGCCTGATAATTATCTCATGTTAAAATGCTTCAAATGAGCTCTCGGTCTCTGCCCACCCCATCTTAGTCAATGGCACCATTGCCCACCCACATACTTGCTCAAGTCAAGAACAGTGAGTTATTCTTGATTTCATCCTTTCCTGGTCACATCCAATCCATGAACAAGTCCTGGTTTGGGTATATCTGAACTCTCTCAAATCTGTCTGCTTCTCTCCATCTCCACTGCCACCATCAGCTCTCAGGTGGACCCTCTGCTTTTACCCTCACTCAATGCTTCCACTTTAAATTGATAATCACAGACCTCAAATGGGCACTCAACCCTGGCCAGCAAGCATGCATTTCCTGGGTAAGTTCCCTTTCCCGCTCTCGGAGACAACTATGATTGCTCTCTCTCTTCAGATGCCCTGCACCTCCTTGCCCCCCTCAGCTGCTGAGCTCATCATCCTTCCCTGGAAATACAGGACCAGGCAGATAGGACCTTCTTAGCACCAGGTCTCCCTGTGGCATTTGCGTGCATGCCCGTGGTTTTCTGTCCTTGATCCTATCAAAGACCTAAACTCGCTGTCTTCCTGACGTTTACTCCTGCAATCACCCTCCATCTTTCTCCTGCATAATCAATTTCTTCCTCTCTACTGGATCATTCCCATCAACATACAAACATGCTCTAGTCTCTGTCTTCTGAAAAATCCCCTCCATCTGGCCCAATACTCCCTCCTGCCGTCCCACTCTCTGCTGTGCTTTCCAGCACAACTTCTCAAAAGAGTTCTCCTCTTCCTCTCCTACCATCCTCTTGAACCTGCTCCAAAGTGGCTTCTGCTTCTACTGCTCCCCTGAAACTACTCTTGTCAAATGACTGATGACCTCCACTCCGCTAAACCCAGAGCTCGCTTCTCTGTCTTACTCAGTCCTTTTCAAAACATCTATTTGCTACCTCTCAACTCACCCAAACCTTGTTCCCTTAGTCTGGTCTCTCATATTCCCTCGAAGCCATGGTGGGATGGAGACAGCAAGCTTTGCCACCCAGGTCACACATTTCTGGTGGTTGGTTTCCTGTCCAGCAGATTGGACTTCAGACCTCAATCTGAACATTGGTGCCAGGAAAAGTAAGAGTGGGGTGTTGGCCAGGGAAGGCCCTGGGATGTCACTATAATCACCAAACAATGTTCCCACGAGCCTGTTGTCTTCGTCTTTCACACAAGCCTGGAAATGGAAAACTTAACGTGTTGATAGGTGAGAGTGATAAGCTTGTTTTTTTCTCTCCCAATTTCCATTATTGTTGTTTTAATGGTGTTTGGGCAACAGAGAAAAGTTGGGTGCCAAAAAATAAAATGCCTGATAAGAAGATGGGTCCTCACCTGTAGGGACCTTGTCTGTGGGTGGAGCACCAGGGAGGAGGTGCCCACAGTGGGCAGCAATCCACAGAGGTGACCTGCTCATCCTCACTCTGAAGGACTTGACAGTCTGAGGCCTGGCTAGCATCACTCAAGGCTCCCATGAAGCTGTGATTGCATCTCAGTGACCTTTTCAAGAGCTTGGCTATAGAATTCATGTATCTGCTATAAACCTGGTTAATGTTTACGCTGACAGAGGGCCCAAGGAACAACTTGAAACCTCCTTGCCTTTTCTCCCTTTCTGCAGATCAATCAGTATCAAATCCCGATCTTTTCCATCAATATCTACCTCCTCCTCAGACCTCTTCACCTTTACCAGACTCTTCTCTAAAGATGAAATCAAGCCTGTCATCCTGGTGACACATTTCCTTTGGCCCTGGGTTATAAATGAGAGCGGCCAAGGTCCCTCTGGTGACACTTATCAAAAGAATGATTCAAGTAATTATTAGCATCTCTGCCCCTGGACGGTGAGCTCCAGGAGAACAGGGATCAGATCTTGTTCCTCCCTCCTTCTGCAAGACCAGGCCCACCATAGGCTCTCAATAAGCACTCGTTATGAAGGAAGATGTCCACTAAGAAACAGTGAAGGGCCTCTCTGGGCCTATTGGACCCAAGGAAACACCTCTCAGCTCTTCTCTTCATCTTGGCTCTTACAGACACGTGTTCTATGCAGCTAGAGTTTGGAAAGGTTCTGTCTGCCTCCAGCCTTTTCTACTAAAAGAAAAGATAGAAAAAAGTTCCTGTAAGCTGAGTTGAGATATTTTTAGGCTAAAGGCCGCTGGGATGAGCCAGAGTTCTAGTTCTCACTCTACAGTAGTGTGACAGACTTTCCTTTCTACGCCTCAGAAGCTTCAAACTGACAAGTTCTATCGAGGGAACAGAGCAGCACCATGAGAAAAATGAGGCACAAACCCTCTAGTCTGAATCCTTACGATGGAATTTCTAAGGCCTGGGGAAAAGTACAAAAATCCTTCCCATATATGGTGGGAGGAGGGCGATGACTCCAATGACTTTATATCCAACATCCACTGAACCTAATAAAACCCTGCAGTAGCAGTATTTGTTTAAGGGAATGAACTCCCTCTGTCTTAAAAGATTTTATTTCCTAAATCACGTGGAATACATAAGGATAGGTAGAAATTCCTGTTTCTGTGACCAAGTTAGGAAAAAAGAAGGAGGAGGGGCATGCTAAATTTTGCTTTCCCTTAAGGACTCTTGAAGACTGAAAAACCAAGACCTGCAGAGAGGGGCAATGTATTGTTCTCCGTCTTTCTTCAACCTCATCTTCTGGGTGTCCCCCACTGGGGACCAGCTGCACTGAGCCAGCACTGTGTGACATGCCCAAGCCCAGCTGCTGACGCTGGCAGAGCTGGCCAGATGAGGCCTGTGTGTCCTGTGGAAAGAATGCGGGAGGGTGGTTAGAAGGTGCCAGCACACAGGAGGAAGTGTGCGGAGGGAGGGAGGGATTTGAGTAAAACCATGGAGGTGTGTGTGTGCAAAGTGACCAGAGGGATAACTCTTTTTCCTTTTGATGCTGTGTCCCCCTCCCCCAGACAGTCTCCAAATGCTCAATGCTCACCTGTGTCCATAAAACACAAAATATTTTGCTTTTTAAATTTAAAATGATAGATGAGTTTCTCCACTATGAAGGGGAACACTGGACACTTCCAGAAATCTGCACCAAATTATGGCTGGGAAGAGTGTGTGTGAAATTGTCACAAGAGCATTGATTATAATTCAGAAGAGGATTCTCAGAAGTTTAAAAAAGGAGGAGCAGATCTCTAAGACCCTTTCCAGCTCTATAATCCTATTAAAAAAGAAATAAAAGTCTCAGCAAAATGAAATCGATTGATACGTTTTGGTTTTTAGGAGACCTTAACTCTTATTTGATGGGGAGAGGGAATTGAGTGAAACTGTTCGAGAAAGCTACCCCCTCTTTCTGCCTTTCTCACTAATTAGGCAGAATAGGAATATGGAGCTGACTTCTCTTATAGATTATAAGATTATTTTATAGCTATATTTTAAACTTTTTATCATAGAAATTTTCAAACATATACAGAAGTAGAGAGAATAAGGTAATCGACACCTGTGTACCCATAACCTGGCTTTATCAATGATTGACACGTGCCTACACTTTTTTCATCAATCCACTACTCCTCCCTCAAGTGAATTATTTTACAAATTCTAGATAATATTATTTCATTGTATACTTCATTATGTATCCCTAGGAAAGGCTCTTTAGAAATACACAACTGCAATACCATTCAATTGCCTAGAAAAATGAACACTAATTCCCTTTTTTTTTTTTTTTTTTGTGAGGAGGATCAGCCCTGAGCTAACATCCATGCCAATCCTCCTCTTTTTGCTGAGGAAGACTGGCTCTGAGCTAACATCTATTGCCAATCCTCCTCCTTTTTTTTTTCCCCAAAGCCCCAGTAGATAGTTGTATGTCATAGTTGCACATCCTTCTAGTTGCTGTATGTGGGACACGGCCTCAGCATGGCCAGAGAAGCGATGCATCGGTGTGCGCCAGGGATCTGAACCCAGGCCACCAGTAGCAGAGCGCATGCACTTAACTGCTAAGCCACGGGGCCGGCCCAACACTAATTCCTTAATATCATAAAATATCCAGCCAGAGTTCAAGTTTTCCTGAAATTTTTCTCATATTTGGTGCTGTGTATTTATCAAGAGCCTTAAAAATGTTTAGACTTGATGAGTTCACTTCCAGAAATATTTTCCGAATCCAGAAAAAGCTTTATACATAAAGATGTTTTCTGCAGCTTTATTTATAATAACAAAATTTGGCAATAAATTAAATGGACATGCTAGGTAAATGGTTAAGTTATGGTAATACCCAACGAAATATCACTGTGATTAGAGAAACGCAGGGATGTTAGAAGACACTCCACCATTTACTATCAAGTCTTCTCAAAGTATCATTTTACTTGTGGATAAAATATGGGTAGTAATAGTGCGCACCTCACACGGTAGGCACTACTATTATGAGGACCAAGAAAAATGCACATAAGTCACTCAGCAAAGAGTTTTCCTGGTTCCAAGTGAGCTCTCAATATTAGGTCACTGTATAATGTGCAGCAATAAATGTTTATGAAGAACTTGTAGAAACATAGAGAGTAATTATAATGTCAAGCTTAAAAACTATTAAACAATTATACTATCACATAACCACAATCATATAAAGAAAAAGTGTCCAAAGTTAGTATACCAAATAAGTTTATCTATCACTGAGTGGTGACCCTCCCCTCCTCCCCAATTCTGCTTTTGTAGAAGCAATGCAAGCTCGAGCCAGCCATGATGACCTAGTGGTTCAACAAGTTCTGCCCTCTCACCACTTTGGCGGCTCCAGGTTTGTTTTCTGGTTGTGGAACCACACCCATCTGTCAGTTGCCATGCTGTGCCGGCTCACACAGAAGAACTAGAAGGACTTACAACTAGGATATACAACCATGCACTGGGCCTTTGGGGAGGGGAAAAAAAAAAGGAGGAAGATTGGCAACAGATGTTAGCTCAGGGCAAATCCTTCCCTGCAAAAAAACCCAAAAAACAAAAAACAACAATGCAAGCTCATTGCAGAAAATTTGGAAAGTGTAGAATAGGAGAAAAAAGTTAAGGTTTGATCAATTAAGAAGGAGGCAATCTTGAGATTTTCTTTTTAAAGTCTACAATGGGGGCTGGCCCCATGGTGTAGCGGTTAAGTGCGCACGCTCCACTGCTGGCGGCCTGGGTTCGGATCCCGGGTGCTTGTCAGGCCATGTTGTGGCGGCGTCCCACATAAAGTGGAGGAAGATGGGCACGGATGTCAAGATGGGCACAGATGTTAGCCCAGGGCCAGTCTTCCTCGGCAAAAAGAGGAGGATTGGCATGGATGTTAGCTCAGGGCTGATCTTCCTCACACACACACACACACACACACACACAATAAAGTCTACAATGCTTGGTGTCCCCCAACTATTGGCCACCAAGCCCATTGGCGCTCCCTTGTGGTCAAAGTAAGAAACTACACTAAGACAAAAATCCAGTGAAGAATTAAACTGACAATGATATAGCTCCATAAGTAGCATAAATGTCACAGTAGGTCTTCTACTGTGGGACTTCCAACCCAAGGTCCATCTCAGTCCAAGGCCTAGGGATATGCTCAGGACCTCATGTAATTGTCCGCATGTGGGAAACATGGCTCAAGCATTTCATACGACTGACTAGCCCATTATACATCCTGTGTGAATCTAGCTCACCCGTCTCAGAGCCATTCTGTGTTCAGCCTGAGATCTTTTGGAAGCTTGTCCAGATGGCTGGTGCTTAATAATTTTTTGTGCATGCATTGAATAAATGAATATTTAAAAATTGGGAGATTTGACTTCCACATCTGACCAAAACAGAGCAACAGGGACCAGCCTGAAACAACGTAAAAACTGGACAAAATATATGAAACAATGGTTGTCTGGACATTGACATCAGGCAGCAGAGGATAGTGGTCCTTGAGAGATGAGACAAATCAGGTGAGCCCCACAACTGCCCTGACCAACTGCCTTGCGAGTTTGCAGGCCAGTGTGTGGGCAGGGGTCGTCAGATGGAGCTTGGCAGGCTCTCTGAATTAAAGAGATGGAGTTGGGAAGCCAGAGCAGCTATTTTTCAGGGTAGAGACCTGGAGAAGAGAGCTTCACAAAGAGAGAGTTCCAGAAATCTGCACAGGGTCCCGCTCAAGTCATCAGCTGAATACTGGTCAGCACAGACATGTGAGGAAACTACCAGAAGCCAGAGAAAGAACAACCCACAAGGAGCAGAAAGAACAATTCTTGGGTGTCATACAGGACCAGGAGTAGACCATGTTCCTGCTAGCTGGAGTGGAAAACCTCGTCATTCGTGAGGCATTGGTTTTTTCCCTCAGTAGTGGGGAAAAATTAGCCCTAGACGAAAACATTGCTCTGGTCCTGCATAACAAAGCTTAACAGCAAGACTTGAAAGGACCAACTGTTCCCAAGCAACTTACCTGCATCCCCCGACAAAGCTCAGAAACACTTCTAGGAATATAAAAACATCCAACACCCAGCAAGGTAAAATTCACAATGTCTGTGTAACATTCAGGGTCCACTCAAGAGGGGGAAACCACATAGTAGTTTGAACAGGGAAAGTTTAGTATAAAGAATTATTAACTATAACAGGGGAGTAACTATAAATGGGTAAAGAGAACTCCAAAGAATATCCTAGGACTGAGGGAAAGATCTACAGCTGGAATTCAAACTTCACTGGAGAAGGTGTGGTTGCAGCCCATTCAAGGGTGGAGTTCACTGGGTTGCCTGGGCCAGAGCTGGTCCACAGTCACTGGGCAAGGAGGAAACTCCCCTCTAGGATGCAGGCCGGTCAGTGTGGTGGGCAGAGAACCATGGGATTGGGGTTGGCAAGTAGGAAATCCTCCCAGTGGATTGAAGGTGGAAAGCCACTGTGGGGCCTGTGAGACTCACTGAGAACCTGCCCATGAGGGAGCTCCTGACACTTGACGGGAAGCTGTCAAAGGGATGCTGCTGAAATTCGATGGGGGTGACTGCCCCTGGATGTCCCCCACACTCCACTGGCAGCCGTGCAATAAGAGAAAGAAGCAGAAGCACATCAGAATAAGGAAGACAAGCCCCTTTACCTACGCTGTCCCTCCAGCGCCCCCTACTGACACAGCATAACATGGTGCCAGCTGCCAAGAAGAAAAGCTCAGAGTCCAGCTAAGCTACTTCAGGGCAGGCAACAAAGACTCGATTTGGGGCTGAGAGGAAATAAATTGGTAACTGGTAGAGTCACAGTCTGACATCCAATAAAAAATTATCAGGTATGCAAAGAAGAAAAAAAATGTGACCCATAATGAGAAAAATCAATCAATAGACCTAAAAGTGACACAGATAATACAATTAGTAGACAAGAACATTAAAACAGCTATTATATACCCTATATTCAAGAAGGTAGAGGAA